>NC_082342.1:32999872-33622372 GCF_027477595.1 Haemorhous mexicanus
GATGAAGACATAGATGAGAAATGGTAGAGGAAATAGGAAGAGACTAGGTATGAGAGGACAGGAGAGTCAGGGGGACAGTCCAAAGGACTGTGGAAGGAGGAAAGTGAGAAGCTGTCTGTGAGTGGCAGAGAA
This sequence comes from Haemorhous mexicanus, assembly GCF_027477595.1. Taxonomy (NCBI): domain Eukaryota; kingdom Metazoa; phylum Chordata; class Aves; order Passeriformes; family Fringillidae; genus Haemorhous; species Haemorhous mexicanus. Next base: position 33,000,005 of record NC_082342.1, read on the forward strand.
ATGAGTGAGGACCAGAGGAAAAAAGAGTGAGACGGTGATTCAAGGATGGAAAAGAACAGAAAAGAAGACAGAGACCAACCTGAAGACAGACAGTTGGACAGAAAGACATACTAAAGAGCTGGAGGGCAAGTGAAGAATACAGGGTCCTCTCAAACACAGGGCACAGTGTGTGCTGGTGGCAAATCCCTGTTTGCCTGGAAAGGTTGTGCTGTGCTGCTCCAGCCTTTGACTCACTGTGGATCTTGTTCAGCACAGAAATATGTGCCTGAGTCATTGAGTCGGGCATGCTGTATCTTCACAGATAAATGGTTGTTCTTAGTCCCATTACTCTGGAAGGGATTTTTGAATTCCTTCTCAATATCTGCTTTGCCACCTTCCACTGAATATACAACCAACTGCAGACTGGCATTCTTCTCCGTGGGTAACTTGTACCAGGACATGTTTACAAAAGTCTTCCCTGATGCAGAACATTCCAGAGTCACAGTGTCTCCCACACGGACAACTGTATCTGGAGATTGCTGAAGGGCCCAGCCTGGAGAGAAAGGAGATGAAAGGTGGGAAGTGAAATGCATTGAAGAGGCCATAAATACACATCCTTGAAATAGGCCATGGGGTGGAATGCCACCGGGATATCAGAAAGCTATGGGACAGTGCCCTGCTTCTCTGAAAAAGGCACATGAGATCCAAACAACCCAAACTAACCAGCTTCAAATACAACAATGAATCTGTTTTGAGAAATAATGACTTTGGTACTCTCAAGTGAAGTATTAAAATGGGGCAGGAAAAACCAAATTTGTTGCTGTGCAGGGTTTCCTCACTCAATAGGTCCTGGGAAACGTTCACCTGGTTCATTGCCCATCCCCACCCTGGAAGCCTTGGGAAAAGGGCAGTGCCAGACACGGGGAGCCCAGCAGCAGCTCCAGTGCAGCTGCTCAAGAGGAAGGGAAGCCCACTTACCCACAGGGAGCAGCATGGCCACAAGGAACCGGTGGAAATCCATAGAGAAAGGCCCCCTCCTTCCAGCCACCTGCCCCTGGTGACAGCACAGACACAGAGGTGTGGAAAGAGGAGGGGTGGAGAGGAAGAGATACGTCTCTCTGTGGGTGGGCAGGGGAGTGAGCAGGAGTCTGAATTGTCACAAAGGCTGTTGGCTGCCCAGGAATGGTGGGGAAGGACACCTGCAGGCAGTCATGAGGTGCTTGTACTCTGCTCCTCTGGCTTCCTGCTGTGTGTGAGCATGGGTGTGCAAGAGTAGGTGGGACTTCAGTAGGTGCCATACTTCAGAGCTATCATGGAGCGGGATGGGGCTGTGTGGCAGTCTAAATGTGTGCACAGGAATGCACAAACTGGCACAAATGGATGGGAAGAGAAGGAGATCTCCGGACTGCATGTTCGTGTCTGTGTCCCACTTTGTGTCTCCTGCCTCGCCTCCCTCAAACTCACAGACTCCCAACCCTGCATGTTGCAATGTGGAGCCACTGCTTCTCCCAGTCAGGCCTGATGTTTTGTCCAGGTATGGGAGAAACTGATGACCTTCAGAGCAAGTGTCTCTTGGAGCCTGGCAGAGAATACTTCTGTAAGTGTTCTTTTCTAACTCCAGAGGGGGATCTCAAGGAGAGAACAGGCTGCCTTTGCTTCTGCACTGGGATTATTCTTTAGGAGAAACTTCATCTCAGAGAGTTTTCTGAGGAGAAGGGTGTGCCCACAGGATGTTCTGCTACGTATGTAGTGTGTGACTTTCTCAATGCTAGAGGAGAACAGGTACTGTCCTTGCCTCTTTATTGCAGCACTCTGCAAAAGAGCACCAGGACACAAATGGACAAAGCTGGAGAAAGCCCTGTCTTCTGCCCTTCTCACAACCTTGTTCACCTGCCCAAGGCAGTGGGAAATCTCTGTCTTTAGGTCCTGAGAAACTTGGCCAAGCTCCCTCAGCCTTTATTCACTAAAGATGTGCTCCACTTTATTTATCATCTTTCTGCTCCTCTCCTAGACATTCTCCAGGAGCTCATTGTCTCCTTTGCAAGGAGCACAGAATAGGACACAGCACTGCAGATGCATTTCACTAGGGCTGAGTGGAGCCTCACTTCCCTCCCTCTGCTGGCAATGCATCCCTGAAATGCACTCCTAATGCATCCCAGGACACTTCTGGATTTCTGGCAACCAGGAAAAACTACTGGCTCATGGAGAGCTTCTTGTCCACCAGGACCCCCAGGTCCTTCTCTGAAGAGCTGCTTCCCAGCTGGTCTGCCCCCAAACCTGTGCTGCTACATGGGGCAATTCCTGCCTTGATGCAGAACCCTGCAATTGCCTTTGCTGAATTTAAAAAAGGTTCCTCTCTGGCCATATCTCCAACCTCTCAAAGCCCATCTGAAGGGCTGCACAGCCCTCTCAGGTATCACAAACTCCTCCTAACTTGATGTTATCACGGAACTTCATAAGGAGACTCTCTACACTCCATCTGAGTCACAGATGTATAGAATGCTGTAACCTGTGGGAAATTTGTGTTATCTGCTCAGCTTGCTAATGTACCCTGTAATTATTATATTATGTTTGCTGAAGATAAACTGTATGTGGATCAAGGGCTGGAAGGAAAGTGTTTCCTGCCCCAGACACCACTCTACATGGAGGAGTTAGGGATCCACATAACACTTTACCTGAGTTAGCGCAGGCTTGTGCTCTGCTGTTCATATTCCTTGGCCACAAAACAACCACAGACAAGGAGTTGTAACAGAGGAGCATGTGGGCAGCTCCCTCATGCTGCTGGCTACTTCCACACCTGCCAGGCCTTGCCTTTATCTACAGGTGCACCAAGAACTTCCCACACAAGCACTCCTTCCTTTTCACAGTGAGAAGTATGTGCAGGGTTGATGGTAGTTAAGTAAGAGGAAGTCAGTGGATTGCAGATTGAAGACAGAAAGAAGAAGGTGGGGACGAATAGGGAGATAGAGAGGAGAAGAAGGGCTGACAGAAGCAAGGGTAGTGCAAAAAAAGTGTTAAATGCAGAGGGTGGCCTGGAGAGGCAAGGAGAGAAGGATATACAGATAAACTATCAACATGTAAGAAGAGAAAGAAGGCAAGACAAGGAAGCAGAGCAGCTAATCAGTGAGAAGTGATCATCCTGCCTCGTGCAGCACCCACAAGGTGGAAAGCAGGTCCTGGTTGTGCAGGGACAAGTTTCTGCTCAGCTCCCTCAGCAGTCTCACCACTGTGCTCACCCTCAGCACAGTAGTATGTGCCAGAGTCATTGAGAAAGGCATGTTCTATTGAGAGGGTGATACTGTCTCCTTGTATATTGCTGCTCTTGAAATGGCTCTCAAAACCCTTCTCCACTACTGCATTAACACCTTCATAAGCATAGACCATCTGGGTCAAACTGGAATTCTTCTCTGAAGGCAGAATGAACCAGTACATAGCTCTGTGTTGGAGGATTTCTTCTTGGAACATTCCAGGTTCACAGACTGGCCTTTTTTATCACCATGTCTGGAGACTGTTCCAGGGCTAACACTGCAAAGGAAAAGAAGGAGCAATGAGAAAGAGGGGAAAATCTCAACTAGGCACTGTGGGTTAGGAGGGAAAGGGTGAGTAGACATAGGGCAGCCAATTCAAGGCATGGGACAGCTCTTCAGATCAGCAGGTGAATTTCCAATATCTCCTCAATAGGCAAGCTGCATTCCTGGGCAGTTTGTATCGAAAACCAGGAACCATCTATGGGCTGCACAAAGAATGACAAATAGATGGCACTGCAGAAGATTTCAGGGATTCCTGCCCACCACATTCACTGCTTATCCTCCATGCAGAAAGCTCTGCAGAATGAAGCACTGCCAGGAACTGGTTACACAGCTGGGAGAGCAGCAACAGGATCAGTGGAGGTGCTCAGGGCTGGGCTGAGTTCACTTACCCAGAGGGGCCAGCATGGCCACCAAGAAACAGCAGGGAACCATGGGAGGAAAGGCCCCTTCCCCCTCAGCAACCTGCCTCTTGTAGCTGCCCAAAGGTATGTGCAGAGGGAGCAGTGAGTGAGGGTGAGACATCTCGGGGTGGGGCTGGCCAAGAAATGAGGGAAGGCATTGGCTGGCTGGGAACCCTGGGGAGTGACACAAACTCTGTGTCAGCACAAACTCTGTTTCTGCAGGAAAGCAGAAATCCTGCACAGATGCTGCAGGTGGAAGGGTCAGGCTAGGTGTGGGTGGGTGTGGAGGGAAGGATGGTGTTTGGAAGGACAGGATTGTGCTGAGCCTGCAGGGGAGTGTGAGTGAGTGCAAGGCAGAGGACTGCTGACTGCTCCCCTCCTGCTTCTGAAGGCCTTGGGAGAGGGTGGAATGAGGGATAAAGGCCCCATCGAGGTGCCTTGCATTTTCCCATGCACTCTCCCTGTCTTCCCCAGACATGGCTGCTTCAGTCCCTGCCTGGCCACCCCACGTCCCAGCCAGTTGTGTGACAGCTCTTCTTCTCTATGCAGCCCTGTGAGGGCAGCAAATGCCATCCTTGAGAGGGAGGCAGGACCCCAAAAGGCACCGGAGCAGCCCAAGCCCTCAGAGCTGTGAGGGCCCTCATGGGCGTTTCAGTGAGAGCGGCAGGAGAGGAAGGTAAATACCTGTGGGGAGCTGGGGGACAGTCAGTGCCCTGGCATGGGAAGAGAGAAGGGATTGACTGTGGCCCACAGGGACAGCCACGAGGGTAACAAAGAGTTGGGATGGGGATCACGGTGGCCTTTCCTTGGTGACAGGAAATAGGCTGAGTACCTCCAGAGATGGCTTCTCCCTGGCACCTGGGGCCTAGCTGGGGCGTGCAGGCAGGGTCAGACTGGTGCTGCCCGTGGCACAAGGGCTTCTGGAGGTTGGAATTCAGAAACACACTCCATTTGGCAAATTCAGGGATTCCTCAGGGACAGAGGGCATCTGTGTCATTGTCCCACTCTTCCATGAGAAATGGGCTCTGCAAGGAGATTTGCTCTCCTGGCAGGACTGAGCCTGTCCTCCAGTGGGGTATGGAGGCTGCCCCTGGGATTCAGGCAGTGAGAGCACTGGGGGCTGGAAAGCAGCTGTACAGTGCAATTGCCTTCACTCATGCTCTGCCAGGGACACCTCTGTGCTGCTCTGCTCACAGGCTGAGCAGACCCAGGCCCCTACAGCCTCTCCGCTGTACCCTCAGGTGTTTCTGCTCTGAAGAAAATGCACGTGTCTTCTGCTGCATGGGACAAAATCTGCATGGGATAGCTGGGGAACCCCATGAGCACAGGGATAAATAACATCTGGCACTGTGTCAAAGGGTGAAAGGGACACAGGGAAGGAGTGACTGGCCATTCTGCTGAGCTCTGCTGGCAGCAGAATTCCCTCATCCTTCTCCTTCCTGTGCCTAGAGATCTGCCTGACAATAGGGAAGGAGAAACAAGTGGAAATGGGTGAGGATCCCTGGTGGAATTTCTGTCTCATAAAAAAGAGATGGATAAGTGGAGGACAAGGCTCATGAGGTATCACCCAATTCAGTGTATCACTGACGGAGAAATTTCAATGGAAGTCCTGAGGAAATCTGTGTGCAAGTGCTAAGCAGGAGACAGGATCAACCAGTGGAGACTGTGGCACAGTGCTGTGTGCTGAATTCACTATGAGAATAATGGTGATAACAGAGTTTCAGTGGTAGTTAACACTGCTTACCCCAAATCCAGGATCTTACAATGTCTCATGCTCTGCCAGAGAGCAGCTGCACAAGCAGCTGGAAGGGAGCATTTCCAAGACAGCAGACCCAAACTAGCTAAAAGGATATTTGCTCCCATTCAGCCTGATGCTCAGCACGGAAACGGAGGGGAGCTGGCCAGCTGCTGCCTCTCCCTGCTCAAGGCACCCGGTCAGTGGGTGCTGAGTGACCATAATGTGTATCCCAAGAATTTTTTTCAGTTTCACTTCTCTCTCTTTTCCTTGTTATTTACTGCTATTATTGTTCTGTTTGGATCTCAATCTGTCAGTCCTACCCTTTTTCCCATCCCACCAGGGGAAGGGGGTACTGAGGGAGTGTCTGTAACATCCAGCAGCTGACTGGGCTTTAACCAAAACAGCTTGAGCACCAGACAGCATCTCCATGTCCCCACTACTATGGCATGAGCTGCAGCTCCCCTGACAAAGCCTGTCCTTCACACTCCAGCAAGGAATTTCCAGCTCTGTTCTTGATGGATTATGAAAATTTAGGTGAGGATTCCCCTGGACCCTTGTGCTGTGCTTTAAAATGGAGATAAAGATTAATGAGCAAGTCAGGGCAGCCCTTGAGACTTTCAGCAAGCAGCAGGAGATGTAGTGGATGGGCCAGACAAGGTGCTCGGAAACACCAACAAGCCCTGCTGAAAACTCCACTAGGACTTCTTCCTCCTGGTCCTTGTCATGGTCACCAGGCACATTCAATGGCTAACCTGGGCAGTCTCCTGCTGTGGGCAGGGACAATTCTCAAACATCACAGAGTTCAGGTCACAGGGCAGTGGTGTAACTTGTGGTCCTTGGTGCACAGCAGTGTGCCCTTTCCTTGGATTCCCGTGGGGCCAAGGACCAGTGGGCTTTGTCTTTCCAGCTGGTGGAGAGGAAAAGCGCTGTGTGAACTATTCCACATCCAGCTTCCCAAGCCATGAATTGATGTAACAGATTGAAAGAAAGAAGAAAGGAGAGATGGATTAGGAAATTGGAAAAGGGTCTGTATGAGAGTACAAAGAGGAATGGTCATGGGGACAGACAGAAAGACAAGCAAGAAGGAATAGGAGAAGCAGTCTGTGAATGGCAGAGAATTATGTGAGACAGTGAGGACAAGAAGAAATGAGAGTGAGAAGGTGTTTTAGGAATGGAAAAGAACAGAAAAGTGCTAGAGACCAATCTAAAGACAGAAAGATGGATAGAGAGATGGACAGAAACACAGTCATTCTGAATTTTTCCTGAAGAGAAAGTAAGAAAGGGCAAGAAAGAAAACAGGGTTCTACCAAACACAGGGCTCAGTGTGTGCAGGTGGCACATCCCTGTTTGCCTGGAAAGGTTTGTGCTATGCTGCTCCAGCCTTTGACTCACTGTGGATCTCGTTCAGCACAGAAATATGTGCCTGAGTCATTGAGTAGGGCATGCTCTATCTTCACAGATAAATGGTTGTTCTTAGTCCCATTACTCTGGAAGCGATTTTTGAATTCCTTCTCAATATCTGCTTTGCCACCTTCCACTGAATATACAACCAACTGCAGACTGGCATTCTTCTCCGTGGGTAGCTTGTACCAGTACATGTTTACAAAAGTCTTCCCTGATGCAGAACATTCCAGAGTCACAGTGTCTCCCACACGGACAACTGTATCTGGTGATTGCTGAAGGGCCCAGCCTGGAGAGAAAGGAGATTAAAGGTGGGAAGTGAAGTGCATTGAAGAGGCCAAAAATGCACATCCTTGAAGTAGGCCATGGGGTGGAATGCCACCGGGATATCAGAAAGCTATGGGACAGTGCCCTGCTTCTCTGAAAAAGGCACATGGGATCCAAACAACCCAAACCACCCAGCTTCAAATACAACAATGAATCTGTTTTGAGAAATAATGACTTTAGTACTCTCAAGTTAAGTAATAAAATGGGGCAGGAAAAAGCAGATCTAGAGCTTTGCAGAGTTTTCTGATTCAATAGGTGGTAGAAAAGCTCACCTGGTTCATTGCCCATCCCCACCCTGGAAGCCTTGGGAGGGGGCACTGCCAGCTATTGGAGAACAGCTGAGGATGCAGCAACAGCTCCAGTGCAGCTGCTCAAGAGGAAGGGAAGCCCACTTACCCACAGGGAGCAACATGGCCACAAGAAACCGGTGGAAATCCATAGAGAAAGGCCCCCTCCTTCCAGCCACCTGCCCCTGGTGACAGCACAGACACAGAAGTGTGGAAAGAGGAGAGGTGGAGAGGAAGAGATACATCTCTCTGTGGGTGGGCAAGGGAGTGAGCAGGAGTCTGAAATGTCCCAAAGGCTGTTGGCTGCCCAGGAACGGTGGGCAAGGACACCTGCAGGCAGTCATGAGGTGCTTGTACTCTGCTCCTCTGGCTTCCTGCTGTGTGTGAGCGTGGGTGTGCAAGAGTAGGTGGGACTTCAGTAGGTGCCATACTTCAGAGCTATCATGGAGCGGGATGGGGCTGTGTGGCAGCCTGAGGGTGTGCATAGGAATGCAAAATACGTCAGAAATTGATGAGAAGAGAAGGAGATCTCCGGACTGCATGTTCGTGTCTGTGTCCCACTGTGTGTCTCCTGCCTCGTCTCCCTCACACTCACACACTCCCAGCCCAGGAAGCTGCAATGTGGAATCTCTGCTTATCCCAGTCCAGTCTGACATGTCCTCCAGGTATGGGAGAAGCTGCTGACCTGAAGAGTTGGTGTCTCTTAGAGGCTGATAGAGAATACTTCTGTAGGTGTTCTCTAATTCCAAACGGGGATCTCACGGAGTGAACAGGCTGCCTTTGCTTCTGCACTGGGATTATTCTTTGGATGACCCTTCACTTCGGAGAGCTTTCTAATGAGCAATTTGTGCCCCACAGGATGTGCTGATACACGCTGACCTTCTCCATTCTAGAGTAGAATGGATACTCTCCTTGCCACTTTCTTGCTGCACTCTGCAAAAGAGCACCAGGGCACAAATGGACAGAGATGGAGAAAACCATGTCCTCTTTTTTCTGTGTCCACACAACCTTGTTCATGCCCATACGGTGGGAAATCCCTGTAGGCAGGAAGAGACACTCATAGTTTGTGTGCACTGAGTTTGGGTACAGAGGTCTGAGAGAGACTCTGCACATCCGCGCTGTGCTGTGTGCACAGCAGTGTGAGGCCAGCCCATCCAGGACATCAAGCGATCCCACTGCCCAGAGCTCTGAAGGGCTTTGCACTGAAGATGTTCCCATGTGTCCTGTCAGCAGAGGAGAGCAGCAATGCCTCCGGCTCCTCCCAAATCCTCTTCTGCACATCTGTATCCAATTGCATTTATTTCCCCAAGCTGCCTAGAGAAGATTCAGGAAAGATCCCAGATTCTTCTGAAGCAGTTGGAGAAAAAAGCCAAGAGATTGGGCTACATTGTAGAAACCCCAAATCCTCCCACCAGCAGCAGCAGCATTCCAGCAGAGAGCCGGCTGTGCCTGATGTGTCCATGCAAAGGGTCTCCAATTCCCTGGGGTGAGCAGAGGGCTCAAGCTATTGTTTATTGTTCTTGCTTGCTATACTCCTGTAACTTTTTCTACGTTTAGACTCTGTAGCTGCAGCTAGTTTTGAGTTTCTCTGCTCTTTCTGTTTCTGAGGCCAGCTTTTGCAGCTTTCTGAAAATCTTTTTACCTTTACTATTTGCCCACATTTCCCCCTTGGTCTACCTAAAAAGAAACTCCAACAACTTTGTCACAAGTTATAGCTTTCATTTATGTTTATGCTTCCATTTATTATCCCTGTAAGGTCTTGAGAACTTTCTGTGGTTTTATTTCTTGTATTTCCGTCTTGTATGAGAAAAACCCCTTTGACAGTTTTGTCTATCATTTGTGGCACACACTGAAGTATACAAGTTACTACTACTAATATCACTATTATAATGCTCAACACATATAAACTTATTTTATACAGTTTTTTTAACTAAGGTGTAAAGTTCTATCTTTTGAAAAAATTGTCTAACTATGATTCACTGTCTTCTTTGATTTGATCTGGTAAATTTATAGCTTTTACATGCTTTTGTGGATGGATTCAGAATGATCAGATAAATTTATACAACATAATTTTCAAATTCCTCACAACTGTGCTAATGTTTTAATAAAAGAAAATCAATTGCTGCTCCATTTTGAAGGGTAGCATCTTTACCACTGTTGATGTCTGTGAGTATATCACTGATTGTAATGGATGTGGTATTGGTTTGTTTACTTAGCTAACATCTAACTCAATCTAACTGTTTAAATGCTATGGCAGAATTAGGTTGGGGTAAGAACAAACTCACTGAAACTTTTTTTGCAACTCTCTAGGGCCTAAAATTACTGTTACAATTTTCATCAGATTGATGGGCAAATCTTTTTCTTCTATGTTTTTTCTTAATGACTGTTTTAGCACTAGAGGTTAGTATAGTAAGTTGTCTCATATTGTATGGACTACATTAAGGCATGATGGAATGCTTTGCTAAGCCCTGTCTCTACAAAGGAATTCATATCTTTTTGGTAATTGTTGTGGATATTGATTGAGCTTGGAAAGCCTACCTTTACTCTCTGAGTGATTGCACCAAAAACTCAAGTTTCTTTAAGTAGGGTAATTGGGGCTGATATTGTATTTTGGAAGATCATTCTCTTACTAAGTGTTATCAAGTATCAAAGGCCCTGTGTTTAGGTCCTGAGAAGTTTGGACATTAGCATGGGAATATGCCGGGTGGGAACCACCTGCAGTGCCCTGAGCAGGCCTGTGCTGTGCACGGGTTTGTGTTAGGCAGGACAGAGTCATGGGATGGGTCAGCTAAGAAGGGACCTCAAGGGGTCACTGCTCCAACCTCCCTGCTCAAGCAAAGTCTTCCCACAGCACATGGTGCACGACTGTCTCCACATGGTCCTGGATTATCTCCAGAGAGAGAGGCTCCACAGCTTCTTTAGCCAATCTGCTCCATTACGTGGTCTTCAACACTGCAAAGCTCTTATCTCAGATTCAGGTGGAACTTCCAATGCATCATCTTCTGCCCTTTGCCTCTTGTCCTAGTGCTTGGTGTCACAGTGAAAAACCTGGATCCACCTCTTGGAACCCTCCGTCTTGATACTTGTAGACATAGATGGGGTGGCCACTTAGTTGTTTCTTCTCAAGGTAGAGCAGGCCTGGCTCCCTCAGCCTTTGTACACTAATGAGTGTGCACCATTCTGGTATTTGCCCTTTTCGTCCAGAGGACCTGCTCCAGGAGCTCCATGCCTCTTTTCTCCTTAAAATGTCACAGATGTATAGAATGCTGTAATCTGTGGGAAATTTGTGTTATCTGCTCAGCTTGCTAGTGTAACCTGTAATTTTTATATTATGTTTGCTGAAGATAAACTGTATGTGGATCAAGGGCTGGAAGGCAGGTGTTTCCTGCCCCAGACACCACTCTACATGGAGGAGTTAGGGATCCACATAACACTTTACCCGAGTTAGCACAGGCTTGTGCTCTGCTGTTCATATTCCTTGGCCACAAAACAACCACAGACAAGGAGTTGTAACAGAGGAGCATGTGGGCAGCTCCCTCATGCTGCTGGCTACTTCCACACCTGCCAGGCCTTGCCTTTATCTACAGGTGCAGCATGAACTTCCCACACAAGCACTCCTTTTTTTTCACAGTGAGAAGTATATGCAGGGTTGACTGGAGTTAGGTAAGAGGAAGTCAGTGGAGTGCAGATTGAAGACAGAAGGAAGAAGGTGGAGAAGGGAAGGGAGACATAGAGGAGAAGAAGGGCTGACAGAAGCAAGGGTAGTGCAAAAAACAGTTAAATGCAGAGGGTGGCCTAGAGTGGCATGGAGACAATGATGGACAAATAAACTGTATGCATATGAGAAGAGGAGAAAGGCAAGGCTAGGAAGCAGAGCAGCTAATGGGTGAGAAGTGATACCCTGCCTCATTCAGCACCAACAAGGTGGAAAGCAGGTCCTGGTTGTGCAGGGACAAGTTTGTGCTCAGCTCCCTCAGTAGTCTCACCACTGTGCTCACCCTCAGCACAGTAGTATGTGCCCGAGTCATTGAGAAAGGCATGTTCTATTGAGAGGGTGATACTGTCTCCTTGTATATTGCTGCTCTTGAAATGGCTCTCAAAACCCTTCTCCACTGCTCCGGTACCACCTTGTACTGCAGAAGCCAGTAGGGTCAGACTGGAATTCTTCCTTGAAGGCAGAATGAACCAGTACATAGCTGTGCTGGTAGATTTCTTCTTGGAGCATTCCAAGTTCACAGACTGGCCTTCTTTTATCACCATGTCTGGAGACTGTTCCAGGGCTAACACTGCAAAGGAAAAGAAGGAGCAGTGAGGAGAAGGAAAAAATGGGAAAAATCTCAACTAAGCACTATGGGATAGGCGGGAAAGGGTGAGTAGACATAGGGCAGCCAATGGAGCAGTTCAAGTCATGGAACAGCTCTTCAGATCAGCAGATCAGTTTCCAATCTCTTTTCAGTAGGCAAGATGCATTCCTGGGCAGCTTGAGTCTAAACCCAGGAACCATCTACGGGCTGCACAAAGAATGACAAATAGATGGCCATTGCAGAAGATTTCTGGTATTCCCATTCCCACCACATTCACTGCCTATCCTCAGTGCAGAAAGCTCTGCAGAATGAAGTACTGCCAGGAACTGGTTACACAGCTGTGAGAGCAGCAGCGGGATGAGTGGCGGTGCTCAAGGCTGGGTTGAGTTCACTTACCCAGAGGGGCCAGCATGGCCACCAAAAAACAGCAGGGAACCATGTGGGGGAAGGCCCCTACTGTCTCAGCAACCTGCCTCTTGTAGCTGCCCAAAGGTATGTGCAGAGGGAGCAGTGAGGGTGAGACATCTCGGGGTGGGGCTGGCCAAGAAATGAGAGAAGGCATTGGCTGGCTGGGAACCCTGGGGAGTGATAGAGGGCATCTCTGTCATTGTCCTCTCTGCCTTGAACATTGGCCTCTGCATGGAGATTTGCTCTCCTGGCATGACTGAGCCTGTCCTCCAGTGGGGTGTGCAGGCTGCCCCTGGGATTCAGGCAGTGAGAGCACGGGGGGCTGGAAAGCAGCTGTACGGTGCAATGCCTTCACTCATGCTTTGCCAGGGACACCTCTGTGCTGCTCTGCTCACAGGCTGAGCAGACCCAGGCCCCCACAGCCTCTCCCCTGTGCCCTCAGGTGTTTCTGCTCTGAAGAAAATGCACGTGTCCTCTGCTGCATGGGACAAAATCTGCATGGGATAGCTGGGGAACCCCATGAGCACAGGGATAAATAACATCTGGCACTGTGTCAAAGGGTGAAAGGGACACAGGGAAGGAGTGACTGGCCATTCTGCTGAGCTCTGCTGGCAGCAGAATTCCCTCATCCTTCTCCTTTGTGTGCCTAGAGATCTGCCTGACAATAGGGAAGGAGAAACAAGTGGAAATGGGTGAGGATCCCTGGTGGAATTTCTGTCCCATAAAAAAGAGATGGATAAGTGGAGGACAAGGCTCATGAGGTATCACCCAATTCAGTGTATCACTGACGGAGAAATTTCAATGGAAGTCCTGAGGAAATCTGTGTGCAAGTGCTAAGCGGGAGACAGGATCAACCAGTGGAGACTGTGGCACAGTGCTGTGTGCTGAATTCACTATGAGAATAATGGTGATAACAGAGTTTCAGTGGTAGTTAAGCACTGCTTACCCCAAATCCAGGATCTTACAATGTCTCATGCTCTGCCAGAGAGCAGCTGCACAAGCAGCTGGAAGGGAGCATTTCCAAGACAGCAGACCCAAACTAGCTAAAAGGATATTTGCTCCCATTCAGCCTGATGCTCAGCATGGAAATGGAGGGGAGCTGGCCCGCTGCTGCCTCTCCCTGCTCAAGGCACCCGGTCAGTGGGTGCTGAGTGACCATAATGTGTATCCCAAGAATTTTTTTCAGTTTCACTTCTCTCTCTTTTCCTTGTTATTTACTGCTATTATTGTTCTGTTTGGATCTCAGTCTGTCAGTCCTACCCTTTTTCCCATCCCACCAGGGGAAGGGGGTACTGAGGAAGTGTCTGTAACACCCAGGGGCTGACTGGGCTTTAACCAAAACAGCTTGAGCACCAGACAGCATTTCCATGTCCCCACTACTATGGCATGAGCTGCAGCTCCCCTGACCAAGCCTGTGCTTCACACTCCAGCAAGGAATTTCCAGCTCTGTTCTTGATGGATTATGAAAATTTAGGTGAGGATTCTGCTGGACCCTTGTGCTGTGCTTTAAAATGGAGATAAAGATTAATGAGCAAGTCAGGGCAGCCCTTGAGACTTTCAGCAAGCAGCAGGAGATGTAGTGGATGGGCCAGACAAGGTGCTCGGAAACACCAACAAGCCCTGCTGAAAACTCCACTAGGACTTCTTCCTCCTGGTCCTTGTCATGGTCACCAGGCACATTCAATGGCTAACCTGGGCAGTCTCCTGCTGTGGGCAGGGACAATTCTCAAACATCAGAGTGTTCAGGTCACAGGGCAGTGGTGTAACTTGTGGTCCTTAGTGCACAGCAGTGTGCCCTTTCCTTGGATTCCCGTGGGGCCAAGGACCAGTGGGCTTTGTCTTTCCAGCTGGTGGAGAGGAAAAGCGCTGTGTGAACTATTCCACATCCAGCTTCCCAAGCCATGAATTGATGTAACAGATTGAAAGAAAGAAGAAAGGAGAGATGGATTAGGAAATTGGAAAAGGGCCTGTATGAGAGTACAAAGAGGAATGGGCAAGGGGACAGACAGAAAGACATGCAAGAAGGAATAGGAGAAGCAGTCTGTGAATGGCAGAGAATTATGTCAGACAGTGAGGACAAGAAGAAATGAGAGTGAGAAGGTGTTTTAGGGATGGAAAAAAACAGAAAAGTGCTAGAGACCAATCTAAAGACAGAAAGATGGATAGAGAGATGGACAGAAACACAGTCATTCTGAATTTTTCCTGAAGAGAAAGAAAGTAAGGGCATGAAAGGGCAAGAAAGAAAACAGGGTTCTACCAAACACAGGGCTCAGTGTGTGCAGGTGGCACATCCCTGTTTGCCTGGAAAGGTTTGTGCCATGCTGCTCCAGCCTTTGACTCACTGTGGATCTCGTTCAGCACAGAAATATGTGCCTGAGTCATTGAGTAGGGCATGCTGTATCTTCACAGATAAATGGTTGTTCTTAGTCCCATTACTCTGGAAGCGATTTGTGAATTCCTTCTCAATATCTGCTTTGCCACCTTCCACTGAATATACAACCAACTGCAGACTGGCATTCTTCTCCATGGGTAGCTTGTACCAGTACATGTTTACAAAAGTCTTCCCTGATGCAGAACATTCCAGAGTCACAGTGTCTCCCACACGGACAACTGTATCTGGTGATTGCTGAAGGGCCCAGCCTGGAGAGACAGAAGAAGAAAGGTGGGAAGTGAAATGCATTGAAGAGGCCAAAAATGCACATCCTTGAAGTAGGCCATGGGGTGGAATGCCACCGGGATATCAGAAAGCTATGGGACAATGCCCTGCTTCTCTGAAAAAGGCACATGGGATCCAAACAACCCAAACTAACCAGCTTCAAATACAACAATGAATCTGTTTTGAGAAATAATGACTTTGGTACTCTCAAGTGAAGTATTAAAATGGGGCAGGAAAAAGCAGATCTGCAGCTTTGCAGAGATTTGTGATTCAGTAGGTCCTGGGAAAAGTTCACCTGGTTCATTGCCCATCCCCACCCTGGAAGCCTTGGGAATGGGGGAGTGCCAGACACGGGGAGCCCAGCTGAGGATGCAGCAGCAGCTCCAGTGCAGCTGCTCAAGAGGAAGGGAAGCCCACTTACCCACAGGGAGCAGCATGGCCACAAGGAACCGGTGGAAATCCATAGAGAAAGGCCCCCTCCTTCCAGCCACCTGCCCCTGGTGACAGCACAGACACAGAGGTGTGGAAAGAGGAGAGGTGGTGAGGAAGAGATACGTCTCTCTGTGGCTGGGCAGGGGAGTGAGCAGGAGTCTGAAATGTCACAAAGGCTTTTGGCTGCCCAGGAATGGTGGGGAAGGACACCTGCAGGCAGTCATGAGGTGCTTGTACTCTGCTCCTCTGGCTTCCTGCTGTGTGTGAGCATGGGTGTGCAAGAATAGGTGGGACTTCAGTAGGTGCCATACTTCAGAGCTATCATGGAGAAGGATGGGGCTGTGTGGCAGCCTAAATGTGTGCACAGGAATGCACAAACTGGCAGAAATGTATAGGAAGAGAAGGAGATCTCAGGAATGAATATTTGTGTCTGTGTCCTGCAGTTTGTCTCCTCTCAAGCCTCCCTCACACTCACAGACTCCCAACCCTGCATGTTGCAATGTGCAATCACTGCTTCTCCCACTCAGGCCTTTCCCATACCTGTCCAGGTATGGGAGAAACTGCTGACCTGCAGAGCTGGGGCCTCTTGGAGCCTGGCAGAGGATATTTCTCTAGCTGTTCTTCACTAACTCCAGAGGGGGATCTCAAGGAGAGAACAGGCTGCCTTTGCTTCTGCACTGGGATTATTCTTTGGGAGACACATCGCTTCGGAGACATTTCTGAGGAGAAGGGTGTGTCCCACAGGATGTGCTGTGACTTTCTCAATGCTAGACAAGAAAAGATATTCTGTTGACAAGAGAGAAATGTTTTTGTTATTGCTGAGCAGTGCTTACACAGCATCCAAGGACTTTTCTGCTTCTCATACCCCCATGCAGGCAAGGAGGCTGGTGGTGCATGAGAACTTGGGAGGATGGACAGCAGCGAGAGCTGATCCCAAATGATCCAATGGATATTCCATATCCAATGGTGTCATGTTCAGGGGCGAGTAGGGGGAAGAAGAAGGAAGAGAGAGATGTCTGGAATGATGGTGTTTCTCTTTCCAAGTCACGGTTTTGTGTGATGGGGCCCTGCCTTCCTGGGAATGGCTGAAGACCTGCCCGCCCATAGGGAAGTGGGGAATGAATTCCTTGTTGTCATTTGCTCGTGTACAGAGTTTTTGCTTCACCTCTTAAACTCTTTTTCTCAAGCCATGAGATTTTCACTTGTGTTTTCCCAATTCTCTCCCCAGTCCTGCTGGTGGGGAGTGAGCAAGCAGCTGCTGGGGCTTGATCCTGGCTGGGGCTAAACCGTGACCCAACCCCAGACCACATCCTTCCTTTGCCATTGCTGTTCCTATGTGATAGTCCAATTACCTTTCAGTGTACCCATTATTGCTCAATTTATATTCTCAAGATTTTGTTCTTATACTCAATAAGGTAACACTTTTTATTCTTTTATTGGTTGGCTTTAAATGCAGTAAATTTTCACTTGGTAGTGTCATGGCAGTATTCATGCTGCTTTCCTTTCTACTGTTTCTCTCTTTTTCCCCCAGGATGAGAAGCAAACCTCAAGCTCACAGTTTGCAGGTTTTGGTTTGCAATGGGAGTAATTTTCTTACTATGGGCTGGTGTTTGTCTCTGCAGCTTGGTGTTGCTTGAGAGCATCTTCCCAAGGCTTGTGACTCTGCCTATGAGAAGGCTTCATCTAGGAGGAAGAGCAAGCCTTCATTTTGCAGACTGTCTGAAGGGATGGGAACTGATGGGGAGAGGTTACAGGCTACATTTATCTCCCTCCCTTGTATGTAAGAGGTGCAGACTTGTCTCACAAAGTTTCACCACATAGTTAGCAACCTGACCAAGTACCTGTAGTAAACCTGTTTTTCATATTGCTCTTTAATGGCTTCCTTTGAGTCTGTCTGGATATGAAAAATAGACTGGAAATCACAGGAGAAAATCCCTCAAAACAAGGTCATTCTACTAGGAAAATGACAAAATATTTTTTCTATTCTTTTCACATATCAGAGAAGAACCCATAATTTCTGATACAGCCTGTTTAGCTGGGAAGAGGTGTGAGTGTCCTAGAGAAGGGAATGAGAAACATAGACTAAGATGTAACATCTAGGACCAGGAGATAGGACTACAGAACATGAGGTATCAGGCTGGTCATCTCAGCATGCTTCTGGATTGTTCTCTCTTCTACAACAGTGAACAGAGTTCTTAGTCACTAATTATGTCTGTTTGTACAGAACTTCTGTTTGTATGTATTGAATTCTTCCAAAAAATACATTTAGGATTCTTTTGGCTGTCACTGCCTAAATAATAAAACCAATAGTGGAATATTATTTTCCTACCTTGGTCTTAGTATGTCTGTGATCTTAACACTATTTATTCAGGGTCTTAACCCATTGGACTAAAATTCATTTAAGATCATTCTGCTGCATCTCCAGTCTAGAGCTCCATTAGTGTCCTTACTGTCACGTAGAGGCTGTCTTCCATGAGGTGTCTTTCATTTAAAAAGAAGGAAGTCACCTCTCCATTAGTTTTGAAGGAGTATGTGGTGCTGGCAGCTCCTCAGGTCATGTTCAAAAGGCAATTTCCAAGACATGCCAGCAGATACCAGTCTTGTGTCACCTTACTGTTCCTTTGTAACCTGTCAAAAGGACAGGACTTGCAGGCCAAGAATGCAAATAAATGTGAGTGACAGAAGAAAGGGGAGGGAGATCCTTGATTTTTATTTCCATGTCTGTCATAGGAGGCTTTTTGAGCTTTGGAGGCTATGCTGCCTAATACTTCAGACAAGGAAAAACAAGAATGTGTCAGGAAGAAACATTTAGAGATGTATTTTCTAACAATGATATTCTTTTGGTGGGAGAATTTCACAGGAAACTAGAGCTTGCATCAGTCATACCTGTCCTGCATTCTTGGGAGTTTACAGAAGAAGCAGGTGCAAAGAAGCAGGCCATACTGCAGAGACTCCCTGAGCTTTACAGATTTGTTTTAGAGAACTAGGATGCTTCTCATTAATACCCAATGCTTTTGACCACAACCCCCTAAAGTTAAGCAACAGCTCTTCTTCAGGACATATCTGTGCACTGAAAAGATATGATGGTGGAAGGAGGGATCTGATTAATAATTTGGCTTTGAAGACCGAGGCTGCTGCACTGCTCTGTTGCTTTCCAATTCAAACCATCCTGGGTCCATTGCCCCAGCCTCTACAGAGTCTTCTTTCTGCTCTTCCTCTTCCCCTCTCCTGACTGCCTCACATTTTTCAAAGACTCCATCTCTCACTCAGAGAAGGTGGGGATTTTATCTTGGTGTTCAACCCCGTCGCTACACCGTGTGACCGCTCGCAGCACAGAAATACGTGGCTTCATCCTGGGGTGTCACATTCTTGATTGTCATCAGAGAGTAATTACTACTCTCTTTGGTTACTTCAAACTTGGCCTCAGAGTAAGCATCCTCATAAGAGTTATGACTCCATGTACTACTGCTGACTATTAACTTCAAACCAGTTCTTGGAGGCTGCTGGTACCAGAACATATAGGCAAGGTTACTGTAATTCTGGTAGCAGGAGGTGGTCAAAGAGCCTCCAGGTGTCAGAAGGGTTTTGTCAGGCCACTGAGCAATGTAAGCTCCAATCCCAACACTTGCATTCGTAAGAGATAACAAGAGAGAGTGAGGAGCAGGAGTACAGATGATGGCCAAAGGGGTTCCCTACCTAACAGTAGCCCTGTAGCCCTGCATGGCCTGGATGAGGGCCCTGCTGCAGATGGATCTGTTGTCTCTCACCAGGTAAAAGAGCAAACACCACAGCCAGCACGGCCCTCCAGCTCTCCCAGGACAGTGTGCTCCTGCTCACTGTGAGACAAGAGCTGAGAGAGGCCCATGCCCCTCCCCTTGCCCTGATTTGTCTCTCAAGTTTGGGCAGGGAAGAGAGAAGGGCCTGTCCAGCTGTCCTACTTTCTTTGGTGAGCCAGTAAAAGCAAAGCTAAATATTATTCACGGGGCCCCAAGGCCTGCTTCAGCTTTTCCACAAGTCAGTGTTCTGAGCTGCTGACACAAATGTGCAATTTCTCACAGACCAGTTTATTGCTGGCTGAATGCTGAGCTGTCATTCCATGATTGAGAGAGTCTGGGTGTTGGAGGCCCGACAGGAACCTAGGATCAGTGGATTCATGAGCGATTTTTAGATCTGTTTACATCAGTGGATATAACTTGGGCCCTCCTTGCAGAAGGATTTCCAGCAAAAGTACACCTGTATTGTGTGTAGGGATGGCTACATGACAAAAGCCACGTAGACATGCTCTAGATAGCTGACCAAGAATTGGAAAAGTACCGGACCCAGCTAATCTTAGTCCCTGCACCTGCAAAGACACTGTGGCCTTAAGCATAGCTGCATTACGACAACAGGATGCTGTAGTTGAGAGAGAGAGATGAGAAAAAGAAGATGTAAGTCGAAAGGAATGAGAAAGTAAGAGGGGAATTGCTATCTATAGTATAACCAATAGATTACTTAGCTTACAGAATATGTATGAGCTTATTACTTATTGTGCATAAATGTCTGATGCTCTCATCAATAAATGAAGCTTGCTGGTCACTCATATTGAGCGTCCGAGTATTCCCTCACCACGACAGTATTGCTTCATTCTGAAGAGTTGTTCCTAATATCTGGAGCATGGCATTTCACAACTCGAATCTTGTTAGTCTGAAGGAATGATGATAGATCAAGATAGCAAAGGCACAAAAATTTTGTTTAATCATATCTTAATTTCTTCAGTTTTCTAGACAGGGATGCATGTTCCATGCTGGTTGATCTTCCTGCGAGCTCAAATTCACTTTTACAAAACACAAGACATCACCACCTGCTGTTTTTTCTCAAAACAAAAACTGTAGTTAAACATAAACCTCATGAACACTCTGTTTGTTTCTAGCCTCCCAGATACATCCTAGTTAGCCTATTCCATATATGCAATGTATTCTATTCAGTTATATACAGCTCTACATATACAACCGAAAATACTCTCCATTCTTTTCTGAATGTATAAAATACAAAATTGTTATTTCCACTGTTTCTTTTCTCCCTAGTACTTTTAATGAAATACACATAATTAATTCTAATGTCCTTCAGTAATCCTGATATCGCAGATTCAAAACACTGTGGGATACTTCTGAGGTCTTCTCTTCTTCTTCACATTTTGTTGCTATCCCCTCTCCCATATTTGCTTGGTGCTCTAGAAAGAGTTATATCTTCCCTAGGCCTCTAGACATTTCTATAAAAGGCATGATTTTTCTATGAGCCTGGCAATATTGTACTTTCTTAGAGCCTGAGGCCTAGTTCCTGAATCCTCCGGGATTCAGAGCAGCAGAAATCTCAGAAATTTGTTAGCAAATGTTCCCTGTCTCACTTTTTAAATCCTTCTTTTTAAGGGAGTTACAAGAAATTTTCTGAGAAGTTATAGCTTCTTCCCTATTAGGAATGAACATGCATTTTATATGATATGTAAAAGTTGTGTATTATCTCTAGTGTTGTGAACACTTTGCATCTAAGAAATAGTGGTTCTGCCAGTTCGTGGGTTTCTCAGAAGAAATTATTCCATATCTGTGCTGCCATGAGGTTGAACCCTGTGCTGGAGATATTACAGTTTCAGTGACTTGTCAAGGAATAGCAGATGATTTGGACATTTCTGGTTTTTTAATTACCTTCCATAACTTTTCCATTTTTCTTTGAATTTTTATGCTGTTTTCAAAGTCAATACATCAGTTAGCAAATCAGTTTGAACAAATTTAATATACTTCCATATCCTTTTACGTTTCAATACTGATTATTCTTTGTTGCATATTTTTAGCTTTTACTCCTCACAAGTTTTTCTTCTTTTTATGGAAGTTTATTTTGATTTTACTTGTTCTTAATTCTATTTTGTTGATATTTTGCCCTTTTACCTTACTGCTAGGATGGGACACTTTTAGACACTTCCATGGATCGTGCTGAGACAGTTCCATAGGACACTGCTGCTTGGATCAATGCCCCAAAATGAGTGCCATTGCATGAAGACAGTAGAGGATTTTTAGTTTGATTATTGACCATCATGCCAAACCTGTCAAAAGCGTTTTTTTCCAGTATTAATCAGACCTTAAATCCTGGAGGAAGAAACCGTTTGCGACTTGATGGGAAATTAAACAGATAGTGGAGGCTGTGGGAATTAATTCTAAGATTGTTCTGTGAAAAAACTCTGAGACAAGGAAAAAAACATTTCAATGCCGTTGGGCTACACCTTCTTCTTTAATCACTTCTGTTAGAATTTATTACTCATTCCAAGATGAAGATTTCTATTCAGATGAGCTTTTCTGTCTCAGCAAACAAAAGATGATTGCAGACTGTCCAAAGGAAGCAAGCAACTCGAAGATGTAACTCAGGACCTCTAGTGTGTCTCTTGGGAAATGCTTAATATGTTACTGCCTTTTGAGGAGTAGCTAAACTGACAGCACTTTCATTTTTCAGTTTAAAATGTCTAATTCTCTCAGTCCGTTTTCTTTCAGGATTAAAGATGAAACAAGGAAAAACAAAAAAGTACCAAGATAAAGGCAGGTATGGTCAAACTTCCCAAGTAAGACCCTGAACTGCTGTACTCAGGGAAGAGTAGATGCAGAAAAGTGGAGGAATACAGTTATAAAATGGGCCATTCACAGGTAAACAGGACGCTAGTGAGTATGCTTGTCTGGCTATGCTTTGTACTGACTTAGCTCAGTCTTACTTAGCCCTGTCTTACTAATTTCCATTTGTAAGTATTCTCCTGAGGGAGGAACTGTCTATTCTATGTGCATGTGTTTTGTGTCTGGACATCTACAGGCTAGGAACTGGAGTCAGAGCACAGGCACCAGCAGCTGGAGAGAGCAGACTAGGTGAACTTAAGCAGCAGAGACTGGAGTAGGGCCCCAGGCTGTAGGGGCCAGGTGTTCCCTGTGGAGAGGGAGGGTGTGCAAGTGTGTCATCACTCGTGAATGTGAAGCCAGACTACCTGGCAGGTAGGTGAGGTGACCTGGGCTCCAGGTGTGTGTCTCTAATGGCAAGAACAGTGAGAGGTGGCAACAAGAGGAAGCAGGGGAGTCGCAGGCATTTTTGGAGAGGGGGCTGTGTGAGAGGCACGTGTGTGGACATAATGGCAACTGGACTGCAGTGCTGGGGGACTCAGAGGTCCAAGGGCTGGCACATGTGGCTGGCATCCAGTGACAACCACTGGACTCAGTATCTCAGCACAGAAACACTTGAAAAGCTTGCACACTGTTCATGTGGATACATATATTTCCCACTATTGAACCCTTGTCTAGAACCCTGATTTCCCACTGTGAACCCCAGCCAGAGAGGGACAAAAGATGAGGCCATCGGTGCTGTTCTGTGGCTGCATCTGTGTTGATCCATGTGTTCACCTGTGTATAGATGAATGTATGCTTGGTATTTATTGGTACAAATACTGGGGAGACATTCTCATTCTTACTGCCAGCTGGGCCAGGGGGCCTGGAGCTGTGGTAGCTTCCCCTCTGTCAGCACAGCCTAACAGTGAGTCTTGTGGGAAAACTGTGAGATCTCCTCCCTAAGGGTAAAAGAGACCATAGAAGAATTATGACAATGAGGAAAGGGCTGAGGTACGCTGCCCATATGGAAGAGAACCCCGGGAAAGATTCCTCCTGAAGGGTGTTTAACATACACAGGAAACAGTAAGTACAGGCTTAGCAGAGGTTTGTGCTGGATTTGGAAACCAATGTCATGAAACAGAGCATCAGGCAAAAGTGGTCTTCCCTATCCCAAATGTTAGAGAAAAATGCCTGCTGCAAAGCAAGGAAAGCACTGGAAACCCATTATCCGACCCACATGTAGGCTTAGTGCCTAAGATCTGGACTAGAATTGCATCCAAGACAGTGGTGACTGTGAGCATCAGATGGCTCTGTAGTTTTAGGGGATTTAAGGCATCTTAGGCCAGTCCCTTTCAGTAGTCTACACCACTACAGGAAGGTCCTCCATGGCCAATTCTTTGCAGACAATTCTTAGGGGAATCCTTCCTCCTCAGGCTTGTCATCCTTGCTCAGTTCGACCCATGTTGCTCCTTTCTTTACAACTCTCACCCCCAAACAGTTCACTCAAATTCTGTTTCTAAGGGAAGCAGCTTTTCCTGCTTATTTGGTAAAAGTTCCATTTCCTTATCCATTCTATTTCACTGTGCCAGCCTTGCTGGCTGCCACCTCTAAGCTTCTTCCCAAGTTTTTCAGACCATCTGACTTTCCACGTCACTACCTCTACAATTTTCCCAGTCCTGCCTTGTCTTCCTTTTTGTTTCCTAAACTCTCCATCCCATCTTTTCATAGCAAAGAGTGCGCTTCCAGGTTTAGAAATGTTAAAATTGCCCAGTTTGGATAGGCTTGGGGTACACAGACCCTCCAGGGAAGGTTCTTCAGCTCTTCTGCTTACTTGCAGATCATGTGCTGGATGAGATGGATTAAATAAATATTGTATTTACACGGAGCCCCAACAAAGGCAGGAAGGATGCATCTGACTCCATGTTCTCAGAAGGCTAATTTATTACTTTATTATACTATATTCTATTAAAGAATACTCTACTACACTCTACTAAAGAATACAGAAGAGATACTTACTCAATGCTAAAAAGACAATAATGAAAACTCCTGACTCTTTCCAGAGTCCCAACACAGCTTGGCCAATGAGTCAAAACAACTCACACCAGAATCCAAGCAGGCAATCACCTTTGGGTAAACAATCTCCAAACACATTCCACACATGAGCTCAACACAGGAGAAGCAAATGAGATAAGAACTGTTTTCCTTTTCTCTGAGGCCTCTCAACTTCCCAGGAGAAAAATCCTGGGCGAAAGAATTTTTCAGAGAATGTGAATGCCACAAATAAATTCTTTCAAATCTGATGTCTCCTTCTGCTATGTCCTTTCAAGGCCCTTCCTTCCTGGTCCAGACATTTGCTGAAGATTACTGGGACACAGTCTGTTTCCAACCTCAAAGGCTGAGGCTTTATATCCACATCTGGCTCAATGTGGGACCCCTGTTCATAGGATTTTCCTACCCTTCTTCTTAGTACCATGCTCTTTTCCTACTTTTTTATTCCCTCAGTGCCTCTGGCCACAGTCATCCAGAATTCCTTCCCAGTTCCTGAGCTAAGGCACACTGAAAGAAATTATAACTTTCCTTCTTAACCCTCCCAAAACTTAACAAAAACCAGAATGGCTTCAAGGTAGTGAAGAAATCAGAGAGGACATGAAGGCTCTGCAGAACTAGACACTGTTGGACACTGGATGTTATAGCAAAATGTAAGAAACCCCATGTGAAATACTCTCTGACAGTACTAGAACAGAGTTCTCCAAAAATTCTTCAATATACACCCCTTTTAGGGAAGTGTTTTTAAACCCATACACCTAGTATATGTACATTTAGTAGCTGATCATTAGATATGGGTAACACTAAAGTTCTAATGCTTCCACCTCACACCTCACTGCCCCATCTTGCACCCATCTTGGAAGACTTCTGCACAGGAACATCATAAGGCAGCAGCCTTCACTGAATATGGACTTCAGATGCAAAATCTAGAAGATGCACAGCCCTTCACCAAACACTCTCCTGATCCCCAGCAAGTGTGGAGCTGATGTTCCAAATCCTAGGG
Organism: Haemorhous mexicanus; assembly: GCF_027477595.1. Lineage (NCBI taxonomy): Eukaryota > Metazoa > Chordata > Aves > Passeriformes > Fringillidae > Haemorhous > Haemorhous mexicanus. Next base: position 33,025,125 of record NC_082342.1, read on the forward strand.
GTGCCTGTCCAGGAACACTTCACTGGCAGAAGATACAGGGGAAGAGAGGAGCAATTGCTCCTCCACCACAAAGCTCTGTGAGATCACAGAATCACAGAATATTCTGAGGTGGAAGGGACCCACAAGGATCAAGTCCAACTCCTAAGTGAATGGCTCATACAGGGATCAAAGCCATGACTGAGATGTAAAATGACTAAGCTCAGAAACTTCATGTTTTATGCTCATGGGAAGCTTTACCTCTGTCAGCCCAGAGTCTCAACATGTTTCTCTTTCCCAGGATCTTGCATCAGCCTGGACAAATATATGTACTTTATCTGAGTCCTTTGATGACACAGCTGACCAAAATACTTGAACTAGGAACATGGAATTTCATCAAAACAAGCTGCCACTGCTTGTCCATTGGTAATATCTAACACAGCTACCCTTCAGTCACTATCCCTCTCCCTTCCTGCACCCCCAGGAGCCACCAGCTTTCTACTGCAGCATTACTGCATGAAATGAGACACATGTTTGCAGCAATGGATGAATACAAAAAATACAAAGAATACACCCCTTGACTGTGTTCTTTGAAGGATACTACAAACACCTTTCAATTGGTTTGTGGGATGTTCAGCACCACTGAGCAGAAGGAGTTATTTATGTTTCAGACAGGGATTATTTCTCCAAAAGAAAGAAAGAAAGGAGGGTCATCAGAGGGTGTTCTAATTTCAGCTGTAATTCAAAGGGATCTGTTCATCCTCCACAGTTCTCATGGAAAGACCTGAAGGGCTGCTCTGAGACTGCTTGCTGGATGACAGCTGAATTATCATGGTGTCAGAAACACCATTTGCCTTCATTTGACATCAGTTTGCCCCATGAGCAGAACACCATGGAGTTCTAGGCTTTTTGGGAGCCTCTAGAAAGAGTGTCAGAGAGGCTGTTAGGAGAATGAGAGGGGCTTGGGTGAGGTATGTTCACTAGATACCTGCCATCAAAGACTTAGAAACACAAGGGCCACAGGAGCTATTATCCAGACCTTTGGCTGTCAGCTTTAGCAGTAGCCTAGGAACAGGTCAGGAGTCTCCTCTTGCTGATTTTAGGAAGTAGCTTCAGGTGCCAGAGGGATCATGTTCTGTTACAGTTCAAATTTATTTTATTGATTCCTTGTTAAGTGGTTTGTTCTGTTGTACGCCCATGCTCTTTCCAAGTGGTTTACCCCTGTGTTTTCACCTCCCTCAAAGCTGACTCTCATACCATGTCCTGCCTATTCTTCCAGCTCTTTCCATTACTGTCAAGGCAACCCAGCCCTTTTTGTTCATGAACCTTTTCTGCCACTTTAACCTCAGACCAGTCCCTGACTGCAAAACACTTTTGGAATTCCCGTACTCCTCAAAGCCCCATTGGCCCATGTGACCCATTCTCTCCTACCCCATTTGGCCCCAGACAGGACACTCGATGTAATCCCCTCACTCCTCCCCTGAGGATTCCCACTTGATTTGCTGTTTGTATCCACCCCCTGAGCTGTATCTGTATAAAACCCCTTGCACAGGAGTGCCCAAGGCTCTTCGTTTCTGATGTCTTTGCTTGGAATAAACCCTTCCTTGAGCAAACTTAAGATGGAGAGCCTCCTCATTTCTCCTTGGCTTGGTTCCTGTCTTGGCTTGTATCTGGCACCGAAGAGCAAGTGGCTCTAAAGGTTCTGCCTCTGGTAAATCCCCACACCAAGGCAGTTCCACACTCCTGGCATCGTGCCAGAACTCTAAGAGCTAGCCTGGGTTCTGGTAGCCTCAGCAATGTTCTTCTGGGGGATTATCAGCCAGCCCTATATGATGCCATTCCTGCTGTTAAGAATAATTTTTATTTTAAAGATCAGATGAAAATAAATAAATAACCAAAGAAAACAATAAAAAGTACTGAGATAAAGGCAGATATGGTCAGGCTCCCTGATTCAAGTGTGCACTTAGTAATTCACCTAAAATTTGTCTGGATATTAAACTGAATGAAAAACCCCATGAAAGGAAGGAAAGGGAAGAAGTCATAGCCCAAGTGTTACCTTACAGGATATGAAAGCTATATATCAAGAAAAATATTGTTCTAAAACATGGGTCTGCTTCTATGCCAATGGCATGTTTCGGACAAAGAAAACAGAAATCCACAGATCAAATGAAACCCTTTTTTAAACTGGAGATTTTTCTTGCTCCACTTATTTATGATGGGATTTGATAGCTTCTGTAATTTTTGACCCTCTTAGTCCTTAGAACATTTTCCTTTCCCACAGGAAGCTTCTGATCCTTCTTTCTTTCATAGGATACAACATGCTTGTAATAGCCTGTGCACTAATACCAGTTTAAAAGCCAACAGAATTCATACACCACCTTGGAGGATGCCCTGGCCTTGGACTTGTACTTCAACATGAAGGAAAATTTCCCTCTGGACAGTGACACCGTGCATATCAGTCCTCCAGGACCCACAAAAAAATTAATCAAGAGATGGAGAGGAAGAGTTTCCTAGTGTCTCAAGCTATTCCAGCATTTCGAAACATAAGGCTTTAATGTCTCTGGAGAGCATCCTGTGTCTTTCAGGAGCTAACATGATGAAGTTGGCAGCTGCTTGGAGAAAGAACATGATTGTTCAGCAAAGCATTAAGCTTCAGTAAACTTTACATCATGACAGAAATCCCCACTCCTGCAGAGAGGGATTTCAGAAGATCTCACTATTTGTGTTCACAGCATTGTTGCTCATCTACATTACACTCATAACCATCAGCATTGTACTGAAATTCTGGTGTGGCAAAAATGAGTCTGTAGAACATTCCAAAGATGAATAAAGAATGGTTTGGTACATAGGCAGATATTTTAGTACAGGTTAGGAGAGAGAAATTAGAAAAGGGAGATGCTGAGCATTCCCACATTTGAACTATTTAAATTGGGAAACAGCAGGGGACACAGGATCATTTTTCTGTCCTCCCTTTGGAAATTACAATGGAGGAACTTGGTTTAGGAACACACTGTCTTGCATATGATAAAAATAGACATTATTCAAGAAAAGTATTTTGCTAAATTTAACCACTCTGTTTGCTGGAGTTTTTTGGATTTTTTTCCCAAATAAATGCAAAGTATTTTTTTGTCCACTACCTAAAATATGCAACTTTGGGTAAAAACATGGATTTTTAAGAAAGATCCCATCAGCACAGAGGAATCTGAAAGAGGTTTGAGAGTTGTAATTCGTGTTATACAGGTGCTGTGTATAAGAATGAGACAGACATACAACTACACATATTCCAAAGCCAAGAGGTATTTTTAGATTGAAGGCTACCTCACAGAAAAATTAAATTAATTATTTAAAATAGCTCTCTATCTTAACAGAGGTTTATGATTAACGTGTATGACATTTGTACAGTCTACACATGCCTGTTAATGGCCACATTTGGATCCTCAAATTTTCCACTGTGTACTTTTTGTCTTGAGAAAACCTTGGACTAGAGATAAGACCGTCACTAGAAACGTATTTCTAGCAGCTCCCACGTCCAGTCAGCCAGTCTGGGTTTGAGATCGAATCAAGACCATGAAGTGCCTGCTGCTTCTCGCCTTTATTGGGGTGGCTGGTGAGTATATCTTCTATTTCTATTTCTGTCAGTTTATAGGAAGCTGAGTTTCTGAGCAAAACTGCAAGGTAACCTATTGTGGGAATGCCAAGTGCAGTTTTGACTTGCACAAGTCAGAGCCCTGCAACTTCCATCTTCTCTCTGCTCATAACGCCTTGTGCCACAAGCTGGGGAATGAACCCTTCATGGGGATTCCCAACCCAGCTATGGAGATGTGGCCACAGCTTCAGAAAAAGGCTGCCTCCTCCTTCGGGACTAAAGAGTGAACAGGGAATAGCTCTGGCCCAGGAAGTCCTAAGGCAATTGCAAAATTTTGGACCCTTGGTGGGTTCTCCAAGAAGATATCACTGCACAGTAGTTTTTGCTTTTTCCCTCAGTCAACCATTGGCTGTTTCAGTAGATGGGAATCAGGGAAAGACACATCCATGATCTGGCCCAACAAGAACATTTCTGTGTCCCTATGTTCCCTGGGAGTAGCCAGCAGGGCTTTAGTTGCAGATACGTGAGGCCCCCGTGTAAGTCTGATCCCCTTCTTTGAGGGTGCAGCAAACGCCTGTGCCTTAGACCTGCCCAGCAGCACTGCCCTGAGTGTCCATAGAAGGGGAGCCTACAAGTGAGGGGCTTCAGGCAGGCAGTCACAGGGCACATTACAGACCACATTACCTTAGGCCAGCTGTTGACACATGGCACTTCTTGTCCCCCAGTTGCCTTACCCACCTTTGCTGAAGATGATGATGACAAGATTGTGGGAGGCTACACCTGTGCAAGGAACTCTGTACCCTATCAGGTGTCCCTGAATTCTGGATATCACTTCTGTGGAGGTTCCCTCATCAACAGCCAGTGGGTCCTGTCGGCTGCTCACTGCTACAAATCGTGAGTGGAAAATTACCTCCTTCTATAACCCACTTCTGTCTTCCAGTTCACTTCTAGCAGGAATTCTGAGCTATCAGATAGAAATATATAAGTGCTTCCTTCTCACTAGAGATAGCCAAGGGATGGGGGGATCATTCAGGAAGCCAGGCATCCTGAGGGGCTTTCCACTTCTGCAAATGTTCCTGTAAATGCAGTGCATTTTCTGAAATACCAATGGGATAATCAAGCAGAGAGTTCAGGGCTGTGATTTCTCATCAATTGCATTCTCCCTGGAGAACAGGAAGAGGATCGAGGTCTGGCTGGAGCCGTTTGCCTTGTCCCAGAATATTTGTATCCAGTGCTGCTCTGTATTCAACTGCTGTCACATATTCACAAACCCACACCGCCATGGGTGGTATTTACCACCCATGCATGGAGTGGGTTAAGATCTCAGTGTAGATACCCAGGACTCCCTGCAGGACAAGATCCCCGGCCCCAGAAGGTTCTGTGGCAGTGATGTTGGAGCGAGTGCACTCAGTGACAGGGAGGTTACTCTCAGCCTGCCCGTAGCACTAAAGGACACACTGTGCCTTCTCTTTTCCAGTCGCATCCAAGTGCAGCTCGGGAAACACAACCTGGAGCTCACCGAATCCACACAGCAGTTTATCAACTCTGCTAAAGTCATCCGCCACTCTGGCTACAACCCTTACACCCTGAACAATGACATCATGCTCATCAAGCTGGCCACCCCAGCCACGCTCAGCAGTGCTGTCCAAACCATTCCTCTCCCTACCAGCTGCGTGGCTGCTGGCACCACCTGCCTGATCTCCGGCTGGGGCAACACTCTCAGCAGTGGCAGTGAGTACTCTGGGGGAACGTACAGACCCTTGGGGGCCCAGGACAGTCTCTAAGACCTGGCCATGAACCCCAACAGGACAGGCTAAAACACAGGGAAGTGCTGGGGGACAGCTTTTTTGAGTGATGCATCAGTGTAGGGATGGCACAGTTAATGCCAACAGAGTTGTCAGTTCTCTGAGAATAAGGGTGAAGTCTGGGACAGTGGATCTTGAATTCCTACCAGAGATCTCTGCTCTCTCACACCAATGGTCAGGGATGTGCATGGCCAGTGGTGTCTATTCCACAGATGACATCTAAACCTGCACCAGAGGAGAGGATGGTTTCCCTGAGGCTCAGGTTTCTTCCAGTGTATGTATCACATGAGTGGCCCCTCCCTTGCCAATTGACGAACTGCCAGGTACCAGTAAAAGTTATGGTGGCTGCAGTGTAGAATGGTGGGCCCATGGGTAGAATTTGTTCCATCTCTACAGAAGGGACCCATGCTGTGCTTACTGTTGACAGGAAGCAGGATGGCTGCTAGAACAGGGTGTCCAGCATTTGCTTTTCTGCTAAGGTCTTCTCCAAGCTCTGAAAAGGACTCAGCAATGCCATCAACCATCTCTCCCTATTTCTTTGCAGCTAACTACCCAGACCAACTGCAGTGCCTGAAGGCTCCAGTCCTCTCTGCCGAGCAGTGCTCTGATGCCTACCCTGGGGAAATTACAAACAACATGATGTGTGTAGGATTCGTGGAGGGAGGAAAAGACTCCTGCCAGGTAACTCATCTGCCTCTCCTTTCCCAGTCATTTCTCTCCCGCCTTTTCCCAGCTGAAGAGGCCTTCACATTACAGAGTCAGCTAGACTCACTGCACTGGTAATTCTGAGTTTTTGAATGGCAGCAGAGGCTTCAGGCACACATATCCTGAAGGTTTGCCAAGTACCACATCCGGCAAAAGCAGGCAGCTGACTCATCCTTAGCTGTGGTGCCCCTGGAGCTAGAGTCAGGCACGGGAGCATCAGGTGGAGAGTGTGAATCAGGAACAGCCTTTGTAGAACTTTTGTGCAGAGCACGCCTGGCAGGGCTTCCTCCAGGGTCAGTGATCTCAGGGATCTCTGTCTCGTTGCTTAGGCTGTGACCATTTACTGAATATCCATCCCCTTTGTGTGCACAGGGAGATTCTGGCGGTCCCGTGGTCTGCAATGGAGAGCTCCAGGGCATTGTCTCCTGGGGTTATGGATGTGCCCAGGAGGGCTATCCTGGAGTTTACACCAAGGTGTGCAACTACGTCTCCTGGATCGAGTCCACCATTGCCTCCAACTGAGATGCTCGCTTGGCGTGGCCTGTATTTTCTCATCATCATTTCTATTCATTTGGGTTTGGACAAGCAAAAATTATGAGAAATCAATAAAGACTTTCAGGCACCCCTACTTTGTGCACTGTTTCTCTGGAAACTCCCAAAGACTGTTTTATGGAGCACAGTAGCAGTGAACATCAGTCAAGAGAAACTATTTATTATTTGTAGCGCCTCTCAATTGACAGGGTCTTGGAACACTTTGCAGACTCATATCAGGATTCTTTCCGTCAGTTACATGCTCTTGTTTCTGAAGCAGAACATCATTTCTATTCTTTTTGAACAGGAAAAGTAATAGCCCATATTACAACAGTTCTTGAAGTGATTCTGAAATTCATCCTCAAATGTTGCCTGTCCCCCTTCCTCTTGGAACACTAGAGCAGCAGCATGTCATCCTTTCTTTGAGCCTGCTTATATCACCCTGAGGAATGGAACAGGGATGAGGGTGGTGAGGGCCAGGAGGTCAGCAGAAGGCAGGGCATTGCAGTAGAGTATTTGGATCTGCCATGTTGAAGAGTTGGTCCTTGCCAGGAGGCTGATTGGAATGTCATGTTTTGTGCTTGCAGAGTCCCAGAACGAGCCTTTGGTCGTTCCCAAGGCTTTTGGTCCCAAATCCCAAGAAGAAAAGATTGTTAGGTGAGAGGAAGGAGGGAAATTCAGAGGGAAGGCAGAAAAGCTGCATGAATAAAGGACTTACAGCTGGGAGGGAAGCAGGAGCACGGGCCAGAAAGAGAAGAAGGCAAGGAAAAAAGCAGGAGACATGGAAGGAAGATAAAAAGGCAAAGATCTATGAAAAAATGAACACTAAAAGGAAGACAGGAAATGAAAGCAGCAGGAGGGCAGGAAGAAAGGCTCAGGGAGTGATTGTAGCCATGAGTATCTGCCACTGCCTGGGGCTCTTTGCCTACAGTCCTGGGATACTGTGAAGATTGGATTACATCATAAACATTGCAGTGCTCAGGCCTCAGGTTAGAGGTGTAACATGGGGTCCCAGCTGCCCAGCTGTGTGCCCATTCCCTATCAGACCAGTAGGGCCAACAATCAGTGGGCCTTGTATTTCCAGATTTTGGAGAAGGAAAGGGCTGTATGAACTATTCCACATCCTGGTTCTCAAACTGTGAGTTGACATAGCAGAAGAAATAAAGGAGAGATGGATAGAGAATGGAATAGGGAATACAGAAAGAATAGGTGTAACAGGACAGAAAGGAAAGGACAGGAGGATGGATGGAAAGACTTGGAAGAAGGAAACTGCAAAGCTGTCTGTCAGTGGCAGAGAATGAGTGGAGAGGGTGACGACAAGAAGAAACAAGAGTGAGAAGGTGATTCAGAGATGGGAAAGAACAGACAAGCAGACAGAGACCATGCTGAAGACAGGCAAGTGGACAGACAGACATACACCGTCTTTCCTGAAGAGGGGTAGGGCAAGTAAGAAAACAGGGCTCTGTCAAACACAGGGCCCAGTGTGTGCTGGTGGCAAATCCCTGTTTGCCTGGAAAGGTTTGTGCTATGCTGCTCCAGCCTTTGACTCACTGTGGATCTTGTTCAGCACAGAAATATGTGCCTGAGTCATTGAGTAGGGCATGCTGTATCTTCACAGATAAATGGTTGTTCTTAGTCCCATTACTCTGGAAGCGATTTTTGAATTCCTTCTCAATATCTGCTTTGCCACCTTCCACTGAATATGCAACCAACTGCAGACTGGCATTCTTCTCCATGGGTAACTTGTACCAGGACATGTTTACGAAAGTCTTCCCTGATGCAGAACATTCCAGAGTGATGGTGTCTCCCACCCAGTCAACTGTATCGGGTGATTGCTGAAGGGCCCAGCCTGGAGAGACAGGAGATGAAAGGTGGGAAGTGAAAGGCATTGAAGAGGCCAAAAATACACATCCTTGAAGTATGTCATGGGATGGAATGCCACCAGGATATCAGAAAGCTATGGGACAGTGTCCTGCTTCTCTGAAAAAGAAGCATAGGTTCCAAACAACCCCAATAATCAGCTTTAAATGTAACAGGAAATCTGTTCTGAGAAATAATGACTTTGGTACTCTCAAATGAAGTCTTAAAATGGGGCAGGAAAAAACATATTTGTAGCTTTGCAGAGTTTTGTGATTCAATAGGTGGTGGGAAAGCTCATCTGGTACATTGCCAAACCCTCCCTCCTGGAAGCCTTTGGAAGGGGCACTGCCAGCAATGGGGAGCAGAGCTGAGAATGCAGCAGCAGCTCCAGTGCAGCTGCTCAAGAGGAAGGGAAGCCCACTTACCCACAGGGAGCAGCACGGCCACAAGGAACCGGTGGAAATCCATGGAGAAAGGCCCCCTCCTTCCAGCCAACTGCCCCTGGTGACAGCACAGACACAGAGGTGTGGAAAGAGGAGAGGTGGAGAGGAAGAGATACGTCTCTCTGTGGGTGGGCAGGGGAGTGAGCAGGAGTCTGAAATGTCACAATGACTGTCAGCTGAAGTGGCAAGGTGTTGAGAAAGGCTTGTCCTTCCCTTTCGCCCAGCAAGCGACCAGCACAGCTTACAGAGGGGGCACTCTCCTGGGTCTCGCTACCCGGGACAGCGCCTAAGGATACTGCCTCACGCTATGGTAGCGACAGCTCCCTGTTGCGGACGAGGCTTGCGGCAACAACCAACAGAAGAAAGAGAGCTGACTCCAGCCGAGGGTGCAATCAGGCTTTAATGACCCCTGAGAAATCCCAGGGCTGAAGCAAAGATTACAGAAATGCAGCAGCTTTTAAGGAGCAGGGGGAACAGGAGAGAAATCAGCTTCTGGAGGAATGGGAAGCCCGAGGAGAGTGGAGTACCAAGGACTGACACTAGGAATGCACCAATGGGGACACAATGAGGGAGGGTCCCTGGCCCCTAAACCAATCACTCGACACTGCAGCTAGAAGTTTCTAGAGGGAAGGGAGGGAGTGCGAAGTGACAGACAGAGCACCAGGGAGGGATCAAAGGAAGGATTCATGGGACTGGGGAAGAGCTGGGGTGACAGGCAGTGTGGAGGAGGGTGGAGTGAACCAAGCCTGAACCATTACAAACTGAGGGGGAAACAGAACAGTCAACATTACATATTGAGGGGGAAACAGAATAACTCAACACAATTCAACATCTCTCCCTTTTTTGTTTAAAAAATAAAGAAAAATTAAAAGGAGGTAAACTGAACTTGATTATTAAACTCCGAGTCTGGATAACAGTCTCCAAATCAGGGGTGGCTCATCGGGGCAGAAGCCCACTGGTCTTCCTCAGCAGATGGTTCCTCCATCTCGGGGCTCACCACCTGGTTGACACTCAGAGGGAGCATCATTTTGTTAAGCAGTCTCTTGATCAGTCACCACAGAATCAAGGAAACGACCAAAACAATAATAAGGATTAAAACAACAAAAAGCACAGTCTTTAAAATCGACCCACCCCATCTTGAAAGGCCCCATCCCGAAAAGATGTCCCCCAGCCAGTCCAATTTGATGGACCATGTCTCGCATTTTGCTGATGGCAACTCTCGCGTCCTCGGCCTTGGATGACAAATTTAGACAGCAGAGGCCCTAGAATTCTTCGCACTGGTGGTTGTGTAACATGAGTTAAAAGTCAAGGGCTGCCCTATTTTGTAAGGCTTCCTTCCTTGTGATTTCCTCGTCAGATAGAAGGTCTGATAGCGCAGTTGCTTAGCCACTCAACACTCTAGGTGGGCCAGTTCAACCAGAGCCTTGTCTGCAGATACCCAGGACAAAAACATGGTAACTGCAACCCCTTTTGGTTTAGACCAATGAATAATTTCGGAGTCACACTCGGGGTCAAGATTTTGAAGGTCCCTTCTGGAACGGGCCGAATTGCGTGTGACATTCTTCATCATCCAGTTATGAATTTGGATCTTTTTGGGGGTAAACAGCATCAACCGTCCAAATGTGCAAGGGCCTCCGATCAGGTGAGAGGGGATGCCTGACCATGCTCAGTCTCCGCAAATAAAAAACACCAAAACACCCCACAGGGCAAAGCTAAGGGTCGGTAATAAATTGTTGAAACCATTTCCATTTGTGCCATGACCTCACACCAACGGTCGGCGGTGTATTCTTCTTTCCACGGGTGCACAAATGTATAGGATTTGTTAGGGTGGCTTGGGGATGATATAATAAATTGAAAACAAAGAGAGGCATTGGCGGAGCCGAGCAATTAAAATTCTCTGGGTTCGGAATCCAGCAAAACCAGCCTGTGGATTTTGTTTCTCCAACCATCTTTGGGGTTTAATCCAGGGGAGTGGGCAACCTTTTGGGGAAGGAGGGGGCCAAGGGTGATATTGAGGGGAGAAGGAAATTCATTTAGAGGGAGAGGGATCCCCACAAAGCAGGACGACATAGGGTCCTCTGCTGATGCGGTGTTCAAACAGATGTGATCTTGGCCGAGGACTTGTGCCAGGGTCCGCCAAACATTTGCCTTGGGCTGGGGAGCAATCCATGGGTCCAAAGGTGGTGCAAGGGACCAGAACACCGCCGCAAAGATGGTGAAGGCAGTGAGGGATGGAGCCATCGGGTCAAGGTCACTGAAAATGAAAAAGAAATGAGTTAAGAAACTAAACTTAAAAGGTCTCAACTTGGTTCACTCTAAGATGTCAAGATCTTGTTCAAAAGGCTTGCGCCTCCTCCTCCAACAAGCCTCCTCCACCTGTGCCACAACAGCACCTGCAGCCGCCCTTTTAGAAAGAAAGGGCCTGACCCACTTAGATGGAACCCATTTGAGACCTGAGGGAGTGGACACGCACACGTATCCCCTTCCCCAGGTGACAAGGTCAAAAGGCCCTTCTGTCTTCCAGGTCTCCGGATCTTTAACAAGAACCAGGGGCCTGGCTTTCAGGTGCAGTTGCTCATGGTGACCAAAGTACCGGTCGATGGGTGGGTTGAGATTATCAGAGGAACAATTTAGGAAGTTGATGGTAAACAGCGCCTTGGACAGTCGGACTTGGGGGGATTCCACCTTCACCGCCGAACATTGTTGTTCCAAAACTTTTTTTAGGCTCTGGTGGGTCCTCTCCACCACGGCTTGGCCTGTCGGGGAATAGGGGATGCCGGTCTTGTGCTCTATCCCCCATTGCTGCAGGAAGCTCTTGAATTCCCTGGATTTGTACACTGGGCCGTTGTCTGTTTTGATGACCTTGGGGATGCCCAGCACAGAGAAAGCCTGCACGAGATGCTTTTCCGTGTCAACAGCTTTCTCCCCTGTATGGGTGGAAGCATAAACCACACCAGAGAAAGTGCCCACCGAAACATGGACATAACTTAATCTACCAAATGATGGAACATGGGTCACGTCCATCTGCCACACTTCACAACAGGGGGTTAGTGCCAGCACTGATGGATGGTAATTGATGGGACTGGCACTGGGGACATGTTGCCACGATCGCCTTGGCCTGTTTGTGGGTAAGTTAGAATTGGAGAACAAGACATGGGGCATTCTGGTGGAACTGCTGGTGGCTGATCTTAGCTTGTGCGAACACATCTGGGAGCGGGGCCATCTGTGCTGGAGCGACAAGGGCATCGGCTCTCCGATTATCCTCCGCAATGAACCCCGGCAGGTTGGTGTGTGACCTGACGTGTATCACATAAAAGGGTTGCTCTCGGCGGGAGACTAATGTGACTAATTTTGAGAGCAAATTAAACAATGGAACATTGGACACTTCCTGCAAGATGGCGTTTTCTGCTCTGGACACTACACCAGCTACATAAGACGAATCTGTGACCAAATTAAATGGTTCAGAGAACCTCTCAAAGGCTCTGACGACTGCATCCAACTCAGCTACTTGAGGCGATCCTTCTACCTCAGTGATGTCAGCCTCCCACCGCTGGGTTTGAGGATCCTTCCAAGTCATCACTGACTTGTGGGATGCTCCGGACGTGTCAGTAAATACAGTCAGGGCTTTCAGAGGGGTTCGGCTCTGAACACTCTTTACTGATAGAGCAAATTGAACATCCTGATTAAAAATTTTGTGGGCCGGCCGATCAACAGCAATTTGGCCGGTGTAACTGTCCAAGGTGAATTGCAACATTTCATTTTTGCCAAGCAGTTGTCGAAAGTGTCCAATTTAAATTGGCCTGATTTTAATTGAATGGGAATGTGGATGCAGCCAAAGTCACACCCTGCAAGCTCCCTGATCTGCGATCTCGCCTTGCGAATCAGTTCTGCCACCAGCTCTTGTGGCAATGTCATCCTTTTGGACCGATGATGGCTAAGGAAGACCCACTCTATAGTCAAGAGAGGATCTCTCGACCCTTGATCCTTGCCTTTAACAGTCTCGTCCCATTGAAAAATCATTCCATGAAGATGTGGCAGCTTCCCTAGAATGATGAACTTGAATGGCAGACCCGGTTGGTATCTGTAGGCCTGCCTGGTGGAAACAGATTTTTGAATTTTCTCCAGTGCTGCCTGTGCCTCTTGGGTAAGAGTCCTAGGAGAACTAAGCTCCTCTCCCCCTTTCAATAAATTGAAAAGAGGGGCTAGGTCATCAGTTGGAATGCCTAGCCAAGGCCTTACCCAATTCAAAGACCCACAGAGCTGGTGGACATCTGCCAATGCTTGATGTTAGTTTTAATTGCCAATTTTTGTGGAACAATGGTCCACTTGCTAATTTCCAAACCCAGGTACTTCCAGGGCGGCATCCGCTGAATTTTGTCCTCTTGGAGCTCGAACCCTGCAGCAATCAATGCATTGATTGTCAGGTCAAGCGTGTGTGTAAGTATGTTGTATGTTGGAGCACAAACGAGAATATCGTCCATGTAATGGAAGATAATTGCATCTTTCGCTGTATTACGCAATGGTATGTAGCAAGGAAGCTACATACCATTGGCAGATGACTGCACTGTTTTTCATTCCTTGCGGAAGAACACACCAATGGTAGCACTTTCTTGGGGCTTCACAGTTCATGGTGGGAACTGTGAAGACATCATCAGGGTGTAGAAGAATTTGGAAAAAGCAATCCTTGATATCCACGATGGCCAAATTCCAATTTTGGGGGAGCATCGTCGGGGATGGCATTCCTGGTTGGAGGGGACCCATGTCTTGAATGACATTATTAATTTGGCGGAGGTCATGGAGGAGCCACCACTTGTCTTTATTGGGCTTTTTGATGACAAACACTGAGGAGTTCCACTCTAACATGGTCTCCACCAGGTTACCTTTGCGTAACTGCTCCTCAACAAGCTCATTGAGCGCCGTCAGTTTTTGTTTATTGAGTGGCCACTGCTCTACCCACACTGGTTTATCGGTCTTCCAATTCAGTTTTTGGGTAGGACGCTTCAGCGACTCCTGCCCGAAAAACCTGAGGAGCCTCTGGGAGGTCAATTCTGGCTCCCCATTGGGCAAGAAGGTCCCGCCCCCACAGGGGTTCCATATAGTCAAAAACGAATGGGCATACTGACACCAATTGCCCATCCGGCCCCTTAATTTGCACGACGCTCTTGGATTGTCGTGCCAATTGGATTCCTCCAACACCTTGAACACGTCCAGCCACGTCTTGCAATTCCCAATGTGACAGCCACTCCTGAGAGGGAATGATCGTCACATCTGCCCCTGTGTCCAAAAGTCCCTGCAGAGTCTTACAGTCCCCACCCCTTTAAAGGGAGCAGGTAAGGCGTGGTTTGTCTCGGCCTAAAACCTGGGCCCAGGCAACTGTGTGAGTGTCTTGTGGATAGGAGCAAAACTGCTCTAGGCTCCAGGTCAGCTCAGGCACAGGAATGGCCTGAGCCAAAACCTGACCCCTTGGCAGAAAGGTGGGGGGACAGACACAGTACAGCCCTAATGAGAAATTTTTTGGATCTGATGTTAACAGACCCGGGACGATATTAATTTCCGGTGGCATGAATTTTGTGTCTCCAACAACGACATACTTACAGCCGACTTCTCTCCAGGTACCTGGGCACTCTGGGCACATGGTCACCAGGTGGAAATTGGTGCCCTTGATGTGCAGTGGCTCGGACAGCTGCAACCTGAAAGGAACATTTTTAGAGACTATTGTTAATATTGGCTTGGGCTGAATGCAATCTAAGCAGGTCAAGTCCGGTAGAGTGTAGTCACAATCGGCTGTGGTCACAGGCGGGCTTGACTTGTTGTGATCTCCTCCCTTTCTTTCCCCGCATGATGTTATGAGTCCCGCCTTATTTTTGTCTTGGCACAGGGAGGGACTGCCCTCAGAAATTAGTTTTTTTGTTGCGCGTTTCCCTGTGCTCTCTGACCCTTTCGAAATTCAAAAAATTGCAGTCTCAAGGGACAGTCTGGCATCCAGTGTCCAAGTTTCCCACATAGATGACAGGAAGCGGCTCTCCTCTGGGCTAGTCCTGGGGTGTGGGGGTGTGGCTGGTGGTCGGCCGATGGGGCCAAGTCCGTGGATAAGGCGTCCACGGTGTCAGCAGTGGCAACTCTCCGGGGCGGCAGTCGGGTCTTTGGGTCGAGGTCTACTGGTGAGATGGTGACTTTGCAGGCGCACACCTCTAACATATGGTGCAGGGTGGGAGGAGGATCCAGGGGCAGGCTGAAGATGGCGGCCTTACACACTGGATTAGCATTAGCGAAAGCCACTTCTTTAAGGATTTCAGCCCTGGCTTCCTCACTCTGCAGTTGTAGATCGATCACCTTATGGAGGCGCTCGACAAAGGCGACGAACTGTTCGTCTGGCAACTGAAAAATCTTAGAATATGTTAAGTGAGGTGCGGCTGGTTTTAGTCCAAAGAAAGCTTTTTCTGCTGCCTTGGCATTTTCTCTTAATACCTCAGGAGGGATTGTGTGTGCTTGTGATGGGCCATCGGCCCAATTCCCCAACCTGCAGAGATGGTCAGTGGAGATTGTTTCCCCATCGAAATCGTGCCCTGTTCAGGGGTTGTCCCAGAGGGATGGTAAAACTCCCATGATTTCCTTTCTCCATGCCGCTTCCCACATCACAAATTCACTTGGGTTTTGCAGGCATGAAAAAAGCCACTGCAAGTCAGCGGGGGTCACATCTGATTCCGTTAGGGTAGCCCTCAGGATCCCCCGGAAGTACTCACTCTCCCAGGATAAATGCTTTTGGGCTTTGCATAGCTCTTTGATTATGTGGTGTGGGAACGGGGTCCACTGGGCCTGAGCTCTCCCCTCCCTCTCAGGATGGTAAGTGACCGAAGCCGCTGTAGGGATGGAAGCTGGCTCTGGGTCCCGGGCCTCCACTCCCCTAACCCCAGATCCAGAAGCATGGGAACCGGAAGGCGGGGTGTGGGAACCGGAACTGGGAGGGGAGGAGGAGTGGCTGGGAAAATGGGCGGGAATTTCAATTGCCTGTAACTCCACCTTGAGGGAGGGGTAGGAGGGTGGAGTTTGGGAAGAGGGAGGAGGAATGGAAGGAGCTGAGGGAAAGGCTGAAGGAGGGGCAACTGAAGTAAGCTGGGAGGAGTCGAGGGACAGGAAGGGGTTTTTTGAGGGACAAAAAGGATTGTGGGGAGAAGAAATGGGAAAGGGAGAAAAGCCATGTGGCTTCCTCCATCTTGAGCTCCATGGGAGCCATCTCGGGGAGGCAAGCAAAACTGAACTGAGGGTCTGCAAACTGGGGATTTTCTAACTGGGAGAGAGTGGGAAGGAGAGGAACCCCAGAGAGTCTGGCCAGGACTCTTCGGGCAAGGGAATGGGGAGCTTTGAGGGGAGCCAGGGGAATGGTGGACACCCTGCGCTGTGCTGGAGCGAGCTGCTCCTCTCAAAATCCCACTTTTAGGGCGAGCAGGGGAGGGAAGAGGGCTAGGACAAGAGGTACAGGTAGAACTGGGGACTAAACTTTGTGAGGATGGCTGTTTTCGTAATGTGGGGTCAGATTGCAAGATGAGTTTAATTTGGGAAGCCCAAAATATATTTTTAAGGAGAGAAGAGTCTCCCGCCTTAACCAAATCTTGTAATTTGTAAATAACAACTCCCCAGAACCCTGGGTCATAAATTTTGTCAGGAGAAACTTCTGGAAAGTGAGAAAACAGCCATCTCACTAACTTCTTAAAGTCTTTCTTCTTAAACTGAACACCCCCCCCCCCAACAAGGATACCCCCAGCTTGGATAAAAACTCTCTTCTGAGCTGCAGACAAATGAGCACCCATGATGAGGATTTTACGAGGTACAACTCAGTCCACCCACTGCCCCAGAAAAAGGTCAAATAAAAGAAAGCAAGAGCCCCATGGCAGGCCCTGTCAGAAAAAGAGAAAGCTGTGTGGCAAGGTGCCTGTAGGCACAGAGGAAAGGGACCAAACACAAAGTCAGTCAAGAGGGACTAAAAAGGCAGGGCAAAAAAGGAATAATACTTACAAAATCCGGTGAGGGCCAAAGGAAACCTGGAAGCGGTGGTTCTGTTGGGGGAACGACTGCTTGGGTGCCAGGAGCTGCCGTTCCCAATACTCCAGGAGCGCCATCCACCAGAAAGGGGTCTGCTCTACCTGGAGGTAGTTTGACGGCCAGGGAAACTCGAAGTGGAAATCCAAAGGCAAAGTGCAAAGGGTCCAGGAGTCTTGTCTGTGGGGTCCGGTGATGCCCTCAGGCCTCACGTTGGGTGCCAAACTGAAGCGGCAAGCTGTTGAGGAAGGCTTGTCCTTCCCTTTCGCCGGGCAAGTGACCAGCACGGCTTACAGAGGGGGCACTCTCCTGGGTCTCGCTACCCGGGACAGTGCCTAAGGATACTGCCTCACACTATGGTGGCGACAGCTCCTTGTTGCGGACGAGGCTTGCGGCAACAACCAACAGAAGAAAGAGAGCTGACTCCAGCCGAGGTGCAATCAGGCTTTAATGACCCCTGAGGAATCCCAGGGCTGAAGCAAAGATTACAGAAATGCAGCAGCTTTTAAGGAGCAGGGGGAACAGGAGAGGAATCAACTTCTGGACGAATGGGAAGCCAGAGGAGAGTGGAGTACCAAGGATTGACACTAGGAATGCACCAATGGGGACACATTGAGGGAGAGTCCCTGGCCCCTAAACCAATCACTCAACGCTCCAGCTAGAAGTTTCTAGAGGGAAGGGAGGGAGCGCCGATTGACAGACAGAGTACCAGGGAGGGACCAAAGGAAGGATACATGGGACTGGGGAGGAGCGGGGATGGCGGGCAGTGTGGAGGAGGGTGGAGTGAACCAAGCCTGAACCATTACAAACTGAGGGGGAAACAGAACAGTCAACATTACAAATTGAGGGGGAAACAGAATAACTCAACACAATACAACAGTCGGCTGTCCAGGAATGGAGGGGAAGGACACCTGCAGGCAGTCATGAGGTGCTTGTACTCTTCTCCTCTGGCTTCCTGCTGTGTGTGAGCATGGGTGTGCAAGAGTAGGTGGGACTTCAGTAGGTGCCATAGTTCAGAGCTGTCACGGAGCAGAATGGGGCTGTGTGGCTGTTGTATTGCACAAAATAGTGTATTTAGTTGTTGTTTTGCACTGGGTGATGGGAAATTTTACTGAGTATGTTAGGTCACGTGTATGGGTTTTTCCCCTCCTCATCACATGGTCTCCCCCTCACACACTCCCCCTGTTATACACACCTGGTGGTCTGTCCCATGGGTACCCCTCCTCTCGCCCCTCCCCAATGGCATCCCATTGGCCGCGGTCCTCTCTCCCCTGCCCGTATCCCCTTGAGTATAAAACTTCCTTGTGAGAGTTCCACAGGCTCTTCTCTACCTGGGTGGTAACCATCAGCCAGAAGTATATTGTAAGCCAATAAACAGGTACTCGTTCCCACATGGAGAAGAGCACTTCTAGTCTTTTACTTTCGTCTATGCAAGTCTGTCTGGGCTAGAGTCTGAGCTAGCTCAATTTGGACTAATATAAGGCCCAGGAAAGCCACAGATTATTGCATGTGGCAACCTGATTGTGTGCTCAGAAATGCACAAAATGGCAGAAATGGATGGGAAGAGAAGGAGACCTCAGAAATGCATGTTTGTGTCTGTGTCATACTGTGCGTCTCCTCCCTAGCCTGCCTCACACTCACAGATTCCCAGCCCAACAAGTTGCAATGTGGAATCACTTGTTACCCCAGTCAGGCCTGCCGTGTTGTCCAGGTATGGGAGAAGCTGCTGACCTTCAGAACAGGTGTCTCTTGGAGCCTTGCAGAGAATACTTCTGTAGGTGTTCTTCTCTAACTCCAGAGAGGGATCTCAAGGAGAGAACAGGCTGCCTTTGCTTCTGCACATGGACTGCCCCTTGAGAGACTGTACTTAGCATATATTTCTGATGAGAAGGTTGTGCCACACAGGATGTGCTGCTACACACTGACCTTCTTCAAGCCAGAGAAGAAGAGATACTCTCCCTGCCTATTTATTGCCGCACTCTGCAAAAGAGCACCAGGACAAAAATGGACAAAGCTGGAAAAAATCATGTCCACTTTTTTCTGTGTCCACACAACCTTGTTCATGCCCATACGGTGGGAAATCCCTGTAGGCAGGAAGAGACACTTGTATTCTGTGTGCACTGAGTTTGGGTACAGAGGTCTGACAGAGACTCTGCACATCCGCGCTGTGCTGTGTGCACAGCAGTGTGAGGCCAGCCCATACAGGACATCAAGCCATCCCACTGCTCAGAGCTCTGAAGGGCTTTGCACTGAAGATGTTCCCATGTGTCCTGTCAGAAGAGGAGAGCAGGAAAAAACTCTGCTGCAGATCTGAGTGTGTCCCATTGCATTCATTTCCCAGGTTGCCTAGAGAAGATTCAGGGAAGACCCCAAATTCCTCTACAGCAGTTGGAGAAAAAAGCCAAGAGATTGGGCTACATTGTAGAAAACCCAAATCCTCCCACCAGCAGCAGCATTCCAGCAGAGAGGAGGCTGTGCCTGATGTGTCCATGCAAAGGGTCTCCAATTCCCTGTGGTGAGCAGAGGGCATGGCAGTGCATGGGGAGCCTTGCAGAAGACACAGTATTGGAGGAGTTAGTGGTGGTTAACAGGCATGGCTGCTGTGTGGGGCCCTGTGTGTAGGTCCTGAGAAGGTTGGATGTTTGCATGGGAATCTGCAGGGTGGGAACCACACGGAGTTCCTTGTGCAGGCCTGTGCTGTGCACGGGTGTGTGTTATGCAGGACAGAGTCATGGGATGGGTCAGCTAAGAAGGGACCTCAAGGGGGTCACCGCTCCAACCTCCCTGCTCCAGCACAGTCATCCCAGAGCACATGGCACACGACTGTCTCTCATGGTTCTGGAATATCTCCCAATAGACTCCACAACTTCTTTGGGCAATCTGCTCCAGTGCACAGTCACTCACATTGCAAAGCTCTGAGCTTAGATTCAGGTGGAACTTCCTGTGCATCATTTTCTGCCCTTTGCCTCCTGTCTTGGTACTTGGCATCACAGTGAAGAATCTGGATCCACCTCTTGGAACTCTCCCTTCAGATACCTGTAGACACTGATGATGTGGCCACTCAGTTGTTTCTTCTCAAGGCAGAACTGGCCAAGCTACATCAGAACTTGTTCTCAAAAGAGGTGTTCCACTGTACTAAGCATCTTTCTTCTCTTCCCCTGGACATTCACCAGGAGTTCCATGTCTCTTTTGTACCAAGGAGCCCAGAAATGGACAAAACACTGCAGATTTTCCTCACCAGGGCTTAGTGGAGTAGTTTGTGTGCACTGAGTTTGGGTACAGAGGTCTCACCAGGGCTTAATGGAGTCTCGTCTCCCTTGAGCCCTGCTGGCAATGCTCTTCCTAATGCATCCCAGGACACAACTGGCTTCTTGGCCACCAAGAAAAATTGATGGCTCATGGAAAGTTTCTTACCTACCAGGACTTCCAGGTCCTTCTCTGAAGAGCTGTTCACCAGCAGGTCAGCCCCCAGCCTATGCTGGTACAATGGGTTATTTTTCCAGTCATGTAAAATCCTGCATTTGCCTTTGCTGAATTTCAGGAGGTTCCTCTCTGTCCATCCCTCCAACCTGTCAAGGCCCGATCTGAAGGGCTGCACTGCACTGTGGGCTATCAGCAGTTCCTCCTAACTTGCTTTTATCAGTGATATTCATGAGTATAATCTCTACCCCTTCATCAGAATCACTGAGGAACAGAACACTGTAACCTCTTGGAAATCTCTATTTGCTGCAGAGCTTGTGAACATAACTTGCTATTTTAGAATGTTTTTGGTAAAAATAAACTGTATGTGGATCAAGGGCTGGAAGGAAGGCGTTTCCTGCCCCAGACAAGGAGTTGTAACAGAGGAGCATGTGGGCAGCTCCCTCATGCTGCTGGCTACTTCCACACCTGCCAGGCCTTGCCTTTATCTACAGGTGCACCAAGAACTTCCCGCACAAGCACTCCCTCGTTTTCACAGTGAGAAGTATATGCATGGTTGACTGGAGTTAGGTAAGAGGAAGTCAGTGGAGTGCAGATTGAAGACAGAAGGAAGAAGGTGGAGAAGGGAAGGGAGACATAGAGGAGAAGAAGGGCTGACAGAAGGACGTGTAGTGCAAAAAAGTTAAATGCAGAGGGTGGCCTGGAGAGGCAAGGAGAAAAGGCAGGACAAATAAACTGTATGCATGTGAGAAGAGGAGAAAGGCAAGGCTAGGAAGCAGAGCAGCTAATGAGTGAGAAGTGATCACCCTGCCTCGTGCAGCACCCACAAGGTGGAAAGCAGGTCCTGGTTGTGCAGGGACAAGTTTGTGCTCAGCTCCCTCAGCAGTCTCACCACTGTGATCACTCTCAGCACAGTAGTATGTGCCAGAGTCATTGAGAAAGGCATGTTCTATTGAGAGGGTGATACTGTCTCCTTGTATATTGCTGCTCTTGAAATGGCTCTCAAAACCCTTCTCCACCACTGCATTAACACCTTCATAAGCATAGACCATCTGGGTCAGACTGGAATTCTTCCCTGAAGGCAGCATGAACCAGTACATAGCTGTGTTGGAGGATTTCTTCTTGGAACATTCCAGATTCACAGACTGGCCTTCTTTTATCACCATGTCTGGAGACTGTTCCAGGGCTAACACTGCAAAGGAAAAGTAGGAGCAGTGAGGAGAAAGAAAAAATGGGAAAACTCTCAACTAGGCTGGTCAGGTTAGTAAGGAAATGGTGAGAAGACATAAGACAGCCAATGGAGCAGTTCAAGGCATGCGACAGCCCTTCAGATCAGCAGGTGCCTTTTCAATTTCTCTTTTCAAACTCCTCAATTCTTGAGCAGTCTAAGTCCTGAACCAGGAAAAATATACCAGCTGCACAAAGAATGACAAATAGATGGCCATTGCAGAAGATTTCTGGGATTCCCATTCCCACCACATTCACTGCTTATCCTCCATGCAGAAAGCTCTGCAGAGTGAAGTACTGCCAGGAACTGGTTACACAGCTGGGAGAACAGCAGCAGGATGAGTGGAGGTGCTCAGGGCTGGGCTGAGTTCACTTACCCAGAGGGGCCAGCATGGCCACCAAGAAACAGCAGGGAACCATGGGAGGAAAGGCCCCTACCCCCTCAGCAACCTGCCTCTTGTAGCTGCCCAAAGGTATGTGTGGAGGGACCAGTGAGTGAGGGTGAGACATCTCGGGGTGGGGCTGGCCAAGAAATGAGAGAAGGCATTGGCTGGCTGGGAACCCTGGGGAGTGACACAAACTCTGTGTCAGCACAAACTCTGTTTCTGCAGGAAAGCAGAAACCCTGCACAGATGCTGCAGGTGGAAGGGTCAGGCTAGGTGTGGGTGGGTGTGGAAGGAAGGATGGTGTTTGGAAGGACAGGATTGTGCTGAGCCTGCAGGGGAGTGTGAGTGAGTGCAAGGCAGAGGACTGCTGGCTGCTCCCCTCCTGCTTCTGAAGGCCTTGGGAGAGGGTGGAATGAGGGATAAAGGCCCCAGCGAGGTGCCTTGCATTTTCCCATGCACTCTCCCTGTCTTCCCCAGACATGGCTGCTTTAGTCCCTGCCTGGCCACCCCACGTCCCAGCCCGTTGTGTGACAGCTCTTCTTCTCTATGCAGCCCTGTGAGGGCAGCAAATGCCATCCTTGAGAGGGAGGCAGGACCCCAAAAGGCACCGGAGCAGCCCAAGCCCTCAGAGCTGTGAGGGCCCTCATGGGCGTTGCAGTGAGAGCGGCAGGAGAGGAAGGGGAATACCTGTGGGGAGCTGGGGGACAGTCAGTGCCCTGGCATGGGAAGAGAGAAGGGATTGACTGTGGCCCACAGGGACAGCCATGAGGGTGACAAGGAGCTGGGATGGGGATCAGGGTGACCTCTCCTTGGTGACAGGAAATAGGCTGAGTACCTCCAGAGATGGCTTCTCCCTGGCACCTGGGGCCTAGCTGGGGCGTACAGGCAGGGTCAGACTGGTGCTGCCCGTGGCACAAGGGCTTCTGGAGGTTGGAATTCAGAAACACACTCCATTTGGCAAATTCAGGGATTCCTCAGGGACAGAGGGCATCTGTGTCATTGTCCCCCTCTGCCCTGAGAAATGGCCTCTGCAAGGAGATTTGCTCTCCTGGCAGGACTGAGCCAGTCCTCCAGTGGGGTGTGCAGGCTGCCCCTGGGATTCAGGCAGTGAGAGCACTGGGGGCTGGAAAGCAGCTGTACGGTGCAATGCCTTCACTCATGCTCTGCCAGGGACACCTCTGTGCTGCTCTACTCACAGGCTGAGCAGACCCAGGCCCCCACAGCCTCTCCACTGTGCCCTCAGGTGTTTCTGCTCTGAAGAAAATGCACGTGTCCTCTGCTGCATGGGACAAAATCTGCATGGGATTGCTGGGGAACCCCATGAGCACAGGGATAAATAACATCTGGCACTGTGTCAAAGGGTGAAAGGGACACAGGGAAGGAGTGACTGGCCATTCTGCTGAGCTCTGCTGGCAGCAGAATTCCCTCATCCTTCTTCCTATGCCTAGAGATCTGCCTGACAATAGGGAAGGAGAAACAAGTGGAAATGGGTGAGGATCCCTGGTGGAACTTCTGCCTCATAACGCTGGGAAGGAGAAGGCATGTGGCATGTCACCCAATTCAGTGTTTCACTGAAGGAGAAATGTCCATGGAAGTCCTGAGGAAATCTGTGTGCAAGTGCTAAGCAGGAGACAGGATCAACCAGTGGAGACTGTGGTACAGTGCTGTGTGCTGAATTCACTATGAGAATAATGGTGATAACAGAGTTTCAGTGGTAGTTAAGCACTGCTTACCCCAAATCCAGGATCTTACAATGTCTCATGCTCTGCCAGAGAGCAGTTGCACAAGCAGCTGGAAGGGAGCATTTCCAGGACAGCAGACCCAAACTAGCTAAAAAAATATTTGCTCCCATTCAGCCTGATGCTCAGCATGGAAACGGAGGGGAGCTGGCCAGCTGCTGCATCTCACTGCTCAGGGATGGGCTGGGCACCAGGTCAGTGGGTGCTGAGTGACAGTATTGTGCATCCCATGGATTCACTTGAGTTTCATTTCTCTCTCTTTTCCTCATTATTGACTACTATTATTGCCCTGTTTGCATCTCAATCTCTATATTGTACCCTTTTCCCATCCCACCAGGTGAAGGGGGTACTGAGGCAGTGCTTGTAACACCCAGGGGCTGACTGGGCTTTAACCACAAGGACATACGCACCAGACAGCACCTCCATGTCCCCACAGCTATGGCATGAGCTGCAACTCCCCTGACAAAGCCTGTGCTTCACACTCCAGCAAGGAAGTTCTAGCTTCTGTTCTTGATGGATTATAAAAATTTGGATGAGCATCAGATTCTTCTGAGACCCTGTGCTGTCCATTGCATTGAGGGTAATAAAGTGCAGGCGATTCAGAGTAGCCCTCATGTCTAGAAGCAAGGAGCATCCTCCACAGTGGACAGGAGAGCTTCAGAAGGAGCGAGAAGAAGCCTGAGATGGTCTTTTCAAAGTGAGAAATGTGGAGTAATCTCATAAATGAAAGGCTTCAGAAAAAACTAAAAATAAATTACTTAAAGACTTTTAAAAACAAGTCTTTAAAGTTTTCCAAGATGCTTCCATTTCTAAAGGCAATGGAAATAATAAATACTTCCTTCTGTGTTGCTGTGTAGCCTGTAATATGCAGCAGATACGTGGTAAACTATGTATCTGCTCCATATTACAGGCTACAGAAGTTCCCAACGAAAAAGTGCACAAAGCAGGGGTGCCTGAAAGTCTTTATTAATTTCTCATAATTTTTGCTTGTCCAAACCCAAATGAACAGAAATGATGATGAGAAAATACAGGCCACGCCAAGCGAGAATTTCAGTTGGAGGCAATGGTGGACTGGATCCAGGAGATGTAGTTGCAAACCTTGGTGTAAACTCCAGGTAGGCCCTTCTGGGCACATCCATAACCCCAGGAGACAATGCCCTGGAGCTCTCCATTGCAGACCACGGGACCGCCAGAATCTCTCTGTGCACACAAAGGGGATGGATATTCAGCAAATGGCATCAGCCTAAGCAACGAGCCAGAGATCCCTGAGATCACTGACCCTGGAGGAAGCCCTGCCGGGTGTGCTCTGCACAAAAGTTGTACAAAGGCTGTTCCTGATTCACACTCCCCACCTGATGCTCCCGTGCCTGACTCTAGCTCCAGGGGCACCACAGCTAAAGATGAATCAGCTGCCTGCTTTTGCCGGATGTGGTACTTGGCAAACCTTCAGGATATGTGTGCCTGAAGCCTCTGCTGCCGTTCAAAACCTCAGATTTACCAGTGCAGTGAGTCTAGCTGACTCTGTAATGTGAAAGCCTCTTCAGCTGGGAAAAGGCGGGAGAGAAATGACTGGGAAAGGAGAGGCAGATGAGTTACCTGGCAGGAGTCTTTTCCTCCCTCCACGAATCCTACACACATCATGTTGTTTGTAATTTCCCCAGGGTAGGCATCAGAGCACTGCTCGGCAGAGAGGACTGGAGCCTTCAGGCACTGCAGTTGGTCTGGGTAGTTAGCTGCAAAGAAATAGGGAGAGATTGTTGATGGCATTGCTGAGTCCTTTTCAGAGCTTGGAGAAGACCTTAGCAGAAAAGCAAATGCTGGACACCCTGTTCTAGCAGCCATCCTGCTTCCTGTCAACAGTAAGTACAGCATGGGTCCCTTCTGTAGAGATGGAACAAATTCTGCCCATGGGCCCACCATTCTACACTGTAGCCACCATAACTTTTACTGGTACCTGGCAGTTCGTCAATTGGCAAGGGAGGGGCCACTCCAGTGATACATACACTGGAAGAAACCTGAGCCTCAGGGAAACCATCCTCTCCTCTGGTGCAGGTTTAGATGTCATCTGTGGAATAGACACCACTGGCCATGCACATCTCTGACCATCGGTGTGAGAGAGCAGAGATCTCTGGTAAAAATTCAAGATCCACTGTCCCAGACTTCACCCTTATTCTCAGAGAACTGACAACTCTGTTGGCATTAACTGTGCAGTCCCTACACTGACGCATCACTCAAAAAAGCTGTCCCCCAGCACTTCCCTGTGTTTTAGCCTGTCCTGTTGGGGTTCATGGCCAGGTCTTAGAGACTGTCCTGGGCCCCCAAGGGTCTGTACGTTCCCCCAGAGTACTCACTGCCACTGCTGAGAGTGTTGCCCCAGCCGGAGATCAGGCAGGTGGTGCCAGCGGCCACGCAGCTGGTAGGGAGAGGAATGGTTTGGACAGCACTGCTGAGCGTGGCTGGGGTGGCCAGCTTGATGAGCATGATGTCATTGTTCAGGGTGGAGGAGCTGAAGCCAGAGTGGCGGATGACTTTAGCAGAGTTGATAAACTGCTGTGTGGATTCAGAGAGCTCCAGGTTGTGTTTCCCAAGACGCACTTGGATGCGACTGGAAAAGAGAAGGCACAGTGTGTCCTTTAGTGCTACAGGCAGGCTGAGAGAAACCTCCCTGTCACTGAGTGCACTCACTCCAACATCACTGCCACAGAACCTTTTGGGGCAGGGGATCTTTCTTGTCCTGCAGGGAGTCCTGGGTATCTACACTGAGATCTTAACCCACTCCATGCATGGGTGGTAAATACCACCCATGGGGGTGTGGGTTTGTGAATACATGACAGCAGTTGAATACAGAGCAGCACTGGATACAAATATTCTGGGAAAAGGCAAACGGCTCCAGCCAGACCTCGATCCTCTTCCTGTTCTCCAGGGAGAATGCTTAAGCAAGAATCATGCCATTGATAAGAAATCACTGCCCTGAACTCTCTGCTTGATTATCCCATTGTTATTTCAGAAATTGCTCTGCCTTCACAGGAACATTTGCAGAAGTGGAAAGACCTTGAGGATGCCTGGCTTCCTGAATGATCCACCCATCCCTTGGCTATCTCTAGTGAGAATGGAGGCACTTATATATTTCTATCTGATAGCTCAGAATTCCTGCTAGAAGTGAACTGGCAGACAGAAGTGGATTATAGAAAGATATAGTTTTTCCACTCACGATTGGTAGCAGTGAGCAGCCGACAGGACCCACTGGCTGTTGATGAGGGAACCTCCACAGAAGTGATATCCAGAATTCAGGGACACCTGATAGGGCACAGAGTTCCTTGCACAGGTGTAGCCTCCCACAATCTTGTCATCATCATCTTCAGCAAAGGTGGGGAAGGCAACTGGGGGACAAGAAGTGCCATGTGTCATCAGCTGGCCTAAGGTAATGTGGTCTGTAATCTGCCCTGTGACTGCCTGCCTGAAGCCCCTCACTTGTAGGCTCCCCTTCTATGGACACTCAGGGCAGTGCTGCTGGGCAGGTCTAAGGCACAGGCGTTTGCTGCACCCTCAGAGAAGGGGATCAGACTTACACGGGGGCCTCACGTATCTGCAACTAAAGCCCTGCTGGCTACTCCCTGAGGGAACATAGGGACATGCGGTATTCTGTGGTTTTCCTGGGCCTTATATGAGTCCAAATCTGGCTAGCTTAAGACTCTAGCCCACACGGACCCACATAGACGAAAGTAAAAGACGAGAGGCGCTCTTCTCCACGTGGGTTCAAGTATCTTGTTTATTGGCTTGGTGGCAAGACACTCGGGTGATGGGGCCACCCAGGTAGAAAAGAGCCCGTAGGGCTCTCACACAAGAGGTTTTATACCCTAGGTTTTGGGGGTGGGGGAGAGAGGACGGGGGCCAATGAGATTCCATTGGGGAGGAAAAAGGTACCCATGGGACAGACCACCCAGGTGTGTATAACAGGAGGGGGTGTGAGGGGGCGACCATGTGATGAGGGAGGGGGAAAACCCATCTACCTGACCCAACATGCTCAGTAAAAATTTCACATTACCCACTGCAACAACAACAACTAAATAAACTATTTAGTGCAATACAACAGGGACACAGAAATGTTCTTGTTGGGTCAGATCACTGGCGTGTCTTTCCCTGAATCCCATCTATTGAAACAGTCAAGGACTGACTGAGGGAAAAAGCAAAAACTACTGGCTGTGATATCTTCTTGGAGCACTCAACGAGGGTCCAAAATTTTGCAATTGCCTTAGGACTTCCTGGGCCAGAGCTATTCCCTGTGCACTCTTTAGTCCCGAAGGAGGAGGCAGCCTTTTTCTGAAGCTGTGGCCACATCTCCATAGCTGGGTTGGGAATCCCCATGAAGGGTTCATTCCCCAGCTTGTGGCACAAGGCGTTATGAGCAGACAGAAGATGGAATTTGCAGGGCTCTGACTTGTGCAAGTCAAAACTGCACTTGGCTTTCCCACAATAGGTTACCTTGCAGTTTTGCTCAGAAACTCAGCTTCCTATTAAATGACAGAAAGAGAAATAGAAGATATACTCACCAGCCACCCCAATAAAGGCGAGAAGCAGCAGGCACTTCATGGTCTTGATTCGATCTCAAGCCCAGACTGGCTGACTGGACGTGGGAGCTGCTAGAAATACGTTTCTGGTGATGGTCTTATCTCTAGTCCAAGGTTTTCTCCAGACAAAAAGGACACAGTGGAAAATTTGAGGATCCAAATGTGGCCATTAACAGGCATTGGTAGACTGTACAAATGTCATACATGTTAATCATAAACCTCTGCTAAGATAGAGAGCTATTTTAAATAATTAATTTAATTTTTCTGTGAGGTAGCCTTCAATCTAAAAATACCTCTTGGCTTTGGAATATGTGTAGTTCTGTCTCATTCTTATACACAGCACCTGTATAACACGAATTAGAACTCTCAAACCTCTTTCAGATTCCTCTGTGCTGATGGTATCTTTCTTAAAAATGCATGTTTTTACCCAAAGTTGCATATTTTAGGTAGTGGACAAAAAGATACTTTGCATTTATTTGGGAAAAAACCCTTCCAAAACTGCAGCAAACCCAGTGGTTAACTTTGTTAAATTTTTTAGCAGATTCCTTTTCTTGAATAATGTGTTTTTATCATATGCAAGACAGTGTGTTCCTAAACCAAGTTCCTCCATTTTAATTTCCAAAGGGAGGACAGAAAAATGATCCTGTGTCCCCTGCTGTTTCCCAAGTTAAATAGTTCAAATGTGGGAATGCTCAGCATCTCCCTTTTCTAATTTCTCTCTCCTAACCTGTACTAAAATATCTGGCTGTGTACCAAACCATGTTTTTATTCATCTTTGGAATGTTCTACAGACTCATTTTTGCCACACCAGAATTTCAGTACAATGCTGATGGTTATGAGTGTAATGTAGATGAGCAACAATGCTGTGAACACAAATAGTGAGATCTTCTGAAATCCCTCTCTGCAGGAGTGGGGATTTCTGTCATGATGCAAAGTTTACTGAAGCTTAATGCTTTGCTGAGCAATCATGTTCTTTCTCCAAGCAGCTGCCAACTTCATCATGTTAGCTCCTGAAAGACACAGGATGCTCTCCAGAGGCATTTAAGCCTTATGTTTTGAAATGCTGGAATAGCTTGAGACACTAGGTATACTCTTCTTCTCCATCTCTTGATTAATTTTTTTGTGGGTCCTGGAGGACTGATATGCACGGTGTCACTGTCCAGAGGGAAATTTTCCTTCATGTTGAAGTACAAGTCCAAGGCCAGGGCATCCTCCAAGGTGGTGTATGAATTCTGTTGGATTTTAAACTGGTATTATTGCACAGCTTTCTTACAAGCATGTTGTATCCTGTGAAAGAAAGAAGGACGAGAAAGTTCCTGTGGGAAAGGAAAATGTTCTAAGGACTAAGAGGGTCAAAAATTACAGAAGCTGTCCAATCGCATCATAACTAAGTGGAGCAAAAAAATTTCCAGTTTTTTTAAAAGGGTTTAGTTTGAAATTTCTATTTTCTTTGTCCAAAAGATGCCATTGGTATAGACAAGGGCTGTCATCAGATGTGTTGCTTAACATTACGCAGTGTAATGTGTTTTGCAGGCTCCTTCAAGACCACACTCAAGGGTGTACATCCATTGGTGCAAACAAGTGTCTCATTTCATGCAGTAATGCTGCAGTAGAAAGCTGGCAGCTCCTGGGGGCACAGGAATGGGGAGGGATGGTGACTGAAGAGCAGCTGTCTTAGGTATTATTAATGGACAAGCAATTGCAGCTTGTACTTCTAGAACTTAATGTTCCTAGTTCAAGTATTTCAGTCATCTGTATCAACACTAGACTCTGATAAAGGAAAATACATTTGTCCAGGCTGATGCAAGATCGTGGGAAAAGGAAACCTTGGAAAACCGTGGGCTGATGGAGATAGAGCTTCCTAGGAACATAAATCAGGAGGAATTTCTGAGGGTAGTCCTTTTATACCTCACAGAACCTGGTGGTGGAATTTGCATTGATTCTCTCTTCCCACCTGTCTCCTTTCTGAGAGAAGCTGGTACATTCTCCAAAGTTTTTATCCTCCATCTCTCCATACCTGAACAAAACTGCTGTCACAGTCTCTTGCATTGTTTTCTATGCCTGTATTTCTCTTTAACCTATGGCCACAATACTTTATTTTCTATTTCTGCCCTTGCCAGAGACATGGATTATTAGTGTCCTGGAGAGAAAGAGGATGTAGGGCATGACAGGGATTTATAAAATTGTGAGTGGCCTGGGGAGCCTGGGGAATGATGGGATTGCTTATTGCGTCTTAGGGAGTAGCATGCAAAACTTGGGGGTGGCTTGTTCATAGCAAGCAAAAGACACTTCCTCTATTTTAGGAATGCTATGAAGTCCTTTCCATAGGTTTTTATGGATGCAAAACATTTACATTACCTCAAAAAGAGAAGGGACACAAGGAAGAAAAATCCTTGGAGGGCTGTGAGGTTGAAGGACATCCGATCCAATCTCCCTTGTCCCCAGGAATGGCCTGGTGTTGGAATATTCCCTGCTACTACAGCCCAGCAAGAGACCAAAGATTATTATGTATCTCTCTGGAGGAAAGTCAGGGTTGCTTAAATGCTG
This sequence comes from Haemorhous mexicanus, assembly GCF_027477595.1. Classification (NCBI taxonomy): domain Eukaryota; kingdom Metazoa; phylum Chordata; class Aves; order Passeriformes; family Fringillidae; genus Haemorhous; species Haemorhous mexicanus. The sequence continues at coordinate 33,055,955 of NC_082342.1, forward strand.
CAAAGGTTTGGAGAGTTACCCAAACTCATCCCTTTATTTGCTGCAGCATAGAAGGTCTCCTGGGAGCATCTCAGCCCCATTTGAGCAGCATGGGAGGGCACAGGTCAGGTTTAACCTGCCAAAGATGTGTGTTAGAAGTAGGATTTATCTGACAGTGCTGCTGGGCTGGGCTGGGCTGGGCTGGGCTGGGCTGGGCTGGGCTGGGCTGGGCTGGGCTGGGCTGGGCTGGGCTGGGCGGGTCGGGAGGGGAGGGAAGGGAAAGGGAAAGGGAAAGGAAAAGGAAAAGGAAAAGGAAAAGGAAAAGGAAAAGGAAAAGGAAAAGGAAAAGGAAAAGGAAAAGGAAAAGGAAAAGGAAAAGGAAAAGGAAAAGGAAAAGGAAAAGGAAAAGGAAAAGGAAAAGGAAAAGGAAAAGGAAGGTGAAGAAAAGAAAAGAAAAGAAAAGAAAAGAAAAGAAAAGAAAAGAAAAGAAAAGAAAAGAAAAGAAAAGAAAAGAAAAGAAAAGAAAAGAAAAGAAAAGAAAAGAAAAGAAAAGAAAAGAAAAGAAAAGAAAAGAAAAGAAAAGAATTTCCCCCCCTATATTGGCTCTGCAAGGAGAAAAGGCAAAGCATGTAATTATTAATAGTTCCCAATAGGTGGCTCCCAAAACACAGAGGCGACAGCAGTGCTGAGCACACAGATGCGATTAGTTTCAAGACTAGCAAGTCTATCACACCATAAGCTGATAAAAATGAATGCTTTTGTTTTGTTTGAAAATATGCAAAAATTATTTTGTTTCATCACACTTTGGTCAGATCTGTAGTTATCTCAACCCTTTGTGCCTCACATTGTCACCAAAAAAGGATGATTATGCTTTAACCCCAGCCAGCATCTAGGTGCAATGCAGCCACTCACTCACTCCCTCACTTCCACTCCTCCTGCTGGATGGGGAGAAGAATCAGAAAAAAAAAAAAAAAAGTAAAAAAACTTTGTGGCTTGAGATAAGGACTGATTAAATCTTAAAAAAAAAAAAAAAAATGTATAACAAGAACAGAAAAAGGAAACACCAGAAAAAGTGCAATTGCTTGCCACATGCTGAGTGATGCTCAGTCTGTCTTTGGGCAGTGATTAGTTCTGTCTATCCAACTCCTCCCAGTTTATATTCTAAGGATGATGTTCTGTGGTGTGAAATATCCTTTTGGCCAGTTAGTGTCAGTTGTCCCAGCTATGCTCCCCCATGGCTTCATGTTCACCTCCTTGCTGGTAGAGCATGGAAAGCTGCAAAGTCTTTGACATGGAGTCAGCACTACATAGGAATGACCAAAACATCAGTGTGTTATCAATATTATTCTCATATTAAAAACATGGTGCTGTACCAACTGCTAAGAAGAAAATTAACGTTATGCCAGCCAAAATAATGAACAGTCACCTCCTCCGTCTCCTCCTTCATTTTCTTCTGATCTTCCAACATTTTCTTCCATTGCCTCCTTCCTTTCTGCTGCCCCCTTCTTCCACTTCCTTATTTTATTCCACCTCTTCTGTCTCCTCCTTCTTTTCTTGTTATACCACCTTTTCTACCACTTTCATCCTCTGCTTTCTTCTGTGGCCTTCTCCTCACACTGCCTTCTTCCATTGCCTCTTGCTCTTTTTCCAACACCTTCTTCCATCAAGTCTTCCTTCTCTTTTTGTGCTGCAGTCGTCTGAGACTTTATTCCACCATCTTCTCCATTCCCTCTGCCTTCTTTTCCTCTGCCATCTTCTTTTGTCACCTGCACCATAATGTCCTCCTTTTCTTCAACCATGTTTTTCTGGCGTCTTCTTCCATCACTTACCTCGTCACATTCTTCATCACTTCTTTCATTCCTAATTCCAGCACCTTCTTCCATTGCTTTCTTTCACATCCTCCTTTTCTTCTTCCATCCCACACTTCTGCTGCATTCAGTTGCATTCTGTTTGCCCTCTCTTCTTTCACTGCCTTTTTCCACCATTGCCATTGCCTCCTCCTTCACTTCTTCTGCCACCTTTTTCCTTCACCTCCTTTGTTGTCTCTTGCTTCTTCTTCCATTGCCTTCTTCACCATTGTCTTCTGTTGCCTCCTCAGTTGTTTCTTCCTACTTTACTTTCACAGCCTCTTCCTCCCCCTCCTTCACTGTCTTCTTCCAGAGCCTCCTTTTTCTCTTCTTCCAATGTCTTCTGCCACCTTCCTTCATTGCCTTGTCTGTAGCCTTCTCGTTCTCCTCTTACAACAGTTTTTCTTTGCCTCCTCCTTTTCCTTCTTCTTTATTCTGTGGCTTTCTTCCTCTGCCTTTTTTTGTTCCCTCCACCATTGCCTCCTCCTTCTATTTTTCTGCCTGCTTCTGTTGCCTTCATCTGCCACAGCCACCTTCCAACGCAAATGCCTTCCTTCTGCCACCTCCACCTTCTTCTGTCTTCCTCCACCACCATTTTTTGATGCCTCCTTCCACTGCTGCTGCCTTCATGCACCGCCTGTCTCTGCTGTCTTCTTCCACTGCTTTCTGCTGCCACCAGCTCCTGTCAGTGCAGTCTGCTGTCACATTTCATCACTGCCTCCTGTTGCTGCCTTCTGCTACCTCCCACTGCTGCCACCTTCCACTGCTGAATTAATCAGCCACTGCCTCCATATGCCAAAGCTGTGTCCTGTCTCACTGCCTTTACCACTCCATTCCACCACCACACCATTCCATGACTTCCACCCTTTAGCCACTGTATACCTCCAGCTTTGGCCTCTGCCACTTCCACTCCCTCCACTTTCTCTTATTCACCACCTTCTTCCAGCTTCTTTTGTCACCTACTCTGTCATCTCATTCACCATCTCCTTCTCTTCCACCACCTTCTTCTGCCTCCTTTCTTACATCACTTCCTCTATCACCTCCTCCTTCTCTGCAACTGCTGCAGCCCTTTGCAACTTCTTTTGTCACCTTCTCCATGGCCTCCTCCTTCTGCTCCTCTATGGCCTTCTGCTGCCCACTGCCACTCCTTGCTTCTGCCAGCTCTTCCACCATTTCCTCCTTTTCTTCTACATTTCCAAGACATCCTAATGAAACTGTAATTGGCAAGCCCAATAATCATAACTACAGTTGTTAATGACTGTATAGGAATGTCTGTATCAGCTCATTGGCAAATGATTGCATTGGAAAACTTTTATTTTTAATTATACCTATGAGAGAAGTGTTGCATTTTAACAGCATCAAGAAAATAGGTTTTTTCTCTAGAATATTGCTCAGTGGTACACGTTTTAACTCTGCCTCTGACAGTAATCTTGTACTATTCCACTGATCCTTGAGCAAATAACATTACCCTTCTATCTATTTATCTTCCTGCCTTTTTTGTGTGTCTTAGCTATACATACTGGAGAGCTTAAGACAGGGACACTTTACATTAGTTATTTTCAGTTTGCCCAGCATGAAAGAAATACAGTGGGATGTTTATAGCAAGAAGTAGTATTGAAGTGTCATATCCAGTTTAAATGTCTATATACTTTGTGCTCTTTGACAATCAAGAGGCAATTTCATAGAATCACAGAATACTTTTTGCCTGAAGGAACATCCACAGATTGGAGGTCTGTGGTCCAACCTCCAACTTAAAGTAATTCCAGTTTGTAACCTAACCAAAGTCCCTTGCTTAGGGACTTTCCCATCTGACAATTGAAAACCTCCAAGGAGGCAGATTCTACAATCTTTCTGGGCATTCTCTGTTCTGGCACAGTAGGACTCTCAAGGGCAAATTCTTTTCATTTTATTCCTGCAACCCTTAACCATTCCAACTTGTCATTGTGGCATGCACTGAATTTCCCTACATCTGCCTTTTTAGGTAGTGAAAGGTTGGAGTTACACCTCCCCTAGACCCACCTGCCCTTAGCTTTCTTCTCTCCAAGCAAAGAATAGCAAGTCTCTTGTTTTTTCTTGTATGTCATGTGCCACCTAATCATCTTGGACACTAATCAACTTGTTTGCCATCTGCTGTAAATTCTCAGGTATTTAACACTACTTCTGCATGGAGGGGAAGGTGTGAACAAAATTTGACTTTATTCAGCCCTTTACAATAGTCAGCTCTCCATAAGGAGCAGAAGGGGTTTGTCATCAAAGTCAGTAACACAGATCATGCAGAAAATGGACAAAAATGCTTTTTGCTGATAACATACTAGATGTTCAATTGACCTATTGACCTATCCTAGACTCTCTATCATCTATTCAATGATAGAGAGTCGATGATCCAACTTGCCCTTAATTATCGAAGGGACAGATAATTTTTTCACTAGTTTTACATGCTGCAAAAGAAATTTAACCATTTTTTTCCTAGCCTAGGAAGCAGGGTAAGAATAATTTTGCATTTTTCCCAGAAATTTAAATTATTATAGAGTGCCAGTGTCCTGGAACACCTGGTGTTTTTATCTACAAATAATAATTATAGCATTTTAGCATATTAGATTATTTCTGTAGTGCATGCTTGTTGACCAGTAACACTGGTGTTTGAAATGCATGAGAGAATGGGCAGGTCCAAGTCCCACTTCTTTGACAGCTGTGCAACCATTTTTATTAGCCAATAAGACAAGAGTGAAATAATTTACTAGATTCTGTTGTTACTGTTGCTCGCACACAAAATGAAATCATTCCATGAGACCCACATCAAGTGACATGTCCAGGAGATTTTCATTGAAACATAAAATTCCATCCTCTTGGGTGCACCAGCATCTGAATTGGGAGGAGCACATGTGCATTTTCCCTGCATGTGCTTCAGGGGAACCTCTGTCTCTGAAGGATAATGTAAGTAAGCCACCAGCTGACTTAGGGCAAGTGAAAACTAGGGGTTTCAGAAAATGATGGCCTGGAAATATGATTCTTGACTGAAATCAAGAAACAGATCAATTCCAGTGAAACACAGTACAGAATCATAGAATTACAGAATCATACAATCATAGAATGTTAAGAGATTGGAATGGACCTTAAAGACTATGTAGTCCCAACCCCTTTTTGTCCCCTGCCACATCTTTGGGTCACTAGTTTAGCACTTTAGTCCTCCTGCTGCTCACACAGCCTCTTCTTATGCCCATGACTGATCCCTCCTCATTAGCCAGTTGTCTTGATTTAGAGCAGCAAACCAATGTGGTATTGAAATGGTCTGGGTTTCAATACAATTTAAAGATGAAAGGGTTTTGTGGACCTTGCACTTAACACTGGTGTCTCAGTTCCAGCAAAGCCATAACATGTCATTTTACAGTTGAAGAGACAGAGGGAACTCTTCAAATGCAGCTGATAATTTATTATAGTGTATAAATCTGGAGAGAGGTTAAGAAGATTTCCAGCAGGACAAATTTCCTAAGTTTTTGATGAATTCTGAAAACTGTTCTGGCTTTGTGGGGCCTTTTCACTATTTTATTCCACCTGCCCAAATGTTTTATTAACTTTCTAAGGACTATGAATTAAAACTCAGACAATTGCTTTCTACTTACTATATATTATGAGGTGTTACTAGTATGGCACTCGAGAAAATTCTCTCAAGAGAAAGGCTAATCAAGAGCAGAAGTCTCACTTTAAAGATTACCAATATCACAGAGTCTGAAGTCAGCCAGGCTTCCCCAGCAAGAGTCCTGTCTTGTCAGGGACATCTCATGCAATGAAGTTCTTGCAGAGAACTTTAAGTTAGGTTCATTTTAAGTTAGCAATTAGCTATTTTATACTTTTTTGGTGTAGTTACATAAGTAGGCATAGGGCATCAGTGCCTGGAAGAGTTGTTGTTGACTCCTTTTTTTCTGCAAGTCAGTTCTTTATTACGGTTTCTTTGTCCTGCACCCAGCAATTTCCTTGGTGGTTTTTTTAGGAGTTTTTTTTTCATTTGTTTGTTTGTTTGTGGGTTTGTTTTGTTTTTGTTTTTGTTTGCATTGGGGTTTTTTGTTTGTGTTTTTTTGAGGTTTTTTGTTTGGTTTTTTTTTTTTTTCTGAGAGGAACATGCTCTTATTTGTAAGACTGTTCCCAAGAGAACTCTGTCACTGCAGAAGAAATGTTTACCAGTGAAATAGATGATATATTTGCTAAAATACTCTTTGCTATGGAGAATTTCTGCTATTTTTACCTATCATTCTTCACTGCAGTGGCTGAAAATGATGATTGATGCCATCCATCTCCTGTACAGCACAAGTTAACATTTTCAATAATGAGTTGGGTAGATGGACAGTCCACCCTCAGCAATTTTGCCGATGATATAAAACTGGGAGGACTGATTGATACACCTGTTGAGAGAAAGGGAACATCCTGTACATGGGAAAGAATAACCTCATGTACCAAAGTTGGAAAGCAGCTTTGCAAAAAATAAAAGGGATGTAGAACTCCTCAAGGGAAGGTTGAAGCTGAGTCAGCAACATGCCCTTGCAGCAAATAAGTCCAACAGCATCTCTGACTGCACTAAGAAAAGTATTCCCAGATCAAGGAAGTCATTACCCCTGCATGCACCAGCAAGATCACATCTGAGATGTATATTCAGTTCTGGACTCCGCAGCACAAGAGTTACAGCGACATGCTGGAGCAAGTCCAGCAAAAGGCCACTAAGATCATGAAGGGGCTGGAGCACCTTCCATATGAGGAGAGGCTGAGAGATCTGGGATTATTTAAACTTAAAAAAGAAGGTTCAGGAAGAACCTTATTGGTGGATATGAATGTGTCAATAAAGAAAACAATATCAGCTATTCTCAGTTGTATAAGAGGCATAAATTCAATTCCAGAAAATTCTGTTTAAAAATAATCCCCCTCATTTTTTACTGTAAGGGTAGTCAAACACAGGAACAGGTTGCCTGGCTATGTTGTACAGACCTTGAATATCTCTGGAGATATTTCAAACTTGATTGAATACTGAGCAAGCTGCTCTAGCTGACTATTATCCAAGAGCAGAGGTCAGCCTAGACAATCTCCAGAGATTGCTTCCAACCTCATGATGTTCACCGTGATTCCATAAATAGAGTCTCCAAGGCAAAGAGTCTTAAATATTCTTTTAATTTTTGAGATGCTTGCATAAATAAATCATAATTTCTAAATTGACTCTCATACACTCAGGAAAGAGGAAGATATGTTTTGCTGTACTAAATAAGTTGACTCTTTGTATCTGAGCTAAATTTCAACTTTCCTTTTGGAAGTTGCTGTTATGCTGCCTGCAGTGCACTGAATTAAGATACATTAAAAACAATAAAATTGTTCCATTAAACTGTATAGGTTTATGATTGAAGTCCTGGTCTCCTAGCACTCTTAATAAGCTGGAAGAAGCAAATCCTAGTCCTAGTCTCATAGGAATAGTTATATTACCTGCTGAAACTACCAGGAATATACATTCCATTGACTGGCTTTAAAGTCAACTAGGAGAGATTTTATGCGCCATTTTAGCTGCAAGACTTTAATTTCTGTCACCATTAGTTCTATAAAAATGACACAGACCACTGCAAAGTAAAAACTTCACTATTCCTTGACCTTGTAGACATACAAGCTGTCCTCAAATTTTGGAATCTGTGCCTATCTGAGCCCAGACTACTTCAAGTGATAGGTCCCCCTCAAATTCTAATGCCGATTTACTTTTTACTTTCTCTTGAAGAAGCTAAACAGAAGAGGCACCTAAGTCTGTAATGGTCCTTCTGAAATGTCTGAGCTTGTGTAAATTAAATGCTTTAAAAGACACAACCTATTATACAAATCCCACTTAACAACCATTAAGGCTAAATTTATTCTAAGCAGGAAGAAGAATTATCCTGTGGGCCACCATTCATTCACTAAGCAGCTCTCTCTTTCTTCACCTCTCTGTTTCTTTTCTGCTTTTTCCTCTTTAATCTTGTCAAAATGCCTGAGGAAAATAAAAACAGTTGAAAGTGTTTGTAGTTCATACAGAGAACAGAGCTGCGAAGAATTCATCTCACTACTTCCTGAAGCAAGTGTGTAGGAAACCAGGAAGAGTTTGAAGAAAAGATTCTGTGGGAATAGATATGAAAATCCTAGCTCAACCATTCTGATCCTTGCTATTCCTATTTTTTGCACTGTCTCTTAAAAAAATCTCTTTGGGCAGTTCACTCTTGAACTGGAAAAGAGTCCCTCGACATTAAATTCTTTTCATTGCGGAGGCAAAGCTAGCAAGATAAGTGTTTGGCATGGGCTTCCAGAATCTGGAATGCTACCAGTAAGCACTGCACAGTTGACAGCTTTATGATGATATAATTGCTAAATGATAATGGCTTCAACAGCTGTGTAACAGACCAAATGTTTTACACAATCTTATTCAGGTCATATTTGTCCTAGTCCACACAATTCCAAGCCCCAGAGTCTGTTTATGAGATTATTTTAAGCTCCATGACTTGGTTAACAGGAGCACAGTGAAGGTTGTTCACTAGACCTAATTGATTAAGGGACTAGAGCTCCTCTGCATCTACTGAACTTAGTAAAAAGTAAATCCTTGCCCTCTGGGATGCATCTCATGATCTACACCCCACATAAAGAGTATCTCATTCACAAAGTCTGGTTGATACATAGTCTTACAGACACAGACTACTGCTAGTTCTGCTATGAATTTCACTGAAAAAAAGATTGACATAGTTTTTGACATTTTCCCCTGTCTTCCAAAGGACGGTATATTTTCTTAAATAAGACCATGATTTTAATTCAATGCAATTTCAGTCTTCAGGATAGGAGTAATCTTAAAGTATAAAAGCTGTATCAGCCTTAGCATGCATGCTGAGTTGCAAAGCTACTATAGAGCTAGTTATATTCTCTACAGATGAGTTGTAGGTAACACTCTTAGAAGTCAGACAAAAAAGATACAGAAAGGCAATGCTTTGACACAAGCCGTTTGTGAAGGAGACAAAACTTCCATTTGCAATTTTGCAAGTGCAGGTCAGTTAACAGTGGAATCAAGCTTGAGGCTATTTCTTATTCCTGTCTCTCTATTGCTATATTAAGAGCTAGTGCTCATGGGACTTGAAAATATCGTTCTTATTGGACAGCACAATTCTTTACAGCTCTGAATTGATTTCAAGGTTCTGTAATTGGTTTTATATGGTATTGTAACCCAACACGTCAGGCAGAACTTCTGTTATTTGAGGTCCATAGGAAGTCATTGGCAGGAAGATGATACTTTAATCAGTTTGATCAACACATTAATGTCTTTGGAATAAAAATACCCTCTGGATCACATCCTGTGATTTCAGAACTCTTTCTTATTTGAGTTGCTTTCACTGTTTGGGCTTTCATTTGATGCTATTCTAGCCTTTTTTAAACTAAGAGTGATAATTATTAAATATTTTATTATGCAGAATACTGCAGCTTCAGGGCATACTGAAGGGCACTGCTATGAGGTTTTATTGCAGTTGACAATGAATGTGGTAATGTTTTGGTGTGCTTGTCTCCGGAGTGTTCCCTTTACATTCTGTTACCCTACTGATTTCCCCATTCCCGGATGCTAAAATGGATCTCTTTGTAACTGTAAACAAAACAAAATTTGAATCATGTGAGGGATTCTGGATGCTCTCTGAGTAGGATGGTGTTTTACTGGAATAGAAACTCATGTGGGCTTCCTGCACAGCTGGATAGAAGTGGTCAAAAATTATCTTGGCTCGCCCGTACTCTTGGCAGGACATGAAACAAAATCTGCTTCCAAAACCATTTATACATGTTAACATAGGACTGAGCTTGATCACAGAAACTCTTAGTCTCAAGGCTGCAAAAACCTTCTGATCCAGAGACAGTCCATAGCAAGAGAGGACTTAACTCAAAACCATCTAATTAAGGAAAGTTTGTCTCACTATTAAATCTTTATTTTAAAGCAACTTATTTTACATAATTGTATTTCCACCTCTCCCAGGAAAATGCATCTGCATGGCAAAGTGCATGGCCAATGATTTTTTGGTGGAACTTACCACTTAGCCCCCAAGCTTGTTATTGGTAGTCACAGGTAGAGCATGTTTAGGTGGATAGTTTGCAATGTCTTGCATTCGTAGCCTGCATTGTGCATTTGTCAAACTCAGAGCAGAAATTGGCCAAGTAAACAGAGTCCTTTACTGTAATTACTGCACATTATCCAGCTTTTGTCAGTGGTCAGTTCATGCTATGTCCAGTCTTTATATGCTCCTACTGAATATTTATAAATATTCTTTAAGAACAGCTTTCATTTCTCTTTTCTCAATTTTCTGCTAGTTTTTTTACTGCATTTCATTTTTTATCTTCCTTGGAACAAGGTCTTTGATCTTTCACATGGTGACTCAATGACTTAGGTTTTAAACAAGATGGACTCATTCAGAGAATTCACAGAAACCGGAGACTTACAAAATTATTCATCTGTACTGAATTATACTATTAAGCCTAACTATTTTGCTGCAAGCTAGGCCCAGAGAGGAATGAATTTAAGAACCCAAGAAAAACTTTGCTTTGGCTTTTCCTCTGTTAGTTACCTGAAAGCCATTAAATCTTACAGGCATGTCACACATGTGCTCTGTGTTTTCTGGCTGACAAAGAAAACTAAAACAGGGCTAAAGACCTTGGAAGTGAACATCAAATAAGATTTATATTTCTTCTGTCATTGATGTTACTTAAGAATCATTCTGTTGATGCCATTGGTGTCCAAAACAAATGGACAATTTGGCTTCCCCTGTGCAAATATAGAAGAGAAGCTGACTTGGACCAAATAGCAGCAAAATCAAAGCCCATTGCATGTTAGCTCAGTTTTTCAGAGCTCAGGTATGCCTGGTATTTTTTTCAGGCTTCAAATGAGAAGTTTTCTTGGATTTCCCCAGTTATGGGTGGCATTTTTTCACAAGCCTGCACCAATTAAAAAAAAATTCTCACTTTAATTTGGAAAACTATAATATAATAAAACAATCCATTAAGTCTCTCGGTCAGACATCTCTGTCAGGAGGATCTGACAGTGAGACAGATAGGATTATTGAGTCTCTTCCCTTGGCTGACTATACTGTTCTTAGTTCAGGTGAGCAGTCTGGTCATGCTGATGTTAATGTCAGTGCAGAACACAAACATGCATGGTGAATGCAGAATTTCTTTGCATGTTTCATTATTTTTAAAGCACGAAAAGATTACAAAGACAATATCCATGTTTACAAAAACAGATCATGTTCTTCAGAGCCAATGTACTTATGTATTCACATACCTGCTCACAGGTGTGTAACTGTGCACAGCTGCAGCTCTTCTAGGGAGCTGTCAGAGGCGTTGTGTCTCAGGAAACAAAAATGGGCTCTGTCAAGGCACAAGATTTGCAGCCAACAGTGACCAGCAGAAACAGACTTTAACTATGAAGAACAAAAAAACCACCCCAAAAACACCAACCAACTAAAACTCCCCAAACCACCAAATCAAAACCTAAAGAGTTACAGGATTTCTAAATTTGTTTCCTTGATAAGCAGTGGCTTTGATTAACACATGTGGAGGGTTTAAGAAACAGAACTGCACAAGTGTTAAAAGCCCATGTGTTTCTGGATGAAAGTCATCTTTAATCCAGGATGAGAGAAAAGTTGCAGGGCAACTAGTAACTTGCCCTTTGAGAAAGTCATTCTATAGCTGTTTAATCTGAGGCTTCTTGCATCTCCTTCTGAAGCACCAGGTACTGGCCCCAGGGCCAGTCTACTGCTTCTGTGTTATTCTAGCTTGTAATGAACTCTTTCTGGTTGGCTCTAGGTTTGAAAAGAAGTGGAAGAAACATGCATTTACTTCCTTTACCATCCTAATTACAGCAAAAATACACTGTCTTTACTGACACCTTAGGTGTCAAAGTATGAGTTAAAGACAAATAAAGGCCAAGCATATTTTGCTGCAAAATTGCATTTATTCTTGCCGCATTTATATGGATATCCCATGTTGAGTTTGCAGTGAAGGAAGATGAAACCCATCATGGTCTGCTTCAGATCCATTAACCCAGGGGATGTTTAGAAAACACCTGTACTTTGATCCTCTTCAAAGCTCCAGACATCACTGCTAGGAATATTTTATGACTTCCAGAACTCTGTGCTCTCTAGTATTGGCAGTTTGCAATTGCCTGGCCACAAGAGATTAAAGGCATTATCAGAAACAAAAGGATCATTTGGTGCCTTAGGTTTTCCTGGCAAGTGAAACAGAGAGACCTCACTTAAAATTAATTTTAAGCACATCACTAATGGGATATTCTCCTGGTAGTTTCAATATTTGTTTTCTTAATAGCTACTTTCTGGAGAGAAGAGAGCTATCATACTTTCTATGCAGGGTTGTGCATTGAGGAGACTGTGCCTCCATGTCTCTGGCAAAGTATGTTTCCCCATGTGTGTTGATGTAGCTCTTTATTCCATGCTGCTGCTTCCTTCATTCAGGATGGAATGCTTAAAAACAAAAATTTGAGAACAGCTGTTTACTCCCTTTAATTCCTGCAGCATATCAGCTAGACAGAAAGTGCCACGTGACTGATTCTCACACTCCCCTTGTGCTATACTTCAGAAGAATCAGGAAAGAATAGTACTGTATCCCCACACTGCCCTTTCTTTTTGTTTGGTAGCATTTTCCTTTTTCTCAACAGGGTAAAAGAGGGATGTATAGTAAGCAAGAAGATTTTTGCCACAAGCTCATCTGAAAAAAGTCTAAGAAGTTCCCAAGCTTAATTTTTTGCCTTGCTTGATTGCTCTTTATAGCTCAGCAGAAACCTGAAGCCAGCCCTGACTTCCAAGACATGAGGGCTGACTATTACTTTTTATCCTTGAGCAATTCCTAATCAGTGCAGAGTGAGGTGCAAAGAGACAGGGGATCAGAGAAAGCATTTAAATGAAATGCTGAAGCATTTATAAAATACTGGCATTGATAAAATTCAGTTTGCAGCAGTGGATTACAAAAACAATCAAAAAGCAAGCGACAAGGAGAGACAGCATGGGTGTCCTATGGATATAGGAATGTTACATAGTCAGCATTGTTGGGAATCTGCTGTAGGCCCTAATTTAATCTAAAGTACTAATTTAGTATTAATTAATGATGGTAAATAATTAGTAATAATTATTATTACTAATTAATAAATTAGGAATTATAAATTGTTATTACTCATTACTAATTTTATGCTAATTAATTTAGACTGCAGGCTAAATTAATATAGAGTATTTATTATCTTTGTAGCATTTCTAGAGATTGTTCCTTAGCAGGTGCGTTCCAAACAACCAAAATGAAAATACAGGCTTGTATGAAAAAATCTTCTCAACCAACAACTGCTCTGGTGCAGTGCATGAAAGAGCTGGTACCCAAATGCAGCTGTGCAGAATGCTGTGATACACAAATGTGTGTTTGTTACATTAATATGATTATGGATATGTGATGAAAGACCAAAAGAAGAGTTTGTTTGAGAAGAAAGAGAAGAAACAATAAAGAAGCCTTTAAATAAACGGAGTGTTAGAAATCTTGCATTATATTTCTTCTCTGATCACTTGCCTGTTTGATCTACTGCCACCACAGAACTGCAGGGTTCCTCAGTTTGTTCACCTGTAAAAATTTTATTTGTAAAAAATATAATATTGTGTGCACATTGTGGTGCTCTTTTATTGCTTAGGTTTGCACCAAACCTGGCTAGCCTGACCAATAAGGTAGCAGTCTACTCACACTATAAGTACTGCCAAATTTTTGTTTCTGATCTTTCCTTTTCCAGAGATCTTTATATACATGATTCCTAATAGGAAGAAGCATAATAAAGCTTTATTGGATTGTTTTCTTTTGGAGTGCATAGTTTGATTACACTGAATTCATGTTTTGCAGCAATTGAAATACACCGAATATAGGTCTGAATATATATTACTCTAATGTAACTTCTTGAAGATCTAGTGACTGAAAGGCAGCTGTTGTAATGCCATTTAACTGATATTTCCCACCAATAATTGCCTAGCTCTTTTTACTACCTTTATGTACTTCAGTTACTTAAAAAAATTTTTATGTACCTTTATTGATGCTGATATGTGTTTATTATACTTTGATGTCAGTGCCTGTGTTTTGGTATTCCTGCCTATTGAGTATTCATTCCTTGACCCAATAAAGTTGTAATATTATCACTTAAAAAGTGAGTTAGAGTCAGCTGCCATAAATCCTCAGAATGTTTGTGATCCTCAGGATGTGAGCGCAATCAATCAGCAGTTCCAGCCAGCAGACTTTAATGAATCACATGCTTTGGTCTACTTTTGGTGGTTGTATAAGATACATTAATCAACAATCCATGCATGTTTAGAAAATACTAGAATCAGCCAGACTTTGCTTTGAGATTTTTAAGTTTTCACATTGCTTTGATGATTACAACATCATTTGGTATAGAGGGTGGTTTGCTCATCATGGTCTGATGATTTGCTTATGATTTAATCAAGCACTAAATTCAGAGAGGAATGTGACTGCATCTGGCTTCCCTTACTATTTTTAAAGAGATGGGGGGCAGTCAGTATTCCAGGAACATGACAGCTTTGCAATCATAGTGCTTACATTTAAGGTTTTTGTAAAGAGGTTCATTATGTGAAGTGTTTATGCTAAGGACGATTATGAAATCAGTGGTGAATAAGGGACTGGCGTTCCCATTTATGAAGTCTTAATGGAACCTTGGACCCCTCTTGCAATGCCCAGCAGAGCAGAGTATCAAGAGAGTGGCAAGGGGGTCTTCTGAAAAACTTCATTTGTCGTTTGAGGAGCTGGTAGTGCAAGGTGTCTGCTCAGAGGAGAATAATTTCAGTGACTACTGTCAGAGAGAAAGGCACCCTCGCCTGACTGATATAGAGAGAAATGTTCTTTAGGATCCTACAAGAATTTACAATATCAGTATACAAGTTTTAAAAACCTTTTCAAAGGATTGGGAAAGGGGTTTTTTTTTTGTGTTTGCATGAAATTTAAGAGTAATATGAGATTGTTTGCAAAAAATCAATGATAACCTCTGCATAAAGAGCTATCTAGAAAACCTGTCAATGGTGAATAGGAAATTCACTTTATAAGATTTTTGTTGAAAGGGTTTGGAACATAATGTTGGCTTTATGGCTGTCCATCACTTGCCAGTGTACCTTGCAGGTTCCTTATTTATTATCCTATTTAATACTTAATTTATGCCCACATAGCAGCTAGAAGTCCAGACATCATTGATAATTTTTACATTAGGTGGTTCCATAAGTAATTTTCTGACTAATTATCACTACTTTGGCCTCACGCATCAAGTGCCATCTAACTAAAATTACTACCCTGTCAAGATAAGAAAGACTAGATCATCCTTTCCTAATTCTCATGAACAAGCTGTGACATGTAAATTGTTACACATGATGCTCCTCTGACTGACATTAACATTCTCTGACAGAGTCTGTAGAAATGGATGGGCACAATTTTAGTCACTTTCTCTCATGGTCTAGCATGTTGTCTTAAAATATAGCTTAAAATGGAATTTTGCTATGATACCAGACCACGGACATGGGTGTCTGAGGCTCAAATCTA
Organism: Haemorhous mexicanus; assembly: GCF_027477595.1. Taxonomy (NCBI): domain Eukaryota; kingdom Metazoa; phylum Chordata; class Aves; order Passeriformes; family Fringillidae; genus Haemorhous; species Haemorhous mexicanus. Next base: position 33,071,377 of record NC_082342.1, read on the forward strand.
TCCTGGTTAGTCTACAAATCACTACTCCCAGCAGCCTCATTATGTTGTATTATTGTAAGAGTCTTTCAGGTAGCAAGTCTGCTATGATAAATGTCTATGTGAAGATGGTGATTTCTTGTTGAATGGACTTGTTCCCTGTGTATATTCCTTTCCTCCCTGTTTTTACTGAAACTCCTCTTATTGCTGGTTTTTATCGCTATTTATCTTTCAAAGCCTGAAGAGAGCAATGAGAAGACTTGGAAAGAGTGATGATATAATTTCTTTCATGTTATCAGTCTTTTTGACCTAGTAGAAAATCACTTACTGTAGAAACTACATAGAATCCCCTGGGAGTTGTTATAAGAACGGGACTGAGGTAGTACATTTGTAAAGGAAGAAAGGGAATTAGTCACTTTGTGTAACTAGCATTAGTAGGTGGACATGCTGAAACCTCAGGCCACAAGTTGTAAACTTTTCCCTAAATATGCTGAGCTTTTTATCTACTTAGGTAAAGGGAGGCTCCACAGCTAGTTCACAGTGGAAGATAAGGAAGCAAGGAAGGTCACTACCTCCATCAGCAGAGGCTGGACCCTTAGACACAGGAGGAGAAATAGTCTGCCTAGAGACAGTGAAGACAACCAGCAGAGAACAAGAAGACCTAAGACCCTAATACAAATATTGGACCAAACTGTGACATGAGGGGTGGGAAACTTAGTTTGTAACAGCATAATTCCTATGGATTCCTTTGTTTGGGGTACTCAGGATTGGTTTGAGCAAATCCTATTGTTGTACCACTCAAATATTAAATTGTTTCTTCCTGGTATCAGACATCTGAGTCTCTGCTGTAGGAAACTTAGGGTGAAGACATTTCTTTAACACATTTACACAGATTCCAGTGAGCATCCTAATTTATTCTGCAGAATTTTATTGCTTATGGCAATAGAAAGGAAACTCAGTTTGGCTCAGACTCCAGATCGTATTTCAAGGAATGACACCTAAACTGTAAGCGATAGCTATTTTGACTACTCTTTCACTTAAAGCTTAATCTTGCTACTTGATAATTTTTGTGCAATTAAAATACAACAAAGCTTTATGAACGATAGTTCAACAATCAATTCTTAACATTGGTTAATGTATCATATTAAGTATCTATATAACAATAGATATAGCCCTTTATAGAGTCCAAGAGAGAAGTCTGTACCTTTGCAAACCATTCTGCTTGGCACTGGAAAAGCAAAAGAGGAACATTCTAGAGTCCTTTCACAAGAATGACATGGGTTCACAGCATCACAGAATGGGTCCATTTGGAAGGTACAATGGTGGAGAATCTGGTCAAAACCCCCTGCTTAAGCAGAGTCATCCTAGAGCACATGGCACAGGATTGCATCCAGATGGTTCTGGAATATCTCCAGTGAGGGAGATTCCACAACCTCCCCGAGCAATCAAGTGCTTGGTCACCTGCACAGCAAAGTTCTTCCTCAAGTTCAGGGGGAATTTCCTCTGCAGGCAGCTCACTCTTGGACACATCTAATAGTGGAAATAACCCATTTTGTTCCTGCCCATACAAGCTTCTAATAGACAAAAAGAGGAGCAAAAGTTTTTTGGGATTTTTGAGGGGGGGTTGTTGTTGGTGGTGGTTTTTTTGTTCTGTTTTGTTTTGTTCTGACTTCATGATTCATGCCTGAAAACTTTCTCCCATATGGTGAATTTTCTATACCTTGTGGTGAAAACAGTTCTCCATCTGTGAGAGCACAGGGAGAGTGCTGACAGGAAGTAGCTATCTGTTTACTGTCACTGCTGGCAGTGTAAATTATAAAGGTCTCTGCACCCCGCAAGGAGTGTTTTTGCAGTTTGCTTAACTATGACCAACAAAAGAATGAGATACCAAATCAGCAGAACTCAAAAGAGAAAAAGAGCAATATTGGCAAGTATTGCCACTACTGGAAATGGCCTTAAATTGCGTCAAGGGAGGTTTAGATTAGATATTAGGGGGGAAAAAAAAAAAAACTTCACCAAAAGGATTGTAAAGCACTGGAACAGACTTCCCATGGAAGTGTTGAACACCCCTAGGGTTCAAAAATGTGTGGATATGGCACTTGAGAACATGTTTTAATAGTCAACATGGTGGTGATGCTGTATAGAACTTGATAGTCACAAAGGTCTTTTCCAACCTTCATGGTTCTATGACTGTCATTCTAAGAACCAGGATTTTGAACATGGTAACTGACAATATGAGGTGATTACAGCATATGGGACAGCAGCAAGGAACAGCAGTCTTTTCCCTGTGATCTCTCTTCAGGGAAAACTTCTTGTTTCTACCATAGTTTCTATGTAAGATTGCATCAGAACTGCTTCTGATAGGGAGCTGGAACATCACATGGTCAAGACATCTCACAAGGTCAACAAAGAGCCGCTGACAATGGTTAGTGTGTGATACTCAGCTTGGTGCCACACTCATGATTCAAAAAATGCATTTGTGTTCTTCTCAACTACCTCATCCTTGTTGGATGAGCTGCTGTGTGAAGATGGCAACAGGCTGACTCCAGAAAGACTCAGCTTTCTTGGCATCTTAGATGCCTTCTAGTCAGTACTGGTGTTGAGAGAAAGCAGTTGTATTGTGTCAGTGAATCGTCTACAAGGAACTGCAGCTCTATGCCAAGAATCCAGAATCCACTTTTCAGTTTGATATGGAATAACACAAATCATATGTGGAAAAACCCCAAACCATGAGGATTACTCCATTCTTCAATGTTACAGCATTGTTCTCTGCAGTATACTTCCTATTATTGTATTCAGTACTGCTGACCATTATTTATTGACTTGCAAGGACTTTAACTATTAGATTAAATTTCTGTTCTTTACTCATCTCTGCCTAATCCCAAAGGCTGCTGATTGCAGCTCTGCTCTTTTCTAATTCCTTTAAGTTATTCCTATGATGTGCAGTGTTCAGCTTTATTATGTTATTAATTAAATGTCCTCAGTTACTCAGCAATACCACAGAAGTGTATGGCGTTTTGTAAATGAATTCTTGTCCTGGTTTCATATGGGAAAGAGTTCATTTTCCTCTCAGCAGCTGGCACAGTGCTGTGTTTTGGGTTTATATGAGAAAAACATTGATAACACACTGATGTTTCAGTTGTTGCCATGTGGTGTTTACTCTAAATCAAGAACTTTTCTGCTTCCCATGCTCTGCCAGTGGGGAGATGCACAAGAAGCTGGGAAGGAGCATGGCCAGGACAGCTGACCTGAACTGGCCAAAGGGATGTTCCACACCATGCAATGTCATGCTCAGCATATAAACTAGGGAGAGCTGGCCAGGAGCTGTTGATTGCTGCCCAGGGATGGGCTGGGCATATGTCAGGAAGTGGTGAATGACTGTGTTGTGCATCACTTGTTGTGTATTTAAATTTCATTGTGTTTCAATTATAAAACTTTTCCTATCTCATTTTTTCTTGATCCTCCTCCCCCCGGGGAAAGGTGGGGCCAAGGCAGCTGGGGTGTACCTCGTTGCTGGCTGGAGTTAAACCACAATAGTTTTGTATGTTAAACACATCCTGCTTTCATACCTTCCGTGGTGAATATAAACCCTGATGTTTCCCAGTTCAGTCCCTATGAAATGAAAGCAGTTGCTAAGGTAGTCAATTAAAAAGAAGCTTTAAAAAGGTAAAGATTTTTAGGACAGGAATATTTTTAGGTTTTTTCCTTTTTTCCTTTTTTCTTCCTTTTCTTCATCTGGTTTTGTTTTTCTGAAAAGGTATGTATTTTCAGAGATGAATGTAATCAAGATAAAGAACAATGTTTTGTTCAATTTCAGCCTTTTTCTGTAGGCATTTTGAATAGAACTATTGCATCATTGAATGGCTGAAGGTAAAGACTGACTCGCTGCCCTGTTTTTATTGTCTAAATATAGTGCTATGAAAATAGTAAATGCGTGGTGCTGACACAAAAAAAAAAAAAAAAAAAAAAAAACCTGTTTAAAATAATCACCCTTTTTTTGCCCCAAATTCATCTTAGGGTATTATTAAAATTATCAGATTCCATTTTGATTATGGTACCACAATGGTATTTTTTATATTATTTATTCCTACCCTGCTTCTGTAGAATTTCCATTCAACAATATTTAGTGTCCCTACATGTTGCTGGCAGAGTTTGCTGTTTAGTTGTGATGTGTATTGGCACCATCCTATAGAACTTGTGTCTATTCTTCTTTAACTAGAATGTTCTCTGAGTTCATTAATTATATATATTTTTTTTATTTTTTTTTTAAGTCTAGAGGTTATCAGCTATAAGACACTTTTATATAAATGTATTATGGTCGTCATGGTCCCTTTATGCATACATCTTCTTTATACACAGCCCAAAACTTTTAGTAGTGATAGACCATACCATGCTACATAGGATATTAAAAAACCAAATAATAGTAATGGATTGGATTCCTAGTATTGCTATTCCAGTTTACATCACTGAGGCTGTGACCAAGGGACTTTTCAGATGTCTTTAAAGGTAAATTCAGCCACATTTTATATGAGAGCTTTTTAATACAGTTTTTTTCTTCACTTTGCTTTAAAGATCCCTATTTCTGGAAACTCACTGAGATTTTATTAAACTTTCTTTACCATTTAAATTCCAATATTTTTGGATATAGATTGCATTTAAGCACAGTTCCACTGTAATGTTGAGGCAGAACTGCTTGTTTGCCTTTAAGATTTGCTTTTTTATTAGTTTTTTTTAGCTCTTGGGAGAAGTATTTTCAGATATTTGCTCCATTTCCTTTCTTTGACCTGTTCTGACTTTAAGCAGTAGTTTTTGTCTGAAAGAGCCAAAATTTGTCCACCTTTAATTTCACCTTATATCACACTACCAGAACTTTGTGTAAGTTAAATTGAAAAACCTCACTTTTCACTTTGGGAAGATTAAAAGACTGAACAGAGAATAATGGAGAGAATCAAGGGGTGAATCTCTATAGTTCACACTGCATAGGTAGTTGGAGTACTTACATCTTACCCAGTTTTCAGTTAAATATGAGAGTACAATCTGAATCAAAGAACCTTGCTGAGATGTCAATTCTAGGTATTTTCTGTAAGTATCTTTGTATAACAAATGTATATAAACATATATATACCTTTGTATAACATTATAAACAGCGAAGGATATTTGAGAATCTGGATGAAGCCTCTTTAACAGCAACAGCACCAACCAAAGAATTTTCTTTCCTAGAGACCAATTGCATTCACACCAACAAATGACAGAAAACAACTGAGAATTAGTTTATGTCTTCATAGATCCAGGTTTGACTGACATCAGTGGAAAAACCCATGAGTTTTAGGGAAGTCAGTATTTTAAAATAATATTTAGTCAAATTTGTCAGATCTTAAGACCAGGAGGAACCAATAAAATCTTTTGTGGTCTACTCCACAATGCAAACTGTAAAACTTATTTATCTGATATCTGCACTGAATCTATTCTGATTGCTCTTATGTGTGGTGGAATGATGCAAAGTAATTTAGCTGTTGCACAAGAATGAATAACATCCAGACCCCTGGCTGAATTGTGTGGGTTCTGCAAGGAGACAAGACAGGAATAAAAGTTGTAAAGGCATATTTTTGTCTTTGAGGTAAATAGATCTGACTCTGAATAAACACAGCAATCAAATCTGTTGAGTAGGAAGGTGCAATTTTTATGTAACCACTTTTGGAATAGAACTTCCAATACTCTGTCCAGTTATCCAGTTTTTAGTTCAGTAAGAGAGTACAATCTGACTTTAAGTACTTAATGTCCATTTAAATCCTTTTCTGTAAAATAATACATTCAACATTCCCACTTGAACTTTCAATATAAACATGAGTGCTGTCCTCATATCTCCTTGTTCTTACAGTAGCAATTTAAATTTTACTGTCAACTTTTTCAGGGTTTCACAACTTCAGCACTGTCATCTCTTCCTGAGCATTTCTCAAGACTCTGCATCTCTTGAGTCTAATGTGCAGTGTGTATCTTTCTTGTTTCTTTATCCCTTTGTTTGCCTTGCTCTCTGGTTTTTGTTTGCCCACTGAAGATGTACGACATCTTTCAAACAACACATAACTCATGCAGAACAACAAACTGCCATTAATATTGAGAGCATTGTGTTCTTGAAGTACTCTTTGCACTTGCCTTCTCTGATCTGCGTACCTTAGATCAGAAGTTAAAAACCAGAGTGCACCACTGCATGCAATTCTTCCTCTTTCCCACTACATTTGACAGGTAAAAACTGTTCCTATTTAACATTTGGGCATTTATTTTGTTTAAGCGTACAACTCTCAAAGACATATTATATTCCTCTTTGGAATCTGCTTGTCTTCCTCATTTCTCTACACTTGGTTGACTTCACCTGTTTTCTATTAACCACAACATTACCTGATTTTCATGGTCTAATTTGCATAAACTGTCAATGGAGCTTTAGCTTTCCCTTCACAAAATTCAACATAAAGCTCTTGTCCATAACTTCTAGTTTGTTTTCAGGCTTTCACATGGACCCCAATCAATTTCCTTACTCCTAACTTTGCCAATACATGCAGGGATACCTGGGTGAATTTTCTCTAGTTTTCTGACAGTGCAACTCCTACTAGGAATTGAAAGATCCTTTGTTCTGTAATTGGTGAGTTTCAGCACAGAAACCAATTTTAACACCTCCTACCTTCACTATAAACAGCCCAAAATTTTCTTGCACCAAATATCAAATCAAGAATTTTTTTTAAATCTTAAAAAATTAGTCAGTGGCTTAGTTAGCAAAGATTTTTAAATTTTCCCAGTATTTCTTTTCCAGAAAATTCTTGTAAAGGTTTGGATTGGGTTGGTTTTAGTTTATTTTTTGTATGAAATTTCAAAGACATGCAGTGAATTTGTATTTAACTGATGTCTCCCATGTGCAGGATAACAGTGCCAGTGGAAAGGAAGGGGAAATGGCAGAATATTGCAAACAACATGTAGTCGTTTGTTGTACAGTAAATTCTGGTTTGTTTCTAGTGTATTTTTCCTGGAAAAGGCCACCAAAAACCCCCATACATGTCCTACATCACCTTATCATTTATCAGCTGTTGAAGTGTAGGGGCTGCCTTGCTCAGAGACAAGGTGTCACTGCTCATTGTTAATCTTTTATAATGTGAGCTGATACCTCTAAATCCCTTAAAGCTTCTGCAGGAACTCAGATGGTGTTGAACATCTGGGCAAGGACAGAGGGGGACATCTGGGCATGTTCAGGCAGAGGGGGTTATTTGTCCTGATTTCAGCTGGGATGGAGTTATTTTCTTAGTAGGTGGCACAGTGCTGTGTTTTCAAGTTAGTATGATAATAAAGTTGATAACACACCGATGTTTTCATTGTTGCTAAGAAGAGCTTACTCTAAATCAAGGACTTTTCAGTTTTCCATGCCCTGTCAGTGAGCAGATGCACAAGAAGTTGGGAGGGAGCATGGCCAGGACTGCTGACAGAAACTGGCCTGAGGGATATTCTGTACTAGAGAACATCATGCCCAGTACATACACTGGGGAGAGTTTTGCCAGAAGCCACCAAATGCTGCACAGGTGTAGGCTGGGGAGTCAGTGGGTGGTGAGTATTGTGCATCACTTGGTTTTCTTTGGGTTTTAATTTGCTTTCTCCTTTTCCTTTTTAAATTATTTTTGCCATGACTATTATTATTAAACTGCTCTTTTCTCAACCCACGAATTTTACATTTTTCCAATTCCCTTCTTTATTTCACTGTGAGTGGGAGAAGCGTGAGCATGTGGCTGTGTAGTACTTAGTTGCCAGCAGGGGTTAAACCACAACAGTCCTTCTTGGTGCCCAGTGTGGAGCAAAAAGAGTTGAGGAAACAACAGATCTGACCAGAGCATATTAAAACAAAATTATTTTAGGCATTCATTTTGTTAGTTCAATAGTCACTGTCCACACTGCTGATTCATTTGCTCTCAGAGTTTCTGCATGTGTGTTCATATAATATATCACTTGATATGTGTGTTCCCTGTCGTGCTGTCTATCCTCCTTGAGGTCTGGGCCAAGGTTGTAATTTTGTTGGTCTATGCAACACTGGCTTATGCTTAGATAGAATCACTGGTTGTGAAACTAATCTGCTATGTGTGATCTGTGTGCTCAGCATTGCTGTCACCTCTGTGTTTCGGGAGCCATCTATTGGGAACTATTAATAACTACACTTTCCACCTTTTCTCCTTGTGGAGACAACCTAGGAGACAAACATCCATCCATCCATCCTTCCTTCCTTCCTTCCTTCCTTCCTTCCTTCCTTCCTTCCTTCCTTCCTTCCTTCCTTCCTTCCTTCCTTCCTTCCTTCCTTCCTTCCTTCCTTCCTTCCTTCCTTCCTTCCTTCCTTCCTTCCGCCACTTCCTTCCGCCACTTCCTTCCGCCACTTCCTTCCGCCACTTCCTTCCTTCCTTCCGCCACTTCCTTCCGCCACTTCCTTCCGCCACTTCCTTCCGCCACTTCCACCACTTCCTTCCACCACTTCCTTCCTTCCGCCACTTCCTTCCTTCCGCCACTTCCTTCCTTCCGCCACTTCATTCCTTCCTTCCCTTCCCTCCCTCCCTCCCTCCCAGCTGTTTACTGTAGTGTGTGGGATTTTTAAAGGTATTGAATATCCTTTGAATTACCTCAAAACAAACCTGCTCCTTCTGCTAGGATCCAGCCTACTGTTCTACTGTTGAATTCAGTTCAGATCTTGTTTAGGGCTAAGCAAATCTCTGTAACATGCTACTCCAGAAAGAACTCCAGACAATGGATTCACATCTAACAGAACCTTATAGATCCCTGGTCCAAAGAAAAGGGTGTTGAGTGGTGTATCACATCCCCTCTCATGCACCAGCCTCTGGAAAAATTGAACAATGCAATGGACTGTTAAAGACTCCACTGAAAGCAATGGATGGGGGGACCCTCAAACTTTGGGTTACACATTTGGCAAAGGCAACCTGGCTAGTTAACACTAGGCAATCTGCCAGCTGATCTGGCCCTCCCCAAACTTTCATGACTGTAGAATGGATAAAGTTGCTGTAGTGGATGTAAAAAATACTCTGGGGAAAACAGTCTGGGTTATTCCTGCCTCAGGCAAAGGTTGATCCATCCATAGGATTGCTTTTACTCAGGAGCCTGAGTGCCCTTGGTGGGTAAAGTGGGAGGATGGGGAGGTCTGGTGTGTGCCTCAGGGAGAGTTGATTTGAGGTAAGAATAGCCAGTCAATTAAATTGCATTATGCTAATTGCTAGATAACACTGTATATTATCACCTGTGCAGTGGCTGTATGCTCATCACACTGGGATTTGAGCCCCACTTCATTTTGATTGCCACATAAATGAAAACTGAATTTTGATGAGACTGGACAAGCATCAGTGATGGAATCAGAACTGACTTCAACATGCAACAATTCACACACCATCTTTGCTGCCGTGAAAGATTGTTATGACAGATGGGGCCCAATTTCATGGACTAAATGAACTCAATAAATGGTCCATACACTAAGAGAATATATCTGTGTGCATATATCCAAAAACAGAAAAGATGATAGGGTATTGGAAGTGTGGCATGACATACATTATAGGGAACAAGAGATGTAGTACAAGTTTTAGCTGGGATAGAACTAATTTTCTTCTTAGCTGGCACAGTGCTGTGTCTTGGATTTAGTGTGAAATAATGTTGATAACACACTGATGTTTCAGTTGTTGCTACGTAGTGCTTACTCTAAATCAACACCTTTTCAATTTCTCACGCTCTGCCAGGAGGCAGGTGCAGAAGAAGCTGGGAGGGAGCATGGCCAGGACAGCTGACCTGAACTGGCCAAAGACGTTCCATACGATGCAATGATATTCTCAGTATTTAAATGGAGGGGAGCTGGCTGCGAGCCACCAATTGCTGCTCAGGGAGTGGCTGGGAATTGGTCAGTGGGTGGTGAGTGACTGTATTGTGCATCACTTGTTTTCCTTTTTCCCTTTTTAAATTGATTTTTTCACTATCATCGTCATCATCATCATCAACATCATCATCATCATCATCATCTTTTACTTTATTTCAATAATTAAAGCATTCTTAACCTGTGAATTTTACCTTTTACTATTTCCCCATCCCATCCTGCTGAGGGAAGAGGGGAGCATGGGGCTGTGTGATGCTTACTGAGTGGCTGGAATGAAACCACAGCAGTATTCTAGACATGGAAGCAGGGAAGCACAGGATAAAGAACTGAGGAAACAGCAGTGCAAGGTGAGGGTGAATAAGATTAATACATCTTTTGGGTGAGTTGAGTGGCAGTGACAGGAACATGGGTTTGGATTTCTGTTTAGGAGATGCAAAAATATGTGATGTAAGGGTTTGAAATTGGTACAATAGGAGATGTAGGATCACACAGTATTTCAAGTGAAATTTGTACTTCTGCCCTCTCAAAGGGACAGAAAATCAGGTGTGATCTGTAAGATCATCTTGGAGACAACAAGATGTGTCTTTGGAATATGGTGGTGTACATTTCTCAGGAATTATTTAGTCACCCCAAAATAGCACGTATACAGTATCTAGAGGCATGCAATAAAAACAATGGGAAGTTGAGGACCACAGGCTAAATATTCCTTTGTGAGAAGGAGTTAACCTGCTAGACCCACTTGGCTTAGAAGACAGAGTAGTAGAAGGAGTTGTAGAACCATAGTGTTTAATACAATAAACATGGAAGGAGGATTTGGGAGGATTTTTGTTTTCATGATAAAATTTCAATAGCGCAGCTAACCGATTAATTAATTAGTATTTATGAGTGTCCTTATCCAAGCATATGTGGCATACCAAGAATATTTGGTGCAAGAACATAATGCAGGATTGGGAACAGTTATGAAAGAAATATTGGTGTTGAGGGGGAAGAGATAACTAAAAATGTACTGTTGTGGTGTAACCCGGGTAGGCAGCTAAGCACCACCCAGCCACACGCTCACTCCCCTGCAGTGGGATGGGGGAGATGAACGGAAGGGTAGAAGTGTGAAAACTCATGGGCTGAGATAAAGATGGTTTAATAGGTAAAGCAAAGGCTGCATGCACAGCGAAAATAGGGAGTTCATTCATTACTTCCCATCAACGGGCAAATATTTTGCCATCTCCAGGCAAGCAGTGCTCCATCACGCATAATCGGAAGACAAATGTCAACATTCTGATCTTTCCCCTTTCTCCTTCTTTCCCCAGCTCTTACTGCTCAGCATGATGCCATATGGTATGGATATCCCTTTGGTCATTGGGGTCAGCTGTCCTGGCTCTGTCCTATCCCAACTTCTTCCACACTTTCAACCTACTCATGGGCAGGGCCATATGAGAAACAAGAAAAGCCTCAATATTGTGTAATTGCTACTCAGCAGTATTGAAAACTTTGGTGTATTATTGACACTGTTTTGGTCACAAATCCAAAGCATGGCACCATAACCTATTACGAAGAAAATTAACTCTCTCTGAGCCCAAACAATGAGAACTTATAAAAATTTAATCTTATTAGTTGCTAGTGTAACATCTGCAAATAATGAATATTCATAAAAATCATGGACTTTTCTTCTAGCAGTTCCTCAAGACTCAAATTCTTCTCCCATTCTGAAAGGAGAAATAGACCAACAGATTTTGTATTTCTATTAGAGACGTTTACTATTGACCAAACCTGGTCTGCTGCTTGTTTCTATCAAAGAGAGCTGTTATACTGTACCTTGGAGTTCTTTGGATCATGCTAACTTTAGATATATTGTCTAGCTGCAGATGGTTCATTTTATTTAGAATGCAGAAATAGAAGGCATTCATTTAAATGCAAATTTGCCACTATGTCCTATGGAATTTCCTCTCACTGAAGAGTGTTTTTGTAACTGGAAAAATACTGACACTCATGTATGCCTGCCCCTATTTTCCTGCAGTAAAGTGCAAGAGCTGTTAACCATTATAATTTGTGACAAACAACTGCCAAAAAAGAAATCTTACATTAAACATCTTGACACACTGATGTATGAGTGGGGGATATCTGCCCAGCTTAATGTTTTAATTAAAGCAGAACATTAGAATATTAGCTTTTTGTAGAATCAAAAATTCACATTCTCTGGATTTTTCTTGACTGATGCAGAGGTTTTCAAAAGATGATAACCAAATTTAATATTTCATGACAGATAATTTGCATATTTTCAAAGTCCCACCTTCTCACAGTTGTCAAATCTTTCATATTTCTTTCAAGCAATGTCATGAGTCTCATTACTTTAACAAATATTAACCAGATTACATCACATAATTTGTTTCTCTGTTCATGTGGTATGAAAAATGAATCTCTGAACCTTAAGTTATTGTGACGTTAATGTTTTCAAAGAGAGTGTCTGGGTGTTTGTTTAGTTGGTTTCATCTGTTTGGTTTCTTATTTGGTTTATCTTTTTTTTTTTCATTTGAAACAGGAATCAGGAGGCAGCTAACAGCTTTAGGACAAGTATGATCAGTATCATGTGATGTCAATGTTGCTTCAAGCTTCATCTTTCTCTTACACAGTCTCCAAAAAATCCCCTTATGTATTCTACAAAACTCTACAAGAATGAAGCCAACTTACTCATGAAGTGTCTATCTGGTTGTGTGCTGGCCTGGGTTCTGATCTTAAACTCACTAAGAAATATTTACTTTGTTTATTTTCCTAGTTTGGTTTAATTTCAATCGCGTAAGATTCCTTACTTCTTGAACAAACTGCAGCACCTAGTCCGGCAGATAAACCTTAAAATACCACTCCAGTCAAAGCTACACTGGGCCTGGAATCCAAGCATATATTTATTAACTTGGCAGAATTATAGCCCATAATTGTGTAAGAAATAATACTTTGAGAAATGCTGCTCAGTATTACATTCTTTCATCACTTTCCCCTTATATTGTATTTCAAGCATACAATCAATTTGCTGTCCACAACACAAAATCTTTTAGGTATCACTTGCAAGTATAGTTTGCTTGGTTTCTGTGTCCATGGAGTATTTGTAAGGAGTAATGATATTTTTAAAAATGCCCCAGCTTTGTTCTGAGAATTAAATAGCACAGAATGCAATAAATCATACTCTAATTAAAATTCAAGGTGTTAAGATTAGCTAGATGTTCTCCAAGTTGGGTAGTGTTCCCCATTTTCCCCCTTCTGCTTTTTCTTCTTTACTGTAACGTCCTTTTCTTTAACCTGTGAAGTCCTCTTGTTTGATTTTTTGAGCCCTGTCCTGGAGGATTTTTGATGTAAAATTCTAAACTCCCTTTTTGACATCAGTAGCAAATGTAATAAATGAAGCAGAGCTTGACACCAAAACTTTGCTACCCTCCAGAGATGTTTCCCTCTAACACTCTTCGGTGTGGATCAGAAAAACCATACGCACTCTAGTAACTTCCCAGGTTCTCCCTCACACTGCTAAGAATAGAAGGAACCTCTCTCCTCTGCCAGCACATGTGTCTTTGGACTCTCTCTGAGTCTGTCATGCACCTCTTCAGAGTAGTCAGTGAAGGAGTAGCACATGCTGTACAGAACACTCACTCTATTGTTTCCTGAGTGAGCTACACTTTACATCAGCATACTTGTTTATGCTTATTATTTATTCTAATTTTTTATTGAGGAAGATCAGATTATATTGGTGTACATTGTGCCCAGGTAAGAGTAAGCCCATGCTCTGATAAATTTGCAGTCAAAATAGACAAACCAGGGTGGGGAACAGAAGAACTCTCTTTTAGCATATGAACACAACGATCCTCCTACAAAGTCCACATCTCCACCTCCTCCTCTTATTTTGTACAACACGTATTGTGTCACATGTGTTAATCTGTGACAGTGCCAACATTGCTCTGAACACAAAATCAAGCATTAACCAAGATAAAGATTTCACCACTATCTTACAGGCACATTTGCTTAATTAGGTGACAACTCTGTGGTTGTAATAAACTATTTTGTGTCAGGACAAAAAAGGACAAAGGGGAACACTTTTGCAGTGTGGATTATTTCAGTGCACTAAGTTTGGGACTGAGGTTTGTGAATGAAAGTGTTTTCATTTCATAGGAGCAGTACGAACTGGGAGAGGTCCAGATTGATTGCAAAATGCAGCAGCATCAAAAATTCAGAACATTGATAAAAATCCAGACATTGGGGTCCATGTTCTCTGTGCATACTGCTTTTCAAAGAAAAGGAAGATTATGCAAAACCTAATATTTTGATGGTTAGTTAAGCTACAAAGGCAAGAAAATCTAATGAGGATTCTCTCATTTGACAAAAAAAAAAATCTATTTTACCATCACAGAGTCTTTTAACTGCTGGAGCATATATTGGTTCAAGAAAACCATCTTGAAAGTGAAGCCTCTTTCACGTGTGTTAAAACATGCAGATCTGTCTATAGGAAACTGTGACAGCCCTGCGAGGCACCACTTTGCATTTTTTAGCTACTATCAGCCTATGAAAATGCAATTTTGAGCTATGAGCTGGGACCCTCCTATAAGAGCACAGCCACTTCTTTTGATCATGCTACTTTGGATGAAGTACAGTGCCCACATCCATCTCTTGGAAGGCTAGGTCCCTAGGATCTTGCCTAGCTTTCCTAACAACTTAAAATATATCTAATTAGGGAAATGTCTTGGGGAAACTTCAGACACTTTTGAGCTGAAGAACTCATGATAAATGAAGGATGTGGAAAAACTTGGAAAGGGTCTGGCAGAGCGATGCTAAAATGGTGTAGGGCCTAGAGCACATGATCTGCAAAGGAGATGATTAGTCTGGTAAAAGGAAAATAAAAACCAAAATGAAAATGAAAACGAAATGTTGTATGTAACAATCTCTAAGAGTACTTCAAATAACTCTTTTTCTTTTTCTTTTTCTTTTTCTTTTTCTTTTTCTTTTTCTTTTTCTTTTTCTTTTTCTTTTTCTTTTTCTTTTTCTTTTTCTTTTTCTTTTTCTTTTTCTTTTTCTTTTTCTTTTTCTTTTTCTTTTCCTTTTTCTTTCTTTCCTTTACTATTTCTTCTGCTTCCACTTCATCTTCTTCTGCGCTTCATGCACTGCTTCTGCTTCTGCATCTGGTTCTTCTTTATCTGCTTCTGCTTCTTGGGTTTCTCCTTCTGCTTATTTTATTTCTTCTGCTTCTGCTTTTTCCTCTCCTCCTGCTTATTCTGTTGCTGCGTCTCCTGCATTTCTGCTCCTTCTTCTTCTTCTTCTTCTTCTTCTTCTTCTTCTTCTTCTTCTTCTTCTTCTTCTTCTTCTTCCTCTTCCTCTTCCTCTTCCTCTTCCTCTTCCTCCTTCTTCTCCTCCTCCAGCAGATGTTATGCCAACTAACCAGCATCTTTAGTGTGTTGGTTTTTAGGGGTTTTTTTATGTGCACAAGGCTTATACCATTCCTTTCTTGATCTGCCTTTACCAGATGAAACATTCCAAATACCTTTGATCTATCCTGCTGTCTACTCAAAGGAATCTACAATTCTCTGGAGGGAAAATTAAATTATTTATGCAGTTTAAAATCACTGTGTGTAGGCAAAGAGTATTAGAATCACTGTGAAACGCACATAAATTAAAATTGTAAATGTAATTATTTGTTACTTATTTAGATGGGTTTTTTTTTTTAAATTCTGTACTGTAGTTCTGCTTTCATGAGCAGATAACCTGGACAAGGATAATCTAGAGAATTATGATGGTGGATAGAACTGCCTTCCAAAGGGACCCTAGCAGACTGGAGAAATTACACAGGCTCCAACACCACATGGCCATGAGTGATAGTGCCTTGATAGAGCCTTTTCTGGGAACAAGTTGGCCTTTACCTTCTCAGTCCAATTCACTGTGAGGACCATGGAAAGTACATCCAGGTACCTGATGGCACACTGAGCTGGTTTGGGCTGAGACACAGCAAATTTTTTTCCTAGGAGGTTATGTGGTGCTGTGCTTTGCTTTTGTGACCAAAACAGTGTCAATAATACATGAAACTTCTGTTATGGCTGAGCAGCACTTACACAACATCAAGGCCTTTTCTGTTTCTCACAACACAGCCCTGCCAACGAGTAGCCTGGGGGTGTGGAAGAAGTTGGGGGAGGACAGAGCCATGACAGCTGACCCCAGGGACCAAAGGGATGTTCTATACATATGGCATCATGCTCCGCGTAAAAATCCAGGGAAAATGAGGGAGGGTGGAGATTCAGATTTACTGTGTTTGTCTTTCCAAGTAACCATTCTGTGTCACTAAACCCTGCTTTCCTGGAAGTGTCAAAACGTCTGCCTGTTGACTGGAATTAATGAATCAATTCCTTACTTTTCATTTGCTCATGAATGCAGTTTTTGCTTTATCCTGTTTCTATCCCCTGTCTCTTTCCAGATTTTTTGTTACTCATTCTGCCTGTGGGGAGTAACAACCATCTTTTGATGCTCATGTTTTTTCTACAGTGTAAAAAAAAGTCTCTTGTATCTGCACTTGCTTTTATGATTCCTTCACAGCCAAAGCATTGTAAAGGGAACTCAGTATACATCCAAATCAATCTATCTCTGATAAAACTTTGGCCTTTCAAGAGGGAAGCAATTTCTCCTTTCCAAGTGTAGCTACTTGTGAAATGACTGGAGCTTAACTTTGGTTGAGTAGCCAGATGTTAGAACAGAGGTAATTTTAAGAATGAAATTACATTTATTTATGGATGCATTATGAAATTCAAAACGAGGAGGAAAATGCAAGTAAAATGTGATTATGGCAATTTCAGCTATCTAAAATGTATTTGTAACTGAAGAGACATAAATTTAAGAAGGAGATAACCTCAGGTAAGCATATCTTAATACATCTTTTTTATTAATGCCTCATAAAAGTATGTATTTCTACTGCAGTGATCCTGACAGTGACACTGCTATGCATTGAGGAGTTAGTGATGCACACAACAGGTTCCTGAATAGGGCCAGGTTTGTGCTGTGCCACACATACAGCGTGGCCTTCAGGCTTGTGTTGGACACAGATTCTTCAGACACAGAGCAACCATTGTGTCAGATGAGCCTCCAGGCAGCTCCCACTTGGTGCTAGCTACCTGTGTGGCTTTTCTTCTCTCTTCCTGTACACCAAAAAGTTCTCATGGGAAAACTCCAAAAGAGGAGGGAGCAAGGTTTATTTTATTCTAGCATGTTTCAGATATTTTTGCAAGCTCAACAAAAGTCTGTGAGACTTTCAGGTGACTAGAAGTACCCTCAAACAGTTGCACCATCTAAGAGGAGTTTGTTGCAAAAATATCTTGCAGAATTATTCATTTAGAATTTTGGGGATTCTCTAAACATTCATTAGCTTTGTCTTTGTGAGATCACTTTCTTACTGGAGTGTCCACCAGCACAGTACACAATAAATAACATCAGTCATCCAATTTCAGTTGTTTCTAAAAAACTTTGGGGAGCAAATAATAAAGGTTTAGGTATAATAAATGCTATTGCTAGTCAGACAGTGTAGAAATATTTCACAGATCTTTTGTGTGCCTTTTATTTGAAATCTTAGCACGTGTTTAGTCTCTAACAGTTAAAGTTCTGCCTCTCATGTCTCTCTCATACTATCTGTCCAAAGAGGTAAGCAAAAGTACTTTACTTTTGTATTTAATTGTTCTGTTCTCTTTTGTTAAACCTGACTTGTCTAAATCAATCCAGTCTCAATTCTGTCAATAACAGGAGGTGTTTGCCTCCAGACCTTGCATAAAAATATTCTTTGAAATAGCAAAGAATAAGTTCAGACACTTTCCAGAACTTTCAAGGCAGCCCACAAAGCCTCATTCAAAGGTATTGAGGCCTAAATAAACAGTGGGATTTTGTCTATCCTTTTACATAAGCACGGAAATTCTGGTATATGACAAAAGACAAGTTATATATGCCATTCTATAACTTTTTAGGATTAATTATGCATGATTACAGAAGTTTTTTGTTAACTTGTCAGTGTACTAAGACCAAATACCTAAGAATTTCCAAACACAAGTGTTTAATGAAAGACACAGATTTTATGCATTTTCTAACTAAGATCATTGGCACTTGGATTAGATGGGTTTACTTCTGGATATCAATGTTACCATCTTTCTACTACTTCTTGTTCCTAGATAATGATGAGAGTCCTTAAAGCTAAGATTTTTGACTCTTAATCCAAAATTTTATGGCTCTTGGGAGAGAAATTTTGGTGCATCTCAAAAAGAAGTTTTAAAAGATAATGACTTCAGAATTCCTAGAGCATCGGAATTGAATATGCAGAAAGACATAATAAGAAAACCCCAAAATCCTCAAATATGTGGAAGAGGTTCTATTAATGAAGACAACATGGGAGGTTTCTCACAGTAGAGAGTGTTCTTGGTTAAACAGTTGCTCACTTCTTCATGGCTTTCACATTCCTAGCAAAACTGGAGGAACTATTAAAAGAAAAAAATTGAGGTCCTTAGCCTCATTTTCTTTCCTGTCCTCATGCTTATATCAAACATGCATATATTTCAAAAGAGACTCGATGCATGAGGAAAAAAAAAGAAATATTGAGCAAACTAAGTAGGAATGCCGAATGCCAAGATAATATCTATAGCTAATGATTACCCCAACAAGTTTAAGTGTGGTAAATGGAGTTGAAAAGAAGACAACATGTCTTTAAAAACTACTTTGCAGCATGTTCCAAGGTGATACAGAAGCTGTTAACATAGAACTCAAAAAGAACAAGAAGCTTTGGCTGGATTTTTCCTAGAGAGTGTTACTTTACAAAGCAGCTGTAAAAAAACCATGGGAGTCTTTGTAAAACAAATGAACTCTGCCTCTTAATTAAGAGACTTTCTCAGCACTCTTGGCAAGTCAAGGAAAAGCATGCCTATATCAAAACCAGCTGGCTTTTTTTAAGTGAATTTAGGATTTGTGCCATATATTGGCCTGACAGCTCTGGAGACTGAAATCACTCAATAGTAAACAAGGAAGCAACTGTGCAGACTTCCCTACCTTCTTCCTGCAAAAGTGTCTTGTTTCTATCCTCTCAGAGCTCTCCCAAGATGCTTCCATTCATTCTCCAAGCCTGTTTCATGCCAGGCTTTTTTGATGACTGCTCAAGGTCTAGCCCTGTCACCGCAAGGATTCCTGCTGTGCTTAAGCACATGACTGAAGGTGGGAGTAGGGAGTGCTGAGTTTGCTGCTGAGATATTCCTGTTCTTGTAAATAAAGCAATATGCAATTTCTGAGAGCATGTACGTGGATTTTCATCTGTCTTTACCTGTGAGTGGTTACTGTTTAAAACTTAAATAAGAATCAAGAGTTAAATTTAAATGTAGTCCCTACTCCTGTGCAAGGTCTCGACTCCACTGTGTCTATTGCACAGATTTATCAGGAGTCTGCACATGGAACTTTATTGGCCTTTTCCCATCTTCCCAAAGAAAGCTTAAAGCAGTTCTTAAAGAGGTTCAACCAATTTTAACATGTTTTTTTCTATCTAACAGTGCTGCTGATCCACAGCTACAAATGGTCAAATTTTCTTCATGTAAGAATTGCAACATCAGCATAAACAGGCTCACATAAATAAATCTGAGAACACTTTAGTGAGATCTGCAAAGAAGACTGTTTCTTCTTGTTTTGCAGAGTAGAATAAATTAAATCCAGGAAAATCAAACAATTCATTTTGAGTATGTCTGAAGTATCTGGAAGAAGGAAAGCTTGATTCAAATGATCTTATTGTTCATTCTGTAATGTTTAGCTACTTCCTTTTATAAAAATGATTTCTTTCAAGATTTGTATAATATGGTCCTTTCACTAGACAAAATGAGCCATTTCCTTTGTAAATGTGCTGAATCAATTGTGCATTAAAACACGACTAATGAAGCACGCAAATCAGATTCTTACTTTTGTCATTTTTATTGTCTTTAGAAATGGTGGCTTTCCTACTTGGTAGATGAAAAGCTTTCTCATTCTTTGTAGGTTAAGCAGGCTTCTGTAAAAAAATAGAGTTCAACTCAAAATGCAAAAGGATTTTAATTGATTTTATTCTTTAGTGAAGCTGCTGTAAAGATGTTGGCTATACAAGAATAAAGTAGCTTATCAAATTTCCTGCACTGAAACAGAATCCTTCTAGTGAGAAAGATAACTATTAGCTACAGTTACAGAATAGAAATAAATTGTTTTGGCCTGATCTAACAAAAGAAAAACTAGGTTTGGAGATCTTTTTGTTGTTGTTTTGGAACATCTGTCAGCTTTTCCATTTTGGATAAATCAAATATCAAGCAGCCACAGATAAGTCAACCTAAATGAAGTGAGTGTTCTTTCTGTATCCATAAGATACAGAATTAGTTGCCAAAGGCAACTGGTGGATTGATGGGAAAAGGAGAAACCTGAGCAGAAAACAGTGGGACACATGAATAGCACATTGTCATTTAAGCATTCTACACATAATCTGATCATCACTGGCTTTGATGGATTTTTATAAGGTTATGAGAAAATTAATCTCATTCTAAAATGTTCATAAGCAGAACATAACACCCATGAAGAAAGATTTATTTTCAGAGTTTATTTTTAGGGACATATTCAAAGAGTAAATCTGGAAAACATATCACAGGGTCATAGAATGGTTTGTGTTAAAAGGGACTTCAAAGACGATCTAATTCCAACCCCGCTGCCATGGGTGAATTTTTAGGATCAAAGCTTCATTTGCCTGGTTGCACCTGAAAAGAAATACATTTTCTAATGACATTGAAAGCAAAACATTATTTGCGTTATATAATCTCAACTTTTTTTTTTTTTTTTTCCTGACAGAATCTTAATATTTAGTTTCTGACTTTCACTGTTGTGAAATTGTTTTCCTTTAACAATTAAAAGAGTTACATATTCAGGGATGCACACATAGTCAAAAGCAAAATTTCTTTTGGTGAAAAAGACAGTCCTTCCCAACATATTTTCCGGAGAAAGTTGATTTTTAATTGATTAATTTGTTTTCACAAAGGAAATAGATTTCTCTGATTTGCATTAGTTAATGCTTGCATGTTTGGAGTCACAAACAGCTCCTAATAACTCTCCAGGTAAAAAAACTGCTTAGATTTATGTCTGATAGTATATCCTGGGAGGAGACTTTTTGAAACAAAGGAGTACTGTTTTTGAAAAAGGCTGCTGTTTTTGAATATGCACTGAACTTGGCATTACATGAGCTGAAAAACTCCAGAAACGAGTCTTTGGGGAGTCTAAGGTCCACGACAGAACAATCTGCTGACTATTGTTCTGCAATTCAAGAGATTTCTGTGTCTCTCCTGTCTCTGCCTGTGTCTCTCCCTCTTGGCCACTGTGCTGCTTGTGTCTGTTCTGGCAGTAAGGGAGATGACAGGGAACACGAGCCTTCACATGAACCACTGCAGCGGAAAATCTCGTCACGTAGAGCATTCTGCCAGGAAAAGTGTTTGGGTCTAAAATGTCATGCCATGAACTGGAGAGTTTGAAAAGCAGAGGTTGTTTTCTCTCTCTTCTGTGGTGGAGTGGAAAGTTTCTAGCAGTGAGGACAAAAGGCAGCTGAGTAACTCTGTAAGCTCCTTCAGAAAGGGAACACCAGAACTTGCTTATGCAGACCCAGGTTATTAACTAAGCTGTAACTAGGTGTCACTTTGCATCTGCAGCAGCATGAAAAAGGGAAGTATTCTAGCATGGTTGTCCAGATTCTCCTTTTCTTAAGCTGATGATTTTTATGGCTCATAGGTTAATTTTTGTTGTTTATTTATTTGCTGGATGTTTAGTACTGCAGATTGATCTTCTGCTCTTTAAACAGAACTCGCAGTGCTTTGGAAAGTAAAGATGTATATATTTGCATTAGGAACAAGCAGAGGGCTTGGAAAATTTTCTGAGATTCACTTGGGTATGTCAAAGTGGGTGTGTGTCTAATTTGATTAGCTCATTTGCTGTGTTGAGAAACTGCTGTTCCTTGGGGTCATGTGCTTTCTTTTATGGAACAATCTGATGGAACTCATACTCTCAAAAAGTGTAGTAAGTTGCATCTGCAAAGGTGAGTTTGTGCTCAATCATCATCTGCAGAAGTCATCCCACTGACAGTGATACACAAATCGTGTTTGTATTCACAATGCTCACACAGACCACAGTACCATTATGCTATTGAGAAACAAAAATGCTCTGTCTCAGATATTATTTAGCATACTGGCTTAGTTTAAGAACTAACTCAGTTTTTTGGGTAAGCTTGTTCTTTCTTTCAAAAACCAAGAATTCAAATTTCATCTTGTAGTCAAATATGCAAATTTACAATAATGCTGAAGTTATATTGGGGTTTATTTGGGTTTAAAATAGCCCAAGGCACTAATGATTCTGACACAGGGCTTGAAGGGTCTTAGGAACTGAAACTCTGATAGTCTTCTTCATGCTATTTATTTTACATCTGTGCCAAAAGTATCAGTCTCATTCTTTTCTGTGACATCCTCAGAAAGAGTGTGGTGTGAAAAAGCAATTTACCCATAGCCATTTCTAGAGCAGAACTGCATATTAATTTCTTTAAAATTCATGTTTTCTCCCTCACCTGCAGTAAGTGATGATTTCTGACATGAAAAAAGGAAGCAGATTGGAAATTTTTCCAACCTAGAGCATTTACTGTTTTTAAAGTGAGATGGCAGTGAGAGCCTTTCAAGTACACTGCAACACAGGTATTCAAACTGTGGGAGGAAAAAGCTCTCCTTAGCACCTAACAGAGCCTGGAAGTATTGGCTGGGCTTCCCCTGCTGAAATCATAAAATCAGGAGTGCAAATTACAATTCTCAAAGACCTGGGAAGATCAACCACCGATGTCACCTCACTCCCATGAAAGCATTGACTTTGAGAGAAATTTAATGTGCATCTTCCCAGCTCACTGGGCGAGCACTGGTTGCCAGAGCTTTATCATTAGCAGTAGGGTGTAGAACCCTTAAGACTCCAGAATTTTTCTCTGCCATGTCTGTGTTGTCCTTTTGAGGCAGACTCTTCTGCACTGTTCCTATTTAAGAAGTAAATCTCCATTCAAATGGAGATTAAAATACAGAAAGGAAGTGCTGTAGTAGTGTGGGAAGAAAACTTAAGAGACTCTGAAAGTAAAGATGGTAAGGACCACTAAGGGAGTCTCAGAGTGACTTTGTTTTGATTACTGTGATTAAATTCTTCATTATCTTTGATGATGTTTGTATGAAAAGGTTAATGGTTTTGGTCAAATTCAAAAGTAGATCTGCTTTATGAGGTGCTGCAAGATACTGATAAAACCAGAAGATTTTAAAGGGAATTAAACTTATCATAGTTGTTAGAACTATGATAAGGAATATGTTTCAAAAAACCTCAGTATTCTGGGGAAAAAAAAAAACAGATGCATGATTGGTAGGAAATACTCAGGAAAAAAAAGTGTTTAACATTGTTAAATTTGAGAATATTACAGTGAAGAATTAGAGAAGAGGAGATTTTTAAAAGGAATATGCCTGTGAAAAAGGCCTGTGGTATTGAACTTTGATAACACACAGCAGTAGTCTGTCTTCCCCTGGTGCTGACAAAATTGTCCTCTGGGCATGTCCTTAAAGATGGATAATCCCATAAAAGATGATGGAAAAGAAAGAAAGAAAAAAATTCTGATGGGTCTGTTTTGAGGGATTAATTAATGTGGAAAGAATATGTGAAGAAGGATATAAAAATGTCTTGCTTGACTGAGACACCATTAAAAAGGAGAAGGGATAGAAGTATCTATATTTTTTCCAAGAGTAAACAAGTCTTAAGTTTATTTTTAGACCTTTTTTCCTTCAAACACATATTCCCATTGAAGTTTCCTAGGGAAAAAAAAACCTTCCCAGAACTAAACCCTTTCATATCAGCAGAACAGAGATCTACTATGTCTGACACCATCAATTAGTCTCCATTCTCTAGAACAGATTTAAATATCACACTTTATAAATAGATAAAACAGATTTCTTGTGATTTATAATCTGTGTATAAATCAAAAATATGAAAAAGTAAAAATAAGAAAGAAATACTAATTTGTAATTTTTAAGATACCTAGAGCTTCCCTCACCTTCCCTATGACACAAAAGGCCATAGGCAACCAGTGGTCAGTTTAAAATTAAAACTAAAATGGGTAATCCTGAAGCAGAGTAAGCATTCCCACCACCCTCAGTGGAAGGCTTTTGTAGCCCTACCCCTTATTAGCTGCCATGATAGCATTTCCTCAGGAGTGCTTGCTGTCTCTGAAAAATTCTGGTCCTGTCTGACCTGTAATTTGGATCTTTAGCACAGTGGATCTGAGAATCAGGCCCTTCGTGTTTAACTAGGATTGCTGCATTTGACTCTTTTTTTAATCTAAAACTGCCTGTGAATTGACATTTGTTATTCTTTGAGGTAATTAATCTTCAATTTCTGTTCAAGGTCAGCCTACCCACTTTCATTTACTTTTGGAACAGAAACTGTTGCAGGTGGTAGAGTTTTTGCAAGGAACAAGGGTAGCTTGGAGAAAGGAAGGGAGCAGAGGCTGACATCAAGCAGAAAATACCTAACAGGTCTTAAACTGAAGAGGCAGGACTGCAGGGGTGAAAATGGGCCTGCATCAAAATTTAGTAATAAAACCATATCCTACTGGCCTGGACTGAATGAAGAAAAATATCATAGTAATACCATTAAATAATGTGATAATGTATATAATAAGATTTGCCATGACACAGCTCTACTTTGCAGTGCATATGGCACGATGAGCAGAGTTAATTTTTCATTGCTTTTGGGAATGTGATGTTCTCTTGTTAAGGTGCAAACTGACTTGTCATCACTTCTGGGAATTCAATTTTAGTGGTCTGGTATTATTTCTTGGGGTAAATATACACTGACATTACTTAACATACATTAGCAGCAGAGTGTGTCTAGCTAAGAAAATGCAAATCACGAGTTTTAAGATGCAATATGGAATATAAACTGCAACCTGGCAGAGAAAACTCCTAAATTTAATGTAGTGAGATTGACAGATTTTTTATTCTGTCATAAGAGCTGATTACTCTTTTCACTTGGAAACCTTTGATACTGAAACCTTCTACAACAAAAAGCCAAATTTTAAAACATTTTGTGTCAAGAAACCAAAGTAGAAAAAACACAATTTAAAATCATATTGCAATATCTTGCTTTATTAGGCATATTTTATAAGCTAGTCTCCATGGTATTCCATAATAATTTGTTAGATGACCAGAACAGTTTGAAAGAGATGTCTCATTACAGTGTCCATGCTTTTGTTTTAATCCACATTCCTCAATTTACTCTGTGTAGACAATAAGACCAAGGTGATTTATTAAATTGGTCTCATGGTCACTGGATCTGATGCCCAATAGTGTCTCACTTATAAACCTGGTAAATTCATAATAAGGTAATACAAGGTGAAGTCCATAACCCTTAAACTGTTGGGGATTTTTTTAAGCCTTGATTCAGAGCACTCAGTCCAGGAAGAAAGCTTAGGCACATAAATTAAATATCACCAGACCCTGATGTAAAAATGTGTAACTAGTGGTTATTTTGTAGCCCAAATCTTCCTAATACTCAAAAGTATTTAGAAATTCTCTCACATGCACACTTCAAAACTGAAGTATTTCCCCTTGTTTTTCTGTTTATTTCTGTTTCATAAACAAAATTTGTCTATACCACTGCCTACCAAATATGATTTTTCATGCCCACTAAGCTCAGTGGACTAGTATTCTTCTGTCAAGAATTTGTGATGCAAAGTAAGAAAATGTTAAGCTCAAAGCCACTAATAATAAATGTTATATAACAAGAAGAATTGGTGAAAAAATTAAGCACTTAGACAGCAGCTAATGCTTCAAGAATTATAGAACCAGAGAAGCAGTGAATGGAATGAACCTCAGAGGTCTCCATCCAAATTTCATTATTGGAGTGGGACTGTTGCCAGCACTCT
Source organism: Haemorhous mexicanus (assembly GCF_027477595.1). Lineage (NCBI taxonomy): Eukaryota > Metazoa > Chordata > Aves > Passeriformes > Fringillidae > Haemorhous > Haemorhous mexicanus. Next base: position 33,097,203 of record NC_082342.1, read on the forward strand.
GTGAGATGAATCTTGAAGGTGCTCAGACATGGAGATTACCTAGGCTGTCTGAGACATCCAGCACTGCCCTACCCAATGAATGCTTTCATTTCCTCTAAGATAAAAACAGCTTTCCCCCATGTTTTTGGGAATTCCCAAGCCATTTGCAGCCCCATGGCCCTTGTTGTATCATCTATCCTAACTGAGAAAAGTTTTGCTCTGTCACCCTCCTAAACTGCCCTTCATGTAATTATGAACAAACTCAGCTCCAGCTTTAAGATTGGCTCCCTGCTGTGGGACCAGGAAGGCCGGTGGGATGCCCTGCTCTCCTCAGAGTGCCTCCTGGGTGTGGGAAGTGTGCACTCCCTCCAGAGTGCCAGGGAAGCCTGGCATGGTGCTCTGCTGCCCCTCAGGGGACCTTGCCTCTGAGACCCAGTGGTTTGTTGTGGTGCCCCTCTCCCCTCAAGGCTGAGATTTTGGGCCAGCATAGTGCTCCCATCCCACTGTGGTCCCATTCCCCTCCTAGCTGTCCTGCTTCTGGGGTCTGGTAGGCTGGAGAGGTGTCCTGCTCCCACTCAGGATGCCCTGCCTTGAGTTCCATCAGAGAGCCCTGTTGTCCTCCAGGGCTCTCCAGGCTGCCCTACCTCCAGGCAGTAGCAAGGAGTCCTGCGTCCCTCAAGGCTGCTCCGTTTCTGGATCAATTCCTTTTAGGGGAAGCTGCCCAGTGTCCTTGGCCTGGCAGGTGGGCTAGTTCCCTTTGAGACTGCCATGTCTTCAGGGCATGGTGTGGTGCCCCAGACCCCCTCAATTCCTACGCTTGAGAGGCCAGCATCATGATCCATGCTTCCCGAGGCCGTGCTGCCTCCATGCACGCAGGCTCAGTGTCCTTTCAGATGGAATCACTATACGATCTTCAGCTCTTGATCAGGAGGTCATTACATCTCTTCAAAATATTTCACATTGCAGTTCAATAAGTGATTACAACTAGTAAGAGAAGAGTAGTTGTAAGTAAAACAGGTGTTGCTTGTGAAAGTGTAACCAGCAGTGACACTAGAGATAGGGCCACCAAACACTTTGTTAAATATAAAGGGTGTTCACTACAGCCTCTGGCCTCTCTGGCAGGGAGAGACAGCAATCCTTCAAAGGCCCTTCTCTACAAATGACTTGTCTGAAATGGTTGTCCTCTCCTGGGGCAGGCCATTAGCCCCACTGGAATGAAACCCTGAGAACAGCAACTGGAGTCAGACCACAGGTTGGAGAGGCCTATATTTGTCTGTGATACCAAAATTGCTAACACAGGCATGTATGAATCACTACTTCCACCGTAAACACAGGACTGAAGCTGTGTCTTTAATCATATTTTTTTAAGTGCTAAAGGCAAAATTTCTGTCCCTTTCTCTTTGGACTTGCCCTCCAATAGCCTCAGTATTGTGCTAATTCAGCTCTTTTTTTCAGCTATACAATGAATCAGTTCAGCGAATGAAATGGAATAAAAGTAAGCCCTCCAAAAGAACAATGTCACTCTCCCTAAAAAGAATTTGGTTTATAATTTTAATCAGTGGCTTGGTATGGATTGACTTGCATCCACACAGACAAGTGGGTTTGCAAACAAAAAAAAAAAAAAAAAAGCAACAATTGGCAACAGATCTTGCTGTTGAGAAAATTGCCATCTTGAGCTGCATCTCGAACTCACCAATTTCATACACTGGTACACGTAAATGCTCATCAGAGAACAATTACTTCCATAACTACCAGCTTCAGCAAATTTCTAGTTCTGTGATCTGGGATTAAAACTGTGTTCCTTTAATAACTTCTTGTGTCACTGTCAAATTGATCCTTGTGATGTTGAAATAGGAGTCTCAATGGAAGCAATTTCTTACCTCTCCAGAAAACAGATCTTCCCTAAATAGTCAGTACAGAGCTGCTCCAGAAATTCTTCATATTTTGCAAAAACAAAACAGAAAAGCCCAACTTGTCACTTTCTCCAGAACACAGAGCATGGGATTTTGCTGCACTTTAGATCAGGACAGAATAAAGCATGTTTTAATTATTAAGGAATAATTATATCCACATGAAGGAGTTTGGGAACTTATTGCCTTTGTGAAAGAGTGGTTATTGAAGCATAAAACACTACAACATTACAGAGCCATGGTTATTTCTACTTCCCCTTTCCTTGTTGAGAAGGACAACAGCTGACTGTCAGTGCTCTGGAGGAGTAGGCTGTTAAAAAGTAGGTTCTGGCCACATGAGCTTGATCCCAGGTATCCCTGGAGTGGATCCAGAGAAAGTAAAATTCTTCCCCTTCAGACAGAGGTGGTTGAGCAAATTTTGGACTTTTAATGTTATTATTGATGGGCTGCTCTGAGGTGTTAAATGCTGATCAATGTAGCAGGTTGCCAGGCAAATAGGAATTGTTAAGCTCTGTTATTTTTGCCACTTTCATGTGTTTTCATAGTACCTGTCTAACTACAATTTAATTAATAAAAGTTACATCCCTAACAACACCACAGCAGCATATCACAGGTCAAATTCTGGGCCTCCAACACCAATCTAACTATTCTAGTCATGTCAGCTCAGTAGGGATTTATCTCTCCATAAGAAAGTTTGCTTTTGAGACAAGTCCCAGTTTCTCATGGGGTTTCAGCACCCCACATTCCCTCCTCTGTCAATTCCTCCTCCTAAAGATTCCATCGGAGGTGATGTACCTGAGAACAGGTGCACAGACAATCATAAGATACATTGTTTGTTAAAAAAAAAATAATTTTTTGCATAAGATAATATTCACATAGGAAATCAAATCTCTCAAACAGGTTGGTGAACTGGTATCTGAACAGTGACCGTGTAAGTGTCTGTTGCAAGTGTCTCTGTAAAAGCATTTTCAGCTGAGTCTAGTGAGACTAACTGAATTGCTTCTCTGCTGGATCCTCATAATACAGCTGGCAAGCAGTCTTATGTGCAAACCTAGTCTAGATGCCTCAAGTGTTGTGTTTGACCAATTTGGTAACTACAGGAGCAGTTCTACAGACTAATCACAAGTATCTATGTAGAGTTTGGCCAATCCTGCAGCATCAGTTACCTGGGAGCCTCTCTGAGACAATGGTGCCATCAATCAGCTTATAAACAGCAGGAACTGTCTGAGGAAAGCTCCAGGACCAGCTGAAATTCTCTCTTGGAGAGCTTCTGCAGTGGTTTCTCACCTTGTTGTGAAGGCAGCTAGGAGTTTGGTTGCCCCCCTCACATCACGTCAGTCCATTATCTCAAACGAGTTGTCTCAGACAGCAGGATCAGCCTGCAGAGTTCCTCAGCCACCCAGGGAATTTGTGATTGTGCTGAGTATGCACATTGGCACAGCCAGGGTACACAGCTACACTGTGACTGCAACTGGTCACAAATGAGTATATCTGGATGTTATACATCAGTTAAGGAATTGCTTGCATGGCAATGTTTAGAAAACTGAGAGATCAGGGCGAGAAGTTCCAGTTTTAAATGAGAAAAACAGATTTTTTTTCTAAATTCATCCATCAGCAATTCACTTCTTGGCTACAGTCAGTGCTTCTCTTATACTGATCATAATCACTTCATATACAGAACTCTTAGTCTTTAACAATTGTATTTTAAATTTCTGTGAGTACACATAGACCTGATGGCTCAGGGGTCAGGATGAGGAGGATTGAGAGCACAGTACAAGCCATGCTGGAATATCCTGATTAGTACAGTTATATGTTATCGTTTTCAAAGGCCTCTGCAATAGTCCCAAATTACAGATCAAATGCAAAGTTCAATCTTACATCACAACTAAAACTTAAAATCCATAATTCTTTCCACAAGGGGAATTCTGATTGCTTTTCTCTTGGGGCGTTCTCAGATGCGAGAGGTTTTGGGTCATTCACTACTATATTTGTACTGAAGATAAAATAGCTATTAAATATAGCAGAGAGGTAAAATAATTACTCAGGGAGACAAATTTTTAAAATATCTAATATAAAAATATATTAAATACACTCATCCCTATGGAGTAACCATGACTGTGTTACGGTATTTGACACTCTTCTGGACTTGACCATGTCTTCAATCTTTTTAGCTCTCTTCCTCCTGCAAACCACAGTTTGAGAGCTTTTTGACTTTTTTACTGTAAATTTTAAGATTGGACTGGATAATTAAATATTTTGGTTTGCAGTGCATGAAATTATTTGTATAATTTTAAGTCTATTTGTGTTTGTAACGATATTCCAAATATCATTGTAATATGACACAATAATATTAAAAATATTATAGTAACACATGTTTGGACAATGTCCAAATCCACTCCCTGAAATAACAATCCAGGTGGTCTCTCCCTTTCTTGTGTCACATAGAAGAAGTGCTTTAAATAATACTTTTGCACTTAGGGAGATTTTATATTATCTCTAAACATGTACAACACAAAGCATGTACTGCTAGCTGATCATCCACACCTCAAAAATGCAGGGTAATATTATAGATTAACTTAAATATTAATATAATAGATCACAAATCTTGAAGATAAAATCATCTAGTTTTTGGAATAGAGACAATGGGAAAATGAAAATCTAATGCCTCTAGCCGTGTGTGCATTTCTAACTTAGACATTAGAAATTTCAATATGCTTTCTCATAAAAAAATGTTATTCCAGGTTTATGCTCCTATTTGACCATAATTTCCAGGAACCATTATGGGATTCATTGTGGCTTAAAGTTGTTGGTGTTCAGTTTTTTATTTATCCTGGCATCAAAAGACAGAACAGCTCAAATTCATACTGAGCTCATACTCCTACAAAATGAACATGACCTTTTATATGCCATTTTAAAAACATGCCTTACATTTGCTTATAATTTAAATCTTCTGTGGCTTAGATGCTGTAATTTCCCTTTTCCTCCTCACGAAGCTGGTAATTCTTTATAAGCTATACACACATGAATTTACTACCTATAAGTCATAATTTTTATGTATTTCTAGAACATATGAGGTGCAAGGGAGAGAATATGTCACTTTATTATATTTTTTCTGTCATTAAGGAATTACATTTTTTTTCAAAGCTCTTGCAGGCTCCAATACTGCAGCAAAGATTAGCATATTTTCATTTGGAGTTGCAGTGGTGGACCCTTCTTGTTAAACCCATCTACTCTATTATTGTTGCTTCCACACTGAAGAAGGTACTGTTCCCAATGAAAAGGAATCATCACACAAACTAACTTAGTCACAAGAAGAGTTCCAATTCTGTGTAATTTCTTTTTTCTAAATCCTCCATTTTTAGTTATGTACTGTTTTGATCTAGCAGCTTCAATTTAATTTCAATTTTTTTCCAGAATACCATTTCTTAGGTTTATGGACAGAAAGATCCTGTCAGCTACTGAAATAGACCTGAAAACTGGCTCTGGCCCAGCCCTCCTGGAATTTGTTTTATGTTTCATGTAATTCACTTGAGCTCTGTGGCAAAAGTGTAAAGCAAGAATCAGGGAAATAATGCTTTGCTGTCATCTATTTTGTGGCAAGCTACCAAAGCAGGATCTGAAGGGCAATACCTGGAACAATGGGATTTTTGAAGATTGATGGGCTTCTCTAGGCCACATCTGTAACAAAAATATCTGGTATAAGAAACTCTTTCCTTAAGGAAGAGAACTCTTTCATTTACCTTGCCTTTAAAAGTACTAGCAATGTTCTCAGAAGCAAGTTTCACCCAAACTGTGAATTCTGCCACACTGATTTCTCTAGCTTGATAAATTATGCCCAAAACATCTGTATTTCCAGAGGCTGTTTATTATGTCAAGCAGGTTTCTGAACACTACAAGCAAAACCATAATATACTACTTAAGTACTTTTTTTCTCCTGAAAGAAAACACAAACATACCACATGTAAAGTCCATGTAATTCTCAATATTGGCTCCTTTATTATACCCCTTCTATTTGATGTAGTTTGAAGAAAGAGAGAAAAGGGAGACCATTAACACCTAGGTCACACAGTTAAACCTGTATTATGGAGAGTTTAGCATAAATAGGTTGATCTTCTCCCTGGCAGCCATCACAGAGGAATTAGCAGAGTCTCCCGATCCTGCCGAAATCCACAGCCACATCAGGTGCCAAGGTCTACTACCAGATCAATAACCCAGGAGGCTGAGCTCTGTTTGCAGCCAGAAAAATCATCAACTTAGGCACCTCAGAGTGCTGACTCCATGTTATAACCTGGCCAAAGCCCGATTATATTTAATTTATTGGGGAACATCATCAAGCAACATTCTGAAGAGGTATGACCTCACTTTTCCTAAGTTATAGACAGTTCTGGAAAAATAGCAACATTGTTCTCAGCTCACGAAATACACAGTACTGATCACACTCTCTTATTTTTCATGTTTTAGTGGGAGGCAGCAGGATTTGGCAATTTTCCTTATTGGAAGAGGAAGGAAAATACCAAACTGGGGAGAAAAAAATGCCAGCCCACTATCATAGCTACCGTTGGTTGCTTGTCAACAGTGACAGCTGAACATGAAGAAAATTGTTCACAACAGGGAAACGTGAGGAACGTAGCAGAATGCCTTACTGCATAAGACAGTTATGGAAGGGAAAGCAAGAAGACAGACAGCTATTTGCCAGACCTGACAGAGCCATCTAAGTTATTTTCATAGATCTTCCAGTTAAAATGCTTTGCAGGAGTGCTCCCAAAGCGTTATGTGTATCACTGAAGGAGGCAAATAAATGCCTCATCCATTTTCTGAAAAACAGGAAGCAACAGAAACCAAGATGACAGAATGCCTGCTATTGGGCAAAGAAATAATAGAGAGGTGTAATTTCAATTATTGCAGCTTCATCTGTGGTCTAGTTCAATTCCTCTAACCTCTTGTGACATAGCAATTCAAACGTTTAGGCACAGACTATACCCTAAGAAGCAAAGAAATAAGTAAGATTTGATATTTAGAGAGAAAGAAAACCTCTTGTTTGAATGAATAGTGACATTTTTACGTATTTGCTCTTCATCTCAGACTTGTTAATAATGCTATAATCCATCCGGAGAGAAAGGCAGAGCAGATGAAAAAGAAATGGGTTTTTAAGTGTAGAAATTCCATCTCAGAGTCCAGCAAACAGTATAAGGTAGAAGGCAGAGTTTTCCTCAGAAAAGAAAGTTTCTTAAAGCTATCACACAAGAGAAGTGACAAGACAGGATGGACTCCAGTGATTTGCACTTCTTTTCAGTGAGTTCATGACTCTGAGAATATTACTTCACTTCCTTTCTGATGAGCTGTGTGCCTGGGTAAAATGTTCTGCACCCATCGATAGCTTATGGGAGATGGGTCATGAGATTTAGCTCTTCAAACAACATTACACACCTTTTCTCTCCTGTGAGGACTCTAGAATAGAATACAAGCAACAGTCTGTCACTTCTCTCAGCATATTTTTCCTGTGAAAATATTGGCTGCACATATCAAATCACCATGGCATGAGATTATACATATATAATCTTTTCTTTTCAAGGCTTCAGGAATAATACAGAAGAGAAAGGAAAAAGACAGATGCCCATTTGCCAGATCTGGCAGAGCCATCTAAGTGATTTTCACGGCTCTTCCACAATCACACAGAATTACATGATCACTGAAGTTCGAAAAGGCATCACATCTAGTCCAGCCCCTACTCAAAGGACTGTCAGCTACAGATGGGAACATTTGTAGCCAGGTTTTTAAACACATCTAAGGAAGGAAACTACAAAATATCTTTGAATGTCTTCAAGGTAAAAAAAAAGTGTTAGTTTTTAATGTTTCCCTGTCCTTCATTTCAATTTATGCTCATCTCCTCTTCTCCATTTGCTGAGTACCACTGAGAAGAGTCTGGCTTCATCTTTTTTACTTCCTCCCACATCAAGCACTATGAGCCTACCTTCATATGAGAAAGTTCCTCAGTTACTTAGTGATTGTTGGGGCTCCTTCACTCCAATATACCCATGTTTTTCCTACCAGGGGAAAAGTTTTGCATAACAAAATCTTTAGGCACCTCATAACTTTAAGATAACTTTCAGAAGTATTTTGCTGTCTGTTCTGAGTGCATGATTTGTAAATGCTCAAAAAGTGAGGTGGGAACTGAACAAGATCAGTGTATAACAAAGAAATCACGACACTATGCCCATTTATCTGCCATTGTAGTAATCACAATTCTCAAAAAGCTGCTTATCTCCTCCAGTCCACAGAGGACTGGAGACACACTTTGGTGACCTTTATAGAAGTTGTCAGAATGCAACTTTCTTCCAACTGACCCAGATACAACTTAGTCAGAGTTTGGCACTCTCAATGGAAATAAAAAAAATAAAGGAACATTTTGGTTCCATTTAGATTAAGTTTTTAGGTTTGCAACTGCAAAATAAAGCTTCTGTTTTTAAATAAAATGAAGTCTAAAGTCTTAGAAAAGATAATTAAAATATCTTGCAGAGATAGTTCTGGGATGTTCCATTATCTGTAAGTATAGCTAAGGGTTCATTTGTGAGAAGGTGTCTACAATTTAAGACTGAATGGTCTGAGCCCTGGACGCATATTCTTGGCCTGCAGCAGTGGGTATCTCAGATCAGCTTAGCTTCTGACAGACCCTTCCTCACTCAAACCTAACATCAATGGTTGAAAACTGCAATGATTCCCAGGAAAAGCCTGGAACATGCAGTGTTAATGAAGAAGGATAAGATGAAAGATTGGGAGTGGGGGGAAGTTAATGAGGAAAACCATAGGACAAGGAAGGAGGAGCTTAAAATGAGATCTTTAAATCTGCAGTGTGAATTAGAATTCACTTCAAATTCTTCAGAATTAACATGGGCAAGTTTCAGGAATAAGAGTAATATTGGAAGTACTGGCAACTTTGAGACACAGTAGGGATAAAAGTGCATGAAGAGACTGGTAAGATTGAAGATTGCCAAAGGTACCTTTTGAGAGAAAGGAAGTCACCGTGACTTCCTGAGCAATAAAAAACAATGCAAAGTGATGATACAGGATAAATAAATAACAATGCAATAAAAACCAATGCAAAGTGTTCCCTCCAATAACAAATTACATAACAAAAAAAATTGATTTGATAACAAAATTTGGTGAGGATATTGGAATAGATTTTTGCTGCAATATTTTGCCATCCAAATAGGAAGTGGATTCATAGTCCAAGAATTGGCTAATACTCAGTCTGAACTTCCAAAGCCCTAACGTGCAGCTGTTGCCCATTTTCATATGATCTGACTGTACCAAATGGAGTTTGGGTCATTGTAGCTACAATGCTTAAAGCTAGTCATAAGACATTAATAGCTCAAAAAGGCAGTTTTGGACAGTTTTCCTCAGAGTTTAGCTCCTAAGAGACCATTGTAGCAGGCTTTCACTGAGCCATCTGCAATGTATCAGCCTCCTTCCTGAACCACAGGACCCAGCTCTGGAGACAGAATCAATGATGTAGGCTCAGCAGCTCCAAGCAGAGAGAGTCACACTTCCCTCACCCCAGTGTCCACTTTCCATTTGATGTGGATGAACGATGCAGCCGGCCCTTCATGCAGCGAGAGCGCCTGATGAGTCACACCCAGCTGCACCTCCACCCCACAGCCCCCAGGTGCTTTCCAGAAGGGCTGCTCTGCAATTTCTCAGCCTGCATCTATGCACAGGATTACCCCACCTCAAATGCAGACATCTGGATTTCATCCAAGCTCATGATAAAGCTGGCAATAAGTCTGAATCTTCTGAGGGCCAGCACAGTGTTATTGCCACACTCAGCAAGTAGCACAGCAGCCTCAACCACAGCTGCTATTATTGGAATTCTGAAGCAATAAATGCTTCCCTTTCCACTTCCCCTTCAGCACCACTCTACTCAATTCCTAATACTTGGTGACCTTCACATGTACTTACACATGTTATATTTAAACTCAGAAGATACTTTTGACACCTCCTGGCTTTGCTGCAAATGCACTTCTACCACCATGACATTTTCTTCATGACAGTTTTGTTTTCCTCAAGATCTAACAGAGCAGGGGTTCGGAAATATGTTCCCGTGATAGTTCCAATAACCAGCTATCACCCTTGGGTAATGGGTAATGTCAGCAGGATTTGTATTCATAGGATGGGAGTATAATTTGTCCCCTAAACAGTGTGAAAGCTCACATTCCTCAAGTTCAGTGTTGCAAGTGCAAGAACTTGCACTGAGCGTCATACTCAAACTGAAGGACTGGCCAAGTGTCTTTTTGTGCTCACAGACATCCGTGTATGCAAACAAACTGCTCTGAGTGTCTTAAAAATTATTACAAGCAAAAACTTCTACCTGATTTAAAAAAAAAATGGTTCCAGTAGGACCAGTCATCTTCCCTTTGGAATAAAGCAGGTCAGAGAAATCTGTGTGTATGTTTTCAAAGCAGTTTCCTCAATCACATATAGAACATAAATGGAGTGAAACACCAACCATCTGGCAGATTTCCAAAGGCGCTCAGGACCAAAACATTCATGCTTATGCTGGAAACTAAGAGACTGGAAGGCTTTCCCAGTATCTCTAAAACATCAGCACCACGTTCAAGGATGAGCAGTCTGGTATCATCTGTGTTGACAAAGAGGTGGAGGAGGACAAGAATAGGTGCCAGGGTAAGTCATGCAGTATCTGAAGCATAGAAGAGAAGGATATATTAAATCTCTGCCTGCCAACTTTGCTAGTTGCCGAGTGCTTTTGAAAATCTGATGCCTCATTTAGCTGACTAAAGAGTGATTGAGCTGTACCAGAAATACAAACCCAGCTGTCAGAGAAAACTGGAAAATATGTTCTGGAGTAGTTTTTCAAAATCAAATTCTTTTTCTCTATATAGAACACTGGCTTATTTTAAAATGTTTAATTAGGCTAAGTTTAGCTGTGTGTATCACCTGAAAATAGAAAAGACACACTAAAACTATGCAGGTTAGTCCAAATGCATGCTGACTAAAACTTTGTGCGCTCACTAACCACCAGATATTCACTCCATAGCAGAGAAAAACATTGTGACAAAGTCTGCAGAGGCATTAAGTTTTTATCTGCTGACTACTTTTTCCCCTTACCCCTTCACCTAGAAATTGAAGTAGTTGGTGAGGAAGAGGCCCATAGCCCAAAATTATGAGAGTAGCTTTAGAATACTTGGCAATGACTATAGATGTTTTCATATTTGAAGGGTTTTAAGACTTTCAAAAGCTCTATGAATGTCACAAAGAAAAGGGAGATGAACCGCTTCCACCTCTGTCATTACTTAAGTCTCATGCCTAGAAGGTGTGAAATTGAATTCTACTATACAAACACAGGAGGTGTGGATGATTACTGAAAAAATTAGCAGTGATGTGGAGCTAATGAAAGAACTTGATGTGTCAAAATAAACGTGAGATGAAAGGAAGAGGGGCAAATCAGAAGCTTTTGAAAGACTGAGTGATCAAACGGCTCTGCAAAGTGTCGCACTGAGGTCCAGATTCAGTGTGTACGGAACGTGTGTCTAAAACATATTCTCACATTCTGAAACCACTTCATATGGTACCATTGTGCCCTACATGGCATATTCTCATTGCCACTTGACATTTCAGCATGCCACACACCTTCTGCTTCCCCAGGTTTCTTTCTTATTGCTATGCGGCTTATTACAAATTCCTGAAATCTAATGTGTTTCTGAGCAAGAATTTGTGAGGGTTGTTCAAGTAAAAAGGAAAAATTTGCCTCTTTAATTTTCTTGGCCCCACCTCCTCATCCTCATGGGGCAGGAGAATGATTTTGCTCTCTACTCTCTAATTCCTATACTCTTATTTCCATTCCCCCACCCCCAGGAATATTTCCGCCTCCCGTGTGCCCAGGGACCTCCTGGGTTTTGGCAGTACTTCATGGTATGTCAGTATTCCAGAGGTCAGCTGAGGATAAACTCTAATTGAAAGATATTAAAATAGGCTGCAAGGGACAAAAACTCAAAACCCCAAATCTATCACGATCTATTACTGATGAAGCATCTGAGCTGGCTATGTCCTTAAAAGATGCATCGAAAGTAATCTTTCAAACCTCTTCTTCAGGTCTCCATTGGCACCCCCAGAGGAAATAATTTCAAACTGTTCAGAGAGCAGCAATCCTGTTCTGGTCCTTGAAATCCTTCGAGCAACACACACCCACACACCAGCATTATTTTCTCACCTCCTCCGTATAAAAACAAAACAGAAACGTGAGAACAGTGGGCTGGAGATGGAGCTGCGGAAAGTGAAGTTGGAAGGATTAATTATGTAATACGCCCCCTCTCCCGCCCTTACCCACAGCAACACGAGTGAGGTAAACCCAATCCTCCCAGCTGACAACTCAGAACTAGAAAGTGCCCGGAGGAGTGAAAGCAAAATAAACGTGTGGCGAAGGTGGCGATGCACTCCTACAGAGGAAGATGTCATTAGGAAAAGGCTAAAAACAAGTTCAAATCACCTTTAGCCTCTTCCCTTCCCTCCCCAGCGAGACCTCTCCCTCCGCCTCTTCCCCTCTCCTCCCCCCAGCTCCTCCTCCCCCCTTTTCAGCAGGAGCTGCAGCCGGATCGGGACTATATTCCTCCAGTTCACGGCTCTCTGACGGAGCGTGGATCCTCCTGAAAAACTTCAAGTAAAACAGGAGCTGGGAGAACACACACACGAGAAGATATATTAAGAAAGCAGGTTTGCTACTTAACTCGGAGGAAAGAAGCTGGAGCAGACTTCTTCGGTTGCTCTCTAAGAGCCTTGCCGAGAGTCCTTGCAAAGAAAAGTGTTGCTGATTCAAAAGAAGAGGAGGGATGGGGAAGAGAAAAAAAATTGTGCATGTCTGTGTGAGAGGGAGACAACGTGTGTGCGCGTACGTGTGAATGCGTGCTTGTGTGTGAGAGGGTGTAGGCGACGGGTGGGGGGAGCTTGAAATTATATTTTTTTTTTTTCCCTACGAAAGACACGTGAATGCAATTCCCAGTGAGGGGCACCAAGCTCTGCCCAAGAGCAGAAGGGGTAGGGAGAGGGAAAGGGAGAAGAGAAGGAAGGGAAAAGGAGAGGGAAGGGGAGAGGGGGGGAGGAGGGAAGGAGGAGGAGAAGGGATTTCTATTTCAGAAGACGTTCATAGAAAGAGGGTGGCAAATTCTGTGACCGTCTTTAAAGGAAGTGTCCTGGGACGTAGAGAGAAAGAAAGAAGCCCAAAGAAGGAAAATAAAGGGCTATGATTTCCTTGTCCTGTTGCTTTGTCTCTGGCTCCCTCTGCCTCTGGAAGAGTAGCCACAGGACACAAAGATGCCCAGCTGGTCACTGCACGCCCAAGTTCAGTTTAGCTGGTGCTTCTCTCCTGTTTAGCCTGACTGCTTTCTCTGAAGGGGAGGACTCATAGCCCGACAGCCTTTTAGTTTAACCTGAAGAGTGTGTGCCGCCTCTCTCTGCCCACCCCAAGAACTCGCTGGAGGTGGAGGAGAGGGGAGAAAGAGGAGGACTTGAAAGTGCCTGAGGAGCTCCCGATGCTAAGAGGAGACAAACATTCCTGTGGACGACGCAGAAAGGACAAAGCTGACTGATTTATTGCTGTTTTCCATATTTTTTTTTATCTCCCTGTCCTTTGGCGCACACCAGTGTTTGGAGATCTTTGAAAACACAAACCAAAACACCAGCCCCGAAGCCCCAACCCCTTGGCTAGCTCTTATGGGAATGAAACACTCCTCCCGCTGCCTGCTCCTAAGGAGGAAAATGGCGGAGAACGCTGCCGACAGCACCGAGGTGAGTAAGGATGCGAGCCGGAGCCGGCGCCGCGCTCCCCCAGCCCCGAGCACTGATCCCCGGGCAGAAGCAGCAGGAAGTGCAGAACAACTTTCCCGGCCCCTCCGGCCAGCTCCTGCCTGCCGTGCTGCTGTGGTTTCCTGCATTCGCCCCCCCTCTGCCCCCCACCTCCCTTCCCCCCGGATCCCTCCGTTCCCCGTAGGCAGAGAAGTTTGCCCGGCGCCGAGCCCTCCGGGCGCTCGGGGCTGCCCGAGCCGCCGCTCCGCGGCCGCTTCCCGGGAAGTTGGGTGGCCGTGCGGAGCGGCGGCTCCGCGGGTCGGCTCCGGGGGCAGCGGGGGAGGGCGGCGGTAATTCGGGTGTTGGACGCGCCGAAAGGGACAGACCGTCTCTTGCGGCAGCACCTTGGCCAGCTCCCCGTGCTTTCCGCCGGCAGCCTTGGCTGGGATCCTTCGGGGCCACTTTAGGAGCATCCGTGTCTCTGCAGCATCCTGGATATTACCAGAGCGGAGCTGCCCGAGGCGGGAGCTGTCCGGTTGGCCTGGGCAGTGCCGAAAATAGCTTTGCACTGCCTTCAGGCCGGGAGGGTACCTTGAGAGGTCTCAGGTTTTCTGCAAGAAATCCACCCCATCCCCGCCGCTCCCCCACCCGTTACCTTCTGCTTCCTCAACATTGGGGTTGAGCAGCCCCTGTTTACTTGTCTGGGGCTGTCTTGACCTCACTGAGACTTCTCAGGGCATACAGCAGTGTGCGAAGTCTCAGGTCTGGAAAAGCAGAAGGATGCAGGATGCAGTCCCAGCATCTCTGTGAGCGTGTGAGAAGGAGACAGGCGAAAGTGCGAGCGTGTGCCAAACTCGCTGTTTCTATTAATAGCCTGTGCCTAGCACTCTGACTGAACACTTAACACATGCTTTAGCAAGATGCAGCACAGCCATGTACAGACCCCACGGACACTGCACCCCAAACAACTTTACAGCTTTGCCCTTGCAGGGGCAGCACTGAACCTTCTCTCCAGTTACCCCACAGAGGGAATAAAGAGCAAAACCTACTGTGAACACATGACTATTCCATTCTTTATTATTTCCACATCTCTGCCTAATGTCTCCTTCTTTCAGTTAGTCCTCCCAGTAGGTGTCCTGCTCGCTCATGAATTCCATCCACATTTCTCTTCACAGTAGTGTTCTCTCTGCTTGACCTTCATAAATGTGCCTCCTTTTCCGTGCCAGGTGAACAGCCAAATTTTCTTAAATGAATATGATGTAAGCACTAAATCAAAGAACATGCCTGCTACTGCACTACAACCCCATAGAGTACTGCTTGCAGAAGAGACATCTATAAATAGCAATAAGTCTGGCTGCACATCTGTAAACTGTCGTAGTCCTGACAGCACATATTGCATTATAGGTCCCAGGATCCCAGGACAGGATTGCAACAAGAAATGTACAAGCACAGACAGTTCCTTTCAAAGCCATTTTTGTCAATGGAAATTGTTTTTAGACAGGGAAAATAGGTGAAAAGAGCTCTTTAAAGATTCCTCTTCTATTTCATTCTGTCTTAGCACATTTTTGTCGTTTAATCATGTTTTCCTGCTTGTGCAATGCTGCACATGCTGCAATGTCATTTTATGGAGAAGGATTTTTTAAACAAAAACAGATTCATTCCAATGCTGCATACAGGTTAGGAGAATATTAAAATGCTGTTCTTCGTCTCCTCAGAGTATCCATCAGTGACAGACTTGTGAAATGAGAGTGAAAATATTGCAGATTAGGCATATCCTGCTCCATATCCCTTCAGAAAATCAGAAGGGATACATTTGTAACCCCTGCCTAGATATTTTCTATTTTCTTAATGTTCATATTTCTGATGTGGTCTGAGAGAAGTTGTCTGTCTGCATATGTGCAGAGGTAGAAGTGCACCAAGCAAAATATGCCAAGACCTGTGAAGCTCTTTTACTCAGAAAGCATCTATATTTAGCAAAGCCATATGATACCAGTTTGACCTTCAAACCTGTATTTGTCTAACTTTCTCCTGAAGTTAACAAATGTGTGTGACAGAAGGAATACTGGACAAAATATCTCACTTTTGGACTTACCACAGTGTCAGAGAAAATCAGGAACTGGTATAAATTTACTTCATTTGAAACAATGGGGTACCAGTAATACTCATTATTTGTTATTAAATTTCTGAAGAATTTTGATGTCACAGCCATATAGCCATGATATAAACAAAATCAGCAGTAAAGAGAGATGAAGAATTAAAACATTTAACAACTTGTCAGAATGCCCTTCTACCAAATTATTCCAAAGACAGTCTGGTTCTTGCTCAGATTGATTTGACCCAATTTACTTGTGTTACAGCTTCATAGTATATTTTTCATGTTTCAGGGTTGTTGTTTTTTTTTTAAATCTACCACAACTGAGGGCATTTATTCAAAGTTTTAGCCAAATACGGCAAATATACTCTTTCAGTTGTAGGGCAGTTTAAAACAATACATTAAGTCAAGGAGCATGGACAGTGCATGAAAAACTTTTTATTCCCTTGACTACCCTCTGTTGCCCATGCTACCTCTTCAGCTTAAAGAGCTTAAAGAAGTGATGATAACAGGCACAGACAAGGAAAAAGCAAAGCTACAGTAAGACAGCACTCACTGTTTCCTCAAGCAGAAATACAGACTAGAAAAGAAATTGCTCACTAGCATTGCTTTTCAGTCAAGGAAGACACCTTGTGTTACCAGGAAACTTAGAGGAGTGCGCTCCCATGGTTCCAGCTATACAGACATTTACATCACTGGGATCCCCACAGCATTTTATCTTGATACAAAACATGGTCAAGTCAGTCCAAGTGTTGCCACAGGTGCTGTTGGGCCTTGGATCAGAATATCAGAACTATCAGAATGGTTTTGCAGTTTATTTCACTGATAACAGCCTGATATCAGTCTATCTGCCTGAGTTTACGTAGGACCAGTGGTTTTTTGTATGTGTTTATAGTACCCTGAGAATACACAGTGTTTTGTAGAAAAATAAAAGTCAAGGGGGAAAAACACCTAAGATTTTTCTCTTTAGACCCTCACTAAATGCCACAGGGTCCCACTAATAGGAAACCTGCCAGAATTGTTTCAGATCCGTGTCTGCAGCACACAAGGAAAAAAGATGCAGAAAATCTTTATTGCCCATGGCCATCACATGAATATTAAGAGATTTTCCACTGGAACAAAAGCTTGAGAATCTCTCCTCAAGATACAAGAATGAACCTCTGTATCTTTAGTCATGAAAGGAGGATTGTCTAAATAAAAGAGACAATCTGCATAAATAACACATGCAGAATTGCATTCTCTGCAAATAATTAAAGACACTCTGACAGAAAACAAAGTAAAAGAGAAACTGTTCTTTGTAGAATATACGCACAAAGGTTCTGCAAAATTCGTGGTGCTGACCTGCTGTAGATTTTGGGTTCTGGGTTTTTTTATTTTAAATGTATTATTTGGAATCCTTATCAGTAGTAGGCCTGGTATCAGTGATGGAGAAAAAAAATCTGAAAGAAGTGTGATTTCACAAGAAGTGTGCCTGGCTGTAACTTGTGAGCCTGTGCCAAATGAAGGGAACACAACCATAGAATCATAGAATAATTTGAGTTGGAAGGAAAATTACAGGTCATCTACTCCCCCACCTTGCCGTGGGGAGGATATCTTCGACTTGACCAGGTTGCTCAGAGCCCCATCCAACCTGACATTGTATGCTTTCATAGACGGGGTGTTAATCGCCTCTCTGGGCAACCTGTGCCAGTGTTTCACCATCCTCATTGTAAAAAATTTCTTCCTTTTGTCTTGTCTATATATAAATTTAGTCTAAATTGACCCTCTTTTAGTTTAAAACCATTATGCCCTTGTCCTGCCACAACAGGTCCTGCTACGAAGTTTGTCCCCATCTTTCTCATAGGCCCCCTTTAAGTACTGAGAAGGTGCAAAAACCACAAAGTGCTGCAATAGCACAAGGTGCCAGGGTTTGTGTGCACATCCAAAAGATATCTACCTGTGACAGGCTAGTGTCTGACTGAAACAATCCTAGAACTTGAAACTGATCTGGTTTTGTACAATCTAATTGCTCAGTAACTTCATAAAAGCTATTCTTGTGCTGAAGGCTTCACAGTCTATAGAGAGAAAAGATTCTTGTCTCATTGCTAAGAATAGAGAGATCAGTTAATTTATTTATGGTAGCATAATGGAGTCCTTCCAGAATGACCTATTATGCAAACCTTGGGCTTTGGTTAGATTTGGGGTAACATGCCTAATAGATGTTCTTCCCTAAACAGATGAATAAAATGGATTCAGGATTGTGTGATCCGGGTCAGCAAAGGTAACTGACTGTTCTGTTGTCAGAAGTGGGGAGGTTAAAGTGTTCTATCTGCCTGAAATCCAGTCATAACACTACTGAGGGGGAAAAAAGATATTACAGAATCTATTGAAACCATGAGCTTCTATTTGTGATTTATAAGTAGGAAGAGGGATTTCTCCTTAATAAGCTACCAGAGCAGAAATCAACAGAAGAACAGGACTGTGTGTAACAGAGAAAATTGGACTGAATTTATTCAGTAATCCAAACCTGGTTATTGTGCTGGGTGATCTTGCAGATATAATTAATTCTCTCCAAGCTTTTCCATTTATCCTAGTGGATTCTATGGTTCATTAGTGAGAGGTCTTGTAGAAATTTCTTATTTGGTGTTATTAGATTGCTTAGAACAGCATATATGAATTGAGTGGGTGATGTTTACCCAAGAGAGAAATGGCACTGCTCTATGGTGTGCATCTTGTGCTAACAGAAGTCACAAGAGGTCTGGCCTGGTGTCCCAGAGCCAGCTGAGGAGGCAGTTTGTAACACAAATTTCAACCTCACGGAGTGCCCACATGCCTGCGTCACATAACTTAGAACGGGAAAAGTTGTGGGTGTGTGCAAGTGGTGTAGGTGAGCTACAGAGACCAGATGACTGGCTCATGATCCAGAGGTGTTGTGCTGCTGACAAGGCAGTCAGAAAGCTGACCCAGGATGTCAGGGCTTCACTGAGGGTGTAGCCAAATTCCCAAGGGCTATAGAGGCAGCTCTGAGTTAAAGCAGGGCATATTCCACCTCCAACACATTTTGATCCTTTACAATGCTCCCAGGAGAGCTGAGTTGCCCATGCTGTTAGAACTAGCACAAGGTACTAGTCCAAGGTGGATCTAACGTAGTCATAGGGGCCTTTTTTGGTTTCTAGCCAATTCAAGAGTGGGGGAGCAGAAATATGGCTCTGAGCCACCTTCTACAACTTCATCTGTGCAGAACATTAATTTAGCTCAGCTGAAGATAGAGCTAAAAGCATTCCACTCCTTTCTCAAATTTCATACTCTAAGTTCAAGGTATTGACCATGATATTTTGGCCACATTGAAGAAATAGATTTTAGTTGGCATTAATAATAGAGATAGGCTGAAGAAACACTTATGTTTAAGTAGAGAGTAACAGCAATCACTCAAAGAAGAGTTTCAAGATAAAGATACCTTATCATGGTTCATCCTCTGCCAGCATAGGGAGTAACATTTTAGTGTCAAGAAGACTGGGATTTTTAGAAAGGGTCTGGTTCATATTGGTGACATCATGGGCCAAATCACATTATGTCCTTGTGCCAATGCTAAAAGAGGACTTCCATGCTAGTAAGCAGGCTTTAATGACACTTTTTTTTCAACCTCAGTTGAAAACTTTTTTTCCAACTTCAGTCATTGTGAAAAGCACAAAATTCTTCAGAGAAGAGCACAAGATACTCTGTACATGATAGATTCTGTAACTGTTCTACATCCATACAAAATGTGAGCTTAGCAAGAGTGATTCACATGCCTTCCAAAGTTCCATCCTGATTGTGAAAGATGAAGGCTTGTGCCTTTACTGGTAAAGGCAGAGTAGAGAAATACTTAAAGGTAAAAAAGCATTGAATCTGTTATGTTCATAAGATTTTATCTCAGCCTTTCTGAGTTTGCAACAAAGTTCAGTCCCTTGACAGGTGAGATAATGAACAGCTGAAGGGGGTGAATGATGAAACTTTTTGCTACTACTTCTGATTCCACAGAGAATTCTGCGTACCTGCTGCCCTGATCACTAGCTTTGATTCTGTCTTTACTTTGATCTAGAAGTTTGGGATAAAATGGTTCTTTTCCATATTTTTCTTTTTTCTTTGGGAGTAACCTGTAATTAACAGAAACAAAAAAACGCTCATCTCAAGGAAGCAAAGAGGAGATAACCCAGTAAGTGGTTGAGTTGATGACCACACAGGTGTCTTCCTCATGCCAGAATGGAGCAATTGTTGATTAATCACAGCCTACCTGTCTTCTTCCTGTGTTCTTGAACAGGTCCTGGCTGGCTTCATCATGTCTTTTGGCATGGTATTTCTTTAAGGGTGTTGCATGGGAGCTGAGTTACTTCACAGCGACAGCGACAGGATGGACACTACTTAATTCTTTCTATTTCACTTTTAAGCTGAGATTAAACTTGTGGAGGGGCAGGTACTGATCTCTTCACTCTTGTGACCAGTGACAGGACTTGAATGGAACAGCATGAAGCTGAGTCAGGAAAGGCTTAGGCTGGATATCAGGAAGAGTTTTCTACCCAAAGGGTTATTGGGCACTGGAACAGGCTCTCCAGGGAAGTGGTCACAGCACCAAGCCTGACAGAGTTCAAGAAGTGTTGGACAACACTCTCAGGCACACAGTGTGATTTTTGAGGATGTCCTGTGCAGGGCCAGGAGCTGGACTCAATGACCTGATGGGTCCCTTCCAACTCAGCTTATTCTGTGATGCTATGACTCTACAGTTCTGTGATTGATTCTATGATTTAAGAGGTACAGTAAGGTCAAGGATTATAGCTTTACATATTTTTAATGTGCTAGATTTGCTAAGTCCCAGTTCTGAAAAATAAAGAACCCCAATATTTTAAAAGGCATGTAAAATGGTGTCTTTTCCATGATCTACATAATTGCAAAAGTGGAAACTCACTTTAAAAATCTGGAACAGAAAATCTATTTATCTTCATTTTATTGCATCAACAATTCGGAGATTTAAAGACCAGAATTGGAAATAAGGCAGACTCATTTTCAAAAGCACTCACTGTCAAGTTCACTTTTCTGAAAATTCTGTTAAGTGCAGAAATTAAAGATAATTTTCCTTTGTATTTTGAGTGTGAAATGCTAGGTGATCATAAATAAAATCTCAATGTTTTTCTTTCCAAAATGGACAGAATATTTTAGTAATAAAACATTTGAAAGGATATTAAGGTGAGAAAAAATTGTTTAGCTGAAATTTTTGACAGAGAAGCAATAATGAAGGTGAAGAGAATACCATTCTCCCTCAGTTAAAATATCCTGTCCTGCGGTGCATGCTTTTGCAAGTTTGTGAGTATTGAGGACTGTACCTGGGTCCTTTCCTCCCAGAGTGAATTCCTGTTTAAAAAGAGGCATTACC
Source organism: Haemorhous mexicanus (assembly GCF_027477595.1). NCBI lineage: Eukaryota > Metazoa > Chordata > Aves > Passeriformes > Fringillidae > Haemorhous > Haemorhous mexicanus. The sequence continues at coordinate 33,118,363 of NC_082342.1, forward strand.
ACTTTTTCTAACCATTGCTCACAAAAGAAAAGGAGTTACTTAGGCTCTTAGGCTTTTCTTTTTTTTTTTTTTTTTTCTTTGAGGGGTGGGAACCCACCTTGGAAGAAGGGCATGGAGGTGGGTATTTTCTAAAACATTGTTTGATACCACTGTCTTCCTCAGCTTTTCCTGGTGCCAAGCTCTTCACCATAGTGCAGCTGGCAAGCTTCCCATTCAGCATTCTGTTTGGTCTAGAGCACACTCTTCAGTTCCTAGTGCTCTCCTAGTGCTGTCCCAAGGTACCAAGCATATTTGAGACATTCTGCCACAGTTCCTCCCTGGTCCCCCTTTTTGAAAGAAAAAGTAGCACTTCCATCTCTCGTGTCAGCATGGTGAAAGTCAACATCTACTGTCTGGGAAGCAGTAATATGTTGTAATACTGCAAGAAGTAGTGTTGAAGTGATCCCTCAGTGACCACAAAGCACACTTGGGGTCATGTGTGCCCTCCCAGTTCTCCTGTCCTGCTTGTCCTTTTTTGGCCAGACAGCTTATGTTTCATTGCTTCCAATGGGACCAGGAAGGCTCAGACCTGGTCTCAGAGCCCAGAATAATGTGTGACCTAGACAGGGCCTTCCAACAACAATCCACCAGTTCAAACTTATTTCTGCTTTGGACCTTAATTTCTCATTTAGATAGGAAGAGAGGAGATGTTGCCATCTGTTTCAGTTTTTAGTTGTGTCCATATGCTATTCTTCAATCCATTGTGAAATTTGACCCCAACTTAGGAGAAAGACCAGCTACTGATATTCTTTTCCTTAGTCACAAACAGCAAAGTAATTTACCCTTCCTGTAACTCATTCTGAACTACTTCTATTTGAGGACCAAAGATCTCCTGATTGAGCTCCATAGTACGCATTAACCTGTCTGAAGTAAAGGATTTGTACTTTTTTATTTTACTCTGATATGATTTACATTAGGATGTATCAGGAGTAACACCTCTGAGTCCTATATAGATAGGGATCCCAGTGGTGTGGCAAAACCAGACCTGTTGATTTGGACAAACTTCTGCAGACCATCTCATGCAACCTCACAGCCAGGAAGGAACAGTCACCAGCATTAGATCATGTTGCTGTCTCTGGCCAAGTCTTGAAAATCTCCAAGCACAGAGATTCCACTGCCTCTCTGGGTAACCTCTTCCAGGGCTGCACCCTCAGCAGACCTCTCAGAGGACAAGTTTTTCTATTGTCCTATCCGAACCTCAATAATTGCAGGTTGTGACCTTTTCACCTCATTATCTCATCTGCTAGTATTTGGAAGAGTTCTCTTCCATATTCTTTGTAACTATCTTTCAAGTACTTGCAGGCTGCTGTTAGATTGTCCCTTAGTCTCCTCTTTCACAAATCAAGTTCAGAACACAGCAATATCTTCTTACAGGTCGTCTTCTCAGGCCATGACCATTCCATTATACAGAGTCTTGCTTACCTCTTTTTAACTAAAGGCTGTGCAGAAATTGTTATGAGAATGGAAAGGAAGAATATTTTCCTAAATGAAAGAATGTAGTAGAAGACTAACTGATTAATGCACTTGGCCAAGTAGCATCAGCAAAGTGTATTTTGCAGAAGTCCCCTGTGACAGAGCCCAGCTGTATATCTGGCATGTTTTACTTCAGTATTTTGGGTCAGTAGTTTCATGTTTTCCCTGGAAAGAGAGGTCAAATCTAAAAAGTAACACTGCTTCTTACCCACAGTTTGCATCTTGTCTTAGTGTGCATGTGGAGCAGCTGTTTCCAGGAGGAAATAAAATGAGATAGAGTTAACCCCATCACACAATATAGCTGTCTCCTTAGGAGGCACAGTGTTTTAAACCTAATTAGGATTAGCCAAATTTAGTAGGAGCAGGGGGTGTTCTGCAGTTGCTAGGGATGCTTGCCTGTTGTTGAGCCTTAAAAAAGGGTAAGGGCCATCATTACCCTTTCAGTTTCGTTGGCTTTGGTAAAACCCAGTAAACCCTCTGCGAGCCTGAAGCAGACCAAGGATGCAAAATAGCAAAACTGAGATATGAAATAGTTATTGGGCAGAGAAGATAAAGAAAGGGAACAAATTTACAAATTTTAGTGTGCAAGAAAGTGTGTTGCAGACTGAAATTTCACCTGAATCCTTTTCAGCTCTGTGTAAGTTTGCTGATCTCTTAGATTCTTTGGGTTAGAAGAGGCAAATGTAAAGTTACCCTAAAGTAAAAGCCCTGTTCTGGAAAATATTGTATTTATATAGTACTATATTTAGCCATGTAACAGAATGCTTTGCAAATTTACTGGAGGTCAAACTATATAACAAAATTATTTTGTGAGGTTGGAAAAGAAAAGGCGAGAGAGACAAAAGGCAGTCAGGAAAGTGGGTGGGCAGGTGGATGGAGGGAAAAATTAAGAGAGGGTGAAAAGGGAAGGGAAGGAAGGAGAAAGGATTAAGAGGGAAGAAGGGAAGAAGGGAAGGAAGGAAGGAGAGGGAAGAGATGGGGAAATAGAGTCAAAATACTTAAATACAACAGTAGAAATACTTAAATTCATTATCAAAAAATCACAGAATCATTCTGTGGCTCCTTGAAGACTGTTCTTATCAGTAAAGGCCAAGGTAAAGAAAGCACTGAGTACCTTGGCCTTTTCCATCATCCCCAGGGCCCCTGCTCCATTTAGCCACAGGCCCACATTTTCTTCAGCCTCCCTTTTGGTGCCTGTCTACTTGCAGATCATTATTCCATTGTCAGGTTTAACAAATGTCAGGAATCAAGGAGCTGTAGGCAGAAGTAGCAGGAGGCCTTCAGAGGAGTGAATCAATTTACCCCTTTACAGCCTGTCAATAAGGAAATAGCAGGGGGGGTTGCCATAGCCTGTAAGGTCTAATGCAAATCTCAATTTCTCTGTCAAATTGAATAAGCCCAACATTCACTGCTCTTTGACAAATTAGTCAGTTAGGAAATAAGAAGAGACAGTATGTCGTTCTAGGCCTGTGATTCACCGCCACCAACCATGAAAAAAGAAAGAACATAACATAGAAAAAAACAAGAATCTTTAAAATTAGTTATCAAGGTATGTATTTTAAAGCTTCCTTGAAATTCTCAATCAAAATTTGCCTTTATCAGCATTGTCTCACAAATGATTTAATCAATTGGTAATCTCCCAAGTAAGGGTTTACAATGCTGTGAGAGAGACTCTGCCAGTGGAAACTCATCACCAACTCTTACAGCTTTGCACACACACCTGAAACCCACCCCAATCTCCACTCCACCGAGTAGAACCAGGGCAACATGCAATATTCCTCACTCGTCTCCATGTCAGCATTCTAAGCAGCAGCTCAGCTCCAGCTCACCTCATCTCACCTCACAGGCACATTGTCATCACTGAACGTAACATATTACTGTAAGGATCATTTCCTAGCTCGCTTTTTCAACTGCATTACCCTTCTATTCATATCTAAATTGCTGAATCTTTATATTCTATTAAATCCAAAAGCTGATTGCGCTTTCCAGGGCTGTTCGAAGCATGTGTCCTGCTACCTATCTGAACTTCTTATTCAGCACCAGGAGATTAATTCAAGCCTCCAGTGCCAAACTCCATCTCACACTTCTTAGATTTTTCAAACATACTTTAATGAATAATAATACTAGCACCATGATAGTGTGTATACTGCTTAATGAAGTATACTTTGCCTAACAAAATTGTAAAACTAGGCCAATGGGTTTATATTTCTGTTTTCTCTGTACTTGACATTCAATTTCTGTCCTGCTTTTCTAAGAGACATTTTTCATCAGATAAACTTAATGGGAGGCAAAGATATATAAGGATTTTAAGTAAAGAAGGTGCTTGCACTTATTGCTGTGAGATTTTCATGAAAATGTGAATCTATTCTCATAGCCTCAATGCCACTATTTTATTGATGAAAAAAATCTCTATGCCATCTTTCTATCTTTTTAGGTCTGTTCCTTTCTCAACAGAAAACCAATAATGCTTCTCAGTGCTCATAAAATATCTCTTTGCTGCTTTGTAAAAGGGAAGGCAAAAGTATTTATGTTTGCAAGACCAATCTCCACCTGGTAAAACTGAGTATTCTAACCATGCCTACTAGAAAACAAAAGTATTCTCAGCTCAAGTCAGGTTTACCCTCATGTAAACCCATCCATTTCAGCAGAATTATTTCTGATTTATATAGACTCAAAACCAGCTCACATCTATATATAAAATTATATTTAAAAGGATGAATCACCGGTGGTTTTGCTCAAGAATAGGGTTTTCATACTTCTATTTCATGATTGTATAAAAATGTTAGGAGCAATACTTTTTTGTATTGCTTTCTTAATCATATTTAAAAGATGGATTTAAGATACCAAAAGCTTATTTGAGTGATAACACAAAGTTACAAAAGCCTGATTTATATCAACACAATTATCAGTTGCTGCTTTTGAAATACACAGTGTAGATACCTTTTAAACAGGTGTGGTTCAGAACCCACTGTAGTTAACATAAATCACTGAAGATCTCTGAACATTTCAGTGAATGTTTGATTAATAGTGCAAGAAATGCTGAACACACTGGTTTGCTCATGTGTGTCAGTAGCACTCAGCATGATTATTTATTGTAGAATCAAGTCCATACCAGCAGGATATTTAAAAACACTCCTCATCTACCTTGTATAATATGGAGCAAGAGTAATTCTGCTGAAATCGAGGTATTACCTCTGTTCTGCATGTTAGATACATATCCATTTTCTTAAATGACTGCTGAAAACACATTGAAGTCAATTATGGCATTTGCAGCTCTCCTGGGAAAAAATGTATTACCAAGCCTGGAATTGACAGGTTTTTAATCTCAGCCTCTTCCAATGAAATTTCTCACACTAGGTAAACTAACACCAAATAACACTTAATGGCCAAATATGAGTGAGTGTAGTTCATTAGGCTAAATTTACAGGGTGGTTAGGAACATATACATTGTCCTTGCTATAAATGGGGACTAGTCTCACAAATACACACCACTGCCTTTGTAGTCTGCAGAAAGATTAGTTTTTCTTTCTCCATTACTAAGCAGACTGTCATGGTTTAACCCCAGTTGGCCACTAAGTACCACACAGCTGCTCCTTCACTCCTTTTCTTCCCCAGGGAGATAGGGAGGATAATCAGGAGAAGAAAAAGGAAGCAAAACTCATGAGCTAAGAAGAACTTAATAATTGAAAGAATGTAAAATACAATAATAACGACAGTGCTATTAATACTGCTGCTACCACTACTACTACTAATACTAATAATAATAATTTTAATAAAATGGAGAAGGAGAGACAAACAAGTGATGCACAGTGTAGTTTCTCACCACAGACTGATGCCAGCCCATCCCTGAGCAGCAATCAGCAACTCCCATCCATCTCACCCCAGTTTATGCACTGAGCTGATGTTCAGTGCAATATCCCTTCAGCCAGCTGGAGTCAGCTGTCCTGGCCATGCTTCCTCCCAGCCTCTTTTGCACCTGGCCACTGACAGGGCATGAGACACTGAAAAGTCCTTGGCTTAGAGCAAGCACCAACCAAAACATCAGTATGGTTCTCACACTAAATCCAAAACACAGCACTGTGCCAGCTACTAAGAAAATGTACTCTGTCCCAGCTGAAACCAGGAGGAAGACTTACAAGTAGCTTTCCTTTACATGGGCATTTTAAACCTCAGATTTAAATTTAATTACCTGCTTTAACATGGTTATAAAATACAATCACCATAAAAAAAAAACAAACATTGATACCCAGTGTAGTTCCAGAATCTGATAATTAATGAATTGCCGTAAGATACTCAGTCACACAACAGTTTCTTCTCTGACACTATTCCAAACCAAGGAAGTCACTCTGCTCCCCATCTTGTAACTAAGATGCAAATGTTATACATAACCCTAATTCTGAGTGAGCAGGACTATGCTACTTAGTAATTCAATGACTGCTTTGACATTGTGATCATTTGTCATTTCAGCCACGCCGTTCCTTAAAGCATTAAGATGCTTGCTTACAAAATTCTTTAGCAGGTATATGTGTGTGCATACATATACTTGCAATGTTCTGTATTTACACGAAATTCAAACTGGATATTGTGTCATGGCTTCCATTTCTTTGTGCACCTGTGTTAGTCTTATTAAAACTGTGTCAGAGAAGACACAGCTATGCCTGTGTGGGCTCAAACATTGTAAAGTGATAAAATCCTGGTTAAAGTCTTATACCACATCAGGTGTTTGTATATATACATATACATTTGTATGTTGATAGAGAAACTCTGTGTTTAAAAGGCAGCTTTATGGAAAAGTCCTAGATTTTTATTTCTTTACATCCTTTGTATTCACTGTGTTCCTCTGCATGGGTGTTGTGATGAAATTCAGTTTAGATGTGGAGAATCACAGGAAGATGAACCCTTCCATTTCAAGTTCAAAACCAACCTCATATTTTAGATATAGTACCAGCTGAGCTGAAGTAAGATTAAATTAAACTACCTTGGTGAGCTGTTAGTAGTACAAACCCTCAGTGTAGAAGGGGTGCATTTAATTATATTTTTCTCTTTGAGTTTAGATCACTTCCAAGCATTCACACCTTTGATTCAGCAATTAAATATAGTTGGTCTTGTTTTCTTAAATTCTGTAACACCTACACATCTCATAGCTGATAGAGATGCCCACCTGGATCCTGGGCTCCCTCACCTGCCCCACAGGGTCTCCCACTGCCAGCTGTGCCCCATGACAGGATCAGAAGCAATGGGCACAAACTGAAACACCAAAGGTTCCATCTTCAAATCAGGAAGTATTGTGTTACTGCAGGGATAACTGAGCACTGGCACAGATTGCCCAGGTTGATTGTGGAGTCTCTTTCCTTGGAGATAATCAAAAGCCATCTGGATACACACAGGCAACTGGCCTGAGGTGGAACTGCTTGAACATAGGGGCTGGATCAGATAAACTCCAGAGGTCCCTTCCAACCTCAGCTGCTCTGTGGTTCTATGAAATCAAACACAACATAGAAATAAAATTGGAAATCTAAGTGTTTTATATGCCTATTTCACTCATCACATCGTCTTTTTTGCTGATATTTTAAAATCTGATAAATTTAGGAATCTATAACAAAGGAGCACAGACTCTGGTTTTTTCTCAAACCTTCAATCCTGTGAAATGCTGAGTATGTTCACATCTCTATTCACTGTGGTGATTTTTACATCTGATGAACTGAGGTCTCAATAAAATGAAAAGGACCAATGATTTATTGAAGTCACTGGATTGTACAGACTGTACAGAGCAAAGGAAGTCAAGTCAATTAACTTAATGTGCTAGGCAACAATTCTACATTTAGCTTTTTTCACTTTGCATTGGTTTTAGGTTTTGACTGCTGGATATGACTTTGCTATTTCTGACATCAACTTAAAATCAAAGTCCTTCTTAATCTTGTGGTTTTAGTGTGAAATCCTAGGTTGAATAAAGATTATATTATTTATTTGGGATTTCCTAAGGCGTTAGCAGAGATGCTGTTATCAGTTCCCATTGGTCTTCCTTCATCTTTTAACCATTTAGATCTTTCTACATGGTATAGTATTCAAAAGAAACATTATTGTTTGAGGGATACAATCTATGTGTCTTGTTGCTGGTGGCAGAACTTTGTATTCCTCTGACTCGAAACATGCTTCAGAGTTCTGCTGAAAATCACTGTGTTGTCAGTAAAAGGAGAAAAATGAAAACTGGTGTTTTTATGTGGTGCAGAATGATTTTATCTCCAGGAATTCAGTGGCTGAAAAAAAAAAAAAAACCAAACCTAGAAAAAGAACCCAAAAAACCCCCAAACCAAAACAACAAAACCACCCAAATATTTTTATAAGCCTTTTTTGGATCTTCTTGATGACTGTAATTTGTTTCCCAGGGTGTTATAAGAAATATTCACAACTCATTGGATAGAGTCCTAATGTTCTCTGTGATTGAATCAAGAAATCTTGATTATTTTCTGTTGTTATTATTTTACTTTGAATGGATCAGCTAGGATCTGGAATCTGCTCACATAAATTCAAATGCTTTAATAAGGCATCTGAGCTGCTGGCCCGCTTGTCCTGTCTAAGGAGCAGAGACAAACACCTCTGAATGGCCACTCTGCCCATCTCAAACCATACTTCAAAGAAACCTTTTTCTTTCTATTGATCCTAGACAGAGCCTAGAGCAATTTGGTGGCCAAACTCCAGTGAAATTAACAGACCAAACACAGGGGCTTTTGATTTGTATGACAGTACTGAGAGTATACTCCCCTGATTTATATGTCTATGAAAAATCTTATTTTTTTTCTGTGTTTTTTACATTTTCAAATTCTTCTCCTTGTCAGAAAGCTCTCCCTCCCCATTAATTCTGAATGTGCAGCCAGTTCAGAAGTGAGAGCTGATGCTTCTTCTCCTCCTCTATCCCACTCAGCTGTCAATCATTCCATGAACAGAAGAAATATTTAAAGAAACAGGATCCCATGAAGCTTGATATGTTCCAAAAGGAAAAAAAAAAAAAAGCACTCCATGTCAATAAAACCTTGAGTCACCTTGAATTGAAACACTATTTTTACTTCTGTTATTTCTCTCTTCTTTTTCTTCCAGTGTCTGAGATCAAGTTAGTGATCAAATAAGCAGCAAGTAAAACTTGCAGTCATGTCCTTTAACTCCAAGTTATCTTAAGCAATTTGCAGCTTTTTTCAAAATTTCTTTTTAAATTTCAGGGGTTTTTAGGGCAGTACAACAGAACGTCAAAAGGCAAGAAAATCTGAAGGTCTGTTCTGCCATCAGAACACAAATAGGGTTGGTGCAACAAAGAATTTTGCATTGCTGTACATCATGCTGTGCCCATGCTGTGGCTAAAGAACAATAATGCCAACCTTTTATGTGGAAAGGCGATAAGACTGGCTAAAAAAAAACACTGAATCTGCGTCAATGCATTACTTTTATAGGCCTTTCTGTACCCTGAAACTTTTACTCAGTCTTTTCAAGGTTTCTTCACAACTGTGAATAGTAAAAACCTTTCTGAGATCCACTCTCTGAGCTTTTCAGGTTAAGAAAAGTCGCATGAATCAGTGGAATTCACGGGTCAGAAGCACTTTAATCAGAAAACATCAGTCTTCACAGTCATCCAGCTATTTACACAGCATCAACAGAAGACTAAATTGAACAGAAGCCCAGTTATCCAGATCTTGCTACTGTCAGTTACATTTTCTGCTCCCGTTGTTGCTAGTAATTTCCTTTTTGCTCTACAGCTTTCCTGAGTGGAGCCACTTCTCCAGTCTGTAGTGATTCTACACCAATCATTTCTATTGCTTCTCTGTTACTGCCTAAGCGAAGGGAAGGAGGAACCACTCATGCATGCACAAGGACGTCTCGTTACCCAGCTGCTCCTGTGGAGGCTCTTGGCAGAGCCAGATCTTTTCACACAACAAGAAACAGTCAGAGCCCAGGAAGGATGTCAACAGAAAAGCGTGGAAGGGCACGTGGCCCCTGCAGAAAGGGGGGAGCAGGATGCAGACTGCCCTTGCACGCCCGAGACGTGCAGCAAGGACCCAACTCCAGCTGACCCCATGCCGTGCAAGCAGCATTTGCTTGTTGCAAAAGAGATGCTGACAGCTGTCAGGACAGTCACAGGGTGTGTTTTGTGGGCAAAGCATTGTGCTTTGTGTCCCTAAGTCAGGCAAGGATTTCCATTCTGTCTTAGCCAAGCGTGTACCCACTCTCATCTCAAAATAACATATGCTGCCTTATGAATCAGCATCAAGAGAAGTGCTGAGGCACAAGGGGGAAGTGCTGCCAATCCCTTATGAAAATGGCAGCAACAAGACAAGCAAGGCAAATTACAGCAGCAAAAGCCAGGGTGGAGACAGCCCCTAGGTGAATAGAAATGGAGGTGGCTCAGGGTAGGTTGTTTGTTATATTTTAACCAACCTGGAACCAGTCAGTATAAAATTCATACATTATCACTCCTGGAGGGAGAAGATGCAGTCTTCATGGTAAATCTCAAGGGGGACTGTCTTTCCCAACTTCAAGTGCCCAAGAGAGAGCCGAGTCAGAATTTTCTTCCTTTCATAAACTTAACCATGTTTGTGAGGCCAAAAAGCTGCTGACTTGAGTTTTGGCAGTTGGAGATCCTGAGCACAAGCTAAAATGGCTTTTTGCCAGTTTTCTACCCAGTGATTTAACTACAGTTGGACCCTTTGCATCTGATTAAAAAAAAAAAAACACCTTTGAATGTCATCACAGGAGTTGTATTCTAATGACTACAAAGATAGTAATTGCTAAGAGGCATCAGAGTACAACATGCTTTTGATCAGTTTCTTCTAGAAATTCCTGCCTGGAAGATGCAATGTGAAATATCAAATGTCTTATTAATGTCTCTCTCAGTTGACTTTACATGGGATTTCTGATTTAGCAGGGGGGTACAAAATACACTGAAAATGGAATATAACCCAAAGTTTAACTTAGAAAAATATAAGAATTGTAGTTAAATCAAAATATAAATGTGGTTTTGTAATGTATCCATAGTCATGACACTGGGTATCCCCATTTACTGGGAATGATAATGTGAGTTGAAGGCAGCTCAGCCCCATTGCTCTCACTGAAATTGTTCTGTTAGTTTTTCCACTTTTATACTTTATGTTGGGTCATGTCAGCACAGTCCCCTTTACAAGTCTGGCTAACTCAGGGAGGTGATCATGTTCTTTTAATGAACTAGGGGAGAAACATTCAAACTATCAGTTGATTCACCTAAAATCAGCTTCTTTGCAACAGCTGTGGGCAGCTGCATTATTCCCTGAGTTTCACAGGCACTTCCTCCTTGCCCATCTTCAGTGAGCCATCGTAAGTGTTGATTCAGAGAGCCACATTCCACCTCTAGGGGTTTCATCTGTCACAAAAAGATGCTCAGTTCTGGTAACCCACAGTTAGAAATGGCTGATTCCTTCAAGGTCACACAGTGAGATGGACTTAAGACCAACACAGAGGACAAAAAACTGCCAGGTGATGAAGAGAAAGTCTGTGCTATAATATATTAAGATCCAGTGAGCTACAGCTCCAAAGGAAGTGGCAGGGTGTCATTGCTCTGTGCAGGGAAATGTTATTTTTTGCCAGTTGACAAATGGAAGTGACAAATGTGGGACTTCTATTCAGTGTTGGTGCTTGTTTGCTGGTAGCTCTGCAGCAGCACTGAGCTGTAAGTCACTGTGCTGATTTTCTCTGGCACTTCAGCTCAGGAGCTGCCATTTCTCAGTCTTGTTCTTCTTTCTGTCTCTGCACTTATCCTGCAGAGGGTAAGAAATAATAAACCTGGACACTTCTTAGGCAGAGACCTCCTCTAGAGCTGAAGTACATCTGAAACTATGCTGAGTGTAGATCAGAAGGCTGGCTAGGACACGGAGTAGGTGGTCAATTGGATATTTTTACTCCTCCATACTAAGGCTCAGCAAAGCCTACAGAATATAATGTCTTCCTGAAGAACTTCCTATAGAGCTGTTGTGAAACAGCTGAAACTCAGTGAGAGGGGAAGAAAAGACTGGTATATCAGCTGCAAAGTGACTTTCAGAGATCAGTGCCTTAGAAATTTGCTAAGCAGAGGAGGGCTTCCATTAAATTTTCTGCTAATTTAAGAAAATAATTTGTACAGATAGAATACTCTGGTTATTTTTGTTAATAATTAGCCTCTAAAAATAGTGGAGCTCTACTTTTTCATGTGAAGTTCAGCTTACTGCCTGATACTGAGAAAAGGCCTAAAAATAACTGGTTTTATAGTTGATTAGCACTTTCTGGTTCTCGTTCTTCGTCACTAGAGAGTCAGTCGAAATAATGCTGGGGAGGGGAAGAGGCCAGTCAGTGATACAGCTACTTTCCCTACAAGAAAGGTACTGTGAGCATTGATAATGCTCCCCCTGACCTCTCCTCAACAGATTTTCATGCACTTGCCAGGGGGCTTTAAAGTAGCTTGGAAGTACCAAGTGCTTTTTGTTTCCTTTCCATTCATTTCCATTGCCTTGCCTGTTCAGCAAGGCAGGCACTTATGTAGCAGTGATGATAGTAAAAACCAATAAGAAAATCACAATGGAAAGTTCACACTTCTCTGGCTTTGTATCTTCATAACTCTTTATGCAATGATCTGCAACAAACTCTTCCTCTTCACTGCATTCAACTTTGATATTTTCAGTGCAGGCTTCTATAACTTCTGTTGCTATTTCTACAACAAGCTGCGCCTTGTGATGCGAGGCGTTCTAAAGTAATCTGGCACATGAATATCTCTCTTCACTTGAAAATCAATAAAAACCTTCAGTCACGTTTATATTTCTGTGTACTGCTTCTAGATAACAGGAGCATGTCTTCCCTGGGTTATAGCTGATCACAAAGCGAAAACAACTGCTAGGATTTCGTGTCTCAGAAGATGACCTTGTCCTTATTTTTTTTTTCTTGTCACAAAAAGAGCTGACTTGCCTAGCCATCCTTAAAATAGAACTAATTACCATCTGTTAGCAGGCCCCTAATGCTCTGACTGTAGATCCTTATGCACCATTCATGGTTTCACAGCCATGATGATAAATTGTCTGTAATTCAGAATTCATGTGGAATTACATCAGCTTACCTGGGTGACCCAGCACACATTATGGAGACTTCTTCTATAGAGCCTTGCATACTGAATGTTGGACTCCACAGAGAAAGGCAAGGGCAGCCTTTTAATCAATGTACACAGTGGAAGTATTCAGGCAACGCTGATGAGTCCTGTCTGTTGCATGCAGAAGGAAGGACAGAGAAATCAGAAACCTAGATCCTCCTGCCAGCTAGTCCAGGTTGGTGCAAAGGCAGCCCTGGAAAACAGAGCCCCACATTACAGGAGGGAAAAGGAGCTGAGTCGTGACTTGCTAAATAATGATACAGGCTTTGAGCAACTCCCAGGGAAACATAGCATGGAATGATTTCTTCATTCTGTATGATTGCATAGCCAAATCTACCCAAGCAGCAGGGAACATGACTCACCAGCAACCCTGAACTTTGTTCATGTGCACACAAGAAGAGCCACTTACCCTTGTTCCAGCTACTCCCTCACAGTACTCAGCCACGCTAGAAACGGTGCTGGATTCACAGGTCTTGGTGACTCCTCTCAGCCACGCATAAAGCTGAGTGTGTTTCCATCCTGTCTGAAAAAAATGAGGCAAGGCTGCTGCAGTTTGACTCCTTGTATTGCAGAATACAAGGGGAAGGGGAAGACTTCACAACTGCAGTTTTAAGCCAGTGCTGTTTGAGCAATGTGACACTTTTGCAGCCTTCTCTCTCTGCCATGCCAAACCTGAAAGGGTCTTGGAAATGGTTGGGGGGAGTTCAGTCCCTGAACAGCACCCCATAGCTGTGTGCTACTTGTTGATGGCATAGAAGTGCTTGCCCAGTCAGGCCAGGTGGGACATTAAATATCAGTATCAGTGCAATTAGTAAGCAAATAAAATTAACAATTATCACTACCAAATATAGAGGTGATTCTTCAATGAATGCCCAGGAATGAAAATGATATGGTTTATTTTTAGATTCTTCCCATTTGGGACCAATATTTTAAAATCATCTGGAAGACCTGATGCATTTTATTAATGCAGAGATATTTCTTTCCCTTGTGTAACTCCCTGAAAGGCAAATCAGAAATAAAATGACATTAAACTTGGAAAAGCTCTTTATTTCCCAGAGGCTGTAGCCTACTTCAAATGGAAAATACTGTTATCAGCTTTTCCTCTTTCCAATTTCAACGACAGGCAGTACTCTTACCTCAAACCTTCCCTCTGAACCACCACAAAAAATAAGCCTCTAATAGCTCTGTCAGAACAACAGGCTGTTTCCCCTTCTTATATCTGTGCATCTTGATTTCTTTGTTCTAGACAGTTTTGGATGTAGCACTTTAAAGGCAAGAGATCTGTTGAAACTCCCAAAACCCAGACATCTCAGAAGGAAAATCTGTTCCAGGAGAACATACAACATAGTTTATACCTACTGCTTTTTTTTCTGGATATTTGAATGAAAGAGGAAAAGTGTTGCATGGTGATCAGTCCATTTAAGTGCTCTCTGGCCTTTACTGGCTATTTTAGGTGTTAGGTGCACTTCAAATTTTGATAGAAGTGATACCAAGGATGTAACATGTGGTTGTCAACAACAATTGTAACTCTCACAGTTGACCTCAGTTCTAAATTTAAAATTCCTGTGATGATATCAGGATTTCACAGTCAACATTGATAGGCTTGGGACCACACATTAGGGCACCTTCCTGTTTTTCACTACCAAGTTAGCTTCTACCAACTGAATAAAGAATTAAATTAAATTAAATTCTCATCTTCTTTAGTCACAAAAGGAGAGACTTAAAATTACAAGAAGGTAGGAAGGATTTTTTTTTTAATCTTTTGGTTTTATTTACCTTTCATGAATCCTTGAAAAGGGTCAGGATGCTCCACAGAAAGCAGAGACTTGCAGTGTTACCATGTCAGACATAGCTGTAAACCTGTGTAAGTCCAGAAGCTTCAATCTCTGTGAACTCGGCTTTGTGAAGCTACTAGTGTGCTGCTCTGTGGTCCACACACCAGAATAAACTTTTCAGACTGGATTCTGGAACAGGAGAGAGGCTGCTGCAGCCTGAACCAACCAAAAAGCTCATACATCTTAGCAAGGCACTATACTCAGAAGAGCTCTGTTAGAAAGTCTGCTTTTCCTAGGAGCCCTGATATATGTACGGAGTCAGGAAAAAGCTGAGAAGTCTGGAGTGTCTCTCAGAAACACCTAGCCCTGGTGGTCTAGCCTGTATTTCTCAGCCTGCCAGATTTACTTAGAGGTATCAATCTTGTGTCAAAATAACCAGTATGTTTGAATATATCCACCTCTTCTAGTCCTGATTATGGTGGAAAATGGAAAGAAAACCACAGGACATCTAGCCGCAGATCATCATCACAGCTTTCTTTATTTATCCATAGTTCTCCTTTATTTAAATCTTCAGCTTTCAGATTCTTGACTTATGTGTCAGAGACCATTAAACTACAACAAATCCATATGCTGCGAGTGTGGAGGCAACAGCACGGTTATACATGGAGATCCGTTTCCAGATTATTGATAGCAGTTAGATTAGTCTCTACCCTATGAAAAGAAGAATGAATTTAAACCATCTGCCAACTGTAGTTTGCTTTTGGTATTATCCACCAGAGGACAAGGCTTCTAAAACATGATCCCCCGCTGAGCTGAAGCTGTGAATCTCTGGCTGTGAGAGCAGTGGGTTTGAGGCTTCAGCCAGCGCTTGGGAACCTCCTCACTGTGCAGCTTACCTCACTCCTAATGAGGCTCAGGGGGCTCCAAACAAACAGATGGACAACAGAGGCTACTGACAGACCATCTGCTCAACACCACAGAGGACAGGTGAAAACACAAGGCATTTCTCCAGCTGTTCCTTGTAGCGGGGATCTTGCAAACCAAGAAGGTGTTGCTGTGATATCAAATCTAAAATAATAATAGGCATTAGATCTACCAAATGCCAAAGACAAATAAAATGCAACCTTCTCCTAAAGAAGGGTGGCTCTCAGTTCTTTTAAAATAATGCTTTGCTATCCTTCCACAAAGTGCTTTGCAAAGAATAAATTTCAGTTAATACTAACACATTTCTCTCATATTCTCCTTTTGTTCTGTGCTGAACTAGACTTTTCATGCCTTGCATGGGACTTTCTACCCTACATGCATTGCAAAATCTCCAGCTTTATGAAAAGTAACACATGTTCAATTAAATGTCAACATCTGTAACTTGTTGCTGTTTTTTTTCCCCGATGGCACCGTGCACTAAGCAGTCATGAGAGCAGATTGGATGAAGAGCATTTTAATTACATGCACACAGAATGGTCTAGAACTGCTTACACATTTATAAATAATACAAATACTTAATATCATTCCTGTCTTTAAATTTTGTCAACTCATTTCCTGTAATTTTAGCTCTGTTCTGTAGCATGTAGCTTTAGGTTTTCATTCCTGAGTGACACGCCCTCATCTTCTTATAATGTGCATTCTTTAATCTCATGAAAGCAGATTCTCTTCTTATTGTGCGTACAAAACAATCAACCAAAATTTATAACCTACCTCATAATTTGCACTAGACTCAAGTTTATAAACCTTGCCACCTGTATTTCCTGCGCAATGCAAATATAACTATGCCTTAATATCATGGAATAATATGTGTGGAAAGGACCTCTGGAGGCCATCTAGTCCTGCTCAGACAAAAGAGAGCTTTAAAGGCTGGTAAGGGATATTCTCCAGATGAGTTCTGCAATCTCCACAGTTGGAGACCCCACCGACCATTCATTTCAGTGCTTAAACTCTGTTAGGGAGAAGAATTATTCCTGCATACCCAGGAATATTGGAAGCTGGAAATTGGATTGCTTATTTTGTGACCTGTCACTAAGAAAATTCTGGCTTTACCCAACAGACAGTCCCCATTAAAAATCTTGATAGTATGAAGTACCCTGGATCAGATCCATGAAGGTGGCACGGCACCTATTTTGCATTTACATATCTAAATTTCTTTTTAGCTTCTGCACAATAACTAACAACTTTGCAAACGCTGTGATCTTTACATTCCTTTTTGCTACTTGGTGTTATTTCTGCTGCAGCCTAAGTATGCTGACCACACCTTTATCATACTGATGACCAGCTTGCATCTTTTCCTTCGAATTTTTGAGGATTTGGACATCTAAGGTATAATCTAGTTCCCTGTACAACCGATCAGTCTCAGTAGTTCTGAACAGAGGCTTTATTCTAAAGCACCAGTGTTTTCACAACATTTTTCGTATCACCATCACTTAGGGGTATTGTGTCACAGTTGTAATGCACTGTAAGCTATGCTTGTCTGTATAAAGGGTAGTGAATTTCTTGCTGATAACAAATGGACAGGTTTGTCTGCGACAGGTTGATCGGGAATTCCAAACAATCCATGAAGAAAGTTCAGAGCAGCATCTCGCTTTGAAGTGGCCGAACAAGGGGAAGGCTTAAGGCAAGCAATTTTAAGAATCAGTTCTCTCTCCCAGTTTTCTTACATAGTCTGCCTGACTAGATTCAGTTTTAGAGTTTAGATAGATTTGCATTTGCATTGAACTCATACTTGCATGCAACTTCAAACAGACTGAGCCTGACTTTCATCAAGAAGAAAGTAGATTTATAGCTGCTGAAGAATTGGCAATTTCATGTTGATTTTTAGACAACGTAAAGCTCCCACTAAGAAAATGTTCTTTACTGCTCTTCAGAGGTCCTAGTTCCTGAAAGCATGTACCTAATACTGGCATATATATATATATATATATATATATATATATATATATATATCCTTGTTCCCAAACAGCTACATCTGTCTGCAGTTGAATGTTGGAACTCCCTGATTTCCTGCCATTTTGCTTTCCTCGTGAACTTCCATCCTCAGCATGGAAAGGTTTTCCCATGTGTAGAGGTGCTAAAAAAGCCTGGTTTCCTGCAAGTATGTGCTCTTTATGCCCCCAGATCTTAATTTAGTTCTGAGCAAGGCCTGGTCTTCTTTGCACGCCCTCATTTCTGCTCATCCAGTCCAGAGGCCTCACATTGCACATGTAACACCAGCCAGGTGGCTTAATAGACCTAGAGCTGGTAGAAAGCATGACCACTGAAATCTAGCTGCCTCAATTTCAGTGGATCATCAAATCACATATCCTTCTACCTAATTTCTGGTTTTCAAGAAATGTACCAAAATATAATTGTATTTGATATTTCCACACTTCTGTCAAATCAGACTGGCTCGGACAAGCTCAGGAGTTATTAATGGGAGGCATAGGCAAGATATTGTAAGAGCTTCATTTCCTCAGAAAATCAGGTTAAAACTTCTCTGATAATGGATTAGATTCTTTGCCCTATTCAAAGATCACTTAAGATAACCCTTGGACAAAGACTTCAAAACAATACAAGATAAAGGAGGTTTTAACTTGCATGATGACTGCCAAGAAGTTTTGTTGAAGCCTAAATTTTGGCAGGAGGATAGCAAATACCTCTTTTATTTGGCCGTGCTTTCATATCTGCAGCAGGAAGAAGCTGTATTGTTGGAATCGCTATGGTGATTGCATACCAGTTGATAATCTCTTGCACTCCAGAAGTCTTGATTATTAAATTCAGACTAATTAAAATGGTGTTAGGCACATTCTATTCTAGTAGTTCTGACATGGAGAGCTATCTGGCTCAAAAAATAAGTAAAATCGCCATTTAGATATGATAAAACCTCTTGTTTAAAAGGAAGATGATGCTGAAATTGAATAAGTTAAAACTGCAATTCCATTTTTAATTAGTTTCTTAAGGAAAAGTTCAGCACTTCCAAGCAGAAGTTAACCACTTCAATGTCATAAAAATGCCATAACTAACTAAGAATTTGTCAAGAATAAAATACTGCAGCTTGAACAACAGTTTTGCAAGGATTGGAATTTTAACCTCCAGCCTGATGTCTCCATAGTAATATCAAGAAAGGAGAATTGAAATTCAAGTTTATTTTTACTCTACACACCACAGCTTTTGTCACAAACCTCCTAGAAAATGAATTGTGCATATTTCACCATCTTGTCTCTCTGTAGACAGATGGATATATCTAAAAGGCTCAAATTTTCAAAAATAGCTCATGATTTTTGAATACCCAGTTCTCTTTTGTATTTTGGGAGTTGTACACCCAGACGGCCTTGTTGGTCCGTGTTGGATTAGGTCCAGTTTTCAAAGAACTTCAACAGTACCCACTGATGCACATGGGCAGCTCTACATGTCTCAAAGTCACACAGAGATGTCACTGAGGTGCCTGTGTATGTTTCAGAAGCCTACATCAGGATGTTGAGTTGTGGGATTTTGAGAAAGAAGGAGATTTACAAATCTTGTCTTTTGCGAGAATTCAAAGCTTTTAAAGAAACCAGTCCTGTGCTAGTATAGTTGATCCCCTGCAGTGTACCAACCCTGGCCACAAAGAGAGAGGAAATAAATTTCATTTGCTTTTTGAAAGTAGGAAAGTATTTCCCTAATTTAATTTGATTTAAATGTTGAAATGGTACACAAAGGCAGGACTTCAGTAGCAAAGTGGTGATAGACTGCTTCTCAGATCCTTCGGACCCCCCACCTCCACCTTCAGTACCACAAGGGAGATGGAAAAATAGAGGACTGCATGTTTAGCACAGTGAAGAATGAATTCTGAAGCAGCTGCTTCCATTCTTTCAGACTTCATCTGAATGCTTGCTGCATTAGCAGCAAGCCAGTGTTCTGGAATTGTGTGCAGCTGGCCAGAATCCATACATGGGTTCTGCAGAAGGAGTTTTTTAGATTCTTTACACTGATGTGAGGTTTGCCCCCAGCCCAGATGCTTCGCCTTTTGAGGTGTTATTCAAGAGATGAGTTGTTCCTCATGTAGGCTATATATATGTGCTAAGCTTGCAAATCACATCAAGGGTTCTTTTCAGTTCTGGAAAGAATATAGGAAGTTGTCTATCCTTGATAGCTGTTGTCTTAAAAGCATGTTTTCTCCTTAAGCAATTATACCATATCCCTAAAAGCATAGTTGTGTCCAGTTTACAATCTCAGAGCTGTACACTGAAAGACTTTATTGTTTCTGATACAAATAATAGCTTTCATTGCATTTCTTTATTCCACAGTTGTCCACTGTGTTTATGTTTTCCCCAGATATTTGTTGTCATAGGGCATAAGTCGCTCTCAAGTGAAATTTTTCATAGAGGCTATAGCAACTTATTGTAGGAGGGATTTCCTGAGCCCCACTCACAAAATTATTGTAAAAATTGTGATGTTTTTTGGAATTCCAGAATTAGAGTGCTACACACAGAAAGTTCAGCAGGGGTATTACAGATGCTGCAAAATTTACACCATTTGTATCACCACGTTAGTGTTGTGTTAGTATGCCTAAAACAGAAATGAAGCAGCTGGTTTAAGGTCCCTGTGACTGAGTGCTGCTGGCTGAGAAGATCACCACCCCTATGCAGTTTTCTACTGCCCCTCCTGCTTGAGGCTGTGGTACCCACAGCACAGGCTGGACCTATTGGCATGCAGAGCCAAATGCTGTCAAACAGCAACATCAACATGTTTTTCCACAGGCTTGGCTACAAACTAAGGCAGCTGAGAAGCAGAACTGATAGGCTTCTACTTCTTCTGCTGGGTGGGAGATGTTCTTCCTGGCAGAGATGTCAATGCACAGTTGAGAGCAGTAAGTCTCCAGGTAGTTGGGATAAAACTGAAAAGTACTGCGGGTCAAAGGTGCAATACTGCCTCTGTAGCTTAATAAAATGTTATCTTGCCACCTCTTGGCCATAGCAGAATTCAGATGCTGACTAGGAAACAGTGATGTTAATCCTTTTGCAGGAAAGAAATTCATTCAGACAACTTTCCTAGCTTAAGTTGTTAAGTTTAATTTCATTCAGTATCTTTAGTCAGAGTAACCTTGTTTTCATAATCCAGTGTAGACCTTTCCATGCAGCCAGGAGCAGAATTGATACTGCCTGAGATCCAGATAGGAGATTTGCCTTCAAGACCAGCCTCTTTTCCTGTAGCAAGTGCTCTCTATTGTACAGCAAACCACATCTAAATTTGTAGTTTGGCAGCAACAGAAATGCTAGAAGCTCCCTAGTTTCCTTTACAAAAACTGCTACAACTTTTCTCCATTACATATCTTTTGAGCAGTTGCCTGTGATGCACTGTCAGGTGTCTGGAGACATTCTTACCTAAGACAGGAACAGAATTCAGTGACTATTTTATTTTGCAATTTATATAAACTTATGTATTTTGCTTGTAAAATGATGCAGAGGGCAAGATTTAGGAGGAAAGTGTAGGACCTTACAGATTTCATATTCTAATAAAACAGAATTTCAAGCACCTACAGTTTAAGTCTTTGTAATCCAGCAGACAAATATAGAAAGGACTGCTGAGAAAGGTAACTGCAAGAATTACGTAGGGTGTGTGCCAATGGAAAAAAAGTTGAAGATATAAGCTCAAGTGTGTAATTAAAAGTAGCAGGATTTTATTTTAAATAGCTGAATATTAAGAGCAACAGTTTGACAGACTAAGTTATCAGTGTTACTGCTTGCAATGAACAGGCAATGAAACAATGTCTTAAGAGAAATTACTTGACTGCAGATGGACATTTTTGAAACTAGACCAAACAGAAATGCAAACACCAATTGGGAGCAAGTGTATTCTGTGTGGGAGGTGAACTAGGTGAGGTGAAGAGGGTGAGGTGATAAAGTAAAAAATGTAAGAAATAGAAAAGACTTATAAATAAAGCACTTCTGTATCTTTGGGGATGAAAAATGTTACAGGAACATAACCAATGGCATTTAGTTTTTTAACAGATGGACCAAAGAAGCCATCAAAAGATGACACATTGAAATCTACAAAATGTGGGGGCCTTTTTCTTCTTCCTCTTTTTCCTTTTATTTTTTTAATTGAAGCAAACTGAACTAGGCTAATTGATGCTATTCAGAGACAGTACAGGGGATTGACGCCTCACAGTACCAAGCTATAGAAGACAGCATGAACTTCATGAAAGTAGTGAGAAGAGGCTCAGGCAACTCTGGTCCCCACTGGGAAACTACTGAGTCATTAAAAAAACCCCAGAAGTACAAAAGGATATGATATATTTTAAGAAGGATTGACCTTAATATATGAAGCTGTTGACCCACAGTTTGCAGGTGACTTAGTGCATAGGTGAAGCTGTAGGATATTGCTCAGTCTTTCTCAGTTTTCAGCATTTTGCTTCATATTAAGGAATCAAAATGTAGATACACATTTGGGCCCGACCAGGGTCTGTTTTACCTCATGTTTGAAAAACATTCTGTCTTCTGTCCTGTGTGCTACAGGTATCAAATGTGAACCAAGGGGGTGTGAGAATTCTGTGGCTATTAGAATGCTGGTGTTGGAGATGCAGTACTCAAATTAGGTGCTGGGGGCCATGGTGTGTTGGAAACACATAACTCCTGCATCTCCCAACAACAGGAAACTGCATTAAGAGACCAGACATGCCACACAGCTCCCTATAGCACTTCCTGGACATGCTGAGAGACTTTCAGATAGCAACAGGGACTTTCAGACATTGTGAGTCTTCTCAGACCTAGCTCATCAATATAAACAGGCATCTTACCTGATCATTAAGAATCACTTGTGAATCCTGTCCTTGTTGGCAACACTGTGTCTGGAATCCTTTTTTCATGAGCTCTTCTTTTCAGGGGAACTATGTGTTTATTGCAACCTGCCTCTCACAAAGCTGTGGCAGTTTGACAGAATAGGACAGTAATGGAGAAAAAGTAGCACTTTACTGCTTTGTGTCAATGTTTGCAGTAACCTACTGCAGCCAACACCCATAATTTGCCATTACTCTGCACTAATTTAGGTATCTGCAGAGAAACATTAAGGAAAAATCCATTAAGGATATTTTACAGGACATCAAATAAGTTAAAGATCCAGGAAAGAAGGCAGCCTAAATTTCACTTATGATACACCAGGTGTCTTTGGACTTATTATCTACTAGATAGTTACAATGATAGCACTAACAGTAATATCACCACGCTGGACATCGAGAGAAATATTTTCTTTTAATGATGCCTCTTAACAATATTCCATGTTCTCCTAGGTTTGCACCATTCCATCCCAGCCTCCTCAGCCTGCTGTTGTTCCAAAGCCAGTTCAGTCTGTCATCCATGTTCCATTGCAACCCAGCTGCCCTGGCCGAGGCAAGATGGCAAAGCTCATCAATCCAGAAGAGATGACATCTAGGGATTATTACTTTGATTCCTATGCTCACTTTGGAATTCATGAGGTAACCTTTATTTTTGTTTCAGCAATTGTTAAATAACTAACAATATAATATTTATTATTATTCTTATTTCTTTTATATTTCACTTACTTATCTGTATCCCACTTGCTCATTATTCCTTATTATATTCCTGTGCCTTTCCTCAGACAATTTTATAGTCTGGTTAAGTGTCAAAGATATCACCCACTTCTCTAGAGACTTGCACTCAAAACCTCTGTCCCACTTAGATTCTTACTGCAGCTGTCCATGCAGAGGTGAATTTCACAAGTGCATCAATGCAGTGCATTTATGGGGGCTGCAAACCAGCCCAGCCACAACCATGGGCACTCCCTCGCTGCTGAGTTGGGGATTTTGTTCTCTGGGGTGTTTGAGCACAGACATCAGCAGAACAGCCACTCAGCTGACATGAGAAGCCAAACAGTTTCTTGACTCCTATCATGTAACTTGAATGCACAAGTTGCATTGATGGGAACATTAAGCCCAATTGCCTCCATTAAATACACTCCTGGAAAGAATTTTAAATACTCAATGGACAATTTACTATCAAAACGCTCACTGTAGATGAGTTCTAAAGAAGTCACTGATACCTTGCCCTGCCGATATTTTTGTGGCACAAGAGGATGGGATCTTTAGGAGCAGGATGCAAAAAAGCAAATGTGAAATAACTCGGAGCATTCCTCACAAACAGCACAACAATATCTATTTCCATTACTCTAGTAATTGGTTGTGGGGTGTAAGCATAAAAGATTTCTATCTGCCGATACCACCTTGCCATTGTAGCATTCAGAAATTCAGTCCAAGAATGGAAGAGTATAGAGAAACAATTGAGTGGGAAGGAAACCTAGGAGGAATTTTGAAGACACATCAGAGACCTTAAATCAAATAGAGCTCCTGATGGAATGATACAGCCATGTAGGTCTCAGGGAGAGCAGAGAGCTTTTTGCTGAGGCTGGGAAGTTTCCTCCTTGCCTGAAGAAGGTGTGCACTGGTAAAGGATCTGTGTCAACAAGTAAAGGAGCTGCTAGAGGAGGCTGGCAGACTTTGAAGCATCAGGGGCATGAGGAAGAGACTATCTTGTCTGAGAGCATGAAGGTACAAGAGCCTAAAACCCCAACTGTAGTGAAAGGAGAGGCAGCCAGAGTCTGTGCTTACCAGGTTTGGAAGTGGGGATTCCCTTTTAAGTGGGAAGGCTGGAAACTTGTGCCTTCTGGGAACAGGAGGGAGGCTCTTGATCCACCTACAGATCTCTGGCTGCAGAATAGGGTCAGTGTCTTCATTGTAGCTGAGGGGCAGGAAGTTCTGTCCAACAAACTTCCAGAACCAGCTGGCTCTAAGCCAGGCAGAGGCACTGGGAGCAAGTGACAAGTGATAGCTGCAAAGGCTCTCATCTGCTGGGTACAGAGGCCCCCATCTGCTGACAAGATCTCCTGCCAAGGCATTTGGATCTGGGACATTGTGGAGAGACTGCTGGCTTTTGTCGATCCCTTAGACTAGCCCTTAGAGCCTGCTGCTGTTCTACACGAGCACCAGTGAGACCTGGAGCATATCAAGTGTCACTGGGAGCTCTCAGGATGATGATCCAACAGCAAGGTGTGCCAGGTGGATTTTTGCCTCAATTTCAACAGCACAAACAAGGACTCAAGGAGAAATGTTACCACGAGTCCAGAAATGCTTGTGCAGCTGGTGTCAATGACAAGTTTTTGGGATTTGTATCTATGAGACCCTTTTTGAGGATTGAGGTCTGCTAGGAAGAGACGGAATCCACCTGACAAAACAGGCCAAAGGCATCAGTATCGACACCTGGGGAGATACCACTGGTGACTGGCCTCCAGATGGACTTAGTGCTGCTCATTACAACATTTTTGGAGCAGCAGTTCAGTCATTTCTCAGCCCACTGCACTGATCGTTTATGCAGTCCACAGTTCATGCATTTTTTCAGTGAGGATGTTATGGGAAAAAAAGGTGAAAATTTTTCAAAAAATCAAGATGAAAACCATCCTCTTCCTCATTCCTCTTCCCTCATCCTCAAAGTCCATTACTTCAACATAGGAAGATACCAAGTGCTCAGTCATCTCCAAATCCGTGGTGAACACTCCCAGTCACCTTCTTGTTCTTAATATGTGTGGAAACAGTTTCCATGAGGGTGTAGTCACACCTTTCCAGTGGTGATGGACTGCTCTCTGCCTGATACCAAACCATGCTTTATGATAAAAGCTGCCTTTTGTTCATCTGCAGTTACTGAGCACTCACAGTGTCCTGCCAAGACAGGTAAATAAGCAGCTGACAGGTGTAGCAATCCAGTTCATGATTGCCTCAGACTGCTGGGCAGTGAACAGATCCTGTTCATCCTGAAATTGAGAAACTCATTTTCTACCTGTTCAAACTATGAAATTAGGCAATAGAATAAGCAAACCTTCATCCTTCTAGACAAACCAGGAGCATTTTCAGAAAGTTAAAGTCTGTGTTGAATGGTCTACACTTCTCTTAAAAATGACACCTGGGTCTTGAGCTGGGTGCTTTTCATTTATGTAGTTTGACTGATGGATGTACAAGAGAAAGCAAGGTATTGATGGAATTAAATGAATGTACTGCTGCTATCAGTGCATCTAAAATCAGGCCCTAACAATGATATCTCAAACTAGCGAGATAGTAGTCTGGGTGATACATTAATATATCCTGGAAATTTATCAGATAAATGAGTGAAAAGAGAAGTGAGGGAGCTTACAATACAGAATTTCTAAGCTCTGCTGTGGGCTTCTGCCTCACATGGGCAAGGCTGTCAAGCCTGCTGTTGTATAATGTCTTCTGGAACCATTTCTTTTCTGTTCAAAGAGGAACCTCAGAAGGTCCCTCCAATGAGGCTCTGGCTTGCACATGATTTAGGAGGAAAGGAATGTCTGGATTTCTGTGTGGCTTCTGTCTATTCCCAGAGCAGTGCTGTGGTTAGATTACATTCTGCTTGTTGATTGTAACAGTGAAGTAATAGCAGAATAAAATCATACAAGGGACATCATGCTGCTTATTAATAACTCAGCTCTAAGTAAGCCGGCGTTTTACAGTTGCTTTGATGTGTGCACCCCAAAGTACTTGAGAAACCCTTCATGTTGTGTGTTAATAATGCTGAAATGACAGCAAGGGAATGCATTCAGCAGCAGTGTGGAAGGCATGTAAGCATTTCAAATAGTGACACAATCCTTTTATTTTCATCACAGGAAATGTTAAAAGATGAAGTGCGCACATTAACCTATAGAAACTCAATGTATCACAATAAACATGTTTTTAAAGATAAGATTGTCCTCGATGTTGGAAGTGGCACGGGAATCCTCTCCATGTTTGCTGCAAAGGCAGGAGCCAAGCAGGTTTATGGGGTAAGAAGACTTTCTCTCACATTCTCTCAATGTTTGCGCATTTTGCCTGACAATGTGGCTTTGTGATTGACCTTTTCTTGTCTTGATTTCAAGTTCTACTCTCCAAGCTCATCTATGGCTTGGTTTATAGTCACCTCAGTGCAGTTCTGTTGTATTCTATGACTTGCACTACTGCACCTTTTCCAATGGGGATAAGTAAATATCTTTTCCTATGTGGAACCTTTGGTGTTCTGGTATATATTCACATTTCTTCTTGGCTGAAAAAAGTGCTAAGAGACTCACTCCTACTCAGAGGGGTTAAGGGAACTATCTTGCGGTTTAAATGTTCAGGGTCTGCAACTTTGTAGTCTTGGAAACACATTTCCTTAATACACTTTTCCCTGCATATTACAACTCAGCAAATTGTGCAAGAAAGCATGTGCATGTTTTCTGTGCCAACAATAACACTTTTCAGAGGCAGAAGGAAATTATTACCTTAAATACATTGAACTTTAGGAGCACGAATGTGCTGTTCTCTGCAGAGAAGTCATTACGGAGAGCATAGATTTGCTTACTAAGTATATTCAAACTTATTTTTACTGACTCTAAAATGACAAATGCAGTTTCTTTTTGCTTTGGACTTCTGTTTGCCCTGAAGACATAATGCAACATAGAAAAGGGGAAATAGATCCTATTTCTCAGTGTACTTCAACAAAATTGTTTACTAAAACTTAATTGGGTGCATCTGTGCATTTGAGGACACTGATGTCACTAAGTACCCAAACTGTGTGTCTTTATTACTGGTAATGATACATGAAATGTCATTTCAATTCTCAGGCTTATGTTTTCAAAATCCAGTGTAACTTCTGAGTATCTCATTTGAGTATCAGACCAGAATGTGAAACTATAGATAGCTGAAATCAAAAGGTGCTGGAGAAAGTTTTGGAGTTTAAGCACAAGACAGAAAGCTGGAAAGTATTTTCTTGTAAACCAATTATTACTTATTAATATGATCAATTACCTCAAAGCTTCAGGGAGGATAAACCTACAGCTTTCTGTGATGCAGAAATGCAGGTCTCATGGAAAGATGTTGCAGTGCTCTAGAAGTATAAGCATATACAAAATGATGGTGGTGTGCTCCCACCTTCCCATCTCTCAGATCCCTGGCCATATGGTCTTCCTCCCTCCCTTGTGCTGGCACTGGTGTTTATCTGATTCTACAGTGAGCCAGCTCACTGGCAGAAAATTCACCAAGTAAAAGAAAAATAAATACTTTTCCATGTTTGTTGTTATTGTGAGGGGTTTTTGTGTTTGGGTTTTGGTTTTTTCCCCCTCTGGACTTCTTTAGAGTTCAGTCTTTACCTCAGGACTTTATAAAGCTGAGTGGCACACCAGTGCCAGCTCGCCGACGGACTGCTCATCGCTGAAGCTGGTGGGTGTGCTATCCATGGAACTTAGCTCTCAGAGGAACTCCCTTAGGTGTGAAACTTCTGCTACAGCCAAAGAATTTCAGCCTTCTTGTCAGATGAGCTGTCTCACCGTGAACCCTGTATACAGCAAGCTGCAGAGTGGATTTGTGTTGGACAAGCAGCCATTTCAGACCTAGCAGTGGCAATCTTATAGTCAATTTGAGAATTTATGGTCATGTTTGCCACTGGAAACTGTGACTGTTCCATTTAAAAAGCAAACATTTGCCATGAGTTATTACATAGAGCTGCGATGTTCCAGTTTCTTCTCTACAGTTAAATGTGATTTTTCAAATAGCATGATGTGGGAACTGTTGACAAATGCAGAGTGTTGGTTTTTTGACTACAGAAATCACTCTCCTCTTACTCACACTTTCCCTCTTGGGGTTCAAATCCATCCACTACTCTGTCTGGTTCTTCTTACTCACTGCTGGAACTTATTTCTTGCCACTACTTAAGCTAACAGCTAGAATTATCTCTGGGTCTTCAGGAGATGTAAATCATAGAATCATTAACTTAAAGCTGTATCAAGTTGGCCAAGGACATGTCCAGTCCAATTTGGAAAATCTCCAAGTACAGATACTCTCTGAGCACCTATTCCAGGCCTACAATCAGCAGGAATTTCCCTTGCTCATGATTACTGACTTTTGTCTTGTCCCTGTGAAGTTCAGAAAAGATTTTGACTTCACTTCCTTTGCAAGCCCTTTTGGGATACTTTTTGGTTGCTATTGGATTGGGGGGAGGGGGGAAATATTTTCTACAACCTGAACAGAACCAGCTCCCTCATTTTTTCTTCTTTCTTCACCTGCTCTGTGCCCTAACCCTGGTGGGAGGGTACCACTGTGCCATGCTGATGTTCATCTAGCAGGGGAGCTGTTGTAAGAAATGTAGAGATAGAATTGGCACACAGCTCTTGGTGCTTGGGAGGGGTCAGTGAGGGACACAAAAATGCACAAAATATCCCTTGAAGCCTTGGTTCCTCGGCTGCATTTAGTCATACAAAATTCAGGACAGTCTGGAATTATCTGAATTCCGTGCTGTTTTCAGACAAACAAGACAGTGCAGGAGAGAAGGAGTTAAACAGACACAGAAAATGAAGGCTGATGTTAGATGTCAGCTGCTTTGTATAAAAAGGTGGTGATGAGGACACAGCCCAGGGGAAATCTGGGGATCTTGTGACTGGCTCAGGAAGAGACCACAGTAAATGAGGAGACATTTGCAGCAGCAGATTGAAGACTGAGAAGTAAAATGAAAGCAGAGGTGAATATACACACACAGAACCAGATGGAGCTATTCAAGGTCCATGCGGGCACCACTGCTATTTAAGATCTTCATTAAGGACAATAGATGGTGGGATTGAGTTCACCCTCAGCAAGTTTGCAGATGACACAAAACTGCTTTGTGCAGCTGATGTACTTGAGGGAAAATAGGCCACACAGAGGAATCTTGTCAGGCTTGAGGAGTGGGCCTGTGTGAGCCTTGTGAATTTCAACATGGCCAAGAACAGGATCCTTCACTTGAATCAGGGCAATCCTTTGAAGATCTCTTCAAGCTCAAACCATCCTGTGATTCTGTGATTATATACTCAGGTACAGACTTTCTTTATTGGAACATGTGCTTTTCATAAAATCCAAATGCTTTGCAAAATAGGACAGATTTGAGCAGATCACTGACTTGAAAGAAAACTGAGAAAAAAAATCTGACAACACAGATTTTTCCTTTATTTCTTCACCTGCAGAATTCAGTTTTCTTTTTTCTGAAATTCGTTGCTTTTTAAAATAAAATTCAACCACAGTATAGAGTCCAATTCAAAATGCAGATGACTAGCTTTAGCCACCCTAAAGCAAGTTTTTTTCTGAAATATGTATTCCTTCATGAAACATTTAAATGTTGGGGGATTTTATTCCTTTGCTTCTTTGCATCTGAAACTGATTTTTGGAAATTTGTTGTCATTCATGAGAGAGAACTTTTTATTTCTTTGCACCCTGCTCTTTAGAAAGTTTGGAAAGCAACCTCCAAACACCTACCTACACCTGCTTTATTTAAAAACCATCCAAAATGGGCAATGGAATTGAAAATACCAGACAGGTGTGAATAAAGACAGGGAAAATGAGTATTATGGCAGTAACTATAGACAGGGCATACAGCCCATGCAGTGTACAGTAAGGGAAGAACCTGGATGGAGCAAAAGGATGGCCCTCACCCCAAAGGATTTCTTCCTTGAACTCTCTGGACTGGCACTCAGGTGTTCCTTTCCACAAGCCACTTTTGATTTATGCTCAGGCCATTGAGCCAGACATTTTAGGAATGGTTTACATCCGCAGGCAAGCTAGGCAGAATCAATATGCTCCCACGGGGACTGGGACTGATATTATGACTGCTATGATGTCTGTTTCATGCACAACATAAAAAGAATAAAGGATTTGTGTGTCCTTGCATCTGCTGTCCTGCCATCTGTGAGTGCTGTCTCAGAGGTCAAGCACAATTTAGCTTTTAGAGATTAAATGGGATTCACTGGCTATATAAACCACTTCATTAGAGATAATATAGTTCTATTTGACATTCCCACAGGGGAATTAGGGAGACAAGGATTATGCAAAGTAGTTTCGTCCGTTTAATGCCAAATTTGGAAGAGGTAAATTAGGAACTGCTTCAGTGACTACAAGCAACTTTGGCCTTCATGATTTTCAAGGGGCACAAACCCAGAGAGATTCATGGAATGTAGTTTTTCTCTAAAAGATATTGGAGGTCATTGCAAACATGCTTTTATGCTAGTACACAGATTTTACCAAGTTTAAGGGCAAATCTAAAACTTGTAGGCATTCTGTAATTATTTTCCTAGAAAAAGCTCAAAACTGGTAAGAGAAAAAGCCATGCAGATCTGGGTGTTCTTTTAAATAGAAAATTTCAGTCCCCTCTTATATGTAAAATGACTGCATTCTTTTGGAATAGCAACTTTTCTAAAGAATATAGATTTTTCACATAGAAAGCAATTGCTTCTTGGCATAGACCAGTATTGGCATATTTGAATTTTAATATTATTCATAAAGTTTGAATGTATTTTGTTTTAAAATATATACGGAAATGTACCATCATCCTAATTCATTTCACTCAGGAGATTGTTGTGGAGGAGGAGGCAATATTCTATAGTATCAGGAATGAATTAAATATAATTAATAATGTACATTTTGTCGGTAACACCTCTTTTTTTTCACATTCCAATAATTTTAAAAGCAATCTTTTCCACAGGAGCCACTTTAACTCAGACACAGACTGCAATATAAATATTAAAATGTCATTAATTATGATCCTTCCCACAGGTTTGATTTACTCTTTATCAAGTGGTACATGCTTTGTAGTGTTTTTGCTGCCTTCAGTAGATAGTTTTCATTCACACAGCTGCAGATAAATTGCTCTTTATCTTGCTTTTCCTTTTTTCCTTTTTTTCCTAGATCGAATGCTCAAGTATATCTGACTACTCAGAAAAAATTATCAAGGCCAACCACTTGGACAACAGTAAGACATATATAATTTTTTTTTTCAGGAGAAAGAGAAGATAACTGTTTTGCTTTTTCTGATTAATTTATGTTGTGTGTTTTACATGTAAATGGTAGTTTTGCAGAATTTACTTATGTAAATACAAAACTAAACACCTCTTTCTAGGCACTAAACAATTCCTCACAGGAACTACTGTCAATTCTGTATTTATCAGAGACAAAAAAAGAAAATAGAAATTATTTATGGGAAGTTTGGTTTAGCAAAGCAGCAAGAGGACCCTATATTAGAACTGAATTTACCAAATTAATTCTGCCATTAGAATTCCACCCTCTTAAACAGAATAGAAATACAAACACACATACTGACATTCACGTTGAAATACGGTTTAAAGCAAAAATTTTTTGCTAAGTTTTATGACTCCCCACTTTAAGAAAATTTTTTTTTTTCAAAACTTTATCACAACACACTCACACAAACGAAAATGTTCAAATCATAAAATAAAAATATCATATAAAACCTCCTTTTGGCTTGAAAAGAAAGCTGATGAAATTTCCAAGTATGTGGAAATTCTAAATTAAAAAAACAAAAAACAAACAAACAAAAAACCCAAACTAACAAAAACCTAGAAGTAACCCCAAGCTACTGAAAACCCTTAGCAGAAAATAATCCCCAACAAGTTCTATTTCATGCCTTCAGTCCTCCTCCAAATCACAGCACTCAAGATATCTTTGTAACAACCTAAAAAGTCAGTCTTTTTTTAACTGAGGCCGTGAGACAGCTCCTGTTTAAAAGTGCTTTTTTGTGAAGAGCTTGCCTTTGCTGCAGAGCAGGTCACGGCTGGGCTGTACCCAGTGCCCCCACTTTCAGCTGTGTCTGCGCTGATGCTCTGCCTGCACATGCACAGGAATGGGTTTCTGTGCTGCTTCAGATCTGCTCTGATTTTTCTTGCTGTCACTGGCATTTTGTGACTAACCCCGAGCTCTCTGGGAGGAATATTTATTGTACATCACGGGCATTCGGGTGTTGTGGTGTGAAACAGCAGTGATGTGGGATACAAGGGGCCAGCCAGCCCGTGAGGAAGCAAAGGAGCAGAAAATTCTCTTCCCACAGTAGGGAGAAGGCACTAAAGCAGTGAGGTGTGACCTCTGTGGTTGTCCTGAGCCTTGGATGCAGAGGCTGTGTGTTCCCAGAATGGCTTTCATTGGCCACAGACACAAATAGCACGCCGCAAATCAATTTGTGTTTGGCTTTCCAGCAGCAGGAGTTGTGTGCAAAGGAACCATTGTCAGAATAAATTAGAAGGTTCCAGTGCTCTCCAGAAGGTGCAGAAGGTTTTTATCTCTGCTTTTTCCTTCTGTTTCTACAAGGAGAAAGTCACTGGGAAACTGTGGAGGCAGGAGCAGAGCCCCCTCCCTTTGGGAGGTGATTTGGCAGGCGAGGTTCAGCAGTCTGCCTGACTGCAGTTTGGTCTGCAAACTGCACACCTGAACCAACATTTACACTTTCACACTCAAACTGACCCACATTCACTTCTATTTTAATGCAGCCAGGTACTGAGCCAAAGGATCCTGTTGCTCATGGAAATTTTCCTTTCCCCACCCCCCACAAACGTTTTGAGCAATGCAGAGTCAGCAAAAGGGGCTGAACCAAGGGAAAACCCACTGCTTCCAGAACAGATACATGCAATACATCTGGGACAGCACAATCTGTCCCCACGTGATGCCTTATGAAGTGAAGGGAGGTGGGAGGAACCAGCGCTGCTGTTGCTGCTGCTTACACTGTGACTGTTCTAGGTGTGAGCAGGGGGCTTCAAAGCCAGGTGTGTCACTCTGGCAGATGTCAACAGTGCTAAAATTCACTCCAAAAGAATTGGGGCAGTGGAGTTCTTGGGAGAAAAGAGAACTAAAGAGAACACATGGCTGAAGCTTATGGACATGAAGAGTCTTCAGTATAAGAGATGAGCTGTTGAATTACTAACTGTGAAGGAAATGAGTTTAAATAATGGCAAAGAGAAGAGAACTCTGCTCTTTTCCAGTCAGGTTCCTCTTAGAGCTGATACTTTGTGGTACCAATCTGAGTCAGTGTTCCCAATTTCTTAGGGGGCCAGTCTGGATTAAAAATTTGCTATGCAAATAAAGTAGCCACATCTGGTTAGGGTAATACTAGTACTGCATGCATTTGGGAAAGACAAAACCTCATTTTCCCTGGGCTGAGTTCTGAAAATCATTCAACCCACACTTCCACACTCAGCCAGCTAACCTGGTTCTAGCTGAGTTATATTAAATTAAATTACCTTCATTTTTCTGAAACTGAATGTTGACCATTTCATCAATAAAAAACACTGTCATTAAAAATTCCCATTAATTAAGAGTAATGGACTGATCCTACCAATTCGTAATGGAAAGTAAAATATTCACCAGATTCCTAAATTTCAAGTGCATCTGTTACCTTTTCAAGGAAGAATCCAGAACCATGAGACTTTATCCACTGCAACAAACAATAGAAACATGAGAGAAACACATGCTGAAAATTATCTAGAACAAGCTGAAAATACAATTGTAAATAGGGTTTTTTTTTTAAGCAGGAATGATTGGTGACTTGTGTAGTGATCCTAAACCAAAAGTATTTATTACAACTGAACTAAATATGGCCCAACATTCAAACTTTAGTGTGTAAACCTGCAAGGATGTTTAAAGGCTTCTAAGTGGATTCTTTGCTATGCTTGGTCAATGATCTAGAAATCTGCCAAATTCTAAAGGGCATTTTAAAATGAGATCATACAGGTAACCAGGTAAGGCCTGTTTTTCTCTTGTTTTTAGACATGGTGGGGTTTTTTGTTTTGCCTTTGGCTTTTGGGTTAGTATTTTTTCCTTTTGTACTGCTACTAAAAATGCTACTTATTATACATACTCTGAATAGTTTTTAAAAAGTGTGAAGTGCATTGAGTCACGTGGAGTCATGCCTTATGGACAGGCATTCAAGAAGAGAATCATATTGAAAAGGTCAGCCTGACATTCACCAGTAAGGATCTTAGTCAGGTGTTTTATTATGTGAAACGTATTTCTTTGGATTCTCTTTTCAGTAATCACAATATTTAAAGGTAAAGTGGAAGAAGTTGAATTACCTGTGGATCAAGTAGACATCATCATCAGCGAGTGGATGGGTTACTGTCTGTTCTATGAGTCAATGTTAAACACAGTCATCTTCGCACGAGACAAGTGGCTGGTAGGTGCTCTGCATGTCGTGCTCCTTGCTGGAGCAGCCACCATTTATTTTCTGACACTACAAGCTTTCCCTTCCCTACTGTCGCCATAACGAGGCACGGTCACATCTCCAAGTGCCATTTCCTGGGCTTTAACGAGGAGATGACAAAGGGAACCTCAGTGAAAGAGCTTTGCTTTTGATTAAGTGCTGGCCGGCCAAGTTTGCCTAGACACTGTCTAATGACATTGCCGCAGGCTGCAAGGCTAAAGCTGGTGTGCAAATCTGAAGGAAAACAATAAAGGCATGCAAGGGGTGCTTGTCTGGTTTTTGTATGTGCAGTTCAAAATGTGATGTCTTTGTCAGGTGAATAGATTACGAGATCCATTTCCCCACAATTCATCAACAGAAACCTGGAGGGCTAATGTTTCCAGACCGAGCTGCTTTGTACGTGGTAGCAATTGAAGACAGACAGTACAAGGACTTCAAAATTCACTGTGAGTAAGCACCTACCAGTAACACTTTTCTGTGGTTATTGCCCTAAAATCTTTCATTTCCAGTAGCCTACTGTGATCTCTTTGCAGGCCAGAATTCCAATATGAATGGGAACTCTGAGAAAATGTTGGTCTGCTGATAAATTCAGGAAACTTGCAGTAATTTAAAGAGCACTAAGGGGAGATGCTTGCATAAACTGATGAAGACTTTGCCTAGAGTTATATTAATAACTGCAGCTATATTTAAAATGTAGATTAAAGGAGATTTACTTTTGTTGTTGTTTTGATAAATATATAATCCATCATAACAGCCACAAAACCCAGTAATATTCTTTTGCCATTCAGGTCCTTATTTTTGTTTTTAACATAAAAAAAACATAAAAACAGTAAGATGTGAATTAATTGTACATGTGAAGAAATAAATGTAGAAAAAAATATATATCCATGATGGCTTGTCAAAAAGAAAAAAAAAAACACAACATGTATAACTTATTAAAAAAAAATTTATGTGAGAATTTTTAAATTAAAAATGAGGAACAGAAATTTAAATTTCACTTATATGTAAAAACAGGGTTCTAATTTTGGGGTTTTTTAATACTTCATAGATGCATAAAATTGACATTTTGGGAGGGTTTCCTTGAAGTATCATTGAATAACTGGTGCTGTTAGTGACATCTACAAGCGACCTAGTCCAGGCTCCTGCTGTGATCAAATGAACAAGCTTTACATTATTTCATTCTTCTTTTCCTTTCAACATTTTTTGATTTTATTTATTTTTCAAATCTGGACAGTTTCACTTAAAGGTATTTTCCATTGTGGGGAAAAAAAAAAAAAAAAAGAACCACAAAATTCCTAAGCAGATTTATTAACCAAAGATACATGTGAAAATTTGGGTTAAATTAGTGGGTTCAGACAACCTTTAAATAAAAATGCCTAACTCTTCATTCCTTGACTCTCACCTCCTCCCAGAAAAGAAGGCTTGGTGTTTCTGTAATCAAATTCAGTGCTAATACACAGTTTTGCCAGTTGGTCAAAATTGCTATTTTGGGTCAAAAGTGAGCCCAGTGCAGTGGGGCGGTGACAAGAAGTCTCTGTAGGTGCCAGGAAGGATTATATCTCCCTCTCAAGCACAGCCTAGATTTTTCTCCTCAGCTATGTGATGACCTTGACAGTTAAACTTCTTACAAAATGTACAGATTCAAATGGATGTATGAGGCATCCATTCTGTAAGGGAATCAGAGCCATTTTGGCCTAAAATCTTTCATTTTGCTTTTGAACTCCTTCCTTTCTAGACCTTGAATCTTTTTTTATTTTTTTTCTCACAGACAATACATCTGTTTTCAAATTGTTTCATTTTGAGCCATGTGAAAAAATGTACAAAGTAATTTTTTCCTCTTCTAAAATGTTGTTTTCCTTTAAAACACTTTATTTTCTGTTTTCACCTCTGATTTCCCTTCCCCCCTTGCCTTATATACCTCTGTGTCCTCAGTTCTATTTCCGTCTCACTCTCTATCTGCACCACTATCTTGTCTCTCCTTTCCATTTATAAATCCTTGATGGTGCCTCCTTACATTTCAATTTTTCATCTTTTTCTCTCTTGAGAAGGATAGAGTCTTGCCGTCATATGAGATGCTAGCCTGAGCATTTTAAAGAGCGTTCAAGAACCATTATATTGATAAAGAAATAATGAAATATGAGGTTTCTAAAAAAATCTAACTTCTGATTTTTCTAACTGAAGAATAATACCACAGAGTACTGCTACAGTCAATTACTCTGATTTACTGCAAAATGTAAAACATATAATTTTATTTTTTACCTCCCATGACAGCTCTCTCCCTAAGACAGATTGGGCCACATATTTCAAAGTATCCCATGTGGGCTGAGGTGCAGTAAATTATGGGGGGCCCAATAATAAATAAAAAAATTATGAAGTTTTTTCTTCCGGGCTTCCTAGTTAATATTTTCTGAGTAATCACATAAAAATATATGACTTTTTAAAATGTAATCTGAAGTTCTCACACCCTCATGATGCCTGAAACAAAATTTCAGCTCCCCTGAAATGTTGAGAAACTCTCAACCCAATAAAGAGATAATAAAGAATCATTCATGTCCGTGTTTTTTCCAATTTAGGAATATGCAGATTTTTATATCACATGACATTTTCTGTCATACTCCTCTAGAAACCCCAGTAGCTCAAATGCTATGCTCTGAAAAAAATTAGACATTTCTAACATGCTCACAAATGTGTTGATCTGTTTACTTTGGTTTTTGTTCAAGCCATTTATAAAAACACTCATGGTATTCAGTTTAGATTTCGAGATGAAGTGCTGAATGGACCTTGGCTTACATGCTTCTAAAGACTAAGATTTCACTTGTTTGAAGGTTCTCGTTTTCACTTTGTTAAGCATACTTAAAAGCAAAGCCAGTGTACTTCTCCATTTTTCAATGTTTTCATTTTGTGCAAAAAATCCTCAACATGATAAGAAGTCTCTATTGGAACAATCAGAAGAACAATTCAAATACAGAGGATTGGCATGGCTTTTAAATCTTTTCAAAGTGAACCTTTTGCTTTTCTGTCATGATGTATGTGCAGATTTAAACTTGGAGTCCCAACTACTCAAACACACCTGCAATTCTACTCCTGCCAGTAATTTACTTGCTGAAACTAAAACTACTTAAATAATCAAAAGAGCATGTAAACTGCCAATTGAGTGGCAATCTATGGGGAAAAAGAGAAATAAAAAGAGAAACCCCAACACTCAGCCTGACATCAGAAGATCTTGGGCAACAATAGCAAGCGTCTAAGCAACAAAAATCATTGACAAATCTCATATAAAACAGTTTTGGAGACACCAAAAAATAAGGGTCACTTGTTCAAAGATGTACATTGAGGGCTTATTTTGCCACAACTGCATGATCTGTAAAATGGCAATGATGGCATAGCTGGGGCAGGGAGCAAAGAGCTGAAGGAGACATCTGAAAATTAGGGGATGGTAGAAATTCTTTCAATAGAAAAATGCTTTGAGAAGCAAAAAATACTTTCTGTTATTGCTGCTAACCTTGACAAATCCCTTTGCACTGACAGGGTGGGAGAATGTGTACGGCTTTGACATGACCTGTATTAGGGATGTTGCCATGAAGGAGCCCTTGGTGGACATAGTAGATCCAAAGCAAGTGGTGACCAACGCCTGCTTAATAAAGGTTTGGTAATTCTGAATATACCTCACCGTGACTGTTTACACCTAACTGCAGGGTTCCTTTGCTCATGTTTTGCTTCCTTTGAAGCAGCTGCAGAAGCCATCACTGCAGAATGCTGCCACACTCTGAAGGAAAATTGTGCAGGTTTAGCTTAGCCAGTTCTTGCATGTTTTACATGCTCAATATGGTTGTGTGACCTGAGCATGAACATTGATACCTCGATTTCATATGGAATTCCCAAAAGCAAGATGCTCCTTGTGTCTCTACTCATCTGGTTACATCTGCAGGCTGTAACTCAAGAGTCTTACACATTTTACATGTACAAATATTGGATGAAGAGAGACACGGTATATTTAGATATGAATTTGAATTGCCCTGCCTTTTAGTAAATAGATGTTGGAAATTACTGATTGAGCGCTGCTGAGGAGAAGGGGTAAATGATTTTGTTTGCAGTAAGAAAGTCTGAAGCATCAGTTCTGAATTGATGATGAAATAATTAACTGCAGAACATGTGATCAGAATTGGAACTCAATTTATTTCTCTAACTTCCTAATTCTTAGCCTTGTATAGAATTCTCTCTCAGCCCCAACATCTGCACCCAGAGTTTAACTGGTACCCTGCTCTACATGAGACAGAGAGGTCACTAAACCCTGTTCACAAGATAATGTTAACAATGAAGGAACTCCCTGCAGGAACACTTGAAAGCTCTCAAATTCCCTTCACATGAAGGAATCCTCATGTGGGACAACTGTTCTGAAAAGGGCTGTCTGCATCAATAGTAGTGGTAGTACCAGGTCCATGAATCCAAGAGCTCATTTGTCCCAAAGAATCAGTTCTATCTTTTCCCTTTCACTTTTTGCCAGTGAAAAACACAGCATTAACTATTCCCATATGCAAAAGGGAAAGCCGTGCCTCCAGCCTGCCAAACCCTTACTGAAAGCAGCAAAAAGGAACAGAAGCAGAAACTCTGCATGAGTATGGATGCATGCACAGTCCATCTGCACTGAGGGGAGCACAAGATGGCTGTGCCTGAAAACAGCCTCAACCAGAGTGATTTAAAATTGCAGCACACACAAAAGAAACAGCTATTTAGACTCTATGAAATATGTCCAGAGAGAAAGAGATCAGGGAGCAAAATGGGTTGGCTCCTCTGGAATAAAAAGCTGCATGCCCTTAATTGAAGTGCAAATCCAATGCTTTATTTAGAAGGTCTTTGAAAGTCATTTCGTTTAAGATGACAGACAACAATTTTCCAAGTGTTTCTATTCAAGTTTTATATTTAGTTTTGACATCTTTTGTCCATACACTGAACAGTACCGTACCATGTAGAGGCACCATGAGAGCAAAGCAGATAATAAGTACACAAGCACAAACCACCCTCCATTCCAGAATCAGTCACTAATCTCACAAACTGATCATTGAGCAAAGCGAAAATTGTCAATGAAAAGCATGAAGGAGAGGGATTTATGTTCAAGATAGCAATATGAAAGCAGGAAAACCAGACTCTGTAGTTATATATTTTTTAATTTAATTTATTTTTGCTCATGGTTTATTTATATAAAATGCATTTTTTTCCTCCTGAAAATATTTGTGAATTCAGAGAATAATATTAGCCTAAGAAAACATTTGAGAATAAACAAAGCCATAATGTTTAATTATTCAAATATTTTATTACAGCACTTTTGGATAGCACAGCTTGTTCATATTAGATTCACAGAGGGATTTTTAGGGTTGTATTTAACCCAAAGCCAGCTAATTTAGGGTGCCTACCAGATGAGTCTGGGTTCTCTCTACATTAGCCAGTGGATGGACCAGTCACTAGATACATTCCTCAGAGACCGGTCAGAGCCTTGTGCTTCTGCTGTAATTTCAATTATTCAATTTTAATTTAGATGCTCTGAATGGTTCTACAAAATCAGCAAAATAAAACATCAACTGTGCATGCTGTGTAGCCATGGCACTTATCAGACATGCTGGAGACTTGAGAAAAATTTCCTCTTTTTTACTACTCAGAAACTGGATGTAACCCAAGTATTGAATGCTTTAAGGAACTTTAGGCACTGGACCACAGGTGCACTAGGGGTGGTGCATGCAGGGAATGCACCATCCTCTCTGCTGTGAGAGCCATTCTCTTTAGCATGATCTCTTAAATACATCTGAGGGACACAGGAATTATTCTGCCAAATAGGAGGCCTGTGTTTAACTTCCACAGCAAATCAGCCAGGGACAGTAGTGAGAACAAAGCATCTTCAAACCACCTGAATCAATAAGTGAACTCAGGAATAAGTGTACAGGTGTCCTTCTGGGGGCCTACTGATTTCAGTAACACCGCCCAAAAATATAGAAGTTTGTTTCATACTTGGTAAAACAGTTGTGTTTTATTCTCTGATCCAAAACCAACCAAACAAACAAATAAATGAAAGAACTCCATCAAACCTGGACATCCACTGAGATTTGCACATTTAGCTTATTTCCATGCTCACAAAGTTGTAGCTGAGTAACCTGACTGCCTGGGAAGGAGATAAGGAGATAAGGAAAGAGGTGCCATGGCACTCGAGAAGCAACCTTAACTCCAGTTTCTATCATTTGTCTCCTGTGCAGTTAGCTGTAATGAGTGTTGCCATTTGATATAAGAATATATGGTTGCCAGAGTACAATTCAAGGAGATCACCAAAACCAGACTTGGCCATTCTCAGAATTATATTAATTAATAAAAAAACACCCCACTTTTGTCTCCTACCTTGCATTGTAAAGAAGTTCCTGTCCTTAAAAAAGGACTGCAAAAGTGACCAACAGTTTATTCAGGATATCTGTTTAATAATTTTGAGAAATTTGTACTGACTTCTCTAATGAAAATATTTCCTTGTGCTTTCGGTTCGACTTTACCCTGCACAACCAAGACAGCTCAGAGAGAGGGAGCTAGCTCCCTTTTATGTGCCTCACCACTAGACTTAAGTCCCAATTTCCCCACAGTGAGATCACTAAAAAGACACCAAAAATTACAGAAGTCTGCAGCTATCACCCACCAGTCCAGTTTAGCTTGGCAAAGCAAATTTTGCAGGCTGCTGTGGAACTCTGCCAGGAGACCTCAGAAGTTCTCATTCCTACCATCCTTTTCTCTTACCCTCTTTCGAGAGGGAAAAACCAAAAACATTTTAAGGTTATCCCAGCTTTAAATGAGCAGTTATATGCATAGGTCACATAGGATAAACACTAGTGCCTCAGGGTGTTGTTGCAATGCAGCAGAATCATTTTCATTATGGTTAAGTTGTTCTTGAACAATAATGGTAACCAGACAGGCCAAAGCTATGGCTTGCTTAAATCATCTCCCCATAAGTCTTCCAAGAAACACATATGAGATCTGTGCAAAGACCTCAGTAACTGAAATACAGCTCCATCTTTCCTACCTTAGATTACAGAAGGCAATTTCTACAAGAGCCCGCTAATGTGCCCTAAAAGAGGCTAAAATGTAGGGCCCTCTAATGGGCAGTCTGGACTCTGCTCTCCATTCTTGCAGTGCAAGTCTTAAGAAATGCTGGTGAGGTCAGAGACACAATTCCTGACTTCAGCTGGTAGAGAAAATTTTGATTTCTGCCTACAAAAATTCTGTTTCCCTGTATGCATGAGCAATAAGGCTCCAGAGCAACGAGAATGAACAATGAAGTAACCAGAAAGTGCATACATTTCCCACAGCACTAGAATAGTACTTCAGACTTACCATCCTCCCTATCATCACTACAACATTTGGAAACAACCTAGATAAAAGCAGTACCTAGCTGGGAAAATCAGATCCATCTGAAGAACACAGTTTATGCCTTGAATAGTGAGATTTAAATATTGATGTAAATAAGCAATCCTGAAGACTACATCGTCCCTTCTAACTACTGCAATCAAGCCATAGTACGATTGACATCATTTATTTTTGTCTTGTTCAAGAGCAAGATCCCTGTGCTCACTGTTTGGAATCAGTTACCCAACACAGGGCTAGAAAGCATCACCATCAAAAAGAAGGCCCCTCTTGTGCCTCAAATGTTTTGACTGCTTGACACTGTCAGATCACTTTCCTTTCCAGAGATGCAAAACCAAATAAATTTATTTTCATTAAAAACCTAACTCTGGCATCTTTCTTCTTGCTGACAGTCCCTGATGATAAAAGGTCTTTGAACTGGACCTATATCTCCATTTCAACATCTACCTGTATTTGTCAGAGCACCTTTTTACCCTGATTTTCCCCAGCTCCTACAGGCCCTCCCTACCATTCCCAAGAACACACTCTCTTCAGTGTCCTCTCTCTCAGCTTAGTCAGATAACTGCATCATTTGCTCATGATTTGATATATTAGAATATACCTCTGATTTCTCGCAGTGTTAAAAAGCTGCCAGTCATCTTTGTGTCTGATCATTAAATGAAATACTAAAGTACCTCATTTGAACACTTAACCTGGGAGTCACAGACATCTGCATGTAAATGTCATTTCTTTCTCCTCCAAACAGGAAGTAGATATTTATACAGTG
The DNA here is from genome assembly GCF_027477595.1 of Haemorhous mexicanus. Lineage (NCBI taxonomy): Eukaryota > Metazoa > Chordata > Aves > Passeriformes > Fringillidae > Haemorhous > Haemorhous mexicanus. The sequence goes on from NC_082342.1 coordinate 33,160,915, forward strand.
AAGACTGAAGAATTGGAATTTACTTCTGCATTCTGCCTCCAAATTCAACGCAATGATTACATTCATGCCTTGGTCACCTATTTTAATATTGAATTTACAAAGTGCCACAAGAAGATGGGATTTTCTACAGGTAATCTGTATTTCTATTAATTTCATTTCTGTTGCTATCAGTCTATCAGTGCTGCTGGTTTGATGGTACAGGAAGGTTTAATGTACCACCACTTTTGAATTTCAGTGATAAAAACTATTGTCATTTTGGGGGAGGTGAGCAGCATGGGGAAAGGACAACTGCTTACAGGAATTCTGTGGAAACAGAGGCAGAATTTCACAATGGCTATCAAGCTTCGAGCTCAGCAGGAATTACGACCTGTGAATTTATGTCCCTCCCGACCTGACACACTTTATGTGTCAAGTTTCTCAGATTAGACAGAGAATTATCAGCTCAGAGAGAAATATCAGCTCTGCATCCTTGTTTTCCACAAATCCAAAACCCAACAAAGCTTGCCCCAGAGCCTAGAACAAAGCTACCATTTTTTTCCAAGCTATAAAAAACACACATACTGATTATGTGAGTTGTCTCTAACAACCCAGATGTGAAACTCTAACTTGCCTTGGTGAGCAGATATTTAAAGGAATAGCTCCATTCCCTCAAGGCATTGTTTACCAGGCTGAATAAACCAGAGAGTCTGGCAATAAATGCAAAAACCTCATCCTGTAGACAGCCTTTGTGTAGACAGGAGGGTGAAGCGTTTCTCTGCCTCTGTTCAGTTTATCATGATATGGTAGGTGCAGAATTACTCCACAAAAAGGTTGTTTGGCCATCTGCTGCTGAAGGTCACCACTGTCTAGAAGACTGGTAAAGATTCTCAGCTGCTGTCTGTTGGCAAAGCTGCACTGAATTCAGTAAAATTCACCAGTTTGTAGGACATGTCAAAACACTGCTTCATGGATATGTATTTTTATAAATTATGAATAAGTGTTTGATTTGGGATGGACTTGGAGACCAGGGCTGCATTACACACACCCCCTGTTGTTGGGGCACAAGTTTCCAGTGATGCCAGGCTTTTCTAGGGAACGTGGCCCTACACAGGGGCATGGGGTGGGTTTGTACAAGGCAGAAGTTATGATTTAGAATAGAAATTCAATTTCATTTTGGTCTAACATGTTTTCAATTAGAAATTTTATGTCCATGTCCAAATAGTAAACAGTCTGGATCAGAACTCCTACAAGAAGATATCTCATTTAACAATTGGGATTAACAGTCATTAAAACTGTCTGGATACATAGACAGAATTTATCTGGTAAAATCCTTTTCCTTTCGACGATACCAATTTTCCAGCACAGTTTCTGAAAAAAGTTGGTGCATATAAGTCTTCTGATTCTAGAATTTTAGAAAAGAGTTAAAAAATCCCGTCCTGCCAGTTTTTTTAAAAAGCATCAGTATTTCCCCAGTCACAAACAATTTTCAAAGCCAAGTAATTTTTTTGAAACATTGATGTTGAAAGGAAATAAAAACATTATTTTATTAAAGTGTTAATAATGATACCATACAGTGACCTCATGTGACTGGGGGATACAAATAGAAGAAAAATAAATATACCAGAGGCTTTTTTTGCCAAGTCAGGAAGTCTTTGAGCTCCTACAGCTTAGGTTCCTAGATGCTCTTGACTGCAAGAATGGTAGAAACAAAAAGTGACCAATACAAGTTCACTAGGCACTGCTCAAAGATTGAAACTTAAATCAGAAATAGAACCAAGGGAGGAAATTAAAAGCCCAAAATAGCAAAGGGTCATCAAAGTAATTCTGCCAAGCAAGACTAGAAATTAATTTAGACCATTTCCATCTCTTGCAAATTGCCCAAAATGCCTTTTAATAGTCCCAAAAGAGATCAAGGTGCAAATGCCCTTTCATCTGCTCTATTCTGGAAACTAAAAAATTTGCTGGTTTGGGATCACTAGTCAAATATTTCATTTGCAACACTGTGATTAATAACTTTTGATGGACCTTTCCTTCATGCTTTTGTATCATTGTTTTTTGAAATAATTCAGATTTCTGAAATTCAAAGCACTTAGTGGTAAAGATTTTCCCAATTTGAGCATGTGTGGGTTGAAAGAAAAGCATAAAAATGTGCCTATCCTGCCCTGTAACCCTTTTTGTGGAATCTTTCTTGCTGGGTGTGATTAACATCTGACATATTCCGGTAAAAATTAGAAGACAACTCACAGACTGCCAATAGAATTATGTTCTAATATATGTTCTAACAGTCTTGAGTGTACTATATTTGCTAATATAGTACATAAAGTATTCTATGAAAAGAAAGGATTTTTCCCAATTGTTTCCAAGTCATAATTTGATTTGCAAGGCATTTAAGAAATTTCAATAAGTGATACCCATATATATATTTTTAGCACCTGATGCTCCTTATACTCACTGGAAGCAAACTGTCTTCTACTTGGAGGACTATTTAACTGTGAGACGAGGAGAAGAAATCTATGGGACTATATCCATGAAACCAAATGCAAAAAATGTGGTAAGTCAGCATCCCTGATCCTAATTCCACATCTTCTGATCACAAACCATGGCCAGCAATAAAGAAAATGCATAGGAGTAAAACAATGAGCGTGCTAAAGGCATTCATGTTTATTAGTAAGAGCTCCATCACAGCCTCGCCAAAGCTGATGACAGCAATGGTAAAGCAGTGCTAATGTTACAGAAGTCAGCCTGCAAGCAGGCTAGCATGGGAAGGGAGAAAGGATTCAGATACATCACTGAGTCAGCTGCCCTCTGCAATCAGCTTTACTCACATTTTGTGACGCAAGCAGGCAAGGGGTTTTTCACAGTGTCACTGAAATCAGTGGAAAGATCTCTTCTGCCAACACAGGGTGATCAAGAGTAAGTACTTCGGTTCCACATCTATGGGCACTGAGTAATTTGCCACTCAGTGCCCAAGGACAGTCCAGCAGGAAATTAGGTAACACATTTCAGAGGAATGATTGTATGAACTCACTGATTGAATGTACTTGAACTCACTAATTGAGTGAAAGGGTTGTTTAAAAATCGTGCCTTTCCATAGAAAATAGAGGTGCTTTATTTAAGACTAAAGCTAAAGCATGATGGACATCACACTACCATGACTGCTGAAAACTTCCTCAGTTTCCCTACTATGGGCTGAATCCCTCTAGTGCCTCTTTTAACTGGTAAGGAGACTGTGAGACATGGTCTGATAGACAACCTGTGGCTGGGTGGAACAAGACATGGCTATTATGGCTTCTGGGAGAAACACTGGACCATTTTCTGCCAAAAATCTTCAGCAGTATCTCTTCATTTTCTATTACAGTAAACAGTAGTTAAAATAACCTGTTATCCATCTACACAGTTGTAATTGTTGAAAAACTGCATTTGTTAACTGCAACAAATCTTAACATTTCATTTTCCTCCCTTTTTTCATTGCTTTTCTATTTTTATACCAAACACAGATTGAATATGGTAGTGTTGATACAGAGGGAGAAATAAACACAAAATAAACTTGGCATTAAAACAAACACATTCACCCCTGAGGCTACTTGCTGCAAGAGGAAAATAATCTGTTTCCCCACCCTTATGTTGTCCTAGGGTGACTGGAATATTTTCTTTTGGTTTGAATGTATCAGTTTTCAGTGAGGGGAAAAACGAATAAAAGACCTCAAATTTGTTTGCACAACAGTAAGCACCTGAATGCAGATTCGGGTGCTAAAATAAATGTGCTCCTGATAGTTGTCATAAGACAGAGAGACCACCTCAGTTCAAAAGGATTTGCTACTGCTTTGTTCTTCTGAAACATGAAGTTTTTCAAAAGCTTGCATAGACACAGCTTCTCTCTGTAGGGCTATGTAGTGCCTCTTCCCTAAAAACGTGTCATTATAAGATAAAAAATGACTATACAATGGGAAGTTTACTAGATCTATTCTGGAACAACCCCTAGTGAGAAAGCCCTTTAGCCTAAATTAAGAGCATCTCAATGGGAGATAAAAATATTGATAGGATACATATGATAACAGCATTTCAGAAGCTTCCTGAAGCAGGAAGTAACCAGGACATTAAATTCACCTCAGGAAGAGTATGGAAACCTGACCTAAGCACAGATTGTGTGGTGAAATGCTATTAAACATCTTACAGCCTGCTTTCTCAGTGTTAGCACCATTTAAAACCAGAAGAAGTTAGAAACCACCACAGGAATCTCTTGAATCTGCTGGTCTTTTCAACCCAAGCAATGATAACTGAATTAATACACTAAACTTATGGTCTTACTTACATGTTGCATTTAAATCTTTTTACAGCGTGACCTGGATTTCACAGTAGACTTGGATTTTAAAGGACAGCTATGTGAAATGTCAGTATCTAATGACTACAAAATGCGTTAGCAAGAAACCTCTCAGAGAGATGAAAAGGAGAATTTTATCAAGTCTTGAACTGCTGAGCTTCAAGCTAGGAACAACTGATCACAAGATTATTGTATTAAATACTAGAATGTTTACTCTGATGGAGGGTGGTAACCTGATCTTTCTTGCAGATAGTACAGGGGGCTGGGATCCCACTGTGAATGTACAGTATACAGAACTGTAGCTTTTGTTAAACATAGGAAAAAAAAAATAAGCAACAGTCTTGAGTGTTCTGGTTAACTTTAGGATGGCAGAAGATGCATATACAAATTGTATTACTTACTGTGAATTTCTGGTTCTTCCAAGCTTTGCATGTTAAAGATGATTAGGGCAGTTTTCTCACTATGAAAGACTACTACAGCACATTACTGTGATAGTATTACTGGACTTATATTCAATATAAATGAATATATATATTGTACATGAAGAAAAAAAAAGTCATTTCATAATAGGAATTTGTTTTGTGATTATTTAATTCTCATTACGCAGTTATGGAAAGATAATGATGTTACCTCTGGCGCTACTCTAGGCAGTGATATATTCCATTAACTGTCCAATGTTATAGCTTTGGTAAATATTCCATGCAAAGTGTAGATAAGAGCTGGGCATTTACAGGAAGTTCAACAACTATATTTTTGAATGTCCTCTGAAAATGTGGACCATTAGTTTTGAAATTCACCTTTACAAAGGATGAATTGTAAAGGATGTCTGTCAGAGCTTTAAAAAACATTAGCTTTTTATCCTTGAAAATATTCTGTGGTGAGTTTTTATAGCTGGATTTTGCATGAGACTTTCAGAAATCAGACACCTAGTATTTAAATGTGCTGAATGCAAAGTCTCTGAAATGGTGGAAAATTCATGCTTCTTGGCCATGCCATATTTCAGTTCTTTGCAAAACTCTTGATAAAAAATAATTTTAAAAAAATAGGAATTCGTGTTACCTTTTGGTGATGTTTTAGATAAGTTTTAAATTGCAAATACTATTCTCAAGAGTGCAGTAATTTGCAGGAGTAAGTTAATGTCTTTAAAAAAAAAAATGTCAATGGCTTCTGATATTACTAAGATGTCTGTAGCTTTCCCATCCCCTTGAGTCCCTTGTTTTTCGTACCAAATCTCCTGCTTATTGTTAAAATATTAAGTGCTTATAATTCCTCATATGTATGCATCAGGTCTTTTTACTATATGAATGTGGGCCATTTAATCACATGTAATTCATCAACAACTGCATCACCAGTCCTATCGACACATTTTCCGGTCCGTCTGGCATTAGGCACTAAATCATGTTCTATCTTGTACTGGATAAGATTGACTAGTTTTTTGCCTAAAAATATTTTTAATCACCTGCAAATAAAGCATACTTGAAGATGTATTTTGCTAGTATTTGTCAACTTCTCCCTTTTTAGAAACCTGTTTCTATTGATTTTCCCTCCACAGAAACTGTACAGTGCCTCCATTTTCTTATGGTTTAAAGAATATGATCTGGGGATTTTATCAAATGGTATCTATGTAGAGTGAAATTAAACTGTAATTCAACAGTAAAAGATACTATTTGCAATTTAGTTCATCACTGTTGTTTTAAAGCTTCTTTCATATTTTTTGGATTGAGGATGAACAACTTACCTTACAAAATCGAGTTTATCTGTGAAATATTGCTGTCATTTTCAGAGAATGAGTTCAGCTATTCTTTCAGTAATGGACTGGAAAAAAAACATCTAAAAGTCCCTTTCTAGTAACACTCCTGTGATTCTAGGAATTTAAGGTAAGGAAATCTACCATAGTTTTTCTCAGGCCATCCAGTTATATAAAAATCCACTCAAACAATGTTTTCATCTTCTTCTTTGCCACTAATCACTTACATGACTATTACTGAAAGAGGACTCTTACTTTGTTTGCCTAAATTATACTTTGAAAGCATTTCAAACCGTCCACTTCTCTAGCCCACAATGTGAATATTTAATAACTTTAATATTAAAAGAATAACAAAGAAGGGTGAAGAAATTCTCATACCTTATTTAAAACAAAAAAAAAGATAAATAAAAAAAATTTTAAAAAAAGGGGGAAAAATATTCCCAAGGGTCTTTACGGAGAATGTTTCATTTTTGCCTGACAGACAGCACTGGTCAAGAAGCAGCAAAAATACCCAACTTGATCAGAACAGCTCATTAACCAATTTGAGTATTTAAGAACTGCTGTGCATCGATTGCCCTTTCTGCCTTATCTTTCAGCTGTTGATAGAGAAGTGCTGGTCTCTCTTCAATAGTGGCCACCTTGCCTTAGAACTTGAAGTGCCCATTCACTTCAGTGTTGCAGGATTACATCCTGACTGATACTGTTAATGGCACAGTTCTGAGATGGTCACCATACCTCAGGCACATTCCATCCTGGAAAATTAGCTTGTGCTTTTCTTTACATCAAAAAAAAAAATCATGTATTTCTCCATGACAGAAAGAACTGAGAGTGCCTACCCGAGTGCCTTCAAATCACAGTGATCAAAAAGCAAATGCAGGCTTGCAAGGCCATTAGAGCTGTTACCTACCACCAAGGTTTTGAAAGCACAGGTGAGTTTGGCATGCATAGCACCGGTTAGGTCAGCATTAGTGAAACAGGTATGCAAAGATCTTGCAGGTCAGGTGCAATCAGCTACAAGCCTTTCCTCAGCAATCCAAGTCCAGGTAACTACCACAGAGTCTGAGCCCCATTTTCTCAAGGCTTTAATAAGAAGGTCTCTTGTGGACTCCAGGACTGAACCCAAGCCACTGATTTTCAAAGCTTTGCATTAAAATATAATGACAAAATGACAGCTGAGAGCTGAAACAGACACATGTTTAAAAGATTTAATTCCCTTCCCACAGACAGGAAAAGCAGATCATGAGCTGAGGACAGAGCATGAGAAAGAAACAGAAATACAGTATTTACACAAAAGACTGTCCCTGATGAGTAACAGCACCAGAGAAAAGAGAAAGCAGGTCGCTTCTGCCTTGACTCTGATCTTAAGGCAGAAGTATTAAAGCGCTCCTCAGGGATTGTTCTGTCACTTGAAACAAAAAGGAGCATTCAAAAAAAGCTCCATGCTGAGCATGCCTCTAAAAGGCACGGTGGGCAATTCACACCTGCAGTGCTTGACAGGATTAAGGAAGTAGTCCCTAGTGTTAGGGGGGCCACTGTATTCCCGAGGTTCTCTAAAGAGCATCATAGTATGGCTCTATGCTCTTAAGAGCTTCTTATTCCCAGCACCAAGTAACCCTTGCCAGATGTCAATAGTTTCAGGATTGGGTTTTGCAGGGGTTGTTCTGGGGACCTCTCTATGTGCAAAATTGGGGGTTTACAGCCTTTTAATACTGTCTTAGACTTCTAATAAGAGTTAAAACTGTCCAAAATGGGAACAAGAATATTACCCAAGGTGGTAATATTTACCCAGTAATACCCAAGACATGTTTTTACCACAGTGCTAATTTGAAAAACCTTCTCAGAGATAATTTCTAAGAGGATTTGTTTTAAATTTAATATTAATTCAGAAATTTATTTGACATGTACAGATTTGATTATAGATAACTTCATTCACTTTGAAGGTAAGTTTATAAAGGATACATGGTATTCTATGTAAATAATGAAGACTAAGTCCCTGCTTTAGGAAGATTAGAAAGTACAGGGCTGACCTGCTGGGGAGCAGCTCTTCAGAGAAGGATCTGAAGATGCTGGTGGACAACAAGCTGTCCCTGAGCCAGAGGTGTGTCCTTGAGGCCAAGAAGGTCAATAATATCCGGGGTGCCTTAGGAAGAACATTGTCAACAGTATGAAGGAGGTGATCTTGCCCCTCCACTCAGTCCTGGTAAACTCAATCTGGAGTGCTGTGTCCAGTTCTGGGCTTCACAGAAACATGGAGTTCTTGGAGTGCGTCCAGCAGAGGGGAATGAGGATGATGGGGGCAGGAGCATCTCTCTTAGGAGAAAAGGCTGAGGGAGCTGGGCCTGCTCAGCCTCAAGAAGAGATGTCTGAGAGGGGGTCTCGTCAATGTCTGTAAGCACCTTAAGGGGGAGTGCCAAGAGAATGAGCCCAGACTCTTCTCAGTGGTGCCAACCAACAGGACAAGAGGCAAAGGGCAGAAACTGATGCACGGGAAGTTCCACGTGAGACTGTCACTTGGTTTGCTCAGCCTAGAGGAGATTGAAGGGAGACCTCATTGTGATCTTTAGCATCCTCACAGGGAGAAGCAAAGGAGAAATTACTGATCTTTGCATCCTTGCAACCAGCAGCAGGACTCAAGGAAACAGCATGCAGCTGAGTCAGGGGAGGTTTAGGTTGGATATCAGGAAAAGGTTTTTCACTCAGAGGGTGGCTGGGCACTGGAACAGCCTCTCTAGGGAAGTGGTCGCAGCACCAAGCCTGACAGAGTTCATGAAATGTTACTCTCGGGCAAATGGTATGACTCTTGGGGCTGTGCTGCGCAGGGCCAATAGTTGGACTCAATGATCCTTATGGCTCCCTTCCACTTCAGGATATTCTATGATTTCATGAGGAAGAACTTCACTGTGCAGGGGGCCAAGCACAGGAACAGCCTGGCCAAAGAGGTTCTGCAATCTCCTCCCCTGGAAATATTTAAAAATCACTTGGAAACTAATCCTGAGTAATGGATTCTAAGGGACCCTGCTTGAGCAGGGGTTTAGACTACATGACCTCCAGTGGTCCTTTCCAAAACTAACCATTCAGGGATTCTTTGATTTCCAAGAACAAAGACTCTCCCCAGGCTCTCTGTGCAGCTGTTCCAATGTTGTAATAATCTCGCAGGGACACTTAATGTTCAGCTGAATTTCTCTTGTTTTAACCAAGGACTGTTGGTTCTTGTCATTTTACTATTTTCCCCCGAGAAAAGCCTGGCTCTCTTTTCACTGTAACTCTCCATTAGGCACAGGAAGATACAATTAGTTCTCACCTTAGTCCCCTCAGGGTAACTCCCCTCTTCCCTACACACTCCATGATTGCATCCTAGCCTAATATGAATCACACCTCCTATCCACCTGCAATCCCTCCTCCTCCATTTTTCCCCCAGCAGTCTATGTTGCTGCTGCTACACTGTGCTTAACAAATGCATCTAAGGGTTTTGCAACAAACATAATCCCAAGGACCACTATTTAAAAGAGATCTTCAGTTTTCTTATTGTGCTGTGCTGGTGCCATGGAGGACACATTTTATGAGCAATTCTTATTGGCTTATAAGGTCTAAATGTATGCCAGTGCATCTGCCTAGTTGGAATAAACAACTAAGCCAGGTGATTTCTTTTTCAATAGTATGAAGCATTAACAGACTAGTTCCAACTGGAAAAGGGGAGGCTTTCACCTTTTTTTGAAACATTTCTTTCAACATTTCTCAGAGATCATCATAGATCTTAATCTGCTAAGCACATGTGGGATCATATAGAAGACAAATCCTTTAGATGGCATCTAAGCTTCCTAGAAATTAAGTGTGAATTAACAGCACCTACAAATCTTTGTAAAAAGCAACTAAAGAAATAAACCTGATGCTTCAGATCTGATATAACAATATGTTTAGAGTAAAGAGAACATGAATCATCAGCTAGAGATTTCCCAGAAAACTGGTGTTTCTGCACAGTATGATGACTGGGGTGAACCAGGGCAGTATACGCCTACAGGGAACAAGAGTGTTCCCTGAAAATAGCTGCTGCTTCTGGGGAAAGGCACAAAAAAGGTAAAAGATGTGTTCTACACAGTCGAGACAGAGAAAGAAGCAGACCACTGCTCACAGATGACTGCTAAAGCAGACCACCTGTCTCTTAGACAAAAAAAAAAATTCTTCTAGGGTCCAGACACAACTGACAAGAAAGAAAAAAGATTTTTATTTTCTCAAAATTTTTGAAATCTCTGCTGTTCTCTTTGCATGTTTTTCAGGCTCTACGGGTACCAACACAATTTCCCTGACTCCCTTCCCTTTATCTTTTCTTTGTATGTTTGATATTTTTCTCATTTTTGAGTGGAAACCAACAATGGAGACTTGTGATGATGCAAACAACATGAAGATACAGTTAGCTTTATAGTTAGGAAAGCTTGGGGAGATACTATAGTGTGATTATGAAACAGAAAGAAACCATGTTACCTTTGAGATAACAACTGCAGCACAAAATCAGTCTTACATCCTCAAACAACACACAGGTTTGGGCTACAATCCAAGTCATTCCTCTGAATCATCAAGTGTGGTCTTTTAGAAGGACAGCAATCAGCAAGATCAAGCCTGAGCTGACCCCTAAGTCTTCATGTGGAAAACAGAACGTCCTCTTTTGCAGCTTGGTTCTGTGCTTTTGTGTCCAGCCACTTCCCATTTACATAAAGGAACCATCAGCATTTCCAGTACAACACAGCCCTAGAACCAGAAATGGACCCCTGTGTTAAGGTCACAACAGGATTTAATCACAAACCATACTCGCCCTACCATTTTGATGCAGGAATATGAACTGGCAGCCCAGAAAGGCGTGTGTAACTCATTAACAGTGACTTGCAATGCCAATCAGTTAGCTGAAGCACTTTATCACCATTGTGGCATATTTTTCACTTTTATTGGCATAACAAATCAATGTCATTAGCTAATGAGATATGATTAAAGCAAATATAATTGCTATTATCAGCACCGAGGGACTATCTCAGAAAAAAAAAATCTCATTATTTTGCTCCCTTTCCTATGGGGTGAGTGTAGATAGCAAGAAACGTAAGTGCTGTGCAAAGCTGAAGCAGGAGCCTGTGATGGATAACATTTGTACGTCAAGTAGCCAACGACAAAACAGAACACATAATGACAATACATTCTGAGCTGTGAATTGAGGGTATGAAAGCAGCAGAATTCAAAAAGTGAAGGTATCCTTTACCAGTAAAGATGTGGAGGTAACTGAGAAAAGAACTTAAGAAAATAATTGGAAAACTCTCAGAAGACTGGGTAAATTGTCCTGACACAACCCACTAACAAAAGTAGTGAAGACAAGAAGGTCTAACATTTTCTGGGAGAAATTTCCATTTGAATACTGTTGCTAAATTATACCATTAGGTAGGAATTCTGTTAAGCAGCAGGATGTCTACTCTCCATCTGGGCAAATTCCTAGACCCTTGCAACCTAATGTTCATGGGTCCAAATGCAAAATTCACTTTTGCTTGCCAGAACACTGACACCATGTTATGTTCTTCCCATTCTTGTTCCTTCAACAGTACTGGGATAATATGTTGTTTCTTTTCCTTCATCTTGAGACATTTCTAGCTTGTACTTTGGTGATATGTAGGATTCCCCTTGTGGAATCTGCTTATAAACCAAAACCAGACCTTTCTCGAACATGTCTACTAAGCTGTCCCCATCTCCTACTTGCCTGTGTGTCATGTGTCCTTCTTGCTACAGTCCACTCATGTAAATGCCTGTGACAGCAAGGATAAATCTAGTTGGCCTGGAGATACTGCCAGTCCCACAAAACATTAAACATTTATAGACAGCTAGAATTGAGGAAGACAGAAAGTACCAGTGTGATTTACCACTCTCTTGAAAACATCCAACCCCATTGCTGAAGCAAGACAAGCTGGAACAGGTTGCCTAGGACCACTTACAGTGAGGTTTGGGATATCTTCAAGGATGGATACTCCACAACTTCTCTGGGAAAACTAGTCCAGTGTTTGAGAACTTCCACAGGAAAAAAGAAAATATAATTTCTTGTGTTCAGATGGAATATCATGTGTTTCAATTTGTGCCTGTAGCCTCTTCTACAGCAGTCACAGGATACTCCAGAGAAGAGTCTGGCTCCCTTCTTTTCATTCCCAAAGTTCATCAAGTATTTACCTTTACTGAAAAGATCCCTCTTGAGCTTTCTCTCCTTTAAGCCCCCTGGGCCCAGTCATTCAGCTGGTCTTCAGAGCAGTTTCCTGTCCAACTGTCTAACACTTTGTCATCTTGTCAGTGAGGATGTTATGGGAGAGTGTCAAAAGCCTTACTAAAGCTGAGTTAAACAACATCCATGAATCTCTTCTCATCCATCAAGCTAGACATTTCACTGTGGAAACTATCAGCTTCATTATGCACAATTTCCCCACTGTCATTCCATGCTGATTATTCCTGATCACCCTTTTGTCCTTCATGTATCACAGAATGGCTTCCAGGACTAGTTGTACATCACCTTCCCAGGCACTGTAAGGCTCATTGCTGTCTGGACCCTTCTTCTTACCCTTCTGGAAGACAGGACAGACATTTGCTCTTTAGAGATGTCTTGCACCACAGAGCGCTTTCATAACACCCTTAAATGCTCTGTTGCAGGTGTTGTGGTGATCTTAAATTAACTGCTCAGCTTTAATGTTGGTACCCAAAGCAGACATTCAAAACAGTCTGCTTAACTAAAATGGTATTTGTTTGGGGATTTTTCCATCTGTACCACCAAAATGTAGGTTGTAAGGAAACCTTGGAAATTTTTAGTCCAAGCAGAAATGTCCTCAAAGCTGTGTCAAATCACTGTTTTGAAAACTTCCAAAAATGGGGACTTTGTAAGTTATCAGCAAATTGGGTACAAATCCTCTTCACAATAAACCATGCCTAGCTTATTTAGCATTACATTTTGAAACCTGCCAGAAGTTAATTTTTAATCATTTGATAGATGTCTGTATTTGTGAATGACTTCACTTTCTTGACCAATGGCACCCTACAGAAATCTAGCTCTACCATGTTTGCACAGCTGCACTGTCTGCACAGCAATGACAGAAAGGTACATTTAGCTACTGTTCTACACAAGAATCATGTCAGCAAGGAACAAACATTAAACAAAAAATTCACTATTTAATCATTTGAGCAGCACTTGACTGCTGTGCAGCATTCCCTGCATGGGACAAGCCAAGAGCAAGCAGCATTTTACCTGAGTTTAGAATTCCTTGCACAGCCTCCCCTGGGGCTTCTAATGACACAAATTATTTCAGTGTAAAAGGTGACTCTACAGAGGGTTACAAATAAAAATGCTTATAGCATACCTGTAGAAAGTTTCACTCCTATCATCCGTCTTTCTGACAGAAATGTCATTTAATGCAAATCAGTTTCTCTGTCAGAATAGTACTTAAAGAAGTCCTGTCACTGAGAAACTGCATTAGTGATTTATGCCTCATTTCAGAGGGATGAGCAACAGCCTTATTACAGCTTCATAATATAAATCCATACAATACAGGGTTGCTATGACAACTGATGAGCCTTAATAGCCTAGATTCAAAGGACCTTGTTCAAAGCTGTCAAGTAGTGCAGTTCAATGCAGTTCAGTCATTTGCACCTGTAAGAACTGAGAGAAGGCCATGCAGAAACTGAGGGTTCACTCAGGCTCTCAAGGGAGGCATCTGAGCTGAGAGCCTTCCTTACCTCTGAGCTATGCACTGCTAGTCCTGAGGCTTTCCAGCCCCCATCACAGGTATCCAAACTGGTGTTTGGCTGCAGCAATACTGAGCTCCCGAGGCTGCCTGAGAAACATGGTTCACAGCCAGTTCCATTTATTAATATTTAAAGACGAGGTTCAAAAGAGGTAAGACAATTAAACACCTTCTTGGTGCTCAAAAAGGGCTGCCCACCCCTCTAAACCTCTTTCTCAAAACTGTGATCTTAGCTGTGTTTTCCGCCCATATCCTCCCACTAACTGTGGTATTTGTCAGATTTCGCTGGGCTAGTTCAGCTCACTAACACAGGAGAGAATTCTGTCTTTTTCTTCTTTTCTCTATTATTTTTATTCCCTTGAGATACTGCCAAGGCCTAAAATGGCTTGTTGCAGGGTTCTAACAACTTGTAAAAGGTAAAATGGAGGAGTAATGACTGGCAGGAATGGAGAGCTGCAAACCTACCCAGTGGTCTACCCTCTGAAAACAGCAGCACCTGAGCTTTAGCAACAGCTATTCAGTCACAGCAATATTCATATTCCCAGATCATAGACTTGATCTGCTCTGAAAAGGTAAGATTTAAGTGTAGTGCTGCAGCAGCACTGAATCCTGCAAATAGGCAGACTGATTTTCCAAAGCTGATAATACTCAGTTTACAAACGAGGTCATTAAGAAGACAGAAAAAAAAAAAATTAAGCTGGATACAGTGACACAAGACCTAAAAAAGCATGTTATGTATGCTCTGAGCAAAAGAGCACGGCTCTCACAAGGTGAGGCAAAGATGGCACAAGACAGAATGCCAGGCACAACACGGTATGTCATAGAGGGATGGTAGCTGTGGCTGCTGCTCTTCACTGCTGCAAGCCCAGCCAAAACCTGAGCTGGGTATGTACTGCTAAGGTACAGATGCATACACAACACACTAATGTCATCAGCCACACAAAACTCAGCAGGGTCTTCACTGATCATTACCCAGACACTCAAACAGCACCTCAAATAATGGGAGTGCTTGAGTAAGATTCAGAGCCACATAATGTTTTACTCAAATGTCTCAGTTCCACAGGATTCCCTGCTCCCTTCCTGTTCAACCCATGAGAACCAGACATTTCCAGTGAGAAAGCTCCTCTGAATCTGGTTTTTTTTTGTAATGACTGTTGTGCTCAGGAGAAGCTTGTGGCAGAAAAGGCACTGACAACTGCAGAAGCTAAACACAGCTGTCCAATATAGCTGGACTTGCTTGAAACACTTTCCTCTTCAGTGTTTGAAAGGAAATAAGCAATGCTTATCTGACTAATCCAATGTCCTTCAAATTCTAGTACATTTGGAAGGATTCAGTGTCACTGCATACAATATTTCAGATTAGTAATAGAAATGAACTTTTATACATGCCCTGTAAAGTTAACCTACTGGGTTTTTTTACACCTTGAGAAGCCTATTTTCATCAGACAATGACCAGGTGCCTTTTAATAGCTTCATACTAAAAGAACTTCAGTTGTTTGATGTGTGAACAGGCCAAAGTGCTCAACTCTCTTCTTTTTCCAGAAGTGTATGTGAGTGCTATTGCAATTCCTCTAACTTCAATAATCAAAAAAGACCCATTATTTATATAACAGCTGTGGATGAATTCAGGAAGTTGCCACTGATGAGCTTTATGAGCATGTTTCTGCTTTCTAAAACAAGCTTCCACTTGTGCAGATGATAAAGTGGATTTATTTCAAAATGATCTCACATGGTAGAAAATTCTGCCAATATACGGATGCTGCAAACAAAAATGGTCCCAAGTTGGGAAATTTTACTTGAGCTAATTTACTACCCAAGTACACAAATCTTTTATCAATGATTGAGGTTCTGGGGAAGGAAAAGGAGTGTAAACCATTAGACATATGTATTTATTCACATTCTTTCTCTCTTCTGCTCCTGAGTTTCAGCTTCCTTTTTTTTCACTATGAAGTCAAGAAGTCAAATCAGTCTGTGAGAATTTGTCCAGGGAGCGAACAGGCAGCACAGGAAGTTGTGGGGCTGTGTGTAATGCTTTCTGCCACCCCAAATAATATGGTTCCAGCCATTCAATCCCAATGCTCCCAGTTGTCCTGTTCCTCATTTGTCCCTGCTCCAGTATGGGGTGTGACCACTGACTGCAGTTCTTTCAGAGGCAAACTTGCTTCAGGGTGGTCTGTGGAGCATTCCCATTTTAACAGCTGCAGATCACTCCTTAAATCTGGTATGTGAGGAGGTGCTGTACACTTCTCTCAGGGAGGTTATACCGTGCAATGATTTTTTCCACTGTTGTGCCATTCACATCTGGGCAGGCTGGAACCTGTTTTGACTGGCACACAGTAATTCATGGACATTCACTTCCAAAGGGTTAGGAGCACTCTGTTACATCCATGCAAATGGCCTTTGTACTGTGCATATCCAGAGATCTGTCAGTACTGGGTACCTGACCAGGCAGAGATAAATTTCTCCCAATGGAGAACTGAAATGGAAAAATGGGGGGGGGGGGGGGGGGGAAAGAAAAGAGGAAAAGGAAGTTTCACTTTTGTTAAGCCAGTATTAACTTTCTGAAGAGCTGAGAAAAATACTGCCAGGAGGTATAAATCCTCCTGGAGAGTAAGAAGACAGCAACCCAGCAATACAGTTAGCATCAAGGAAGGTGGGAACCTGGCAATTCCCACACCAGTCTGATGACCAGCTGGACAGCAGAATCTGTCCAGGAGTAGAGCCTTGTAGCATGTTATTCATACCTTCTTCAGTGAGCATGAGTCCACCCGTAACTGCTGTTTGTTCAGGTGTGCCAACAGGTGAATAAGCCCTCACCTGAGGTTTAGATAACCAAACAGACCATGAGAAATCCTGGACATGACACAAGCAACTCTGAACACTGCAAATAACAGAGTGAAAAGCTGAAAGTTGTTACAAACAGCACTGTGTGCCATGCCTGGACTTCCAAGGTGGACAGGGGGGGAGTTACACAGTAACCTCACAAATAATTGCAGGGGAATATTTGGGACTCTTTTGGGAGTGGAAATTTGCAAGGTCAGCACCACCTCAGTAACTGTATCAACAACAACACATAAAGTCAAGGTGACAGGAAATGGCAGAAGAAATAGATACGTGAGTACAGATGTAGAAAACCTGGGACTAACAGGGAAAAGGCAACTAGGAACAAGTTGTTTCTTAGGGATATGAAGGACAGAGAAAGGGAGGGGTCAGGGTAGGTGGAATAAGAATAAGCGTGGGAAAAAATCAAGAGAAGGTAGAATAAAAGGGACCAGTTGTATGTGGGCAAGCTGCTGGTCAGAATTTATCTGAATGAGCCTTGTGCCCCATAGCTGCAGGACATTCAGTCTTTTCATTAAACCTGATTTACTGCTTGATCCTGGGGAGAGGTGTAGGGCAGAGTGGGAGAAAAAGAGCACTGCAAGTCACAGGAGTTGTTTACACACACGTTTCCATCAGCAAACTTCAGTCTTGATCTGTTGGAAAGGAAGAAGAGGATTAGGTTATCTGTGTTCATATTTATAGGAATGCTGCTTGTGTATCTGTGGGCGACAAGCAGTGAAGACATCAATCTCTGTGTGGTCTGTGTGGCTGATGACTCTGTTGGTGCTGTGTGTCTATCTGCACCCTCGCAGTGTGTACTCAGCTTGGGATTTGGCTGGACTTCCAAAAAGGATCAGCAGCAGCCACAGCTATCAGTCCTAGATGGAAGACATTGCCTGGGTGCTAGACTGCACCAGATTTGTCTGTAGAAGGAGAATCACCCTCATCCCAGGATTCAGCTGCTTCTTAGCATTGTCTATTCTCAAATTGTGTACATCCTGCTTGCAGGGTCTCAGTGCATGCTTAAAGACACCCAAATGAAAATGATCCCGTAGGAGTCAGAAAGAAAAACCCCTTCACTTGTCACTGACCTTCAAAATAATGATGAACTTCAGGGAAAAAGAAATTAAGGATCTGAATTTGTAGGGTGAGAATCATGGACAGTAAAGCTGAAACTAAAGGTTCAAACTGTCTTCCTGAGGCTGAGAGAGACTGGAGGAAATATAGCTGGTTCCTCAATGGAGGAACAGATCACTCAAAATCAATTAGCAGAGCCAATATTTAAACTGATGACACTTTTTTCCTAGCTGAAATTGGGATAAAGTGTTGGTTTTGTTGATGTTTAAATTAATGGTTTGCATTAGTTCAGCTCCAGCTAGGACTGAACACAGATGGTTCAATTCTAAGATTTCCATGATGGATAACATGCCACAGTCGATAAGGTGGCTCAACTCTCCACAACCAGTAATGGACTTCAAGAAGCAACCCTGGGAAGTGAACAGAAAGCCTACTGATTTTCAGTAATGGATACTCATTTTGCTCATTTAGTGTTTTAGAGCTTCTTAGGCACCTCACTGAAGGCAAGGGGAGTTTTTGTCATTTGGATGAGCAGATTCTCAGGAATCAACAAGGGAAAAACGCTTAATAATCAGCTTATCCTGGGCTGCTTGGTTCATCCATCATTCCTTATAGAAGTAAACCCCTGTTTTTTTATTCTACCTGATAGGGAAGGGGTCACATTCAGACCCCAAGGCATAGGAAGGGGCATTTGAGTGCTGGTATGGATATAGAAATTGCTGTAGGGGAAAGTCTATAAACCCCTATTGTGCAGTTCTTGGAACTAGACAAACACCTTTGATCAGACTGAAATCCCAAGAGCACAATTAATTACTGACAAAGTTCTTATCCAAAACAGAGTTACTTATTGAGCTAATGCTTATTATTCATCTTTAGTTTCAAACTGATTCATTAGTTAAATAAAAAATAATTTTTTAAAAACATCTAGAAAATTGATTAAAAACATAATGTCTGTAACAGTTTTATACAATGAAATCTACCATCTTGTGTGATATTTTGATGAAATAAATTATGCCACGGGCTCCACTTTCCCAACAAGCTCACCATTGTAAATACTTGTTCTTAAATGCTTACCACAAGAGCTGGATGCAGTGAAGACACATCCCACCAGGAATAATTGTTGATCATGTGGTGGCTGGGTGACGCGCTCTCAAGTTTCTTATTTCCATTTATATTCCACAAAAGCTTCCAAAGATAATTGACATCTGTGTTTCTTATGATACAGGATGGGCCATGATTTTCTAAAACGCATCCCCATGGGTAAACTATGTGTCTCAGTGCTATCAGGCCCTGGAGGAATGTTGTGTGGCAGCTGCTTTTAAAAAAGCAGTCAAGTGTTTACCAACATGAGGAGGAATTTTTTCTTAGCATTGCTAAAAGAGCAATATCTCACTGAATTTCGGTGAGATTTTTCACTCATTTAATGTGAAAGTTAAGTTTTTCAAAATCTTCCTCAAAATAAGATCTGCTGTTTCTGAAAATTTTACCTCCAAAATTTTCTATGACACCTCCTGTGACAGACTTTTGGAGACAAAGAGCTGTTCAGTCAGCCTTAACATCTCTTGAACTACAAACAACTACACCTATGGCAATTTTTAAAAAACTGTAGAGAGCTTAGCACAAAATCAGGATCTAAGGGTCTGAACAGAAATGAAATAAGCAGTATTCAGAGGATGGGTTATTCACACAAGTAGGAATTTACTTCATATTCAAAATAGTTTTCTTCTCATAAAATTAGTTCTTCTTATTAATAATGTGGCAGCTTCTACAAGCCTGATGACAAAGCAGGATTCAGTGGTGTTAGGCATCAAACAGAAAGACTGTTACTGCCCCAGATACACTGTCAATTAACTAAAGACAATATTTATAAAAGCAAGATCAGATCATATAAGGATTTTAACTTTCACTTACACTGACAGTCAGAACACAGCAGAAGAAATATTTGGAAGATAAAAGCAAATTTGATAGTGCCAGGTAGTGTTTTACAAATGTATGGCTTGTCTAAACATGCCCTCAGCATTTTATTGCCTCATACAGCATGACTTTTTATTTGTATCAGACTGAAGTTCGATGGTTTTCTCTTTCACTTTATCTTCATGTTCTTTTAAAATCCTGGAGCAAAGAAAGAAAAAAAAGTCAATAAAACTCACAAGAGATTGAACAAAAAACATTTTCCCAAGAGTATAAAATTGTCCAGAGATTTAACAGAAGATGACAACACTCTGTGAAGTAACAAACAAGCAAAAAAAGTACAATTATGGTGGCTCCATCACACAACTGCCTTTGTTCATTTAGTTAGAAAAATTTAGTTAGTGCTGATTGTCAACATTTATTGCATATTACACAGACTCAGAATAGTGACTTTCATTTCTTACTTTTAAGGCTGGAACAAAAACTAAAACAAATCTGGCTGCGTAGACATTCATCAATTACCGACAATTTCACAAAATTTCACTGATTTCAGCAACAATATTAGAGAATTGCCAACCAGTGTCTTCACCTCTGTAAGTAGTTCAGAGGGGCCATATTTTCCTGTATCTTTACCTCTAGCCTTTATATAACTTCAAAAATCCACTTCTTCCTGTCTCCCAGCCCCCAGGCAGACAGCAGAATTTGAGCTGTGATGAGCAGAGGGAAGAAGGAAGCATATCCAGTGTCCTGCTGCAAGGAGTCAGCAGCAGCCATTTTTCAAGCATATTTCTGCAAACCTTCAGGAAATTCTTGCAAGAATTATCACAACAGCCAAGGCCCTCAGCTTTCCTGGCAACAATCCAGATGTTTCTGGATCTATACAGAGTTTCACCAGCATAACTCTTTATGAACCTGAGCAACTCTCAGTCAGAGCAACAGAGTCAGGATACAGAACAGTTTAAAAGCAGCGAATATTTCACCACCCTGAGTTCCTATAACTAATAAATATAAAACTAATATAAATATAATATAATATAACATAAAACTAATTAAACAAAGCAAATTCACAATGTCATCAGTTACAGGGCAGTCAAGGCACATAAAACTCATTGTTGGTGTTTTCTTCTTACCTAGCTAAATGAAGCACGGACTTTTCCACATTGTACCCAGAATATGCACTGCATTCATAGAAAATTAAATTGTAATCCTACAATCAAAAAGAAAGGCCATTTCAATTACTTTTGCACAATGTCTCACTCCAGCTGTAAAAAGAGGAAAACAGATATACTGAAATATGAAAATAAAGAAGGAGAAATAGATGATCTTAGGATTTTAATTCTAGAGCTAACAGTAAAGAGTAACAAAAGAAGTCCAAGTGTGCCTCACAAATAACAACTATATGCTTCTCTTAGCAGATAATTGTTCTGTAGAATAGCTTTTGATATAAAAGCTCAAATGCAAACAGGTCTTTTAAGGTACAAAGCCTTGTGAACTTCCCTTGTGATGATCAAGCAATTCTCACATCACTGAGTGCTGGACAAAACAGGTGAAAAGAATTCCAGTAACTTTTCTTTCATCTTTTTGTACTTGTGAATTTTTTTCTGCACTTTCTTTGCAGTCAGCCTGCATCTTTCAGTTTTGTACTCCCCTGGGAGCTTTGTAATTAGGAACAGTGGGTAAATGATCAATTCTTGGGAGAGATTCTCAGCCCTTCAGCTGAAGTCTTATAAATTAAAGGCAAGAGAACATCTGCACAAGAGCCTGACCTGGCAGGTCTGACGGCAGTGAAGTTTGAAAGTGAATGACAGACTATCCTCCAAAACAGCTATCTGTCTGCTTTCACAACCTACTGCAATGAAGGTCACCTACGTTACCTCTGTGGTATTACTACCTGTCCTTTTACTCATCCAGATTTCAAATTTCTATTCACTTTCCACTTGTCTCTGTGTCTTAGTGCTATTTATAGCAGTAGCTTAAAATTCAAGCAAGTTAGTCAGTACCTTGGAAAATTACAATCATGTCTGCAGAGCTGCACTTGTTTGTTATTAACTGTGGTTACTGCACTTATACTTATTTAACCACCCTTCACAAGACACTTATGATTCAGTTTTCAAAACTTTCCATTAAGATGACCAGGTATTTCTGGTTTGTTATGATTTTTTTCCCCCTATATACCATGCTTCCAGAATTGCACAACTTTTTGAAATTTTTGTCATCTTCGTGGAATTTCAGAGACAAAAATGGGGAAAAGAATTCCATAAATACAGTAGTTTATTTTAGCAGCTCTAAAAAAAGTGCTTCAGAATTATCCAATGTCAGTTTTGGATATGTTGTCAATGGTTAAATTGTTTGTTCCAATGAAAAACAGGATTGAACAACATGCAATAATTTCTTGATGACCAGATAAGCACAGAAAAGCAGAGAAGGAAGAAATCAGGCAATGTTAGTGTTGAATAGACATTTTATCAATTTTTTTAAACATATAATTTACATATTGCATTTACAATAATGCAACTCTATGATTCTCTTGCTTTTCTTTCTTAGAAAAGTTTTAAGATAAAATTTGACCAGGTCAAATTTCTTACTAGCTATGCAAACAAAAGCTTGAACTAAAAAATACACTTTCTTTTTCTGCTCAGCTGATCAGAACTCTAATAGAAAACCTACTGTGGTCAGTTTATAGATATTTCATGTCAGTCTAGCTTAGAGTGATACTACTCCAACATCTTCCTCACATACAATAAAGTGTCACCAGAGAAGAACTCTCAGTGATAATTTCATTTATGCTGGCATGAATCTGAATGGATTTTTCAGCAAATTGCTTGGACAGAAGGATAACAATTTAAACTCAATTGATAATGAGTGCTTAATTCTCTCAGTCTAGCAAAAAGGTTCTTGTCTGAAAGGGGAGATAGTCTGGCAATTCAACATGCCATTTCCCTGATTCAAAGAGGAAACTAATTGATAGAATACACAAGCAGCACAAACTAGGAGCAGGAAGGATACATATAATTATTAAGCCAGCAAATGCCATCTATCTCCATCCAGGAATCAGCTAGTGAACCTTGGAGACCACTGACAATTACTTAATTTCAAAAACTTACCTACAAATCAGCAGACATCTAAAGAATAGGGAGGAAAATGAAGTATGACCAGAGGGAGCTGGGCAATTTTCTGTCCTGTAAAGTACCATCACTCTGAGAATAGCTGCCTCATTAGCAGTATTTGTGTAAGAATGGCACTGACAGGTTGACAAAGTAGGCACTGTATGAATACACAGAAATAGTCCTCATTCCATGAAGCACATATACTCTGCAAAGCCAAGGCAGACAAAGCATTATCTTATTTTATAGTTGGGGAACAGTGATAGAAAAGGATTTATTGACCCATTTAGGATCATTCAGGAAGTACGTGCAGGGCCAAAATAAAATCATGTGGATATAAGCATGCCTGAGCAGCACCTGTATCATAAGGCATTTTATTTAAATAATTGGCAGTGCTTACGCTTCTGTACTCAAACAGAACATTGGCTGTTCCTGGATGCTCACGATATGATCTGAATGCTCTCTCTTGTGCTCCTATGAACTCTTGGTCACTGGATCAAGCTAAGCTAAAGAGAAATTTGTTATATGGAGTGTTCCTTCTGTATCCTCTGCTAAAACAAGTCAAATGGACTTCCACAATCCCTGTGCTCATTCCATTCCTCCTTTTCAAAGGGTATAGCAAGCACACTGGAACTACAAGTCTTCTCAAATGACAACTCTCCCCCTTTTAAAAATTAATTGTGCTGCCCGCCTTGCAGAGAAGTTATGTGACAAGGGCATTATAATGGAAGCCCTTGGGTTTCTGACCAAAGCTGTAGTACAGTACAGTGCTTGTAGGACGTGGGACTGAAGCAAAGTAAGGGTTAATACAGCTGGGCTGAAATGGCCCCTGAAAGTACATGTTCCTTTCTGACTATAGAAAAAACTGGGTAAAACCAATCCCATCCTGTGAGACATTGAAACACACCTTAAAACTGTTGGACTTCAGGATCAACAGGCTAAACTGATTCTTTGCACAACACGAGCTTGTTTTCACCAAATAAGGCTATACAAATTAGTATCAGCTCAGCACCTAGCCCTGTGCATTTGGGATCATTTGTGAGTAATTCATGGGATTATTCACAAAACAAGTAACTCAGCTGCATACACTAACAGAGACAGTGGTATGTGGTTTCACAGGAATTACATGGCCATTTAGCAAGAATTAATATTTCATTAAAATTCATGGTTATTATTAGCTCAGCAAGCAAATTATTATAATTTAATTATATCTATGCTACTTTTCAACTAATCCATTGCCATTAATCACTCCTTCTCTTAACTACCTCAGGCAGCACATTCAAACATTCAAGTGAGTCATTCAGATCCATTCATTTGATTATAACCATCTTATTTGACAACTTTTTGTTTTACTTATGCAAAACATTTTATTTTCTTGCATGACATGTTAGAATTAATAGCCTGGTGGGCTGTGAGCTCTATATACTAGAGTGATTCATCTTTGTTTTACTAGTACAGTTTTTTAGAGCAAGATGACAGGCAAGACACCTACTCTCTGTCCATTTAGCATTTATGTGTCACTTGTTTTTTCACAGACAGATTCAGTGTTACACCCTGGACTCCCTCCCTAGTTTCCAGGGTCTCAAAGTTATCTGCATCTCCACGCACACAAGAAAATAAAGCTGATTTCCTAAAGGGAGATCCTTTGGGGGATAAAGTTCAAGGCTGATAATCCTCTCAGACAAAAACCAAATAATGGACACAAACCTGAATAGGGAGGTATAATTTCAAAAGGCTATGTGAATAATTGAAATAAGATAAAAAGAGATCTGGCCATAATTCTTTCAGTTACAGACAGGAGCAGCAACCTTTCCTGGAAGAACAATTCAGCTGCACTTCAAATTTTGAAAATACCCTTTTTATTACTGACAGTAAATCTATTTTCAAAGGTAAAAGAGGTAAATATGTGAAATCCAGCACACTGCTTAATTTAGGTGCATTCCTACCAATTTGGTGACTATTTCAGCAATATTTCAATTACTTACTTCTAAATAAATGAATATTCTGCAGGTATTCATGTTCAAACTATAAGCACTGTATAAAGAGATTCAAAGGAAAATTTGATGGGCATGGTACACAAGAATATAAACAAGTATCTGGTATTTGCAGTCCCTTGATTGCTTAAATTATGCCCATGGATCACCAGTGCTCTGGTAGATGCAGACTGTTAACTCTACTTATTTTATCTCCTTGATGGAAAGTTACTAAAAGTAAACATGTTTTCTACTCCTACCACAGGAGTAACAGATGGTCTTCTTTGGTTTTACAGGAGGTAGGAGGGAGAAAAGGTCCCCAAATTATCTCTATGTTAAGAATCCTTTCACAGGGAAAAGGGAGGAAAAAAGAGAGAGAAAATAAGCAGCAAGGGAAAAAATAGAGAAAAAGAGAGAACAAAGAGAGACGAGACACAATGAGAGTGAATTCTTAAATATTTTCCTTCTCCACTCACTTTTTGGTTTGGTTTAGAGTTTTTTATTTGATTGCTTTGGTTTTAGGGTGTTCTCTTTATCTAGGCAGTGTTGCAAGTACTATAATTATCAGCACTCACATCACGGAAAGCTGAATTGAAGAGTGTGATTGGGTTCCTAATCCTTAAAGATACCTATCTGACTAAGATTAATCTGTATTTCTATGAATTTAGACACACTGAGACTCCATTTTAAAACCTTCACCTTCAAGCCTTGTAAGGAGTTCCCAAAGCACAGTACCTTTGCAAGATGGTCTCCCATTCCCATCGGGACCTCGCGCTCCTTTTCGTTATCGGTTTTGTTACCCAACAAAAGAACAGGCACATTCTCCCCAGTTGCCTCCTGCAGGATAAACAGCAAATATCAACTGAAGCGTTGAATTCAAAAGATCACAGATGAAGAGGATAAAAGCTAAAAAATGTCACATTCTAACAAGACATTTAAGACTTCACACAAACCAGGTATGTGCCACTTTGCTTACAAACATGTCAGGAATTGAAGTTGGATAAAAGACATGAAAAAGACATAATGCTAAGATTACACTGACTAGGGATTTTTTTTTTAAATAACAGCACAGAAGCTCATTAGACTTCATATTAAAATGGGAGAGAGAAAACCACCATGCTACACAGGCTCAGATATTGTGTGTTTACAGCCACTGCTTTTCTAATTACATGGCCAGGAAAAATAATGGCAACACCTGGGTACTATTATGCCAAATGAATTACACTAAATAGTGAAGAAATACACAGAATAGGCCCCCAAAAATACATAGAATAGACAGAAATCAAAATTCATTCTGAAAAGGGTTATAATCATCACAGTGAGTGCTTTCATTAGGTGGGCTGAATGCTACAGCAGTAAAGGGACTTGGCAGTATGTCCACCTTAGCAACAGTTTGCAGCTAACAAAAATTAGTTGGTAAAGAAGAGTGAACTATTAGAGTTTGGAAAAAAGTTTTGACCACAATATTCAATTTTTCTGAATCAAAATCAGCAATGCACCGCTAGCTTTTACCATACTGAATTAAAACATGCCACTTATTTATTAAGATCCTTAAGCAAGGACCTGTTCTTCCCAAATGCATGCTAATAGTACTTCAGTAAGGCTACTCATATCTGGAATAACTATGACTGTTTGGAGGCATTTAAATGACTGAGTCCTAATCTGAACTCCCAAATCCACCTCCTGGCTATTCAGGAAATATAAAATAATATTATAATAATAGTGTGTTATACTAGAGCACATGCCCAATAAAATCAGATTAAATTATCTTTGCATATTGATTTGTCCCTTTTTCAGTGTGCAAACAGGAAATCACACTTCATTCTTGCTACAAGTCAGCCCTTTGTGGCAGCTGCCTCAGTTTTATTTTTACTCTTTGTTCTGGCCACAAGCAAATTCCACTGCTTATGCTCTTAATATGTTTTAATTTTTAATTAATTGATGACACTCAGTGATATGGACTATGATTTCAAGTGGTTGAAAGGATGATCCCCAGGAAACTGAACTGTCTTTCACAAGTTCAGTTTCACAGCACTACTGTGGATTACATAGTTCTAAGTTTATGGCTTATGTTCCTAATAAACTCTATTTTCCACAAGCTACACACTTGGTTATCAAATGCAAGTGATCATCAGTGATCACCAGATCACCATCACTGATCCAAAACACCTCTCAGTGCTAGCAGTGATCCAGTGGGGGTCATTAGCAAAACTCCCTTGGTGAGAAATCAGAGGACTCCATGCTGGGATTTTACCACCCCTCATTCAAAGTCCTTAAAACCCTGGAACTATAATTTTTTTTTTTTTCCCACAGAGATAGAAATGAAAAACAACTTCACTGGCAACAGTGCAGAAAAAACTCACAAGAAAAAATGTAATTGTGACAACACAAAAACATGGTCCTCTCTGTTTCACCCTGCTAACAGCCCTTGTTCAGAAGAAGGTAGAGATTGACACGAGGGTTTGGATTTCAAGTTATGTCCAGTTACCTCAATGCTTATCAGCCACTGCTTGACAGCTGTGAATGTGTCTTTTGCTGTTATGTCATACATCACAATGACACCATCAGCTTTTCTGAAAAACTGCTTGGTAATGCTTCGGTACCTACAAGTAAGAATCTGGTTACAGCTCTCTTCAACAGAAGCAACAATCTGACAAGTTAAAATTTATAGTGATTCCTCCATACAAAGGGAAATAAATTATTTGGGAAAAAAATCTCAATAAAAGGAATTATCAAAAGAAAGTGTTTGGAAAAGCTCCCCCTGCCTTCTTTAACTGATTCTGGGTTAGGCAGGATAATTAGCTTCACATTTCACCTTCTCTCATCTCTTTTGTTTTAAGCTTGGAGCAAAAATTTCCCCCTCACTAGGTGCTCTTCTAAAGCTAGCTAGGTTTTTGGAGATCTTTTTCCAAAGCTTCATGCAGAAAATGCAGATTGTCATTATCATCCTTGTTTTTGGAAATAGTAATAAAGAATTACACAATAGGTGAGGAGACGGGGAAGGAAATGACCACTGATATCTTACAAAAAACCTGGAGTTCTACTACAGTGGCATTGCTTTAATTAAAAACAAAAAACCTCCTCTTTTTTTATCCATTAAGGTATCTTCTGATATAGAAATAATTCTAGGTGCATTTTAAAATCAGTCTTTCTCCTAAAGAAACTGCAGCACTAAAATTTTCAGAGCTTAATTAGTGCTGCAAGGGAATGAGCTAAACTGTGAACCCACTGGCTCTATTAGGAATGCTCCTATATTTGCTCCTCTCCCAAGAAGAAGGATTAGGTCCACACTTAATGATCTTCAAACAGATGATCCAAGGAAGTGAGACCTTAAAATGCGTACAGGTTTTGACTGGCATGGAGTTAAATTTCATCATACTGTCTTCATTTCAAACAAGGAGTTTTCCCACTTCCATCCCTCCAATTGCCTCCTCCATCCCAGCAGATGGGGGAGTGAGGGAGCAGCTACACAGCCGGGCTGACTCCCAGGTTGAACCACAAGAGACCCTTCCTCACCGTTCCTGGCCAGCCGTGTCCCAGAGCTGCAGCGCTACCTGGGTGTGATCTACTGAGACAGTTCTCACGTTGTAATCCACACCTGCAACAGAAAGGCACGGTGAGCTGTCTCTTTACAAGCTGTTTGGTCTTTGAAAACTGGATCCAGAAATTAGCAACAATTCCAGGAAAGTAAAAAGATAGGCACAGCATTAAAAATTATGTCCAGAGTCTCCAGCTATCAGAGGTCAAGAGCTTTTTATTTGCTTGAAGTCCCCCAGCAATAAAATACTGAATGGTAGAAGTGTAGTTCAGTTTCATAAAATATGTCAGATAAGTCACTTTCCAAATCACAGAACACAAGTCAATGGTCCATCTGACAGTCCACAGCAGTCTAAGCCATTTTGCCTGGAATTGACTGTATGACATCAGTTGTGTGAAATGTGTTAGTTTAGTCTGAGCTAACCACATGGGAGCTCTCTGCAAATAGTGGAAAAACACAAGGCATGGCACAGGGAACAGTGGAACCTACGATAAATGCTGAAGATAGGTGGACTGGACATGTGGAGAGCATCTTCTCCTATTTATAACACAGAAGATGAGCTCACTTCCCTTAGGTTAGTGGACATAAACACTCATTTATTTAAACTTTTAAATTAATCCTCTCCCAATTCCTATAACCTCTGAAGATGTACGTATTTTCTGGATATTTATAACAATAATTAGAGTTCAAAATGTTAATCAGTCACTACCTCCTCCTAACGACAGCTTACATTTTTTTTGTATCACATTGAACTGTATCATAAAATCACAGAATTATTGAATAATTCAGATTAGAAGGGATCTCAGTAGGTCAGCAACAGTATCTTTGGGGCCATTTTCCTCAAAAATGGGATTTTTACCAGTGGTATCAATGGAGAAGCATCAATGCCTGCTTAGATTCCTTCAATAGGCAACTAAAAAACCTCTATGGAGGATATATCTATTGCTTGTATCTCAAGGGAAGAAGTTTGAATTACTCTGTAGAAATTCATTGAGAACACTCCTCTCCATATTGTTCACTTGACTTTTCCACTGTCTGTACCTTGCCAGCCATAGCCTACACCTGTGAAACTCATTGATGTGAACACTAAATCAAAGCTATGACAAAGGTCTTCTTGCCATTTTCTTTGCAAGAGCCCTGGATGACCAGCCAAAAAAGGAAAGAGTTCAGACTCATTCCTGTGTTTTTCCTCTGGAAAATTGCACACACTGTGTAAGACCTCAGAGTGTGGAGAAGTGTATCAGCCAATTACAGGACAACATGGACAGTACACAGCCTTGAGGTCTACAGGATACATGAACAGACAATTGCAGATAGGTGTCCAACCCCCATTCCAGTTAATGAAGGTACAGTCAGTGAAAAACTAGGACATTTATAAGCTCACCTTGAAATAGCTAAGTCTTACTTCATATATACTGCAGAAGAAGTAAGGTCTCAATACAGGCTAAACATAAAGAATCTGGTCATTTAACCCAGCTGCATTGCAATAACCTATACTTGAGTTCTTGTACCTTGATTTTGGGTCTGAAAGCTTGGTCTACAACTTTAGGCAAGGTAAGAAGGTAGGCTTTGAAAATTTTGGCTTTCGAAACACTGGTCTGACATATTGTTTTGTAGATTAGTATAATGCTTCATCTTCAAATAGGTGATTCAGATATTCTACTAGAAAATCAGATTACTTAGAGGGATGGCAATGAGATATGAAGGTGGGATTGTTAGTACAGTGCAGTCCAGAGGACAGGATATCTGTTTCAGAACTGTGAGATCTACAAGGAAATTCTAGCTTCAAAGAAATCAGTATATTTTTTCTGATTTATCTCACTGCTGGCCAAGATTTCAGTACAGAATCTACTCTGAAACTTCTCCATCAATTATGTGCTTTCCAGTTTAGGAGATCTTACTTTGCATGTCCTACTTTTACAACATCTGTATGTTTCTGTTTTACAATACAAGGCCTGATCTCAGTAGAAACCCTTAAGTACTGTCAGAACAAAAATAAGAACAGTTATATTGTTAAACTTACCTACAGTAGCAGCTGTGCCTGGGAAAAAATGATCTTCACAAAATCTTCTTAAGAATGAAGTCTTTCCAACACTCGAATTGCCCACAAAAACGATCTTGAATAAGCGCTCTGGAACAGAGTTTATTCTCTCCTCCTTCAAGTAAGAGCAAAAATTAGCCTCCAACTGTTCTATAAATCCTGTTGCCTCTCCAGTTAAAGGCTGATATGGGGAAAATAATAGATTTTATCCTATCATATTCTACATTACTCATGAAGCAATATTCTGTTTCTTAAAATAACTCAGCACTTCAGATGTTTGCCATGCATCATTCCAGATCATCCAAAGTGCAGTGAGTTGCACTGAGCTCTGGAAGTATACTGAATATGAATCTTTACATGAAACTAACAAAATAAAACCATTTATGTTCATGGCCACAAATCAAAATTTATAAAGCTTCACACAGCTCTGCTTGGTAGCTTCACTCTATACCAGTGACACAGAGGAAGCAGTACATCTTCATCTAGATAACAGAAGGAAAGTCATAATTTTTTGGCTTATGCTACCAGATTCTTCTCTCTGCTACTATCACAGAGCCAAGAACTTCCATCCAATTACTGCTTTTCTACAACTGTTTAACATTACAGGCAGAAGCATGGAGGAAAGACACAGACGGAGAATTAGGCCAGTTAATCAGGCTGTAAACATTCGGCTATGTTTCTGTCATTTCGCCTTTTAAGCAGAAGGAACAACAATTTGTTCTGCTTATCCAGGTTCTGTTTACTGCAGGCTAAGCTAAGTGGATGCTGGAGAGAATATTTATATCCTCTATCAAGTAGGTCATCATTCTTTTGTATGTAAATCAGGAGTTGCTTAGGGAAGCACTTGTAGCACCAGCTGTTTTGCAGGGGGTGCCCTTGCTGGTCTCTTCTATTTTGTGTAAAGCTGAAGGAAGAGGGAGAGAGAAAGTTTGCTTTCAATGCTGCAGAAGGAGAGAAAGATCATGGATGGTCCTGGCATAAGTTTGTTAAGGTGTGGGTTGTGAGGAGGGGAAGGAGGGGAAGGAGGGGAAGGAGGGGAAGGAGGGGAAGGAGGGGAAGGAGGGGAAGGAGGGGAAGGAGGGGAAGGAGGGGAAGGAGGGGAAGGAGGGGAAGGAGGGGAAGGAGGGGAAGGAGGGGAAGGAGGGGAAGGTCCTCTGCCAGTCATTTGATGTGCAGGATCCATGTCTTCATGAAGACATCAAAACTGAATTCACTGCCTGACAGTCCTTTGAATGAGACACTGAAGTCTACAACTGGAAGTGTTTTCTACAAATATACAGAAGTCATTGAGAAAGAAGAAGAAATAGAGAGCTGCTCTTGATGGGGAAAAAAACCCAAACAACAAAGGCTTGAGCTGCTGTAGCCCTTTGTGTGAAAACAAAAATCATTCATGCTGTAAATTCTGGAGACAAAAATACACATCTCTTTCATGAGCTGGGCTTATAGCCCACCACAATTATAAAGGCATTTCTTATTTTCCTTTTCTATTAAAATTCTAAACCCCACAGCAACTATAGGCTGCTAGTAGCACACACACATTTATACAAAGCACATTCTCAGTCCTGATGAAAACCATTCCCAGCTTATTAGTCTGTGTGCTCTGGGAAATAAAACAAGCTAACATACAATCACCAGCTTGGCAGTATTATCACAGTGCTTCTGAGAACCATAGCTAAATATATGGACTGCATGACCTGAAATATTTTGTCCCTGGTGGTCATACACACTCCAGTAGCACTAAGACTCAGAGACCCCAGAGGCATTCAGCTCAGCTCCCAAGACAAGAACATAAGAAGTAATTTTTCACTGAGATGTATCAAGTCCAGTCATGAAAATAACCTTAATTATTAAACTTGATTATAAATTTGCATGTGAACACTATGCTAGGGGATAAGCTACTCCATAGTCTGCTTCAACAAAGTGCTGATGGGAAAATAGAATAGCGGTAGGATGATAATTTATTTTAGGTTACAATGCAGTCTGAAAAAGTCTTCCCTAGATGTGTCTTTTGAGTAGTCTTTATATAAAAAGTAGCCAGGTAAAGTAACACACCTAGCTTTTGAACAACTTAACACAAATGTGGGAGATTACAGGTATAAACATAATGATTCATATTCCATATTGAAAATGAATCTCATGCAGAAGTTTTGAACAGAAAATCCTGCTTTAATTTCCATTAGGGTTCCTTCAGGTATTGAAGATATTCCTTCAGGCTTGTCCTAGCTGGATAGGATGACCTACCTGGCTTTTGTCATCCTAACGTCCAGTGATGCCATGTTTTGAAAATGTGACACAAGATAAGTCATACAGCAAGCAAAAAGTATGCACTGAATTAAACAATTTCAAAATATGAAGCTCTTTTCTGTACCCTCAATGATTTATTAAAAGGTACCACTTAGAAATCATTATGTAACCATGGCATAATTCTATCATAATTTTTAAGACATGCTTGCTTCTTCTAAAAGAACCATATAATTATGACCAAGCAAACCAATTTTTCCTATACTTTAATCTTTTTAATATGTGCTTCAAGAATCTAAAAATGAGTAATCCTTAACAATGATTCTAAAATTGGAAAACAAGCACAGCTAGCTCTGAAGCAATAGCAGTGCTAAAAGAACTTTAGACTCCAAAGAAATGTACCTTCCAGCATACTGTTTTAAGGATTATTACTGAATGGTGAATTCATTGCTAGCACACATATACAAGCTAGAGATGAAAAAATATAGGATTTCCATTTGCTAAATAAAAGTATTTTCAATAATAATTAAAAAGTCATTATAATCCTCTCATTATTTCTCAGATAATGTAACAGCTACCAAAGCTGACTCAAAAGTATCAGAATTATGAGAACTATCACCTTGTGGCAAAAAAAAACCCCAAAGCCAAACAAACAATTTTTTTAAAAAACACTCTTCTTTTTTAAGACAATTTCTGCCTCCTACTGGATCTTCTCTTATCCTCTGTTACAAGGTTTAACTACACTTTCCCTAAACAGTCCTTCAAATGTAAATCCATGCACACATTGTCTGCAGTTACCACTCCTGTAGGCTGAGTTTCCCTTCTCTGCACCTTCAGCACTTGTCTGCAATACATTTTCATCCCCCACTTCAGGCAATGGCTTAATTTGTCATGCTTCAACTTAAAAACAGAAAACCAAATAATTTTAGATTCTAGGAATAACACATTAACCTATGATACCACTTCATGGCATCCAAGGTCCCTCAGAATAGAATAGAACAGAAGAGTTCCTGTTGGATGGGACCTACCTACTCCAACTCCCTGACCACTTCAGGGCTGACCAAAGTTAAAGTATGTTATGAAGGGCATTATCAAAAAGTATCTTAAACACTGACAGACTTGTGGCATGGACCACCTTCCTAGGAAGCCCATTCCTCTGTCTGACCACCCTCTCACAAAAGAAATGCTTCCCAATGTCAAGCCTGCACCTCCCCTGAGGCAGCTTTGAACTATTCCCACACATCCTATTGCTGGATCCCAGGCAGAAGGGATCAGCACCTCCCTCTCCCCTTCCCCTCCTCAGGAAGCTGCAGAGAGTAAGGGAGCTGTCCCTCAGCCTGTTTTTGCAAACTGGACAAACCCAGAGCCCTCAGCCACTCCTCAGAGGACACACTTTCCAGCCTTCCCACCAGCTTTGTGGCCCTCTTCTGGATGCATCCAAGGACCTTCACATTCTCCTTAAATCATAGGGCCGAGAACTTCACACTCTACTCAAGGTGAGATCTCCTTTGTCCTCTTACATTTGACAGTGTTTCCTTCCCTACAGGCTGCTCTCTAGAAGATGATGATGAATGTTCCATTGATTGCTCTCTGGATTTGTCATTCATTTCTGTCTCAAAAGTATTTTCGTCTTCTCCAGTCCATCTGCTCAGCTGCTTATCAACCAGCCTGTCAAGAAGCTGGGGTAGGTGATCTTCTTCAATTGATATTATTCTTTGGAGATGTGATGTTTTAGGCATTCCTCCAGTGACTCCAGCATCAGGCTCTTCAGAGAGAACTCCATTCAGTCCAGCAGAATTCCTTCTCTTTGAATTACTGAAAATATCATCTTCGTCAAATGAATGGCTAGACAGAGAAAGAAGAAAGTACATCACAGAAATATAATGGACCTGCAATTTTATTCTGAATTTAATCTGAATAACTGATTTTAATCTCCCATGTTTTTAATTAGTCACAGCAGGCAGAGGAGAGTCATTCCAGTGTCTGCTGGAAAGTCACCTCATCATACCATGTGTGTATATATATTGATAATCATAAGCATCATGGGGGAAACTAGTAACTTACAGGAGTAACCACAACCAGAATGGAAAATATTAGATTAACGTCAATTCTAATCTCATAAAAGAGCTAAAGAAAACTTCTCTACTGTGATTTTCTCCTTTCCCACCTTCACTCCTATTCTGGAGGAATAAAAGAAATCCCCAAGAGAGATCCTTTCTATGTGCAATCTGATTCTCTCTTTAGTAGATAGAATGGACATGGGTTTGCTTAATATGGATAAAAAAGTCCAAGTGGAGACTCAGAATTGCACCACATTAACACAGGCTCATGGACAAGTGTTTGTGTCTCCCAGCCTACAGCCATCCACAGTGGGGAAATCTCTTGCCTTTGCAGACAGCAGACGTGTTTTGTGTTAAAATTTGGCTCTTCATTTTCAAATTTCTTAACGAGCACAGTAATCTAATAGTGACAGAAACTTAAGAAATACACTCTTTGAAAAGTTCAAAAGTATCAGAAAGGAAGCATTCCACATCTTCTTTCTCTAAGCCTCATCATACTCAAACAGGGAACACATGAAAAAAAGTTCTTACCTGCTTGGCAGCATCTTGCCCTCTATGTATTTCCCAATGATAGACCCTGACCTCTGCTTCCAGCTGGCTTTTGGAACAGTTGTTTTGCATTTCTGCAGAAATACAGAATACGTCTTACTGATTAGCTTCTGGTGCTCATTATGGTTAACTACCCTCATTATAAATACTTAAATAATGCAATGCAAATGAAAGAAAAAATGTAGAAGAAAATCCTAGAGGTATAAATGCTTCAGAATTCCAATTGATAAACAATCAGAACGGGGAACTCCAGATCCTACAAAAATTCATCTGCTTTGTAAATACAACAGCACGATGTAATGAAAATAAAGTAAATGGGTATTTTTTTTACACAAGCAGCTTCTTGTAGGACTAAGAACACAAGAAAATATAAACTAAGTGGCCTTAGTCTCCTTATCCCAGGGTACTTCTAGAACATCTTAGGAGTCCATTTTTTGCTGCTGCTTAAAAAGTTTATAGGATGTGCTCTTACCCCAGCCTCAGGTACTGAGGTACTCAGCTACTGATTCAGGTACACCAGTTATTGTACTGTTGTATAAATGTATCAGGATATTACCAACTCTTGACTGGGCAAATTAACACATTTAATTGTTCAATTTTTAGGTTATTTCATCCTTTCA
This sequence comes from Haemorhous mexicanus, assembly GCF_027477595.1. Classification (NCBI taxonomy): domain Eukaryota; kingdom Metazoa; phylum Chordata; class Aves; order Passeriformes; family Fringillidae; genus Haemorhous; species Haemorhous mexicanus. The sequence goes on from NC_082342.1 coordinate 33,196,647, forward strand.
CAATTGCATCCTTTGTTTCTTCTGAAATACATTCATCTCCCTTCAGATAGTTCCCACTTTATAATTCTCAACATGTAGGTCTTAAAATTGTTTGGTAAATTTAAAAAAATCTTATTTTCAGGTGAGAAAAGAAGACAATGCAAATTAAGAACAGGGTAAGACTTAAGTGGCATGAAAGCCCATCTCCTGCACAGCCTTCTGTTCCCCTTCTTTTGAAGCTGCTCTCATATGAGTCTGCTCAACACTTGGGTTTGAAAATAATAGTTGGTTACCTGCAAAAATATGTCACGTTCATCCTTGAGATGTTTGTTCCTCTCTCTGCAAAGAAAACACAAACAAAAGAAACACTGAAGCCAAGTATTTAGAACTGCTGACTTTTCTACTTCACACTAGCAGACAGACTGGACAGTTGGCAGTGCAAACCTTTCATCACCCTTTATTTATATTCTCACCTCGGCCAGTTCCTTGTCTGGGCTATTGATTCTCCAGCAGGGCTATGCTGATTAAAGCCAGATGGGATCTGGATCTCTTCCTGTATTTTATCTAAACAAATGCCTTAACACATAGAAATCAGTTGTGGTCAATATGCCTTCACATACCATAAATTAGAATGTTTAATGATTTTCACAGTAAAGATGACCTCTTAATGTGGAGAGGGTGCAATGAACACCATCTCTTGTTCATCTGCTGACAGCTGTGAAAGCCAATTATTGCGGCAATTGTGGCTGCCACAGAAAAGTCACCCTCGGAACACATCCATCTTCCATCCTTTGTGCAGAAACAATGAAAGTGTCAAGAAACAGATACTCCAGGCAATCAGCAAGCTCTGATCAGATCTGACAGCACACCTGCTTAGTACATCATCTATTGTCTCCATCTGTTGCTGGCCTGGCCACAGGAGAGACTGAGCAGACAGGGTGAATGAAAAAACCTCTCTTGCCAGATGTTTCTATCAATGTCCCCAACACTTGCAGCAGGCAAGATCACAGAGTGGTCTATGGAAAACACATGCTGCAAAATAAGAGCCTTTCCTCAAGCCTGTGAAATTTTTAAGAAACTCTAAAATGAGGCCTCCTGAAGGAAATGCAGCCAATGAAGGCCCAGAGGCAGGTGCAACCTACAGCCCATGCTGACTGACCACTGAGCAAACAAAACACAACACGGCTTCACATTGAAAAGAGGGCTACAGGTGGCTGAACACAGCTCCAAACTTGAAGTCTATCAATACAGGAATGTTAGCTATGTACATTTTGAAATCATTTTACAAATATTTTGGGTAAATAATCTTCATTTTGGCTCAACTCCCAGCACTTGAGAAGAAACAGAGCCTTTCAGTAAGCTCCTGCAGCCAGGCTTCTACCTCAGAATTAAAGCTGTTCAGTGCTGCTCTGTTTCACATTTGACTTTTGGAAAGGAGGTTGTCCTACAGTACTGAATTGTCAAAACGAAGCATATCTTTCAGGTGTGCTGCCCTCTACTCTATTCAAAAACCAACCATATAAGAGACTTTTGTAACCATTTTTGCTATTTTTGTGTCATTATCCTGTGGCAGTTGACATTGACTGGCTGCCAGATGTACACCCAGCCACCCTCTCACTCTCCTTCCTCAACACAAGGGAAGATAATAACATGGAAAAGCTTCTGGGCCAAGATAAAAACAAGAAGGTTACTTACCAGCTACCCATTACAGATGAAACACTCAACTGTAGGATGACGAGAAATAGAGACAAAACTAAAATCACCTTCTCCACAATCCCTCTTCTTCTCAGGCTCAACTTCACTCCTACCCCCTCAGCTCTTCTACCTCCTTAACCAATGCTGAGTGGCACAAAGGGATGGGGAATAGTGGGGCTTGTGGTCAGTCCATAACAGCTTCTCTCTGCGGCTCCTTCCTCCTCACAGTTTTCTCGCTCCAGTGTGAGTTCCCTCACAAAGGTTATAGTCCTTCACAACACTCCAGCACAGATCCTTTCCATGGGAAATAATCCTTCAGGAATGGACTGCTTCAGTGTGGGACCCCTATGGGCCACAATTCCTGTCAGAAAACCTGCCCCTGCAAGGGCTCCTCTCCATGGACCAAGCTCCTGCCAGGAGCCCGCTCTTGTGTGGAGTCTGCACAGGCTACAAGGGACTCTGCTCCAGTGGTGCCTGGAGCACCTTCTACCCCTCCTTCTCCACTGACCTTGGTGTCTGAAGGGCTTTCTCACACTTTTTTTCTCTCTTCTCTCCCAACTGCTGGGTTTTTTTCCACCCTTTCTTACTGAGGCTTTCCCAGAAGCACACGGGGGCTGTGGAGCTCCACTGTGCCCTATGCTGTGTCCATTGTCACAGGACAGCCCTGGCTTCTCTCTGGCACAGAAGCTCTCTGGCACCCCACTGTCAACACCTTGACACCTACACTAAACACATATTCCAACATAATTTCATCCTTTAATGGACCTCTTTAGAATTATAGAAGAGGTTTTTGGAAGATCAACATTACCTTAAAAAATCCAGCTGCTTCAAAAGTCCCGACTTCTCTCTCTGTAAGGTTTCTGTCACCCGGTACACCTCCCTGCAAAAAAGAAAAAAATAAAAATTGTTCTATCCATGGTAAGAACACTTCTAAAACACTTCCCCCTAGGGGTATCTATATTTGAGACCTCAAGCTTCTTCAAACTTGTAGATTCTGCATGGATGGTTAATATTTTAAAGAAGTTTATTCAGTATAAGGCCCACAGTAGCACAGCAGTACAAGTTAGCAGAGGAAGGAGCAGAGGTTCTTTTTTCAAAAAATATTGCTTTTTAATTTCTTCATCCAGAGAGTTTAATATATGTTGATACTGGCACTCGGAGCATACAGAACAGATACACTGCCAAAATACTTCTCAGTTATGGCCACTAAAAACCAGGTGACATTTTATCCAAAATTAGAGCTTATCCTGCTGCAGGAACCATATGTCAGGCTCTCACGTCTACAAACCCTACAATTTCTTTCCAATTCCTGACACTTATGCAGCCATTTTAACACCATTTACTTTGATTTAACACAATTTGGTGTCTGGCCTTTAATGGTTTTTTTGGTCTTTCACTGAAGCCTCAAGTTCTTCCTGTGCACTGTCTGAACATTACACCTGCTTCAACAGCTCAGGTCTTACCAGACTGACACAGATGTTTAAAGCAACACTGCAGGTGCAGTTGAGTAGGGCTGATCTCTAATTCCATAAACCACTATTGAATCCAAAGTACTTTGTAAGTGCAGTAGCATTATTCAGCAGTCTGACCACTGGGCAGATTTCCTTTGTAGCTTTTAAATCAGATCATTCCATAGTCTTTGCTCTGGATCTGAAAAGAGAGGCCTCAAAGAGGAAACAAACCACCTTGAGGAGGAGTATTTCTACTGTCTACTTCCAAAACACACATCAAACACGCAAACCTAAAAATTCTAATCACAGTGGCCATTCTTTAACACTAATTTATCAAGAAAGTTCATTATTTTTACTCTCAAGAAAAATTAAAGAAGTGATAACTTAATAGAGCTTGGCACGAAGCTTAAGAGAAAAAGAATGTGACATTTGAACTAATGTTCTGCTCTACCCTGAAATATGTCAACCAGCAACAGCTCTGAATTATATAGTTCATTGCTGCAATGGCTGGGTCTATCTGTCATTCATGTGGTCTCCATTGACAATGAGAGGCTTCTACAGATCCCTGAGCATTTTCTTTAAAATGGACGAGAGTGAACATCTCTGCCAATTACAGCCTCAGGGTAGTGATTCTTCTGCTTTGTGCAGAAGGCTGGAGCAAGACAGGTAGCTTGAACTGTCACAAGTAATTTTTATCCCTCAAAATATGAACCGTAAACATTTCTTCTTGATTTTTTTTTTTTTTTTTTGTAATTTGGAGTCAGAGTCTGAAGCTTTCAACATTTGAACTGGAAACCCCAAAATTATGGTTGTGAATTGCCATAATACCTTGTGGGAGGTAGGCTTACTAGGCTTATTAGGCTTACTTTTGATGAAGGAAAAAAAGAAGAAGATCCTAGGTATCTCAGTAAGAGTGCATTCTGAGAAGCAAGTTTCAGATAGACTCAGCTTTGAGTAGGATGAAGCATCATGTGCCTCAACTGTAAGGCATTTCCATAAGGAATTCCATTGGTATCTCAAAAGGAAGACACTACATGGATTTTTAATTCCATTTTTAATTCCAAATACCCTCAACCAATGGCAGTGGGGAGAACACTGACATTTTGAACACAAAATTAGCAAAAGATTCCACAGAAGCCAGATATGCTACAGAAAACATGCTGAATTACTTGGGGGAAAGCAGCTAGAACTGCACTCAGTTTTGCAAGTGGTTTCTGCTTTTGACACAAACTTAAATCACAGCACTGGGTACCCTGAGGGGGTTCACTGGCACACCACTGGCACAAGATCTGCTGCAGCTGGACACTTACATTTCCTTCTCCTCATGGAGCCTTGATGCCTCCTCCTGAAGCACCTGTAGCTGTTGTTGAGCCAGGCTTAGCTCATGGGATGTTCTCTCCAGCTCTCTCAGCAGCTCCTGGTTAGTCAGCTTCAGCTTGGTGTTCTCTACTTTGGTTTCTTCTTTGCCACTGAGGAGTTGTGTACACTGATGCTCTAACTGGTGTGGAAGAAAAGAGAACAGAAAGCATTACAACTGACTGAGGCATCTTGGTTTTGAGGATTTAGAGGTTAGCTGAGCAGGGAGTCATTTCTATCAAAGCCAAAAAATTAATAAAATACATATGGTGCTCTTCCACTGCTCTTTGTACAGACATAATTATGTTACAAAAAAACAAAGCCATTCCATTCTATGACTGAATTTTATCCAGTTCAAGAACACACATAAAAAAGGTGCTACAGAGCAGATTAGCAGCATTAAGCTGATATTCACAACTGCTATTTTAGACCATTTTCCACAAAGACCAGGCCTACACAGAGTGATTCAGAGTTCTACCTAAAAACTGTTAGATTTAAATCTGATATCTGATAAACCTTCCCATCCCCAGCAATATGAACAAGCAGTGACCTTTTTGGCACCTCAGACAGATCTGCCAAGAAGTGTGAATTAGAGCCTTTTTATTCAGTTTTATATTCCCTCTCCAATGTACATTGAAGGAAAGATACAACTTCCCTGTAAAACAAGCAACAATAGACGATAGTAGCTTCTGGTACCTAAAGAAGTTCTACCAGCTTCACCCTGGCTAACTGAGCAAATTTAGACAACAGAGCAAAGCTTCATATTAGGTATAGCATTGCTGACCTTAAAATACAAAAGTTTGATTTTGTTTTGGGTTTTTTTTTTCTTTTTTCTGTATTCATTTTAAGGACTGTAAAACATCCTTGGAGCATTACAATACCATTTCAATCTTCCAGATCTGAGACATAACAATGTTTGAACTCTCATTTTGCCCATCCCAACAAGCAGAGCTCACCCAACCAAAACCTATCCTCAGCCAGCTCTTCCAGTCAGTTCCTACCCTAGAACACTGCTGTTGTTGTAGTCTTGGTTTTGAACAAGGCCCAGGTTAAAAATAAGCGCAGAAAATACTTCCCAGCCTGGACTGTGAGAAGTCAGGAACATGTGTAGAGTGGGAGCACTTAGTAGCAGCAGCAACAGCTGAATGTATTTGCTGAACTGTAGCCTCAGCAGGCTCACATTTCCCATGGAACACTGGCTGGGCATTAGATTACTGCTGAACAAGGCTGGCTTCCATGGATAGATTACATCAGTTCCTGAATATTGCTTCCATTCCTCGACAGATCAAGGTTACCCATTCTAAGTAAAAGATCCACTGCTTCAGGTACTTAAGACAAGATTCATCCAGAGGAGTGGCTTTGGGAGAAGCAAAAAGTGACTACAGAAAGATGAACTTTCAAAAATCTAAGGAACAAAAAGCTGCAGACAAAAACCCCACCTTTTAGAGAACAGGATGGCCATCTGAAAACTTACACATAGACATCTCTGGAAATGTAACTGCAATGGTAGCCAACATCAGCTCCCAGAATCAGCTATAATGATGCTAGAAATACTTGCTATAAATCCTGGAGCTCACTCTTCTCAGAAAAACGATAATATAATGTGTAAAACCCAGAACACCACAAGAGGAGAAAGGATTATTTCACAGCAATACAAACCTCCCTTCTTTCATTTTACCCTTTGAGGGTACAATCCTTTGAGAAATGCCAAATGCTACCTTTAAAGCATTCATCTAAATAACTCCCAATACAGAGAAATAACTCACTAGGGGAATGCTCAGCTAGTAGTAGAATGGCATAGATCCTATAGCTTCTAGCTGCTTATTGGAGCTGCAAATTGTACATCTGGTAGAAGGAAACTGCTGGAGAAAAGACTCATGGCCCATAGCTATGTTTAAGAAAATCTAAGTAGCAGAGAGAATTAACCCATTCCACAGGTTAAGCACAGACAGGTAGCTGATGGTGCATATTCTCTTTTTTTGACAAAGATGAGAGGAAAATCAAGTTTAAGTTGAATAAACAACTGGGATTATCAAATGCAAATGAGCTGTTGCTGAAGACATTTATTGGTGTCCCCAAAAGACACACACATTGAGCACCCTCCATGCAATCCCTTGTTCTTAGCTCAGCATACTTTCTGTAGTTTTTATATTTTTCCTCCCTATTTATTTCAGTAGCATGTGAAAGATGCAAAATTTATACAGTGCCATAAGGCGGTTACAAGCACTTGAGTGCTACAGATCCATGTTTTCATTCATCTCATTCCCAATTCCAAGATCATGCTCTTCAGCAGCTGCCATCAGCAGAGAACCCAGTATTTTATGTGAGAAGTCCAGTATTTCCCCTGCATTTCACCTGGTCCACACTTGCTTTCTTCTCTCACACAAGAGTCTGTGCCCTAGAGGTTATGCTGGATATCCTCTGCCCCCAGTGCTTCCTCCTGAGATGTTCCAACTGACATCCCTTGAGGAACAATGCCAGCCAGACAATCCTCACAAGGGAAAATCCCTCTGGCTATGTCAGAGGAAACAACGCAGAGCTCATCTGGTTTGAAAGCTCCCTTTCATATTTTTGTTAATGATTTCCAACACAAAACAAATTACATTGCATTTTAAATTTATATTAAAAAAAAGAGACTTATTAATGAAGTTTGGAAAAAAGCATTTGTGTTGCTCCCTTGTGGGCCAAGAGGTTCTCTCATAGAACCAAGCACAGAAGTTGTAATTAAATCAAGCTACCTTCACTGTCTGCAAGAAGAGATTTAATTATCAAAGTATATTTCCATGCCAGAGGAGAAGGCAAAAGTGAAAGAGATCTCTGGATAAGGCAAACATTAGACACCACACATGGGTATCTCAGTGAATGAAAAGCAATACCAGAAAATTAGTGGGGACACAGTACTACAGAACCAGATCTGAGTAAAAAATGAGTGTCACTTTCCAAGAGGATTATTAGAAATCAGAAAAATAAATGTAGGAAACAGTGCCTCTAACTACACTGAGTAAAGCACTCAAATAAATAGGTTAGGTTGGTATACCAGAAAAAAACCCATCAAATACTGCATATCAGATTAACAATGGGCCAATCAGCTGGTTGAATGACAAAAGCTTCAGTTGTTATCAATCATTTGAATGAAATTATGTCATCTCAGCATTAGAAATAGTGAATTCCATTCATCCAACACAGCTTCCTTTCCATAAAACCAAAATGGGATAGTTTAATCTTTATGGTGTATGAAGAGCCTGTCTTTCAAATGCACCCTTGTTGTGATTCGTGCAAATTCATAATGGAGAGGGGAAATGATAAATAACAGAAATTACAAATAAAAAAATCCCCACAGTAATATTATTAATGATAAGCAATGTAGTGAATAAAAATGGTAAACATAAAATCAGATAAAAAATAATACTAATAAAAATAGCACATTGTTTTATGTTCTCCAAGATAGGCAGTACTAGACAATGGCATTGTAGACAACAATCATAAGATAAGACTTCCTGGTATTGTTGCCTATATTGATTTATTATACCAGGCTTAAAATTGAATGAGAGCCTTTGAATAGCTTCTGTGGGTTTTATACCAAATTTGGAAAACACATTCTTGGAAAAAAAAAGGTTTATTACAGAATTACTGGTTGACAACCAAGTTTTAAACAGAGCTTTAAAGCAAAAACAAACAAACAAAGGAAAATATTAAACATAATCATTAGAAAATAAGAATAAGCAATTTCTTATAGTTTTGCAGTTAGTTTCAGACTAAAAATGCCTCATCTGTATGACTCCACAGATACCTTCAAAGCATAGATTATTCCATTATAGTGCTGCAATATGGTAAAGAGCCTGCATAAAGCCACATATATTCTGATTCACAGTGGTACTGTACAAAGGTAATTAACATCAGCCAGTTGATTTCAACTGTGGAATAGACTTTTATTCTGCGTTCTTATCAGCTAAACTTCACAGAATAACAGAGTACCAGGTTGGAAGGGTAACTCGAGGTTTGCCTGTTCCAACCTTTTTTGGCAAAAATACAGTTTAGCCAAGATGACCCAGCATCCTGCCCAGCTAAATCTTTAGTGTTCAATGTTGGGGAATCCACCACTTCCCCAGGATGTTTATTGCAATGGCTGATGGTTCTCATGGTGAAAAACTTTCTTCTTTTTGTCCAGAAATTCAAATTCTAGAGGGAATTGAGTTTACAGCACTCCATTTCAGCCCTTCAAATTCCAGTGCTACCTCCTTTCTCTATTGCTAGTCTTTCCTGCAATGACTGTGGAGCCACTTTACAACAAGTTCTCTGCTCCCGCAAGCAGGTCATGCATTTTAGAAGCAAAACACCTCAGGTTTTATTATGGGAACTTGACAAGCTGTTACCAATGCAAGGGAAACATGCACTGCTATAAAACTGTTATCACAGAGATATATCAGGAGCAAATTGTTCAGGAGGGAGCATTTTGAGTTCATAGTGCTGAATCAGTCCAAAACAAGTAAATGAGTGGCTGGTACAGGCTTTGAGCAGAGGTGTGCACTAGAAGAGCCAAATCATTGTTCTCTGCTCTTAAGCTGTCTGTGTGTTAAGCCAGTTCCTAGAAGACTGAAGGCAATTGAATTGTGCTACATTTTCATAAAAATTAACCTAGCACCTGGGGAGAATATGCAAAGCATTATTTTATTCTCCATTTTACCACATTAAAGGAAAACTACTTTAGAAATAGAGGTTAACATTTTTCCTAAGCACATGACACAAAAACAACAGAGGGTCACAATTTGGTACAACCACATCACACCAACTTGCAGTTTTGGTACCTAAAATAGTACCTAAACAAAATCATATGAGCAAATAAGAGCCATCTATTTTTTAACTCCAAAGGATATCAGTTAGTACCCTTTTCTGTTTTTGAACCAGCTGTTCCAGTTCTTGCTCTTTTGACAGCAGCTTGCGCTCCAGCTCTTGACTTTGGGACTGAAACCTCTCTGTGTCCTGCAAAATTCCAAGAGGAAATGGATTAACAGAACAGCACCATTTCATCACAGGAGGAGAAATAACGAGTCAGGGATTAAGCTTTCCACAGTGAATATCACAAGACACAGGTAGTACTCAGTTTAGGGATGGTATCACTCATGAATCTCTAAAGTGCTGTAGTGCAGCAGCTTCCATGGCTATGGTTGGTACAGAATGTGCTGATTGCACATGAGCAGGTATTGAGTCTGGAAAGTGGAGGCAGACATCTCAGGCAGGAGGCTGAGGAGCTGAGCCAGTCTAGATCAATGCAGCCAGAACGTATCCTCTCGTTTCCAGCCACAGCAACTCAGGCTGATGTGAAAGAAACAGCAACTGCCACGCTTCAAATCCATCACTAACAACAATCTTTCACAGATGTTCCACTGGTATAAACAAGCAACTGGGGCTTCAAGCTCTGCCTTTCACTTAGCAACTATATTAACCTGTCCACTATCTAAGTATCCTGCAGCCACTGGGAACTCCCAGTCTACACTTGGGATTACTCCTGACACTCCTCAGCTGAGAAAAACTGTCAGCCCTCTCCTCAGAAAAGTCAGGTTCCAGCAGTTTGTATCAGCTAAGAATCTGTCCTGTTTCTCCAAAAACAGGCTTCTACTCTCTAAGGTCCCCAGGAAAATGCCTCCAAACAAAAATAAAAATTCCCTCATGACAGCAGTCATTCTTACAAGTGTTTTTCCTTAAGCAGTACATGTAATGGGGTAATGAAATGCATGATAGCTGGCTCTTTCTGGGGAAGAATACATATGCAAGTGAAAAAACAGACTAACTGCCCCTTTTGTGTAACATTCAGTCAGCAGGGTATTAAGTATTGTAAATAGCTACAATTTGTACTTATTTGCATCTTACCAATTTCTTTAAATGTATTCTTCAATAGCTGCTCTTCATTCAAGCCACAATAATTTCCCCTTTATATGGCATCAATGCATCTCCCCAGGCTGTGAAGTCTTTTTAAGACTTCGCATTAGAGAAAGAATTTAACAGTCAGATCTCCCCAGATCTCAAATTAGTCATACAAAGAAACAATACTTCATGAGTGTCTGGCAGCCCTTAGTGTGACTGCTGACTAAACTGTAAATAGCTTGAGTGGGAAGCTTTCATGAAAAAGCCTGAAAGAAATGGCTTAACCTCAAATATACAACTAATTAGGAGATCCAACAATCATTGCTTACGGAAAAGTCTTTGTTGTTTGGGGGCTTTCAGTACCACTTCAGTTGTGGACTATTAAGAGCACAAACTATTTGTTCCACAAAAGTGCTGTCAGGCAAAGTTGCAAATACTTTTTATCCTTCAGCTGGCATACAAATTTTATTTAAAGGTTTTGTCTTAACCACCACTAAAAACTGCTCTCAGCTTGGAATGGAAAAAAACTTGAAAATTTGAGTCAGGTTCACTACCCAGTAAGGCAAGTGAAAGGAACAATTCCTTAGACAGCTGATAAGGCATTTTTTTTCTTTTTCTCTTTCTTTTATTTTATTTTGGTTGCCAGGGAACAAAAAATACTTGATATATTTGCAGCACAAAAGGAAGCTTGAGATATATTTGATTATATTGTCTAGATATATTTATACATACTTGATTGAGAATGGAGGCAATAACCACTATTTTGGCAACTGTTTCTATCACATATTGCTGAAATCTTGCATTTGTTTCATTTAAATGATTGATGCCAAGACAACAAAAAGGGATGAGCCAGTAGCTCATGACTGACTGTCCCAGGGCACCCAGAGCAGCTGTGGAACCTCCAATATTTTAATACTCAAAAAGTAATCAGCCATGTTCCTGAGCATCCTGATCCAGCTAGGAAGTAAGGCGTCACCTTCCCACCTACAAGATTCCAGGGTGACTCTTTCCTGGAGCGCGCTGGAAGTCCTTGTTAGCTTCCTAATTTTACAAGAAAAAGCAGGAAAGAAAAATCCAAAGAAAAGACTACAGACACAGTAGAGGAGATTTAAAGACAACTTCCCAAGAAAAGGGAATTCATCTTCAAGTGTTTTGGAAGCCCCATGGCAGTGACCAAAAATTCTGCCCTGTGTTTATTTCGTAAATAGTCTGTGGTTGTTCTACAAATTACTGTCACTTGATTCATCTCTTACTGTTATCCCCTCCCAAAAATCAGAGACTGCAGAATTAAACAGGATTGGTGCTGCTCTGAACAACCTCACAGAGTGTTTTTCCTGATTGTGACCAGAAGCTGGACCTAGAGTAGCACCAACAATACAATGCTTGTAGTTCAAGTGACTTTCAAAAGAATGCCAGCTGAGCTGTATGCCAGCCATTGAGCACAGGACATCACAGCTCCTTCATCCAACAAGTCACTCATCTTGCAACTGCAGAGACTAAAAGTTTGAAGCTGCAGCACGAAAGTAGCTATGAGGTAAAAAAAATGTTTTTTCTTCCTCTGTTGTGAAACACATTTTGTGGGCTTTCATTTCATACCCAGAATGAGTTTAGAGCCACTGAAAGGGGGAGCAGAATCCATGGCCACTATAACAGACACTCACTTTCAAGAGAAACTGCTCCTTCTCCTTTTTGATTTGCTGTTCCATTTCTTCATAGAGATGTTGAATTTCTTCATCATAAGCAGCAATTTTCCTAACAAGAGATAAAAATACACTGAGTGGGTCTTTGCAGCATTACTTCAAGTCATGGCCCACATTACCAGCTAAGCTCCACATCTCTGCCCTTACACAAGACTCCAAAGAATGTTCTGGTGCCAAGGAAATAGACATTTTTGTGCAGCAAAGCTCACAATTTTTTTTTTTTTTTTTTTCTAATGGAAGTAAAGCTTCAGAAGCTCAAAAGCTAATATAAAGCTGATGTTTCCATATAAAGCAGAAGAGAGTTTCCTAATGACAATACCAAGATATCAGAACCTAAATTTGACAGTTAAAACTATTTTCACGGCAACTTCCTTTTCTTTTACTCCTAGACTGCACTGTTGCCCATTCAAGGGTACTGAATGAGGTACTTCTATCTATAACACATTTGCTAGAATGGAATTCTTGAAAGACCTTCTGGAAAGCAGCCTTACTGCCCTCTAACTGCTCTGCTGAAACAAATTTGAAAAGCCCAGACGAGGAACAGAAATAAATTTGCTGTGCACAAGTGGATGCAACTGTAGGAAGAAAAAAGAAGAACGTACAAAGTTCACTTTTTTCCAGTGGAATATTGCCATTAACATCACTGCAGTTTGATCCATGAAAGATTACAATGCTTAGCTTAGGAGCAAATGTTCAGCTTGGACAGAAAAAATTTAACTGTTGAGAGGGAACAAGATATCTGCTTTGTTCTGCTGCTATTCTATTCTATGCTCATTAATCCGGACACTGAAAAGCAAAAAGATATTTCTATCAAACTCAGGGGACATCCTAGAATGATTTTTTTATAGTGATTATTAGGAACTTTATCTGACAGTACTGTATATTGCCTCATATTCTTCCTGCCACAGATGTTTCTTTAGCAATCTGCATAATACATCTGTCACAAATAAAGTACTGAATCTTTAAGGGCATTAACATCAGAAAGAGCAAGACAAGGACTACGCAGTAGAAAAAACCCAAACATTTATTTTGTATCTGTTTTTTTGGTGTTTTTTTTTTTTTACCCAACGCAGTACATATTCTATGTTTTCCCTTATTGAAGGCCTGGTTCTCTTCTAATTTAAAACAAAGCCAATTTTAAAGAAAATTCAAAAACTTTAACTATCTAAGAAGAGTGAGTAAAACCAGAAACAAGTCTGTCTTTTCCCCTTTCAGCAGCAGAACACCTGACACTGCCAGCTTGTTTTCTTGGTCACAGGTAAAAAAAAAGTGAGAGATTTTCCCAGGATTTACAGAAGCAATGCACAATTGTCAAGCTAAAAGAACTGGAGGAAAACAATGGCTGTCACTTAGACTTTCTCAAACTCTGACTAGGTGAGAAAACCAGGCCTCAAAAGAGCCTTTGCCATGTAACTGCAACATTTCAAATAGAGAGTGCCAGAAAATCCAGAAGCCCTTTAGATGCCTTAGTCCCTTTATACTGTAAAAATGTGTCATGTTCTGATCTCAAATTATTTTCTTGAAACTAAGAAAATGCTATTTTCTTAAATTAGCGCTCATCAATGGAATCAAATTACACAAATTCCTAGAGAAATAACAACTACTAAGAAAGGCAGAGCAGAACTGCTAGGACCATACACCTACTGTATTCATGCAGTAAAATGTCACTTTGACCAGCACTAGACTGACTACTGACAACCCCTGTAACTTTGCAGAGGCTGAACACACTGCACCGCAGTCAGTGTTTCCATGGGAATCATAAAGATTTCCTGGGCTTCTGTGTGACAGGGAGAATAACTTTAGTCCTGTGTTTTAGCTGGCTGATTTAGGTATTTTTTTTCCTCTAATGTGTTTGGAAGCAAAGGATATGGTAGCACCATGAAGACTAAATCCTGAAAGCACTACTGAGTGTAGGAATCTTTTCAGCTGCTCTGGCAAATAAGCACACGCCATTTCTGCAGGCTGAATACCCTGCAAGCATTCCATTCATGGATTTCCATTCTTATCTCTGATCAAATTAAACAGAAGGGGATCCCCTTGTAATCCAAAGTCTAACAATTCTAAGTAAAACAACTAACAAACAGAGAAAAAAAAATTAGCGGACAATTATTCCCCACATATATTCAGGAGCAAAAAAACTGAATCGAGAAGGATATATCATTTTTATGTGAAAAATGTGACATGTTTTTCTATTCCCTTAGATTACCCCATCAAGTTTTACTTATCACATAATTTTATAATTTCAGCCATATTTGATAATTTAGTCTCTCCTTTCAGTAACACTGTGGAATAAACAGAGATGAAAGCAGATGAAATGTACTGTGAGTTCACTAAGTTCAGATGATAGGCTCAGGATCAACACACTTAAAAGGGTTTCATTTCTGCCCATTCCTGTAGCTGCAATGTGAATTGTTTTGATTTCATAACTGCTGTCCATGCAGTTTGTCATAATGGTTCTTTCTCCATAAAAAAATACAGTGATCTGTGCACAGTATGAACTAATCTCCTGAGAAGCTGATTCTCCTCATCTTCCACAATGAGGGATTCTGACACTACCCCATGCTAAGTGAGAAGTCAGTTCATCTTTCCTTTCCCCTTTACCCTTTAGTTTATCTTGCCTGTTTAGAACTCTTGTCTGAAACAGAGTCTACATTTTTATTAGGTTTGTCCTTCAAATGCAAAGCACAGCAGCAGACAGAGCTAATGGCAGTTGAAGATTTTATCTCCTATTAGAAGAAAAAGGTCTTTCTCATCTCTTTTAGGCTTACTTCCTATCAGTTTTATTAAAAGCCCCTTGGTTCTACTGCCAGGGATTTGAAGAATAACAAGGTCTGTCATATTCCACTCCAGCCTTTGCCTCCTCATTCAAGAGATACGACCTTCTAAAAATAGCTTGCTCAGAATAGCTGCTCTATTCCTTTAACCACTGAGTTGCCATTCCCATTTTCCTCATCCCACTACACTCTTCCTGCATTGCAGAGACCAGAACTTCCCACAGTGTGCTCAGGATATGGGTGCAGTAAGAGTCCAGGTAGTGGTAAGAACATGCTTTGCCACCTGCTCAGTACCCTCCCTGGCAGTACCTAGCAGTTTGCTGGGCCCTTTTGGCTGATTTTGGGAAGCTCTTTGCAATGCCCCCATGGGCTTTCTCTGGAATTGTAATTGCCCATCACCCAAACATGATTTTATTTTCTCTTCCTAACAATCATCTCTGCTTTTTTTGGGTGCTCAACACATCCTATTATTTTAAAAAACACTACTACTATGTTTAAGAAGCCATCTAATTTCAAACTAGCCCTTAAAATGAAACACAAATACCAAAAAATCAAGGAGAACAAATCCACCCTGGCAAATAAATATTGTACCCACAAAATCACATTTGGTTTAGATTTAAAACCCGTTTGGTTTTGGGTTTTTTCTCTCTCTCTCTAGTTACATCAGTATTAACCTGTACAGTCCCCCATGTTTGCTGTCTCTGCATGTTTGTGTATTTGAGAATATATGTTCAGCCTCACTGCTGCCTGGACCTACAAACAGGAATAGCAGCAACCCACTGGATCTATTGAACCAGAACAGGATGAAACTCCTGGATGTCTCACACCATGGGACTCGGGTTCAAGAATGAAAATGTGCACAAGGGAAAGGTCCAGAAGGAAAGACAAAAAAAAAAAAAGTAGAGAAGAACATCACAGGTGAAGAGCATAGATTTTTATGGCATAAAGATCCCAGCACACGCACATGAAACTTCTGAGGGCATCCAGGATAGAAGAAAAAGGAACAATTGAAGACAAAAGCACAGCCTACACCCAGGAAATGAGACAAAAGGCTGAGAGTAGACTGCCTTATTGCCTAATGACTCACAGAGGTGAGTCAGGAAGGAAAGACTCAGGAAGGAAAGATGAAAGATCAAATTCATATTCAATTTCCAAAGAGTATTATTGTCACCAATCAAGAACAACCCAGTAGATATTACAGGTCCTCAAAACCCAGCATCCCTTCTCCTCTCTCCATCCCTTCTGTGACCCCACAGTAAATCCTGGCCAGTCTCTCAGATACATGCATCTTAGGGCTAGTGAGTACGTGGGAATTGAAAAAAATTAATCTTCTCCCCTATATGGTGCTGTCTTGAGCTTTGTTGTGATTTATACATAGTTTAAAACAGGTTATTTATCCACACTGTTACTAGCAAAGACAACATTACTACTCTGATTCCTTTCAGCAATTGACTACAAACAAAACAACAATCAATGTGCTGAAATCAGCAGTGTTTTCAGGAGCAACAAAAAGAAGAAATTAGCTAAAACATGTGTCTACTACAAAGCCATAAAAATCCAATGCACCTTCAAGGTAGAGATTTCACATCATCCAGAAAAGATAATGCTAATGTACTCTCTGTACACCTCTGCACTGATCAGAGGTATTAAAGAGACACATTTATTCATTCAGCTCCCAAAAAAACACTTACCAAAAAACCCCAAAAAAACCTCACAGAACAAACCTCTCACCACACATGGTAGTCAACAATCTCTAGTCTAAAGCAGACAGCAAAACTCTCTGTATGCTGTCTCCAGCTGCCTGAAGGCTAAAACCACACACAGAGACTTAACTGAAAATGCTACTACCAATATAAACCAATTGTCTTTAATGATCATACATTTTTAGGTTTTTTCCTTCTTCATAAGCCTTGTCACATTCTCAGAATAGTCAGGAGAGTGCTGCACAAATGAAGTAAAATTTAAACAATATATTTGCCTTTATTGCTCAGTCTGTAAGAATCTGAAATTCAGAAGTAACACTTTAAAATAAAAATACAGTGAAACTTCAACTACGCCTATAATTCTGCATTTTGTTAAGATTTAGCATCATAACTTTTCTCCCTCCAGATAACCACATATAAAAGAATGATCTATTAATTTTTAGTTCTTATACATATTTTTGCATGTGTATTTTATCTCTTTGTTTATATTTGCATTTTATACATTTTATATATAAAACATACATATGCTATTTACTATATTTCATAGCTTTGCTTTATATATGTATTTGTTAGCTTCCATTTTCACTAGTATCAGTGCTTTGTGCTGCTTTAACATCTTAAACCTCTTATGTCTCTGGCCAGTTAATCCAGGTTTATAGCTTTTCTGCACGCAATGCTTGCAAAGCACACAGACAATTTACCAGATTTACTGTTAAATACGACTTTCCTCTGGAATCAAACTGATTAACTAGATTGGAATAACTCAATATTGTCTTATAACTTCAATGCAATAACTGATATCTGCAAAAGAATTTCAGTCAATAAAATCTTAACCAGAAGAGAAAAGCCAATTTAATTCAGTTCTGCCATATGAATAGTTCTACCAGTAGTCTTAATGCTTGATAAAATTGAACATTATAGGAAATTTTACATTATGCGAAGTCTTGTCCTTCGTTCTCCACTGAAATACCTTGTTTATTTCAGAAGTTCAAAGAGCAGGTGAAATAGTTGTAAAACTACACAAGCAGTCTAATAAAGAGAAGTACTAACTTTTTTAGAGCACACTCCAACTCATTCTTCTCATTATCTGCTTCTTGGAGCTGGGAAAAAATTCTGACCAGGAACTCTTCAAAATTGGAAAGTAAATGAGGTTCTTCTTTTCTTAGCTGCAACCAAAGTTGTTTCACATCAGTCTCACTGAAAGAAAACATCATAAAGGATTCATTATGACTGAACATTTCCCAGGTTGCAGTAAATGTCCTTAGCACCCTTAGTAGATGGAGGCTTCAGGGCAACACTAGTCAGAACACAAAACTTATTAAAAACTTAAACTGTGCCAGATTTGAAAAGCATGAGGGGGTGGGAAATCATGGAGATTGAATTTATTAAAAAAAAAAAAAAAATGCATTGCAATATCTGGCCATTCCTGACTGCAGAATTGCACAGGAACTGCTTGTTTAGTGGGTGCCTTGCCAGACACTTCACCTAAACAGGAATGGGTAAGAAAGGAGTCAGATGAGATACAGTATGCCCTGCCATCACTTCTATTAGAAGTACAGAAGTTCCCACAGATCTAGAGGGGAGAGGCCAGTGGAAAAGCTAATCAAAATCTCTCCCTCATAAGAAATGAATGAGATTCAGACTCCTAAGTAACATAGATATGTTAACAAATTGCATTTGTACCGCATTCTTTCATTTTCAATACACTTTTCCTCCATGGTGATTCTGCTACAAAAAGCAGAACAAAACGTCTTGAAATTTTGATTTAAAAGATTTACCAAGATAACGTTGTGTTTCCAAATCTGTTCAGCAGACACTGACAGCTCTACTGTGAATGATAATGGGTTTCTAATACTTTGCCAATATTCTCCTGAACCACTTTGCCTCTTCCTGACTCACTTTATTCCACGAGCATTGCAATCCTGAAACCTAGATAGCAAAGAGTGCTGTATTTAAAGGACAAAATGAGAATAAGGATAGAAGTAGTGGGTGATAAATATCTCTTTATGATGAAAGACTTTCAGGAGGGCTGACAATTAACTGTTTTCTGGAACAGGCAGTCAGGGGAAAAGATGGACAGACGAGCATTTTTGTTCCATAGTAAGAATAACAAATGTATTTCTTAATTTGTATCACTTGTCTAGATTCTCTCCCATTTTTGCCCGGTGCTTTTTTTTTTTTTTTTTTTTTTTTGTTCTACAGTATTCATTGTGGTTGACCAATGAATGTGAGGCCATCACACAAAAAACTCTTTGAGCAGGTTTTATGCTCCATGTTTCAGAGGGATCCACCCTAGCCTTGGAAGAAGTAGATTTACCAGAGCAATCACAATATGCAATTAGACAGGAAGAAGAGAAAAATAAGGAAAAGTGGAGAAAAATTCCCTACTTTTGGTGCACTTTAAATGCAGCCCTTGCCAAAAACAGCAGTCAACACACATTGATTGAAAATCAGTGACATCTGTGGATTACATGCTTGTAATTATCTATGTTCAGATCACATGGCAGAAAAACATGTTTCATGTGCCTGGAGTACAACAGTTTTGCTCTTGGAAATCTGGTCAAACAGCATTTTATCATGACAGCAAGAAAAGAAGTTTTTTAAAGAATCTCTGCGGTTTTGAGCAACTTTTGTTCTTGCCCTTCATCTTGGATTCCATTAAAGTCAAACCCAGATGTGACTCATAAAAGGTCATACAACTGATGACTATTGCTGCGAGTACTCACTCATCCAAAACCTTTGCAGCTCCAAGCCGATCCATGAGATTTGAGAACTGGAATTCTTCATCCTCATCACCAGTCATGGTCTCTTCGTATCTAACTGGGCAGGCTGTTTCACCTTCTGATGGTTGCACCATGTCATTTTTCAAAGCAATCTGCTCCAAAAGAAATTGGCCTAAGAATTAGAAATTACACACATTAGCATTTTCAGAAATTACTATAAGAAGCAATGTCATACCAAACATACTAAAATTCAAATTTTATGGCAAATAAACAGAAGGATGGGGCATGCCAAGAGGATTCCTGAATTCTGTGGCTGGCTTTGTGCCCAGTCTAATGTCTAACCTTCAGTAAATTATCCACCTGAAAACTCACAAACAATAAAAAAATCATATTTCCATGCAAAAACATAAAAGGACATAAATTGCAGTAACAACTCTTCATAAATGTTGTAGGTTTGTTTCTTGATAGGTTTAAAGAGATTAGGAATCTAAAATATCAGTACTGATAAAATGTATATTAAATAAAATTTAACATTCTTTTTTAGTGCATGACCAAAGACACATTTAATTCCTATATAACCTGCATACAGAAAGCTACATTTTATTAACAGTAGTTGTATGGTGAGGATGCAGAAGTGAAATTGTCACATGAATAGTCAAAATTTTTTTGGGGGGGCAAATATTGTGATTTTATGCTAAGGATTTTTTTGTTATATTCCAAGTTCCAGTACAGAAATTTCTATAGATACAAGGAAACAGAAATACTGGTGTGGTTTTATGTTTTTATTAACTCCATCTTGCATTTTTTCTCATAGCACCCAACTGAGCATGTTGTCAACAGAATGGATTATGTCGCAAAGAGGGGTTATAGTAAATTTCAGATTTGCCACCACTGGAGAAATAGAAACAGGACTTTCCCATAGTAATTGATGCACCATGAGCTTTATCTAGACACTACTCTGCCTGCTCAAGCAGCTTTTATCTACTACAGCTTCTGCTTCTACCAGGAATACCAACATCATCACCTAGCCAAATGTAGGACTAGCTGGCCTGGAAAATACCTGTCAGTGCTGTGTAGCAGGTTAAGATGTACCATGCTTCAAACTGTCTATCCTTATCTTTTATGTAGTGTGGTCCATGTCCTTCGTGTGCCTGTGTGGGTCTTTGGGGTACAAGTTTTACTTTACTACCAGCTGAACCGGCAAACAGGAAAGCAGTGGCCACACCCACCTGGGCCTCGGGACTGGGCTCCAGCACCTGAGCAGGAGGAATCCCCAGGATCTGGAGCTGCTTGAGATGGCAGCAACTTACAACCTCCCTTGATAAAGAGTTTTGGTTATGCAGGGACTGCTTATGGAAGTAATCTTAATTTAACTCATGAAAAGCAAAGCATATATTATTTCATTTTTTTAATAACGTCAACTTTCAGATTAGAGTATACCCTATGAAGATACTTGATCTACCTCTACAATGGGAGAGGTGGGTGTCCTGGCTTAGGGCAATTTTGGGAGGAAAACTTCTAAAGGGGTTTTATCTAGAAAAATAAATTCAAGTGGACATGAGGAAATTGGGACATGACAGAATTAGGGTTTCAAACTACTGATGAAAACAAAAATGAAGGTCCTGTTTGCTGGACCTGTAGATATTAACTAAATTGAGATTTACTGTTACAATTCAAACCTAGATGAGATTCAGTTTTCTAGAGAAAATGCTTAAACCTTAGCCAGCAGAGCTAAAATTAGGTACAAAATTGATTCTGCATAAACAATCAAGCAAAGTTTAACTGATATTGTCATCTTATCTGGAGTGTCACATCTGGGGAGCAAACCACCCTGTGACAAACACAGAGAATATGACAGTAAGAGTGCTGTTGAAAAACAAGCAGTTACAAAGAACTTATCAGATCATATCTTACAGAAGTAGTAAGTGCCTAATCCTGTTTTGTTTTGAAATAAATTAATACCACTTGAAGAATTAATTCATTGTAGAAAGCATTTCCACACCTCTAAGGACAGTGGCATTAACATATTCCTAGCATTGTCTTACATTAAGATCGGAGATAATTAAAATTATCTTTCACGTCCTATTACCAGATATGAAATAACACACAAGACTCCCCACCCCCCTGCCCAAGGGAAACTTTCAATAAATTGTACATAGATTTACTCAACAGCTTAAAACAGGTGTGATTCAAATGATTACATCATTTTTTCATATTGTGTCATGGCTTGTCATTTTACACAAGAGTGAAAGACTCCAGAGCCCTTTCTCTATTTATTCACATAATTTGCCCACTTGTTCCTCTGCTACATTTAGGGAACAGTCTGGCTCCCTGTGTGCATTATTAAGTGTCCGGTTAAGACAAAGTCCTTCTTGATTGATGTGGAGATTACAGAACATGAATAAAGCTCAAAAGAGGAAACATGCTTTCCAAAACTCACTGAATCCTGTGATGAACTCCTTCGGGGTAAGTGAGCCATTGCCATCAGCATCCAATGTAACAAAAACTTTTTCAAGCTCTTCCAGGCTAAGAGGTAACTCGGGATGCAGTCTCTGTAATGATAAAATATGCAGCAACTTTATCCATTACTACAGGATAAGAGGAAGACTGGGTTCTACAAAATATCCATAGTATAGCAGGAAAGGTCCTTTGCTTCCCCAAGTGAAAATCCAATTACAGAGCAAAACCAGATCAAGTGAGGGACATTTGCTTTAATGACTTCTTTATTTGCCTTTATGAATCCATTATGATGACACAAGAACAACTGTCTGGTGCCACAAATTCCAATCACATGGAAAAGAGGAAGAACTTGAGGTGGAGTGTCAGCCTCCTGGTGAAATGGCTTGATTATCTTGGTGAAATGCCTTGGTTATCAGGCTACTGGACAAACTTGGCAGCAGAACTGTACAACTAGTTCCTTCCACGTCATAAAGTTAAGCAAGAGACTCTCTAGATGTCTACATTATAGAGAATATACTGTCCTAATTCTAGCTGATTCAAAAAGTTTACATAAATAAATAAGTAAATAAGACAAAGCTAAGAAAGCTTTGCACAGTCTAAGGACAAAATCTATTGCTCCCAGAATGAGTTAAATGGAGTTCACCACTGTCTACTTCTGCAATGCAGCATGCTCCCACCAAAAAGGAGACACAGCTTCATAAAACCAGCTCCACAAATATCACATATTTTTTCCTGATAATCTAAAGACATAAAAGAAAATAATTCTGTAAAACTGATCCTAATGGTTTTACTCTAATTCTTTTAACAGTGTAGACAGATTCCCAGAAACAGGAGGAAACTGGAGTGGCAAACAACCCCAATAATCAGCATTTCCACTGGGAGACAGCACTAGGAAAGTTAAAACCTTTCCTCAGCTTGAGAAGCAATAGAAATGCACACTGGTTCAGTCCTCTGCTTTATTAATTAACATTTTAATCCCCCCCTAAAGTCCTGTTGTATATACAACATATTAAAACTGCAAGCTAGTAGGTTGATAAAGTTCATTAGATTAAAAGTGCTGATCTGTTCCACTGTGTGGGAGGGATTTAGGGCAAAAAAATGTTTGTCCTGCAATCCAAAACAGCAGAAACCACTATTCAATATTCTAAGCCATAGGCAAGGTAAGAATTGGCTGAGTGCATTAACCAGGAGTTCCCTGGTTGCCACAAAGAGTTCAAGGTATGCTTTATGAATTGTATGAATAAAAGTGTTAAAAGGAATTCCAAGATGGTCCTGAGAAGTAAAAGCAACAGACCTGCTGAAGCACAGAACTATCTGGAATAGTCACAAAAAGATTTCTGAGCAGGATTAGCTGTGTATTGCTGCCTGCCTCCAAAAATGAAACCTAGGAAAACTTGATGTATACTCAGTTTAAATTACTTATTTCATCAGTGATACACCTGTCTTCAGTTTCTTGCTGAAACACATCCATCTTCCCAAAGTTTGCATTTCAGTCTCTAAGATCTAAAGGGAAACCTTTTAAAATCAGCTTCTCCTATAAAAATCTTAGAGTCAACACCACACTGATGAGGGAGAATGTGCTTCAAATTACTCTTTTTATATTCAGAAAAACAGAAACTGTACTCTTGCCACCAGATCTCTGGGACCTGCTGAAGGAGCGTCCATTTGACTGTGCCAAAAACCCAGACCCAGCTGCTATTCCAGTGCAGTGGCCTGGGGGTCTTGCTGCAAAGCTGACTGACAAATACAGGCTTCTCCAACCTCAGCTGCAGTGCCCTAATGCAGCACCCAAATTCTGCTGAGAATTACACTAAATTTACAGTAGAAAACACCACAATTACTTGCCTTTTCTTGGTGGGAGGAAGGTATGAAAGTAGGAGATTCTAAGGAATGTACCAACATTTTGCTCCATTAAATTCCCTCCAGATAATTTGCAGACTTTTATCAGCTGGGACACACTTACTAAGACTAAGTCAATGTTTTCCCAACCTCTTGGGGATTTTTCCTTAATAAAAAAATTAAGGTCATTTGTGGCTAGGGAAGCAAAATGTTATTG
Source organism: Haemorhous mexicanus (assembly GCF_027477595.1). NCBI lineage: Eukaryota > Metazoa > Chordata > Aves > Passeriformes > Fringillidae > Haemorhous > Haemorhous mexicanus. The sequence continues at coordinate 33,220,406 of NC_082342.1, forward strand.
GTCTCAGAGTTGTGGTTTTGTTTATTTGCTCATTTCAAGCTTACTGTAAAAATATATAGGCCCTTTCAATGTGAGGCTCCTAAAATTTTAAAAATAAAACAAAACATATTCAGAGATACCACTGGACCTTCAAAAGAAGCTATCTGCACTGCCACCAAATGTTCTCTGTGGTTTCATGATATCTGTGCTTAATTCTCCTAAAATACCAAGCTTTTACTCAGCTAAATACAAGAACAGAGGTCAAATAGCTAAGAGCAACATCTGAACCCAATCCTCCCATGTACATTAGAACAAAACATTTTACAGCAACAATTCTCATCATTCATTGTAACCTCAAGGAACAACAGATGAAACTGTAGTTTCAAGTCGAAGGTAGAATTTTCTTTTTTGCTATTTCAGAAAACCTCCTGTCAGTTTGAAAGTTGGGTACATTTGGTATTTGGAAATTGAATTAAAAATTTTTTAAAAATCCAGCTGTTAACATCCTCTCACAATATACAACATCATACAACAAAGGAGGAGTAAATCTTTAGTGTAGTAACTGTCATAGACACAAGAGAAAACACTGCAAGATTTGTTCCATCAAGATTAATTAAATTTGAGATACTTAGCACTCTCTGTTGAAATCATGCCCTGTATCCCATGCTGAAAGATTAAAAAGCATAGCATTAACATCCTATATTTGAAGCAAAGCTTCAGGAATTATAAGCAGTACAGACCTACCAAACACAGCACAATGCAAAAGTGATCAACACTTAGTACCTTCTAAGGAAAAAACTGATTTATTTCATTGAATTTTGTTTTTCTTAAAGGGAGGAAATATCATGAAAAATGCAGGAAATAAAATGAAATATAAAGAAACACCATCTCAAATGTCCTGAGTACCTTTATTTCTATATTAAAGAACTTACATACCCTCACATACATAGATGGAGTTTTCAGTTATAGCAAACAAACGTGAGGAAACAGAGGAATGAAACAGAACTTTGTTCTTTGCAACACTATTTCTACTGCATCTTTTGCAACATCTGTTTTACAACCTGAAGTACAAATTTAGCAGCACTCTAAGCATAAACCTAGAATCAAACAGAATCAAATAATTTTACATTCTTTGCAAAAACAGGTATTAGAACTTTTTATATATGTATACATACACATAAATATATGGGTTTTCCATTAGGTAAAAATCTATGTCTTTTAGAAAGACTGTAAAATTGTAATCCATTAAACTCTTTGTGGCTTTGGATTTACCAAACACTACTGCTGGCAATATGTTTGGCTTTTTGAATTCAGTTACTTCAGTGAGATAATGTAAATTTGGCAAAGCCTACAGCAGAGCAAGCATCTGCATTCCTCTCTTTTTTCAACTTTGCATAATTAACAGAGGTCATCAGAAAACTCAGCAACACACAACTGCAGAGAAAGCTCTTGAGAGATAGGAAACTGAGCAGTTTACTTAGGAGGGTTTTGCTTTTCCAAAATAGGTAGTTAAAGTTGTTTCAACTGTGTTTTGATACATACAGACATCTTTTGTTTCTGAGGACAGGGAAAGCTTCTAAATTTTCTATTAGATGCTTTCTTTAGTCATAGATCATGATGAATTCGTTTTGCTCCTGCTTCCCAATTCTGTTTCATCCATAAGTACTGAAGTAGAAATGGATTAACACAAATTATGCTTTGCATGTCAAGCATGAGTACATTCCTGTTCTCTGCCACATACTGGTTCAAATCATCTTATCACTTCTGCAATGTGCCACAATCGCATTTTCAAAAGCTTTTGTTATATATAGTTGCTTTTTCTCATCAGCATATTCAGCAAATCTGATTTTGGGCCCTCAAACAAATTAAGCACAATTTCCTAAGATTGCTGCCAACACTGAATAATGCTAAAAATACTGTTCCTCTGTACTTGCTACATATATATGTGATCCAACTGAGAGTTCACCATTGTCTGACAGTGAAGCCACAGTGAAAGACTTTATTTACACAATTTTGTTGAAAAAAAGGATAAAATTGGCACACTAAATACACCCCTGACACTGTGGCAAATCACAAAGCAATGAATTTAATGGTGTTTCGATGTTTTCAACAAGAACAGAATGGAAGTCCTGGGGCTTTTTTTTAAACTTAATTTACTTTGATTTTCCACTTTTTTGTTGCTTTGTCTGGGAGGAAAAATGCAAGCATTATGTAAGACTTCAAAGATATTATTTTAAATCCCACATATCTCTTCAAAGTTATGAGGAGGGTGTTAACAATTTTAACTGTAAATTAATCAGTCTCAACTCGTTAAGGGTTTTAGGAGCTTCTCTCATTGTGCATTTCACATAACCAATTTTGTTTTACCTGCATGTCTTGACGAGTGACGAAGCCTTTGCCTTCCAGATCACAAATCTGAAAGAACTCTTGTGCTTTTCCCAACACAGTCAGTTCTGGGTCTTGTTCTCCAGTCCTGCTCCTCTCTGCACCTCCTGGTTGCACAGGACTGGTGTAGTCTCCTCTTATTCTGTCCATGGTTACAATCTCAGCTCAGGAATATCCTGGGATGCTGCTATCCCATTTACCCATAAATTCTGATCTGAAAACTGTGAATGGAAAAAAGTAAGAAAAAAATCAAATCAGACCCTCTTAATGATGCTTTCCACAATCTCTTAGCAACCATCTCTTTAATTAGGCACCGAAGCTCAGAAGAGCAAAAAGCTTTTTGAAGATGCTTACCCTTGATGGGCTTCACTAAAGACATTGCAAATGGGATGATGAACAAGGAAGAGGGAGTCTGAGGGAAGAAGACAAAACTAGCTCTGAAATGGAATCTCAAAGCAAAATCAGCCAGTTTGACAAGAAATATGGACAATCGATCAAGAACAAGACAATCGAACATGAACAAGAAAACACAAGAAATACAGATTTAAAGTCACTACAACTGGACTTCATATATTTGTCTTGAATTTGTACTTCTTATCTAAGTAGGTCTGCCTAAAGTAGACACAAATTGGTCTGAAAATCTTTAACAGAACAAAGAATTTTTTAAGGTATTTGACTAATATAAGAGAATATATAGCCTGATTCTGATCCAGTATGACTGGCACAATCTGGAACAACTCCACAAAGGCCAGTGAAAATTGTTTAAATATGGAACTTATGTTGACTTCAGAGCAAAGACCTCAGTACTGCATGGATGTCAAGGTAGTATATGAGGAAACAAGACCTTAGGCTTGTCTCTGCAGCTTCTTAAGGTGAAAAGGCTCTGTTCACATAGAGCAACTCAGCCTGTTCTACTCTATGCTTAAGTTCAAACCTGGAACTCTTGGAACACAGCATCTTCTAAGATGTGTTCATCTTCACAGAACTCACACAGCTTCCCATGACGAAGTGATTTCTCTGATAGCCATGGGCCAAACAGCTGGACTTCCCACATTGCATGTAAGTGTAAATTTACTGAAAATAGGCCACTGACCTCAAACCCAACCAAGGTTTAGAGAGCAAATCACTCAGCCCCTCTGAAACCATGTGAAAAAATCTGCCAACAAAGGTAATTTTCCTCTCCCTCCCTCCTCTCTTTTATCACTCCAATAATCCCAAGCCTCTTGTTCAAATACTTTCCAGAACTGAAAGAACTTTGGCTATATGGCCAAAGAACCTGTCAGAATCTTCCTAAGCAGTGTTACAAGCAGGAGAAGAAAAAACACTTTGAGAGAAGCCAAGAGATGTCTAAACCACCCAGTATCATGCCACCTTAGGAAACTCCTCCCTCAGAATGGGTCTTGCTTGAATTTTAATGAACAGCTGTCAGGGGTGCCTCATAAACCCCAAGACAAGACCTCTCTGTTGGGGAAAGCCAGACTCCACATCCCAAGATACACCAAAGCCTGCCAGAGCACCCGTGCCAGCAGCCCTGGATAATTAACAAGGCTAGAAATGCTGTCACAGGGGATTCTGGTCACACATAACAAGGGGCTTTTGCCTATTACAGTTGCCTAAACAGCTGTAATCTCTTTCTCTTATGAAGAAAATTTCTAGCTTAGAAAGTCTGACCAACATTCAGTGGCTGGGAAGATACACAAAGGAAAAGACTGCTCCATAATTGCCCTGTTTCTTAAATCCTTCCATGACATTTCCAACAGTCTTAAAAACAGCATATGAGCCAGCTGAATCTTTGCTCACACTGTATATAGCCACCCACAAGTGGATCAGATGGAAAGCCACAATCAAACTACCCTGGTGTAATAGTTTGGATAAAATTCTCCCTTCATACTGCTTTTACACACCTGAACCTCCATTACTTCAATACAGCTCACCCCTGGCTGACACCAGTGTATGAGGTAACAAACCAGACCATCAGCTTCAGCTTAGCAATGATACTAACTTAAAAGCATGTGTAAAAACACCAAAAATCAATGGGACAAGCACAGCTTGCAGACAGTCTTGACAAGATCTGACCCAAATCCAAAATGTTTTTTTTTTTTAATTTTTTATTTCAACAATTTCTTAGAAGGCCACAACTTCAGGAATGGGCCAAGCTAATCAAGATAATAAGTGCTGCTAGTGCCTGCCTCTGCACAGTCTATCAGACTTCCTTAGGAAAAAAGAAAAACTATGCAAGGAATAAATAGCCCATTTTAAGTGAGAGAACAGAAGTACAACACCAGATTAAAAATGGTGGAACAAAAAGCACTATATACACTTTGATGAAGTTGTTTGCAGTTAGCAAACAGTACAATTCAGCACACATCACCATGCTTTCTAAATATTTCCACACACAAAATGAAATTACATGCATCATGAGAGCCTCACCCTCTTATAAGCTGCCCCACCTTTTATACACACCATAAAAACTTGCTAGACAGCAAGTTTCCTCAATACAGCAGAAAATTAAATTAGAGCATCTGCAAAAACTCTTAATCCTTATGGCAGCTTCTAAAGCTGATGGAGTTCATCATAATTCCTACAGTGTCCTGATACTTTGCAAATGCTGGTAATAACATGAAAGATTAAAACTGCAATTTGTCCCACATTACTGAATCAGCACTCAGTAATTACCTCAAAGCCAGTTTCAAATAACATAGGTAGTTCCATTCACTCATCCATCTCCTTTAGAAAATGAATGGCTTACAAAATCAATTCCATTAAGACCTTTGATTTCCATTCTTTTAGCCACAAACACAGTTCACTATGCAAAATAGGTCATATCATGACCTGATGCAAACAAGCATAGCTCCAAATACTAAACAAGGATGTGTGATTTACAAGGTTTCTGTCCATTAATCATGAGGCAAATTTTGGACAGGTCAGCAAAAGGCAGGTCACTTAATATTCCAAAAGGCATTTCCATCATTTCCAGTCAGGTCTACTGCAAATCACCAAACTCTAGAAGTACAGAGCAATGCTGAGCCACAGATTTCCCAAGTCATGATGTGTGACAACCCCGTTCTCCCTGTGATAGTTAAAAACATAGAGAACTGTTTTGCCTGACCTCATATCTCTTCTGGTTTAGGTTTCAGTGAAATATTTTTCTTAGCATGTGTCTACAGGTACAAATTTTCTGCAGCACACTTCAAAATTTATCATCAGCTGAAAAATATTGTAAGCTTATTTAATACCAAGGTCACCTTGGATTTATCCAAAACACTGTTGTGAGAGAGAACACACGTCTTGCAAACACTACAAAATAAAAAACAGATTGCATACTTTTTCTACAAGAAATATTTATTTCCTACAACCCAATGTTAAAATAACCCACAGCTGCAGTGTAGTATGCCTGACACATCAACAGGGACCTCTTCAGAAATAACCTAGTGTCAGAGTTAGTTACCAGAGTTAGCTATTCAGCATTGTGCTGAAAAGCTCCTAAAGCTAAAATGCACCACCACAAGGAAGTCATTCTGTTCCCAACTGCTCTGCCCTGCTTTTGAACAAGTATTCATCCAGTTAGACAGTGAAATCTGTTGTAAAGTCCTTTCAATTTCAACTAGAAAGTTATAGTTTATTTAATTTAATTAAGCCCAAGTGGCCCATCAAGGAAGAATCAAAAAAAGCAGGACCTACAGAGAATGACAGAGGAATGGGACTGCTAAAACCAAAGAGAGCACAATAACCAAGCTCAAGTACATAGAAGTTTTCTAGGTAAAGGACTGGAAAAAAATGCTCCCTATGCACATAATACAATGCACAAGAAGCAAACATGTCAGACAAGCCAGACATGAAAACCCACTCAAGGATAAAGAAGGTGGAGCACTGAACCCCTGGCTGCAAAGGCAGTGCAGCTCTGCCATCATGATAGAACAGACCAAACACAAACCTGCAAATAATGGCAGAGGAGATCACTCCTGAGAAAGATGACTAGATCAGTGGACTTCAGTGTTACTTCTAGCCATTAAGAAAAAGATTTTATGACCATCCAACATAAAAATTCAGGTCCCACACTTAAAACAACTAGCAGAGATACAAGGTTGTGTGCTCACAAAAATACCTGGGTTTTCTCCATTATGACTCTGACAATTAACCTTTAAGCTCTCAGAGAAGCATTATAAAGCTTGGCCTAACCATATGGACACCTAGACACAACTGGATGGAATAAAAGGGACACATATTCCTGCAGTTTTGGCTTTTCAAGTAAAAACATACAAGTCAGAAAATCTTGCAATGAAATGTATCATCAAAGCCTCTTCCACACAGCCTGATGTATATGATCTCTCACGACTCTTCACCTTAGGAGATTGTACACCATGGAGTGGGTGTGAGGAGTTTAACTCTGGAGGGAGAGATCTGGGGCAGACTGGAGTTCCTGTGAGGGACCACAAGAAGATACTCTGAAAGGAATGTGTCATGAAAATAATTTCAGGGAAGTAGCAAAGGCAGAGACAAAAGAAGAATCCTACATCCACTGGCCTGTAAAAGGAAAAACTTTTGGAAAAAGTTATGTAGGAATTCCTTTAGTGTAAGTAGATTTGTGTGGGAGAACCAAATTCTGTTTAGAATCAGTCTTGACAGACTGTTTAGATTCAGTCTTAACAGAAACTCTCCAGCCAGACCTGATTAGCTTTTAAAGATTGAAGGAACCATTAGGATCATCTGCTTTGCTACCTGCAAGCTTAAAGCTTCATTTATACCACAACAAGGTTTAAAAATTACTTACAATTTATTTCAAGGTAAGGGAGCTCAGCAGAAGTTAAGGAGGAAAAAGACCTGGGAGAAAATAGTGTGTGTTATACATACAGAGTCATATAAATGGAATTTCTCCTTTTCTGAAGATTGCTGGTTTAGGGAAAAAAAAAAAAAAAAAAAACAACAAACCTTAAATCTAAAGAAGAAGGATAAAAATCCAGATTATACATCTGAAGCAGTGCCTCAACAACATTAACTGCGAAACAGGAGAAAACCAGAAAATATGCTTGAAGTGATTAAGCATTAAGGATTCCAAAACAGACAGCCAAAGACTTAGGACAGAGACCACTTACTCCCCACTGGGCATTTGTCCCTAGATGAATCCAAAAATACACATGTTGGGGAAGAAACAAACGATGTCAATTCTGTGCACTATGATGCAGAATTCCAACTCTGACTGGTGAACATATCTTCATTAAACTTTTATTTTTAACATTTGCATCCAAGCAACTAGTTTTCACTGGGCTTGTAAGAAAATTTTCTTCTCTCGAAGGCCAGCTTCCCCAGAGGAAGAAGACAAAAGATCTCCTGCCTGGCTTCTTGCTGCCTTCTATGGAAGTAGTAAATAAAACTATCCATGAATTAAAATTCAGATGCCCAGGGGAGGCAGGCATATTCATTTATTTACCATCCTGCTCTTCAATATGAATACACTAATGAAAAACAACTATCAGGATGTTCATTGCCAAAATCTTAGCAGTTCTTAGGGGTCCATACTAAAAAGGCAGGATTAAGTTAAAATGGATCTGCTAAGTGCTGCTAGGATCCTTGAGAAGTAAAGCTTCTCTAGGTAACGATGTTAGCAGAATACATATTTTCCTCTTGCTTCATTGCTTTGGATGCTTCCTTTTTAATGCATTTAAGAAGTCAAAATCTAAAAGCTGCCTGAAAATGCAAACTTCTAATGGAGGGACACTTAATTTAGGGGCGGCCATCATCACAGAAATCACTGCTGCAGAATAACCACAAGATCATCAGAACTGAGAGTACCCTGCCTGTAGTCCATGCAGGCTTAAGGACCCCTTATCTTCTTTCCCTCCTTTTGCTCGTTCCACCTTATTCCAGAAAACTGGTTCCAAAAAGAACTCCTCTCCCCACCTCTTGTTCTTCACCTGCCTGCTGCTTGCACGAACCTTGTGTCTTCAGAAACTGCTGACCTGTGCAATACCTGAGCAGGAGGGTGGTACAAGTGTGCATGAGGATCCGAGTGGGTGTTTTCCTCACTAAGTCTGTCTTTATCTCTCTAAATTACCAATAAATCGTTAGTGCATACAAATACAGCTTGGCCAGTGACCTACTGTGGGTTAAAACTATGGCTAACATCTGTGGCTACAGCATGAGGTTTTTTAGATGTCTGCATGTAAACTGGACAGACATTAGCACTTAGAGAACTTGCATTAGAATGATTCCAGAACTATGTAGAATTATTCTATCATTATTTTGACTTATTTCTAAAACATCATTTGTTAATTCAGGGATGTAAAAATTATTGTTAAGAAGGAGCATCTATCAACATATGCAACAATTCCAAACGTAGTGAAGTCAAAACTGGGCTGAGTCCATCTGACTGCAAAGAATCACAGAATCATTTATGTGAAAAATGTGTACTTTATGATTGGTTTTTCACAAATATTAACATGAATATTTTATGTGTTGTGTTAGAAAGTTATGCTGCATTAATTCTCTTAAGTAGTGTGTTAAATATAGTTTTAAGTTATAACAAAATGTTAAAGTAGAAACTATGCTATGTAAGATACTTTTTTCCTAAAGAAAGGACTCGCACTGAGATTGCAGTCACAGGACACCTAAATCTTTCAGAGAAAGAGATTTTATGGCTCCATTATCAAGAGAAACGAACTTCTTCCCGCCTCGCTCAGCCGTGAAGATGCCATCAGGATTAAGAGGAAGAAGCTGACACTGACCAGACAGAATCCTTTGTTTGAATGGAATTTATGCTTCATGTATGAGGTGTATGAATATGCAACAGGTTATTGATTATTAGGGTTAATCCTCTATTAACAAGCGTTCTTTTTTGGGCTTATGTTGCCCAGAAAGAGGTAACTCTTTGTTTCTGTTGTCTCATATTGTCCTAATCCAAACTGCCCAAATTATTATTACTCTAATTGTATTGCCATTTTTATAGCCATTTTATTACTATTAAACTTTCAAAATTTTAAAAACAAGTGATTGGCGTTTTTCACAATTTATGTTGTAAAAAGCCTCTAAGAACAATTTATTGTGCTGCATTGTTCCAAGTACTGAAATGAAATGTGATTAACTATATTGATAACGGTATTATATTAGTTAAGTGGTGTAACATGACGTTCTGGCAGGAGATATTGCCAGTTCACACACGCTGTTCCATTTGTAGACAAATTATTTGCACTGGTAACCCCCTCCCACTGAAGTTAAGATCTGGAAAAAGTTTAGGTTAAGTAGTATATACCCCTTTTAATTGTCTTATCTTTCAGGTTTTCCTAATGACTCACTGCTAAACAGAACTACTTTCAGCTGGTGAAATCAGGTTGACAAGAACATCTTTAAAGTACACCATTTTCACAAAAAAACCCTTGAAATATTCTGCCTCCTCCAAAAGCCCTTGCTAAAAATGTAACTTCTGAAAAAAAATCAAAGCCTTTTATCGCCCTGAAAACCAACAATAATTTGGCTTGAAGTCTAAAATACACTCTCTATTTCTAGTTTTTCAAGGAATGTTACATCTTTAACTTAAGTCAAAGGATTTTGAGATGCAAATTAAATATTCTCTTCAAATAAGAATCATTTTTCATGGAAAAAATGTTCATATAAAATTTCAGTCTACTCTGCCATGGACCTTAGAGGACCCAAATGAATGCAGATTCCACTAGAAGACAGAGAAACATATTACAAGTGTTTCCTTAGTTATTTGGCACTCGGTCTGAAGCCAGGTTGGCACAAATTATTGTCTTCAAAATTTTCAGAATTTCTAAAACTACAAACTTGCTCTTGGAAAATACCTTCACTTGAGTCAGTGGGACAGGTTTTATGGGGCAAAAGCATGTCAGTGAGGCACAGGAATATTTAGTCTGCTAGTCCACTGGTGTTCCACTGCAAAAAGTAAAGGTAAAATATGACACTAAAAGACTCATATTTTCCTATATGCAGAACAAGATAACCTTCATGCTATCTGCTCCACACAGCTCACTTCCAAGGCCTTGGAAACACACAAACAAATCCACTTATCTATGTTTGATTAGGAGGCTTGGTGTACTTCATCCTGTTTAGTCCTACAAAAAAGTCTTGCTATGGAAACAATTAAAAATGCATCACTACAGATTCTTAATTGGATTTTAATTCACTACTGCTTTTGAAGAGAGATACAACTTCCCCTTTCTCTGTGATCCAATTACTCAGAAAGTTATCTTTACAACTGTGCAGGATCCCTGACTTCATTTATGCTGCTCTTCAGTGAATGGAAGTTCCCCTGCAAGACCCTTCACTTTCCTTGACACCCCCTCTGTGAAACTAAGGAATAAGATGGGTCCAAAATCTTTAAACTCAGTTTCAATCAGACAAACACATCCTGGTGCTTCTGCAGGGATTAGGTCATGAACAGTGGAATCAATTAAGTTTTTACATCAGGTTTAACTTGAGCTGACTAAATCTGAATTTTTCAACATGAGAAATAAAACCCTATAAATGTGTTACTCCCAACTTACATGTTGGGACAATATGTTCATAAATATTTAAAGTGTAATTTAGCAATGAGTGGAGAGGGAATCAGGGAAGACCACTATACTCTTTACTCCTCTATTTACCCACCATTTACCCATCTAAAAAATGATGATAGGATCTCATTTGTCAATGAACAGAAAAGGGAGAAAAAAGAGACCTGTTGAAAGCAGCACATTCATCCTGTGGTCTGAAGAAACCACAAACAAAGCTTGTAGAGTGGTGCTCTTTAGTGCATTTATTTCTGCTGCTTGTTTTACTGTTATCTTCTAGTCCACCACAAGATAAGAGGAAAGGGTGGTGGTGGGGGCAGAGATAGTTCACAAGGAACCAAACATATCTCATTCATTTCAGCAGCAGTGAACTTAAGTCTCTGAGAGCTGGCAGACCATGAGACTGTAAAGTATTACTGCCCTAAATCTCATTTGCTACTTAATTCATTCACAGAAATGTATCTTCCTTTTTGTACTTCAGATTCTGTCTTTTGATTTTTTTCTCAATTTCATGAAAGATGAGAATCTAGTTTAGAGAAGACCAACATTTTTCACTTTGGGTGTAATGGCTCCCTTTTGATCTGTGCAATTACTGAAGCTCAAATATGGGGACCAGAGTTCTTAGAACAACCCACAGAAAACCAATACATTTTTGCCCATGCATCAGAATAATTTACTTATTCTAAAAAGAAAAGTGAAACTAAGCTGAAAACTACTGTTGAAAACCACAAAGTTGCAACTACAAAAACAGAAGGACACAAAAAATTAGCCAACGTGTTCTAGAGGGATTTTACCATTCTCCCAATTGTGACACTTACCCACATTTCACTACATGCAGTAATAATCTGTTCTACTGGTGTATATTAAGAAATCTATTATCCTGCTAGCAGCACATTTCTTTCATAACTGTCATTTACAGTTATCATAAAACTTAACTATCAGGAAAGACAGAAAATGAAATCAGAGATCCTCTAAGTGCTACAGCAGAGTAAGAGTGACACCAAACTATTGCAGGGGGAGACAGGAATCATTTCTACAACCACCAGGAACAGCACTACCTTCTTCTTCAACAAGCATTTGGTGGGCCTGAAGGCAGCCACCAGCCACAAACTCAGTCATCCTCTGTATCTGCAGGGAAGCGAGCACCAGCGGGGCAGCTCCTGCGGCGGCCAGGCCATCCAGGGATTTCTCTCTGACGGCGTCGGCACGAAGCCACACGAGGCACGGCGGCGGTGCCAGCACTACCCCGGCCCGCCGCCGGCCCTTTGGGGCACCACCTTTGGGAAGCATTCCGCGCGTGGGAGGAGTCACGATAAAGGCAGCCCCACACGGAGCCGTCTCTCCCCACGCCAGCCCCGGGCCCGCGGCGGATTTGGCTCCATCGCCGTGCGGGCGTTCGCGCCGCAGCCGGCGCTGCGGGGGCTGCACCAGCCTGCTGGCGGCCGCTTCCAGCCACCTTCCTGCCACCCTCCTGCCTGGCACCAAGCGGAGGCAGGGCCAAGGGCAGCCCCCCGCCCCGCCACCCTGCCGGGCCGCCGCTCCCCTCGGGGCCGGAGCGCGGTCGGTGCCAGGTGCCGGCCCCGCCGGGCCCTGTGCCCGCGGACGGCGCGCAGGAAGCGCGGCTTGCGACAGAGCGGGGCTCGCTGGGGACACCGGGGCTCTCTGCAGGGCACGGCGAAGCGGCGGCCGTGGGTGCCTCCCCGCCGAGAGAGCGGTCCGGCCGGGCACGGACCTGGCCGTGCCTGCCCCGGCTCCTCCGGGCCGCCATGCCGCCCCCACTCACCTGCCGCAGGCGCCGGCCCCTCGGGCTGGCCCGGCCGGCGCTCCCCGGGCTGGAAGCGGGACCGCGGAGAGGCTGAAACCGCTTTCCTAACTTTGTTTTGAGCACGGGTGACATAATCGGGCGAGGCGGGCTGTGCCCCAGGGGCGGGACGGCCGGCCTGGCCGCTCTCCCTCCTTCCTTCCCTCCCTCCCTCCCTACCTGCAGCCGGAGCCCGGTTGCCCCGCCCGAACTCACCTCACCTCGGGCGGGAGCGACTCGCCCTCGGTGAGATCAGAGAGCCAAGGGAAGGCGACGGGGGTGGACCTTCGCTGGTCACTCATGCAGCCAGGACTGCGTGCGTGATGGTTTTCCAGGGTAAGGGTACGGGAAACCTAAGCAGGTCAGAGCAGGAGGGTTTGGGAGGGCACCGGAACGCTCATCCACTGCAACGTCTTAAGGCGGTGACCAGTCCAAATGGACCTACTAGGGTCTCCCCACCTTGTCATCTCGAACTCTTCAAGTTCTATTTGCAGAAGGTGGCAGCAGGAGACATAATTTGTTTGCATTTGATTCAAAGATTTCACTTAGCCCAAAGTAAACTTGAAAAACACCCACTTCTGGGATCAGATTTTCCAAGTCGTCCCAAAAGAAGAGAAAAAACTTTGACATAATTCCCACCACTGTAGTCTCCCAAGTGCAGAAGAGCTTCTAGGGTGCAATGTCCAAAGAAGGCTTCACCTCCCTCTTCTTGATCAGCTGATTTGTTTGCAGACACATCTGTGACATCAACTGCACTGGTCTGTTCTCATGTCCTTATCCACACTGTCCTCGGCTTCAACAACTGTCCCAAGGTAAAGCTTCACACACCCAAGGCACAATGTACAAGCCATCCTCCTTGCCTTCCCAATCCATCTTTCCTGCACAGCCTGAAACCCTTCAGGCTTATCTCCCTAAAGTAAGCTACAATCCCGGAGCTCTGGTAAACTGCAAATCTTGCAGCTACAAGCGGGAATGTGAGGAAGACCAGCAGGTAGTCTGCCAAATACAGGCACATACATAAGCCTGATCAAACTACTTACAAAGCACTACAAGTAATCATTTAATACAGTTATTGAACATTGAGTTGACTATCTGCTTTTAACTAGGATGCATTCTGCAAGGGGAAGTATTACTTCCCTCATTACAATGACTGACTGTAAGCTCGAGCAAGGCAAGCCTGAGTGTGGATTTACCATGCAGTAAAGTGCTAATTGACAGTTACTGCTCACATCCATGCTCTGTGAAAAAGGTAAATATTTCAAATTTGCTTACCACAGCAGCTGCCTTGTATGTACTGTGGGTGAAAAGAGGCACACAGGTACTTACCATGAAATCATCAGCCTGCTAAATACTGTAATACTCTGCACATGCTGATTTGACTCAGCCTAACTTTTGTATTTAACCTTTTGCTAAGAGAGTAAAACAGTGGATAAAAGACAGAATTGCCTTTCTCTTTTCTTTAAGACTCTGTGGACAGTCTTACAAGACTCTTTCAGAGAAATGAAGGCATACTATCAGCCACAAAGTACAAGAGATCATTCAAAAGCTTGTGAAGAAACTGAAGACAGCAAATAGAAAGTTTCAGAACAGCAGAGAACTTGTGACATGCTTGGGGAGAAAAGCTCACTGAAATAGCATTTGCAAACTTAGTGGTAACTTTCGTGGGTTAAGACTCCACGGAATATATCTCAACTGTTTAGGTATCTTGTTGCAACCAGTCATTCCATTTTCTTCCTTACCATTCGGTAGGAGGCAGTTTAGACTTTTCAGTTTCTGTAAGAAAATTGTGGGGCCTACTAAGCAATAGTAGAAGAGCTGGTGAATGAAATTTTCTAGGTCTTGTCTGGACAGCTAATACTGTTCTTATATATATATATCTGTGAATACTTTGGAGTATAGCCTTAGAAAGCCAGCTAGAAGTGGTCTATTGCTCTCTATTTTTATTCTCTCTCCTATGGATTATGTTGCATTCGTGTAGTGCTGTGATTTCTTTCAGCAGTTTCTGATCATATGCCTTCATATGCATTCCATTCACTAGCTGGTAGAGACAAAGACCCTAATGGTCTTGAGCAGCCACAATTTGTTCTTCATGAACATCCAGAATCAAATTCATTACCATATCTCTCTCCTGAAGTAAGTGGATTGAAAAGCAGTAAACTCATGCACTGTGATGTCAGAGACTGTGACGCTAACTGCAAAGAGAAAAAATAGCCCAAGAATAAATGTGCACAGGCATGAATCTACTTCTTAACACAGATTGCACTTCAACACAAATTACAGTGCTAAATGGAATACTTGAAAGAATTAAACCCTTTTATATGGGTCTAAAATTGTCTCTATGAAATCTAGACATAAACTCACTTGATTTTCTTCAAGGACTAAAAGCAGGAGATTTTGAAAAATTCTGGTGTGCAAAACATATTGTCTGGAGCTAGGATCCTTCTGACTGCTATGTTTAATGTACAGTGAGTTAGAAACTGGATGACAGTTTCTACCACTGGGTTATACAAATGCCAGAACTACAAACAGAAACATGTGGTAGGCAGAAGACAGCTTGCAGCTTTTAAATCAGGAAATGCCAAGTGCAATATAAAAATAAAACCACCACCCTTTAAATAAAACAGGCTGTATTTCACAGTTTATTCAGGGTGATGTGTGTTTATTTCAGTCTGCAAAGCCATCATAGTGCTGGGATGCAAGGGGTCATTTTCTTTTGCATTTAGGCTGTCAGTAGCAGGCCTGTTTTGTCTTTCCACTCTAATGCAGCTTTTAATTGCCTATGAAATTGCACCACCCTGAGGGAATTTCATACTAACATTCAAAATCGTGTTTTCCTTCTTTATGCTCAAGGATCAGAGGAAAAGTTACAGAACTGGAGTCATAAACATGCTGCAGGAAATTTGCACATTTACAGCAAACTTTACCAGAAATTTACAGTGAAATGGAAGTTGCATTAAGTGACAGGTAGAAAACTGGAGGTATTCCAGCTTGATCAGCTCTAGAGTAATCTTGCTTGACACAGTAAAGGGGACACACATTAGACTTCATGCTCACATCACCTGCAGTGCAGTATGAGTTTGATTGGGCTGCCCTAAAAAAAATAAATGCAAGACTTTTCTAAAAATCAAGGTTTAATTACAGAATTAATCTGGCTGTCGTCTATTCCAATCAACATGTTGCTCACAGCAGAGGCAGGTTGTCCAGGGCCTTGTCCAACTGGAATTGGAATATTTCCAAAGATGGAGACTCCACAACATCCATGGGCAATCTGTTCTAGTGCTTGGCATTGGACACAGTAAAAACATTGTTTTTTTATGTTTAGGTGGAGTTTCCTGTATTTTAATTTCTGTCCACTG
Organism: Haemorhous mexicanus; assembly: GCF_027477595.1. NCBI lineage: Eukaryota > Metazoa > Chordata > Aves > Passeriformes > Fringillidae > Haemorhous > Haemorhous mexicanus. The sequence goes on from NC_082342.1 coordinate 33,236,431, forward strand.
CCTCTTGTCCTTCCACTTTGCGGTATTCAGAACAGACTTGTCTTCTTTATACCCTCCAACCAAGTATTTATATACATTGGTAAAACGCCCTCCCAGGCTTTCTTTCCTTGAGGCTAAACAGTCTCTCAGTATCTTCTCAAATGTTTCAATCCTTTAATCATTTTAGGAGCTGTTTTCTGGATTCACTCCAGTACATCCATGTCTCATACTGGGAAATGCGGGACTGCCTCCAACACTCCAGATGTGGTTGAGTGCTCAGTAGAAGGGAAAGATCATCTTCCTCAATCCTGCCAGAGATACTGCTCCACTGCAAGGGAACTTGCCATCACACTGGCCAGGTCCCTCCCTCAGAGATGCATCTCATCAGGTCCCACAGACTTAGAATCACAGAATATCGTAAATTGGAAGGGACACATAATGGTCGGTAACTACAAATCCCTGCTCCCCACAGTACTAAGTAAAGCTAAACCATACAACTGAGAGCATCATCCAGGTGCTCCTCTAACTCTGACAGGCTTAGTGGCATCACCAGTTTCCTTAGGGAGCCTCTTCCAGTAGTTGACCACTTACTCAGTGAAGAACCTTTGCCTGATGTTTAATCTGAACCTACCTGGTGCAGCTTCACTGCATTTCCTTGTGTCCTGTTGCTGGTCACCAGGGGGAGATCAGCCTGTTTCCTCCACTGCTTGCTTTCAGGAAGCTGTAGCCTGTGATGATGTCACCCCCCAGCCTTCCCTTCTCTAAGCTAAACAAACCAAGACAACCTCAGCCACTTCCTCCTAGGTCTTGCCTTTGAGACCTGTCACCACTTTTGTCACCCTCCTCTGGACACACTCCAGTAGCCTTTATATCTATCCTTCATTTATTGTGGCACCCAAAACAGTCCCCACCACTCGAGGTGAGGCTGCCCCAGTGCAGAGCAGAGCAGGACAATCCCTCCCTTGTCCTGCTGGCCATGCTGTGCCTGATGCACCCCGGGACAGGCTTGGCCCTCCTGGCTGCTAGGGCACTGCTGGGTCATGTTCCACTTGCCAGGGTCCCCTGGGTCACTGTCCACAATGCTGTTCTCCAGTCTCTCATCCTCCAATTTGTATGAATAACCAGGATTACTGTGTCCCACAAGGAGAATCCAGCACTTGGTCTAGTTAAATTTCATACAGCTGGTGATGGCTCAGCTCTCCATATCTCTCTGCAGGACCTCTTTACCTCTGAGGAAGTCCACAGCTCTTCCTAATTTAGTATCATTGACAGACTTACTTATTGTATATTTGATTTCTGCGTCCAGATAATTTATGAAAACATGGAAGAGCACTGGCTGTAAGACTGAGCCCTTGGGAATGCCGGTGGTGACTGGCTGCCAGCCTGATGTAACCCCATTTACCCAACATATTATGGATTTGTCTATCTTTGTGCTGGGCAGTTGATTGAGAGTAGTATCAAAAGCTTGGTAGAATTCCAAAACTCCACATTTACTGGCTTCCCTTGGTCAATGAGGTGCGTGACCTTATAATGCAATGAAATTAAATTGGTTAGCTGGACTTTCCCCTTATGAACCTGTGCTCACTATATTCAATGACTGGATTGTCTCTCAAAAAACCTTCTCTGTAATTTTACCAGGCACTGAAAAGTAAGACTGGCAGGTCTGCATTACCTTCTTACCCTTCTTGAAACATTGCCAGCTTCCAGTTGACTGGGACCTCTCTACTCTCCCGAGACCACTGAAGAAAAATAATGCAGTGAGGTCCTTTGATAACTTTGTCCAGCCCCATCAGTATCTTGGGATTAATCCTGTCAGGCTCCACGGATTTATGTGTGTCCAGCTTGGACAGCTACTCTTGAACAAGTTCAGGGTCAGCTGGAGTTCATCATCCTCTCAGTTCTGGTCTTCCAAGACAGCTCTCCTGAGATCCCAGGGCCCAGCACTGGTGTTAAAGACAGAGGCAAAGAAGGCATTAAATACTTCTACATTGTGTGTATCCCTGTTTGTGAGGTGACTGACCCCATCAATCAACAGACCAGTGTTCTCTCTGATTCTCTGTTTGCTGTTAATATATTTTGGAAAGCTTTTTTTGTCCTTCACAGTGCTGGCCAGCTTGAACTCTAGTTGAGCTTTGACTGCATGAATTTTCTCCTGCAGTGCTAAACAGAATCTCTCTAGTCCTCCTATGTTGCCTGTTCTTGCTTCCAGTATCCGGACAGTTTCTTTTTGCCTAACTTCTATAAGATCCCTGTTAGCCAAGGCAGCCCTTTGCACTGCTTGCTTGACTTCCCTTCCTTTGGAATTGCCTGCTACTGTGCTCTTAAGAGATGGCTCCTAGAAAGTGACTAGCATTCATGGACCCAAATACCTTCAGAAGCAGATCCCCAGAGGTCCATACTAGCTAGTTCCTTCAGCAGCCCAAGATATGCTCTTCCCATATCCAGGGACAAAGTTTTCCTGGTGGTTTTTTCTCCAAACCCCAATTATTTGAAACACAACTACTTGGCAGTCACTGTGATCAAGACAGCCACCAGTCACCATTTCACCCCTGAGACCCTCTGTGTTTACAAACAGCAGAGCTGGGAGGGCACCTGTCCTAGGTGGCTCCCTTAGTCCCTGCACAAAGAAGTTATCCTCCATGTGTTTCAGCAATTTCCTGGACCTGTTTGTTTCTGCTGTATGATACTAACCAGTTGATCTCTGGGAAGTTAAAATCTTCCATAAGGACAAGGGCAGATGAACTAGAGATATCCCTCAATTCCTCGTTGAATAATTCAGCATTGTTGTTGTCTCTCCTGGCTGCTTTGGCTTTCCTCACACTGTCCATGCAAGCTCAGGACAGCATTGCTGGTTTCCTCCTCAGCCACCTTTCCATGCTGCCACCACTTGTGTGCTTCCTTTGGATGTTTGAGTTCAATCAGGAGCTCCTTGTTCCTCTGTGAAGGCATCTTGATACTTTTGCTTGACTTTCTGGGTGTTGGGAAGGAACATTCTCTGGCATAATGTGTAATAAACTACCAAAAACTAACAAGAGAAGTATTTCCTTTCATATAACCTGCATCAAAAATGTTTTCCTTTAGCCATGTGCAACTCAGCATTGGCACATGAATAACTAGAGCTGTTGCATAAACAGGCACTTTTTCCAGGGAGGCACCATCAGCTCCACAAGAAAGCATGGATTAACAGGTGTATTTGTGTATAACCAAAGCAAGGACATCTACATTGCTTAATTGCCCTGTCCCTCAGAATACAGGGCAGCTTCCTAACTGCAGCTCGGCAGTTGCCGTCTCTTGTGGCTTTAAAGGAAACCAAATGAGCTATCTAATACACACTGACCTATTTCTTCCCCCTTAATACTGAATGTACAGTCTTCGTGCATGCTCATGTCTATCATGCTCTTCCAATCCCTTTCCCTCAGGGCTAAGCAAACCCATTTCTGAAATATTAAAAACCACAACATTCCCAGGAGAACATTAAAACCAGTTCTTCAAGTTGATTTTTTTTTTCCCATCACATTTTACAGCCACACTCTTCATATTTCTCAAACTGAAAAGAATTAGCATTTAATTTTTATTTTAAAAGAAAAACGCCATTTTAGAGTGTTTCCCTGTGAGGATGTGGAGCCAGCAGTACAGTGGAAGGACTTCTCTCTCAGTCTGTGCCTTGATACAGTTCTAATTTTACTCAATATTCCACAGTTTGCTGAACCATAAACCAGTCTTTAAAAGACTGTCACTAAAAATCTTGATCTCCTCTCCTAAGGGAAAGGTATCCTGGATCAAATCCAGCATTAATTATATACCGCCTTACCAATTCCCCCCACGTTCATGCTGAGGTGGTAAACTGTATTTTTGTCCACAAGCTGTCCATCTGTGATGGAGCATTACATAGATTCCAGCCCTAAAGTGCACTGACAGCTCAAGGCTCTGTTAGATACATACCTTCCACTCAGGGATTTTCAGTTTAAATGAATAGTTACTATAAAGAGAATTATATTGTCTTACTGAATGCAAATCTCATAGATAGGCTATTCAGTTCTGTTCAGTGAGGGATTTTGTGCATCAAAGAAAAAGTTTCAGAAGCTCACCACCTTTACAAGCATGCTTGATAGGAACCTGTTTTTTACATAGAGACAGCATAGGTTTATATTCTGAAATTTGAAAATCGGTCATATTTACCACCACAGCAGCTAAAGGCCAAAAAAATTGGAGATCTTTTGCAATACCTAATGTAATACACAACAGAAGACAGTTTCTTTCCAGATATCAATTACTTCATGGAGCAGACAATTTAGAGCAATAGCAGTTCTCTCCAATTTGTTAATGCAAACCATAACATTTTTGCTCCTTTTGTCACACTACAGTGGTTGATTAAATACGGTAAATTTGATATCACACACTTGCCATGGAGGAGATGCAAAGACAGGATGTGTGCAATGTCACTGTAATGGGGATATTTCAGGAAGCATGGTGGCCCCATGAGAAGCCAGAAGCCAACCAGTTATGTTTACAGCAGACAGCAACACTTTGCTCCCCATGCTTCTTGCAACAGTGCTCAGATGAGGTGCTAAAGCTACACCTCTCACTTCTGACAGCTCTGTATCATTTGTGCACCACTTCTTTAAGTCTGCTCTCATCACAATGTGTCAAAAGACATGAGAATTTGACTACAGGAGAGTCCCCTCACTCTCCATCTAATACTCCATCCCACTGGGAATATATAAACATTGCCAAACATCCAGGAAGATCATCAGCATGAAAACTGAATTTAAAATTTTTGAAGGACAGATTTAAAGCAGTAATATTCTTATGTTCTCTCCCCTTCTTGCATCACTCCCCAGCCCCAGTGCACATGCACACTCAAGCACCCTTTCACTTATGTAACCATTTTTCTCCCACTGATTCCCACCCACCCCCCCCCCACCCCAAATCCCAACTTTTCTCTCGTCCTTGTCTTATCCTATTGTTTTGGGTCATATTTCTTATACTAAAAATAAAATTCAAAACAATTTAGAAAGATCAGCCTGGAGCAGCTATTTAAGTCGCTCTCATAAACATCCAGTAATTAGCTGATAGAGCTTTTCAGGCTACAGTATTTTCAACAGCTGTGTTAAAACAAAATATGTGATGATAGTATTTGTGTCAGCCAGTCTCTTTATAGAAATAAATCTTTTTAATGTAATCTCCCTAGTTAATACATAGACAACACAGTGTATTAAATATCAAATCATCCTGTGAAACGCTTACTTGCACCAACTGTTCTCAGCTGGGATTACTTTCTTGGACAACTTTCACCAGCTCAAAGGTAGATATTGACTGGAAAAAAAGACTACATGTACGAGCTACTTGGTCACCTCCAGGTCTGTAACCAAACACATCACTTAATACAACACACTGCATTAGCATATTCCCACTCCAAATTAACTTTTAACAATGCTCCAGATACTTCATCTGTTTCTCTTTATGGCAACATGAATGCAAACAAAGCATGGGAACAGGAAAAGGGAGGAGAGTTGGCCAAGGCCTTACTTTGTTCCTGAAACCTGGACATGAGTCAGATGCTCACTGCCTGTATTGGTTTATATATTACATTGCTTTAGGAGTCCAAGGGAAGAAAACTATCGGTGAAGAAGCTGAGAAAATATAAGAAACATTGGAGGTTGTTCCTTTTGGTGTCAGTATGATTTCATTCCCTTTAAATTAAATTTGGCATTTATTGGCTAGAAGGCAAACAGGAAATGGATGTACCTGATATTGGCTTGGAAACATAATGTCATTTCCACTACCTGCCTTCCTGATTGGCACTGTCCCCCGATATGAACCCAGCAGCTTCCAAATGCTGATACATTTATCCTTTCTTATTCTTCTTTCATCCCTCTCTAATTGCAAAAATGTTTTTCTAGAAAGGAAAATACTGAAACAAAAACACCTCAAAGATGTTCAAAGGCAACAGACAAAATACAAATACAGAAATGAATTACATTTCTAGTCAATAAAGGCAATAGCTTCATAGAACATAGCTTCAGACTTGTTTCTAGCAGTGGAGTCATAATCTCTTTTGCAAAAGACTCTAAAAGTAGCAGCAGTAAACTAATCTTGAGATGTCTGCAAGTAAGTGTGCAAACAGTCAGAACCAGCTGGTTTGCAATCCTTAACATGACAGCAGTATCAAACTCTTAACAGCTCAAAGCACACAAGGAAGAGAAACTCATTTTATGGTATTCCATCGAACTGATTACTGTCTGAACAGGTCCTACACTCTCTACTACACTGCAATTTTTTTTTTTTTTTTTTTTTTTTTTTTTGCTTATTGCAATATACACCAAATACTCTCCTATTTCTTTACATTCAAGTGAGCCCTTTCCAATTAAAAAATACACTCAGACATGCAAATTTCCAGTCTTGGTGTTGTACACCTTGGCTGTCTCTTGTCCATTCATTACTATAGGAATGAAATGTGGCCTCTCCAACTAAATCCCCAAGTCAAGACAAGCGTAGCACTAAAATTGCTGGACGTTTTATGTGGCACAATTATCTGTATGAGTATGTGGAAGGAGTGACTACTCCTCTACTACCTTTTCTGACACAACAGGAACTATAAAGAGGAAGCCAAGAACAGGAATGTATGAGGATAAACTTGGCTTGTATGAGGATAAACTTGGATGACATGATAAGGGAGGCAGTGATGAAAACCAAACCTGGTCAGTCATATTAACTGATAGAGCATGTAAGAGTGTGTGAAAGGTTATTTCATCCTGGACTTTGGAAATGGTATTGGTGAATTGGACTGCCAGGGGTGCAGGAATCAATAGAGCTGTACACACCCATGGGGTGGAAGATGAACAGGGGAAGGCAGAGTCAAGGAGAACAAAGGGGCTTAACAGAAAGGGGCATAAGAGAGGCCAGTTGGCTTTAAAATGGGTCAAAGTATTCCAGCTGCCAGCCCCCATAGTATTTTTTGTGACTTGTGAAGAGTAGATGGCTATACTGGAGTAGGCCTGTGCTGTTTTGCAAGTCTGCTGTTTTGGACAGTTCCTTAAAATAGTTACAACATTGATGGGCATTTAGGTCACAGGAATTTTAAGACTGACATATGCTCATCTTCCTGAAAGTAATTTTCACTATGTAAACTGCACAGACTCAGTTGAGCCTTCCTGCTATGATATTCTGTGCTGATAAATGTTTTAAAAGGGTGGAGAGTTGTCCTCCAGCTACCAGCTGAACTGGCTTCCAATGTAGTCCTGAATTAAGGTCACCAACTCCAGCCATCACATCATGTATCTATCTCACATCTAGCTTGGATGAGAGTGTACTGGGACACGCAGTAAAAAACAGAGCTGTATCCTTTTTTCTCTCCCTTTGGATTCTAACACAAACAAGAGTTTGTGCAAACTGACCCTGCAAATGAACTGGAATGCAGACAGACACTCTCCCAAACTGCTCTGGATGAAATGAGATCCATTCAGCGATAACTGAGTACATACCAATTGTAAAAAACAAAGCTGGTCCAGGAGGCCAGTATGAGCTGATCTTGTTTTTCTCTATGTCATCCTGAAGCACTGTGCTCATGTGAAAACACGCTGTCACAAGAATAATTTAGTAAGAAAGCTCTACCTCAGATCAAGACACATAGACAAAGAATAACATGCCCTCTTGCACAGGTGTAAAACCAAAAGGGAGAACAAAGTTTCACGGCATGAAACAGTAACAGAAAATATCAAGTTTCCTTCCCCAAAACCAGACAAGAACCCTTCTCTTTTCTTTTAACACTCTCAAGGCCAAGAAATTATTTTCCTCCCTTTCTTTCTCACTGTTCCTTTTATTAAGTCCAACTATTTCCTGTATTGGCTGCTTGTACAGTTCTGGACTTTGCTTGCAATAATAATAATTCTCCCCTTGCCAGAGAAAGGAGAGTTATTTTACAGACATCTTCAATAACAAAATTCATCAGCACAAAAAGCAGAACACATTGAACATTGAAAGAAGAGGTAAAACTTCAGTTGTGCAGTAAGATTAAGATTGTGCCATTCAATTCAAATTAAGCAGCAAACAAGACACCAACACACAAAAAATCACAAAAGTCCCAGAGATCAGTAAAGGTTGTGGTACTTTGTGTCCATGAGGTGCTAAAAAAGAAACTTCAGTTTTCTTAACTAAAAACATTCGTTTCAGAAGAAATAAAAGACCAAATCAAAGGAACAACAGCACATGTATTTGTTAATTTCACAAAATGTATGCTCTGTAGAATACTGTGTAATAATAAAAAGGATTCAGTAATACACAAATTCCCTGCGTGATTTGCTATTCTTTTATACAACATGGGGAACAAAGTGCCTTTTGCAGAGCTAGCATAGTAGTGAATCAAACACAAATCACACCTACAAGAGTAAAACCTAGAGTTCCCAGCTGGGATCAGAAATCATTCTTCCTAAAATAAAGGAAAATGCATTTTAGCCCTAAATGGTTTTGGGACAGGAAAACTGACATGAAATTACAAACAGAAACAGATAAACAACTTGTGCAAGATCCACTGACAGACAACGGTAACAGCACACAGCAGAAGGAAGAGATATTTGTGTCCTCAGTTACAATGCCAGGTATGTCGTCATCTCATGCTTCCCGTTCCACCGGTTTAGTGTGACTTTGAGCAGACCTGGTGATGCCAGCAGCTGCAGTGCCTTTAAATGCAGTACATTTTAAACACAGCCTTTGACCCAAAAAGTTCATTAACAATTCTATAACAAACCAACACAGATCGTTCTATATCTGCTACAATTATATACCGATTCTACAGGGACTTGTTACTGGCCATAGCCAAAGAAAAAGCCTGGAAGGGTTTCAACTTTGACTCTGTCCATTAGTGCTACTTAGGCCCTTTGACAAAGGACACCAGGGACACAATTACATAGCAGATCGTTCACACAACAGTGCATTTCACTGTAACAGCCCCTTCCTCAGCCTCTTTATGTGTTCAGGTACTCAGGTTTGCTCTTTACCCAAATATTGTCTCTTTTGCTCTTTCTACATGTGAAAAATACTCTTCAACTTTACAACCATACCAGTTATGAAAACCTGGTCTACACAAATGTTACTGAAAGCTTTCAATTATAGTGTTTAAAAGCTAAAGGATGGCATCTTTTAAAATTTTCCTTGTTAGTTTAACTGTATTGTTTATATAGTTTAGTTTATAGTTAAGTTAACCTAAACATTGTCTTCAGTAACACAGTCTTCAGTATATGAGCACCGAGTGTATCTTAAATTCAGACACGAATCACAGCAGCTCACGAATACTGCAACGAGATGGCAAAATTTCCATAGGATAAGAACTGAGAAAGGCGTATGGCACTGCTGATATCCCAACAGTGAGCCCAAGTTACATACCAAACAAGTAACAACCACAAGTTTATGGGCCTCATTTCCATCAAAACCAAAGGTCAAATCCTACTGCAAGGGCTTTGTTATTTTCCCAGTATATAATTGAAGCTTACAGTAAAATGTACATAAAGTTAAACCTTACAGCTTTGCTGAACTTTATCTGGAGGAAATTGATGGAGGAGCTGTAGATTCTTTTTCTTTTTTTAGGTTTAGAATCCAAACTAAGAGACCTCCAAACCAAGTAACATGTACTACAGAACACGGACACACACACACACATGTAGCCATGTCCCCTGGGGTTTTGCTGTTGTTGTTCTTATTTTGTTTTATAGGCAATCTTTATAAAAGATTAATTTCATCATATGCATACTATATTAGAGGCATATTTCTAATCACTTTTAATATACTTTAGAAAATCAAAACATAAATCTTACCTTTTAAAATTTACCAATGCTTAATGTATTTAAGGCTCACTAAGCAACTCAGATTTGTAAGTCTCTACATTTGAAAAATGCATTAGTAAAGTTTACAGATTTTTAAAAACAGTTCACCAGTCTCTCTTAAATATTTAATAGCTTCCCTCCTCCATAAATATGTGCCAGCTTTTCTTTCACCTCTCTTTCATGCATCATTTCTATGTTGTTGTCTTTACAAAAGGAACAAAATTATCAAAAAACCACAAATAATACTCAGTTCAAACTTAACAAAATTCTATTAAGTACTCAGGGTAGATTTGGTTGGCATCGAAGATGACAAAGATCTTTGGGTTCCAGGTGTTATCCACACAGCTGTCATACAAGTTCACAAAGCTTCCATCTTTTGAAGGAGGCCTCATGTATTTTGAATCACCACCAATATAGTCACCAGTTAATACACGAGCAAGAAACATGACTTTATCTGGTCTGTGCAGATGAGGCTGCAGGTTCACACCATGAATCTGGAAAGTATCTCCATGCTTCATACTCTCTTTGCAGAAATGGCTGGAATATGATGCATCTCTTGCAAAATAGGTCCCTTTCAAACAAAAACAAAGAAAATTTGATGACATTCTTACCATGACAGTTTGACTACCATAGCATAGCTATCAACAGATGAAAAATAACAGTTCTTTTATGTTTATTAGGAATCTTTTTTTTGTTGTTAATTATTATAGCAATATGACCAAATATTTTTAGTGTGAACATTTTAGTAGGGAGATTGTCTTGTGATCAACACTGCTTTGCTGGGCATCCCTTCCCCGTGCTCCCTGGCCCTACCAGCCAGTTGTGACAATTACATTCTTTACTGCATCCTTAATTACACTTGCCATAAAAGCAGAGCTGTATTAAGCAGCTCTTGGGTAAACACAAGGCATGCATCACAAAGTACACACTATAGGGAAGACTTAATGTTAAGCTGTTAACATTATCACTGTTGTATGTGACAGCAATACTGACCTTTTCCATACACAGCGGCATGCATCCCATTTATTCTCCAGTCAAAGTTATGAATACATATTGCTTCTACAAATTCATTACTGGTGCCATGAAACAGCATCTGCTCATTAATTGTTGGGACACCTCTTTTCTTCTTCAGTTGAGCTTTTTTCCTACAGAAAACACACAATAAATACATAAATAAGCACATAATAAATAAATAAATAGTTGTACAAACACACTAAATTACTACTGCGAAAACACTACTGAGAGTACAGACCTTACACATTCTACTTTACAGGTACCTAGATGACTCTAGGTTTTAAACACGTCAGAATTCTTAAGGTACATACTTAGAAATCACACATTTCTGAATGCTGTAGGACTATTTTCTGACATAGTCTAAGATTTTAAAAAAATGGTCCTCCTACACCTATTTTATCAACATTGTTCATGTGTTAGTTTCAGTGTGGTCATTTTCAGCACATACATCTTTAAAAGAAAGGTAATTTTGCACATTTTGTTTCCTCCACCTGCCTTTAATGTCATGGTGGAAGGGATAACAAAGTTGGTAGATTATAAAGCACTATTACCTAGGCAAACCAGAAAAAACTGATCTAAGGGCTAGTTATGCTGAACACCTGACATTTCTTCAACCAGGAGCCCTCTGTTGTTGGCTGTTGATCTCTGACAATATATAAATGTAGCCTTGAGTAACTTCTCTTGAAACAGAGGAATGGAATGGATTTATAGAAAAACTGAATAATCAATCAAAAGATGTTCTGTGACAGTCCTTTACTATCTCTGACCAGTTCATTTCACAAAGCCAATCATCACTAATATGGGAAATACTGTAAGAGGCAAATGTGTTCTGACCACTACAGTGATGCAAATAATCATTCAAGCAATGATCAAATGTAATCCCTTATCTTATCAATTAAACAAAACACTTTTTCAAAACCATAAAAGTTTAAGTAGCAGTTGTTCCTCCTAAGCAGTAAAATATACTGGGTACAGTGGCAAGCTGGTTGTGCAGAATGCAGAAATGCCACAACAGGACACTTTGGTAATTTGGAACAGAAATCAAGGAGTTCAACTGTTCTAAAGAGCATCATTTTAGCACCTTGTACAAGCAGTGACAAGATAATCCAGTTCAACAAAATTAACTTGATCCAGCACTGTGAAAACTCTTGTTCAGCCAATTCACTCAATGAAAGGTAAAACCTACAGAAAAACTAAATACCCAGACACATGCTCCTTGTACCTATGTAAGCACATAAGCTTTTTCTAAAACTGGTCAGCAATCTCACTGACCAACACCTTTTTTTACTTCTTGTACTCCTCGACAACTCCAAACTGAGATCCTCTTTTCAACTTTCCTACCTGGAACACCAAAAGAAGTGAATTTGAAATGCTGGAATAACTCTTTCTTTGTAATATACTACCAGGCAATAATTTCTTCACCAGTATGTGCAAGCCTAGAGCACTGTCTTGTGATCCAAGGGCAGGATCCAGCATTTTACCTTATTGACTCTCACAACTGGACTCAGCCTATTGATCCAGCCTATCCAGATCCCTCTGGAGAGCCTTCCTGCCCTCCAGCAGATTCACACTCCCACCCAGCTTGGAAGTCTGCAAACTGGCTGAGGGTGCCCTTGATCCCCTCGTCCTGACCCCAGATATAATATCTTTATCTGGACCAGCCCCAACTGAGCCCTGGGGACCCCACTGGTGACCAGCTGGATTCTGTAACTTCATTCACCACCTCTCCCTGGGCCTGGCTATCCAGACAGCTTTTTACCAGCAAACAGTGCACCTGTCCAAGCCATGAGCAGCCAGATTCTCCAGGAGAATGTTGTGGGAAAACAGTGTCAAAGGCTGTACTGAAGTCGAGGTAAAAAAATAACTGCAGCCTTTCCCTCATCCACTTAGTGGGTCACCCTGTCATAGAAGGAGGTGAGGCTGGTCATCAAGTAGGACCTGCCTTTCCTAAACTTATCCTGCCTGGGCCTGACCCCTGCACATGCTGTGTGATGGCACTCAGGATGAGCTGCCCCGGCACTGAGCCCACTCAGCCTGACAGGTCTGTGGTTCTCTGGATCCTCCTTCCAGCTCTTCTTGTGCATGGGCATCACACTTGCTCAACCCCAGCCAACTGCGACCTCCCCAGTGAGCCAGAACTGCTGGTAAATGGTTGCAAGTGGCTCAGTGAGCCCCTCTCCAGCTGTATTGGTACCCTCCAGTAGAGTCCATCCATTCCCTTAGACTTGTGTGGGGTACCAGGTTCCATTTTCTCTTGAATTATGAGGGCTGCATTTTGCTCCCCCCTTCTACCAACTCAGGGTCTGGGTGCCCAGATAACAACTGGTCTTATTATTAATGCCTTTGTTGCCTCAGTCTTTTCTTCATCCTTTGTCATTATGTTTCCCCCCATATCCAGTAAAGGACGGAGATTCTGTGTAGCCCTCCTGTTGTTGATGATTTATTTTTTAAAAAAAATTGTTGTCTTCTACAGCAGTGGCCAAATTAGGTTCTAGTTGGGCTTTGGTCCTTCTAATTTTCTCCCTGCAAAACATCTCAGCATCTTTTAGTCCTTCTGAGTTGCCTGCCCCTTCTTCCCAAGGTCATAAACCCTGTTTTTTGTCTGAATTCCAGACAAAGTTCTCTGTTCAGCCAGGATGATCTTATTCCTCAACTACTTGTCTTTCAGCACATGTGGACAGCCTCCTCCAGAGCCTTTAGGATTTCCCTCTTGAAGAGAGTCCAGCCTTCCTGGACTCCTCTGCCCTTCAGGACTGCCCGCAAGGGACTCTGTCAAACAATCTCCTGAACAACCCAAAGTTTGGCCTCTGGAAGTCCAAGGCAGCAGTTCTGCTGACCCTCTTCCTTACTCCATCAAGAAAAAAAGGAAACTTAACTAAAAGCTGGGTAACTCTCTTAACCATTAACATATATAATGAATTTCACTTCCTCATACACGTTGATATAGCTTTAAATTAACAATAAATGACGTATCTTTAAAAAAATCATGTAACTTATGCAAGATTTTAGTAAACATCTGGTTAGTTATTTCCTCACTCTTTAACTTAGTCTGGATTTTTTATTAGAGTAAACATCTTTAAACCTCCTGATATGTGCTCCTTCCTACAAGATACACAAATAACTTTTGTCAAGTACAATTGCTTAAGACTGACACCAAAAAATAAGTGGATACCAAACTGGGCACTACCTACTTCTTCCAGGCCAGCACAATATGAAGAGGGAAAAGCCAAGAACTTAGAAGGAGGTGTTGTAGGACATTAAACTTAAAAGAATTGCATGAATATGTGTTCATTAGACACTTAATTCTGTCCTATGCTTCATAAAATTGAGAAATTTAACAAGATTGAAATATTCATTTGCTTTGTTCAGCAAAAATTAAAATAATACAAGCCTCTCAAGGAATCATTTTTAAAAAAGCTAATTTTTGTCTCCTTACTTCACTATAAGGATCATGGGCATCTACCACACAGATATTCTGAACACCTTAAATACATTATCTATGCTACAACTGTATCTAATGCATTTCTATAAGTATTAAATTTCTGCACCTGTTGAAGCTACACAGTCTTGAAAATTAAATTTTAAATTAAAGAAATGACAAATACGATAATTTTTTAAAGTTAAAAAGTAACAAAAAAATTCATTATTAATAAAAACAGTTAAACATATTTCTCCTGCATGACTTAAAACTTTTCTCCATTAACAATCCTAAAACTGTTGGTTTTAGAAATAATCTCACCTGCAAAAAAACTCCCACAAGTCTAGATTTTGTATTCTCTTAATTCTTTTAATTCGGTGGCTATCCATTGTTTTTCCAAAGAGACTAGAAACTTCATTATATTCATTTGTTTTCTTTTGCAATGGAATAAGCTGGAAAAAAAGAGGTTAGTGCGATTTCAATTCAATGCATTATTTCATTGTCACATGTTTTTGACCAAGTTGCATACCAACTCTTACCTGGTATGGCTCCTCAGTATTTACATTCTCCCAGTGGGAAGGCACAGGGATAGCCTCATTTTCACAGATGAAACTTCAAACAAAAAAGGTAAAAGCACATCACTTCAAAGACATGAGGCATTTTCTTCCTGTCAAACTCCTGCTCCAAACAATACAGTATGCAAAAAAAGCAAACCCCCATGAAGTTTATACAGAGCTACTGAAAAAGAGTGGTTTAAGCACATGCACTACACACATTGAAGCTCTTAAGCCTTAAAACAGGGACTAAAAGAAGAAATCTCCTGAAAGTAAAAAAATGTCACCACATGGAAATAAGAGTACTGAATGCAATTATTCGAAGAATAAAGTAAATTGCCACATCATTGGCAATTTACCACTATTTAGCAAATATCTACTGAAAAACTGTTGGCACTTCAAAAACAGTCTTCTTGAAAGTCAGTGTAAACAGATTGCTCTACATTTCTTATGACAAATTTCTTTTTTAATGTATAACCACACTACAATTCAGAACTAATTTTTTTCTCAGAAACTATTTAGGGAAAAAAATCCACACATGCTATGTACTCAATTTCACCTGCGGCAGCAACACTGCATTGCTCAGTTTATTGTTTAGTGAGTTCCAGATTTACATCAGCTCAGCTTTACACTGAATGACTGATCAAACGGTAAGAAACTGACAATCTAAAGCAATTACGACTCAAAAAAAAATTATTACAACACAATTTCTTAAACTTCAAGTAAGTTTAGAGTAAATGAGTAAAATATAGACACAGCATATAACTCACTCTTTTTTTGCTGTTACAGTACTACTTCTAAATAATGTATGGAGTCACTGGATTGCATTTTTTGGTGCTGCTTCCCTGCAGTAATTCTGGTTCAATAGGTATTCAGAGCAAGTGACTCCAAAAGCAAATAAATATAAACAATTAAGATAAAATCCTTTTGTTTCATTTTACTTAGAAGAAGCAGGAATAAAAGAAAAATAAGGAGTCTTCCTCTTATTTCCTTACCTGAATGAATTGATTGCAAAGGGAGCTCGCTTTATTGGACGTTGTTTAAGGGTAGTTAGGTTGATTTGTTTCATCACTGAGCATAAAACAAGAATTAGGAAGACATTTTTGGGAATCATCTACAGCATATGAAACATTGAAGTATCATTTTTAAAAAGAATGCTACTACACCCTAAGCTACTTGATATTTCAACAAGTAACAAAGCAGCATTTTCAATAAATGTTTCTAAATGCACTGTCATTTACATGAGTTGGGAAAATGTCCAAATATTACACACAGAAAAGACATATTTTTAAAATATCCACCTAACATTCAGCCCCACTAAATCACAGGCAGAACGTCTATTGATTTGAAAGGGATGACAAAGAATACACTATTCTTGGTGTAAGACATCATGGCCTAAAGAGAGTAACATAAAAACTGTTCTTTAACATTTGCTTATAGTGTAGTGTTTTTATTCTGGACGCAAAACAGAGTTTTTTATAAAAAGACATTTCACAAGTAAGTATAAAACTCCTTGTATTGTTAGATACCATCTTACTGCCAGTATATTGCTGTTTTACCCAGTCCCCACTTTCTGTATTTGAAATATTTGACATTTGAATACATATATTGGAATATGTATTTACTTCCTTAATTCCCTATATTTAAGCATATAGCTGTTTTGTAATTTAATTAGAAAATAAACCATCTATGAATAGAAAAACTAAAAAAAAAAGTTACTAGAACACACCTGTGAACAAAGAACAGATTACATTTATAATTAGTTACATACATTAGAAGCCTGTAATGCTCTGTAATTTACAAGAACAGCATAAGCAAGATCTTTACAATCTACCAGTAAATCCTTTTGCCTATCTCCTTGTTATCCTGAGAACAGAACTGGCTTCAACTACCTGCTGAATTATTAAATCATTTTGATGCCAGTATTTTGCAGGAAGCCTCCTTTACAGAAATGTTTCTTACACAGAATGAATGGAAGAGGTTTTCCAAGCTTACAGGCAGCTGCACATTAAAGAAAAAAGGTTCAACCTTCCAGTTCAAGAGATGTATCCTACATGCCACTTGCAGCAGGAGCAAGCAGTAGGAACTCCAAAGCAGTGCTATTAAACAAAACATGCTACTTCATTAAGAAACTACACAAAAAATGTAACAGGGCAGCTGTTTCTAAAAACTCCTATGTATCTTCCAGTAAAGAAGCCATTCTTAATCATGTTTTCACACAGATATGACTACAATAACCTGCTGAATGAACAAATGTGTTGGTGTATCTGAGACCTTCTATTGTTTAAATTTACTCTTTGGCAAGACACATACCTGAAAAGTCCAGTGTGTAGTTAAACTTTGCAGTAGTAAAAGACAGAGATCCACGGGGGTCTGTTCGGAAACTCCTTTCAATATCCTCACTGCTGATGGAGCAGTGACTGTTTGAGTCAGTCTTCAAAATAAAAGAAAAAGCACATCAAGACAAACTCAGCCATAGGGACTTTTATGTATGGAATCCATCAGAACCAAAATAACTTCATAGGTACTTACCTGAAACATATGCCATTTACCACATTCAGCTAAATAAAACCAGCCCCACTGGGTATCAGAGGTATCCATGTCTTCAACTGAACTTTCCATCTTTGCAAACACATCTTCTGATGGTCCTTGAAGCATTTCCTGAAACATTCACACACATACACACAAATAAAGTTTAGAGAAATTTATTAAAAAAGCAAAATAAAGTGCATTTGCAATAACTACAAAAAAAAAAAAAAAATCCTATCAGGCTGAGGACTGATCTGTTCTTTCTTTTCCAGAGAAAAATTCTCAATTGCTACTTATCCAGTATTATCTTTTAACTTAGGTAAACACTTCCAAAATGTTCTTAATTGTCTGTAAAGTGTGACAGTAAAGGCAAGAGCTATAGGCTTTATGTGATCAAAGAGAGGTGCTAAATTTCATATCGATGGTTGTAGGATCAAAGCCACTCAGAAATATACAACAGGCTCTTCATTCATACTTCGCAAGAATGAGATGTTGGGGTTACATCCAACAGCTTGATGGGAACACCTACTAGGGTACTCACCAGCAGTGAACAAATCAGACTGGAAATCAATAGTTGTAAGAAAAAAAAATAAAACTAAGACAAAGAATACAATTATTTAACTGTGCAAGACCACAGTAGATTATTCCTTCCCATTGCATGAAGAAGAATTTTCCCCCTAATGCACTCACTCAAAAATGACACAGTGAAATTCCTGATACTCTGTACTTGTATTTATAGAAAAGGTTCACACCAAAAGCAAGACTGGCTCCCACACAAGCAGTGACTACCACAGCTGGGGTTCTGAAGGATGGAAGAAAAAGAACTGAGGAAAGGATACAGCAGAGGTCTACAAAATCATGACAAAACCAAAAAGGGAGTACAGAATCACATTTTCTTCTGCCATATGGAGGAGACACCTATTGAAGGTTGCACATGTCAAGTTCAAAGTAAGTGAAAGAAAAACTTCATGAACCAGATGGAAACCAATGGAATATCTTTTCATGGTATGGTGTGGATGCTGCAAATGTATGGAAGTTCAAAAAGAAGCCAGACAAGTTTAAGTCCACCAAGAGCTATGCCAGAATACCTTTAGAAGAATAGTCCCTGCCAGAATTCAGCTCATTCTTTGTTTGTCAATAAAATTCTGAAAACTCTGAAAGTGCTCACCTCTCTTTGCATGTATTTCCTAATGTGTCAACTTTCTGCAACAACCTCCCCAAACAAAAATTCTAAGTAAGTTTCAGGGAATCTTTCAGACAAAAAACTTGCCCCACACTCAGAAAAGGTCAGCAATTCAGCCACTCCAACTGTTTAAGCAAAACACTTTGGCACTCTTCCCAAATATGTCCTCAACTTCACTTTTTCTTCCAAGAAGTGAAACAACACACTTCAGCACAAGTCAAACAAAATGCAGTTAATATCCTGGATGCTTCAGCTGTTTCCTGGTCACTTCAACCCAGAAAAAATAGAGACCTGAAGAAGACAAATACTGGAAACTAAAAGTAGGCATCCCCATTCTGGCCAGTGCTACTGGGGCAGCAGTTCAGAGCAGGAGGCACTTCTGGCACCACCCTTCATCCCCCATTTTTCCCAAGCTAGCTGTATTTCTGCCATTGTTTGGAAAAAAAAATAATAATCTGAGAAACCTCTCTGTGATAGTAGCTAGAGGCTGTACTCTAATCATCAAAAACTCCAAAGTGTTACAAAAATCTAGATGCTTAGAGATCAGGGGAATCATAAGTGGATCTCCAAAACATCACCAAATTGCAGAATCTGAGGGCAAACCTACTTCAGTGAAAATGAAAGCCAACCCAAGGTTCCATGTATGGATTGCTGCCTCAAGTTCAAGCAGCACTACACAAAAGGTTCATCAGCTGCACAGAAAAAGTATTTTGAAAGAGATAAGAAAACCATTCTCTGCTTCAGAGGGCATCTGTCACCATCTCTTCTGTTACCCACAGCAACACAGCCACAGAGCCTACATTCCCTTGGTGTTAAAAGCGCAACTGGCCAACATCTTTTGGTGAAAATCTTTCACCTTCAATTTAATTCTGCCTCTTGAGTAAGTATTTGACTATGTTCTATCCTACTGAGAGCAGGCAGAGGTAGGCTGCACTTCTTTAAATCTGAGGAAAGCAATTCAGGCTTTTCTTGGTAACGTTTTGTTTCCTCACTGAAGTGGTGAGCTCAGCTCCCTCCCAGCATTAGTTCAGGGCCTTGACTCTGACCAATCAAACCAATGATGCCTTTGGAACAAGAGGACATGCCTTTACAAGCAAAGAAGGCATGATTATCTGTGCCTGACAACAGACTTAAGAGTCCTCCAGGGGCATCACATTATTCTCTCCAGAATAAACCATTTACTAAGGAGATAGTTATTCCCATGGCTTTCAAAAATCTTACATTCAACCCACATATTTGTACCCTCATCACAAAGCCTAGGGTAAACAGGTAGATTCCAGGATATTTTAGAAGTGTGGAGGAAACACCTGAAGGCATGAATATGTAAAGCCATAAAAACAAGAGAACTTCTCAAATGCGACACAAATCCAAAATGTTTGAAGGAATTACTGATTAATTCAAAATTAAATGCACACCATTTATAAGCATTAGGTAGCATTTTGAGAAGGGTCTCAACTCCCATCATTAGCACTGTTTCTACTGGTCCAGGAGCTACCAGAACAGCTCATATTAAACAAATGTCTTGGGAAAAACATCCTCCTAAACAGGAACAGCACTCATTGTGCGCTGTGACTGAATGGCTTTACTACTACTGGCAATGCACCTTCTCTTTTTTCCATAAGTACTTCATGTTCAACCGATATACATCCTTTACAGTGTGCAGGCTCAGAGAATGCTTTGGGTTAGAAGACAACTTTAAGACCATCTGGTTTAAATCGCCCTGCCGTGGTCAGGGACACCTTCCACTGGACCAGGCTGCCCCAGATCCCATCCAACGTGGCCTTCAACACTCCCAGAGATGGGGCATCCACAGCTTCTCTGGGCAACCTGTGCCAGGCTCTCACCACCCGGATGATAAACACCGCAGCATCCCAATGGACTACTCTGTCGGGATTCCTGTGCTGCCTGCTTCACTTGGCACACCGTGCTTTATTGCCAAAGGCTCTTCTCCCTGCAAGCATCGACTTGGTACAAGTATCCTGCTGGAAACACAGGCAGTGCTAAGGGAATCTCTGGCTCTTCCTTGGAGAACACGACACCTGATAAGGAGACCTGCCTGACGTGAGCCCGCAGGGCTTGGGAGGGGAGGCAGGAGGAGGACCGGCACTAGCACCAATACGGGACACACGGTGGAATGACAATGCCCTTCCCACCTGCGCCCCCACGCACCCGCACCGTGCTGCCGGGGGCCGCCGTCGCAATCCCGCCCGTAACCGCACCCTCCAGAGCCGAAGCCATGGGCGCTCAAGGGCACGGCCCGGCGACCGAGCCGAGCACAAGAAGCACTACCCCTCCATCGGGCGCGCAGGCCGCTCCCCCACACGCAGCGGCCGCCGCCCCCCGTGCCCGTGCCCAGCCTGGCAGCGCGCTGCCCGGCGGGCGGGGCGGGGCGGGCGGCGGCCTGCGGGGCGCGCGGGGGGAGGGCGCGGCGCGGGGGAGGGGCGGCGGCGGCGGCGGCCGTTCCGCCCCGCCCGCACTCACCGCTGCGGCCGCCCGCACCGGGCGCGGTCCCGCAGGCCGCCCGCGCCGCGCGGGCCGGGCGCGCGGGGCCCGCTCCGCTCCCGGCGCTTCCGTTACCGGCGGCCGCGGAGGGCGGGGCCAGCGCTGCCGTGGCTGCGCCCCATTGGCCCGTCGGGGGCGGGGATGCAAATGAAGGCGGGGGTGGAGCCGTTGGCGTGACGCGCAGAGGGGACCGGGAGGGCCCAGGGCCGGTGCCTCTGCCGGTGCCTCTGCCGCAGTGTCAGCACCGATACCGATACCGGCACAGTCCCGACCCCAGCACCGCCTCCTGCCCCAGTCCCAGTGCCAAAAGCAGTCCAACTCCTGTCCAGTGCCAACACCAGTACCAGGCCTAGTTCCAGTATCAATACCACTGCCTGTGCCAGTACCAGCATCAGCACCAGTTCCAATCCGAGCACCAGTCCCAGTTCCAGCACCAGTCCCAGTTCCAGCACCAGTCCAAGTACCTGTACCAGTACAAACACCAGGCCCTGCGCCAGTGTCAGTACCAGTTCCGTGCCAGTCCCAGTACCTTTACCAGGCCCAGTCCCAGTTTCGGCATCAGTCCCAATTCCAAAACCAATCCAAGTTCCTGTGCCAGTACTAACACCAGCACCAGGCCCAGGTCCAGCCCAGTCCAAGCACCAGTGCCAGTAGCAATCCCAGTTCCAGTCTCACTACCAGTACCAGTGCCGCTATCAATCCCAGTTCCAGTTCTGGTAGCAATAGCTGTTCAGGTACCTCTCCCCGTAGCTGCAAGCCCTGCTCCTGCCCCAGTATCAGTGCCAGTCACAGTTTCATTTCCAGTGCCAGGACCAGTAACAGTAACAGTCCCAGTCCTAGTTCCAGTACCAGTACCGGTGCCAGTCCCTTGTGGTAGCAGAGCCGTGACACCGTGCTGGTGCCAGGCAGGGCAGCGGATGTGACCATCACACCGTGCACAGCGCAGGTCACACAGAGCAAAGAGGGCAGCAGTAAGAGGCTGCTGCAGGGGCTCGGGGCCGTGAGCAGCTCTGTGCCACAATGAGGTCTGGATGCAGCAGCAGTAGCTCTAGGACAGTCAGTAAGAGAAGCCACAGTGCTGAGCGTAGATCACTCTTTGGACATTCTTGGAGGGGAGCTGCTGGATGGAGAAGCTGGCAGTGACACCAGCTACAGCATTCTGCTGTCAGCCAGTGGCCTGGTAACTTCCAAAACACAGGCAGTCCTCATACATGTGTGCAGTCATTGCAGCACATCCTGCAGTGAAGGGTTTTCATTGAGCAGCATGCCAAGAACAACACAGGTGGAGTGAAAATGATTAGTTCCTCCAGTTCTGAGACAGTGTCAAACAGGATGTTTATCCAAATTCTGGCTGTGCTGACCTTGTCTCTGAATGCAGAGTCAGAAAATGTTATCTATTTGAGTTAAAAAATCAAGCAGCCCGTGGTAAATCACTGGAGGTATTTCACTGGCACGAATATAATGCTTCTGGAATAAAGGAGTTTTCTGGAGGTAGAGCCATCATTTTCAAGTATTTGTATTGACCTTGTTGGAAAGCACATGTAGTTTGTTGGGACATATCCTGCCTTGATTTATGGATGTATACAGAGGCTAGAAGCAAGGAAGGATTCTGTTACCACCTTAGCTGCTGAATGTCTGTTTAACATCTTTTTTTTTTTTAATGAAAAGATGCTGATATTGCATTAAGTCTAATGTTGGCCTCTTTGAGTAATTTATTTCTATTGCTATTACTGTCTGTTGTGTATTTTTAAAATAAGGGTCATGCTTTTTGCAGAATTTGTGTATTTGAAGCTACAGTAGCAGAATGCATAGTTTTCTGGCAGGCAGAAGTTTTAAAGAGGTTTCTGCTGCTATGCCTTGAAGTATGGGATAGAGTTGAGATTTTTGTTGCGTGTTTCTTCCCTTTCTTTGTATGTTTAGACTGATAATTAATAATGGAGCGTGAACCTCTCTTGAGATAAGAATATCTTCATTGCATTGAAAACATAGCCTGTTATGAGACTGTGTTCTTAGCAAGTTGCATACATATGCCAGACTCCTTATGGCAACAACATAAAAACCTTTCAAATCCAAAGATTCCTGTGGATATGTGATGTACTGTGTGCAGACTAACATCCTATCTACAGAAGACATAATTGCATTAATTGATTTTCTTCAGCCTCTACTTCAAGAAGAAAAAAGGCAGAAAGTAGAGAGGTTTGGCCACACGACTTGAGTTACAAAGCCATTCTCACAGGGAAAGGTCAAATGGAAGTCAAATGAATGGTCAAATAAAAGAGAACTCCCTCCCATGCCTGGTACATAAATGGTAGGATCATGGAAGAATTTAGGTTTGAAAGGACTGATGAAGTTCTTTAATCCAGTCTCCTTATCAAAGCAGGCCTTACTTAAAATCTAGATTAGGTTGCTCAATTCCTCATTCAAACTTTTTTTTTCCTCTCCAGGCATGTCTGCTGAACTGTTTTCAAGGGTTAGAAGCTTTTGTCTTTCTGTCCATTCCAGAATTTCTTGTGTTGCAAGATGTGCACATTGACTCTTTCAGTGTAACCCAGTGAGGTGAACTTCCTCAGTCTTCCTGGCAGTGCCTTTCCCTGGGCAGGAAAATAACAGGCACAGAGTCTCCAGGCTGGTAAAAGCTACCTGAAACAGAGGGAAATTACAGTCAATTACCCTAGGACAGTGCTTTGTTAATTGTATCAGACAGGGGATTGAAAGAGGAGTCAAGTTGGAATACACCTTGGTCGTCTTTGAGGAGGGCCACGAAGTTGTTCAGAGGGCTGGAGTGCCCCTTTTCCATAGACAAACAGAGAGAGTTGGGGCTGTTAGCCTGGAGAAGAGCTGGTTCCAGGGAGACCTCATTGTGACCCTTAGAAGTGCTCAAAGACAGGGTGGATAGGGCTCTGAGCAACCTGGTCCAGTGGAATGTGTCCCTGCCCATGGCAGGGGGGTGGAACTAGGTGATCTTTAGGGTCTCTTCCAACCCAAACCATTCTACAGCTATATGATCTAGCACAACCTCCTGCTTAAATCAGGGTCAACTATGAGATCAGGTAATTTTGTTCAGGACTGTATCCAGTCACATCTTGAAATCTACAAGAATATATAGACTGTACAACCTCTCTAGCCAACCTCTTCCAGTGCTTGATACTTGACTCTCATTGTCATGAAAAAATGTTCCTTATATCCTCTCATCACAGATTAAGCCTTCTGCCTCTTCTCCTACCACCCTGCACTACTGTGAGGACCCTGGCCTGGTCTTCTCAACTTCTGCAGAAGGAATCTTCTGTTGGAATATTGCAGTTGCTCTCACTCAAGCCTTCTCCAGGCTAACCAAGTCCAGGTCCCTCAGTTTCTCCTCACAGGACAAGTGCTCTGGCCTTCTGACTGACTATCTTGGTGTTCCTCTGCTGAAATTGTTTCAGTTGATCAATTTTATCAGCCTTTCATATATTGATGAACCTCAAACTGGATGCAGTGATGGTCTTAAAAAATCCTAGCATTCCTTTCTTTTGAGATCCTGAATATGGTCCTGCTATTTAATAGCCAAGGGTGCAATTGTCCCCCACTGCCTCCAGGGCCCACTGTGGGATCACATCCAGCTTTCCATCTGCCAGGACCACGTTGCATTTCAGAATAGCTGCTCCCCATTTCCTAACACATATTGTTGCCAGGGGTTATCTCTTCTCAGGTGCAGAATTTTGCTTTTGTCCATTTTCAGTTTCATATGGTGCCTCTGAGCCCACTCCTCCAGTTTGTCTGTGTCCCTCTGAAGAGCTGCTCTCTGCCCTCGAGTGTATCAACAAAGAAAAGACAAGGAACATAACCTGCCATTACAGACTCTCCAAGAGGGGAAAGTGGGTGCTTCTTTGGTATTTGCCATTAATCAGTAGATTAATTTTTAATAATCAGTGTAATGTTACATATATGCAACTGAATGATAATGTAAATGATAATGACATATAATTCTGCCTGCATTAACTGAAAGTAAGCAGAAACCAAACAGAACAACCAAAGAAGGAATAAAATATAAACATGCCATGTCCCCCAATACCCCCCATAACAGTACAGTGACTGTGCCATGAAAAGAAAATACAGTGTTTTGCAACTTTTCAGAAACTTCAAGATTTTATGATGGGCATCTGTATTGCAGCATAAAGGAAATTGTAGGATGCATGTGACACCTGTGGTATCCACAAACTTGTATGCTCACAAATCCAGTTGCCCAGAGGCAAGAAAAGAGATTGAGGAAATATTTTGCTAATTACAGACCATCACATCTGGAGGCCATGGCTGTTCACCCCAAATATGGCATTGGTCTTGAGATGTGGAGGAAACTGTAGAAGAATATTATTTTGCATTCTTTCCTTGAAAATCTACAACCTCTTGATTTGTTGTTCAAGGAGCTGTTAGATGTGTCAGGTGATTTTTTTTAACCTGAATCTCCTGCATCCTTGTTTTCTAGAAGATCCTTTTCTAGCCCTGTTCCTGCTGTGTTTTTCCCAGCTATGCCTATTCTGCACTCTGTGGGAGATGAAAGAGGTCTGGGAACATCTCCGTTCTGCATTCCTTTTTTTTTTTTTTTTTTTTGTGATACTGACTGAAAGCCATTATCCCAAGAAGTACATGTTCCACCCCTTATTAATGGAGAGTAAAACCCACACCCTAGAGACTTCCTTGTCTCCTTTCACTTTTCTTGCACATTCCTAGATGTTCTTTTTTTCCCCTGGTTGTCTCACTCTTATATCCAATACTTCACCATTACTTGGTTGCTTAAAATTGCCTGTCTCCTTTTATGGGTAGACTGAACTCCATCATCCCTGGATTGTTTGTTTGGGTTTGGGGTTTTTTTTGGTGGCGGTATTTTGTAGGTTTTTTTCTGCAGGGAGGAGGAATCCAGGAAGTTTCCAGATCTTCAGTTGACATTGAGAGAATTTAAATACAAATAGATGCACTTGTAGCAGCTGGAGAAAGCAGAGGGCTTTTAGTTTCTTTGTTTCTCTCTGGAGATGTACACAGAAGACCCAGAGGAGCAACACTTTAATACGTGCACTAATTTTTGACTCCTACCTTTTTACGCTGGCACAGCATTGCTAACTGCAGCATTTCATAGACTGTTTACCTGAGTCAAACAGTCAGAGAATGAGATAACCTCAAAACCAGTGAGTCTGCCAGCACCAGCACAATTTCTCAGGTATGACACATGAACAGCTGCATGGGACTGGTTCTCACTGACCCTGCAGTGCTGCTCCCTCTGTGTTGCTCCAATGACTGAATTTCACTCATCACCCTACTTCCCTTATGTCCTGGTTTAAGAGACAGGCGTCTGCCCAGGAAGGTGGGAAGCTTCCTGGAATGGAAAATATGGCACCCTTCCCTCCAAATTATTAAAACATTGAAATAGCAGGGCTTTCAGGCAGAGATAAGGGAAAAGGAATAACAGTTCTTTACTAGACTATATGTACCAAGGCAAACAAACAACCACAACAGCAGCAGCACCAAACAGACCCAAAACCCAGTCCCAGCTTTCTCTCGGCTATCAGGCACTCTCCCCTTTGGTGCAGTTCCGGTCATGGCCGGCAGGGGCGCTGCTGGCTCCCGGCCGGGAGAGGGTGGGTGCGGTGATTGCCCTGTGCCTGCAGGGGGCGCTGTGGGCCAGCTCAGCCGCCCCTCCTCGGGGCAGTGGCGGCTCAAGGGAGGAGCAAGAGGGGACATGCAAAACTTACTTTCCCCTTGCAAAACTTACAGGGAGCAGCCGGTCTCAGTGCCACTCCTGGTGGTGAGC
Organism: Haemorhous mexicanus; assembly: GCF_027477595.1. NCBI lineage: Eukaryota > Metazoa > Chordata > Aves > Passeriformes > Fringillidae > Haemorhous > Haemorhous mexicanus. The sequence goes on from NC_082342.1 coordinate 33,263,210, forward strand.
TCGTCTGTAGCAAACCACAGTGCAGCCCTATCTAGGGAAACACAGGTGCCCACTCCCCACACCACACGCGACCGCTCTCCCTTCCAATCGCTGAGAGCACAAGGGGCTGAGTGCAGCCTCTGACCCACAGCCAAGTCTCAGGAAACCTCCTGACCTCTCAGGGTATCTCTGCATTTCCCAAGAAAAACCCTCCAGCCAGAGAGCTCACACCCCAGCTACTAGCACCTCTTCTTCTGCAACTGCACTCTTTCTCCCCTCCTCCCCCAGGACCATTCCAATGGAATTCCAAGACATCCAGCTAGGTCTTTTGTCTCATAAGTATTGTCCATTCATTGTCTCCATCTCCGGAGCAACAAATGGGGAGAAAATTACCTGAGAGAAAGAAAAGGGAAGGGAAGGGAAGGGAAGGGAAGGGAAGGGAAGGGAAGGGAAGGGAAGGGAAGGGAAGGGAAGGGAAGGGAAGGGAAGGGAAGGGAAGGGAAGGGAAGGGAAGGGAAGGGAAGGGAAGGGAAGGGAAGGGAAGGGAAGGGAAGGGAAGGGAAGGGAAGGGAAGGGAAGGGAAGGGAAGGGAAGGGAAGGGAAGGGAAGGGAAGGGAAGGGAAGGGAAGGGAAGGGAAGGGAAGGGAAGGGAAGGGAAGGGAAGGGAAGGGAAGGGAAGGGAAGGGAAGGGAAGGGAAGGAAGAAAGAAAAAGAAAGAGCCTGACCCCTACCATCTTCCTATGTGGAGTATGCATAGTGTTTGTTACTGTGTGCATGTCTGCAATGGACTCCATCAGCCTGAGATTTGAACACATTAGTTCTCTATACAGAGAAAAAAGACTTATCCATAGCCGGATGCATTCTTCTCCCACCATTCATTGCAATCTAGGAAAGGATTACTTGCAACCTTGTTCAATGTCTGGATACGGCATCTCTGTCCACCTCACCTCCTAGTGAATAACACTTAGGTAGGGAGCAGCTTGTCCATCTGTGCTGCCTATACTGGGCTGGACTATCTCTGAAGAGTACTTTGCAGAGTACTTTTGAGCCCAGTTACATTAGGCAGCACAAGTAAGTACCCATAGTTTCTTCTGTGCCTGGAGAATGTGGTAAACAAGATTGGGATGATCAGAGACAAAGCCATGCTGCCAACTGTGGTGTTGGGAGACTGTGTTTGTCTGCAAAGTCTGGGGAGAATAGGCATTCATAAGAAGAGGCAAAATTGCATTCCTCATCTCTCTGGATCCTCATGATGTCTTCATCCACCAGCAATCAAGTGATGTTTAAGAGTGTACTGGGGTCTGGCTGGGATAGAGTTAATTTTCTTTGTAGCAGACTGTATGGTGCTGCATTAGGGATTTGTGACTAAAGCAAGCCCTGGTAACATACCTGAGTTCTGGCTATTGCTGAGCACTACTTGCACAGCATTAAAGCTTTCTCTTCTACCACTCAGCCCCCGACAGGGGGATTTGAGAATTTGGAGGGGACACAAGCAGGACAGCTGACCTAAACTGACCCATATGATACTGTATGCCCTACAATATCATACACAGTAACAGAAATTGAGGAGAGATATTGGGAAGGCAGCTGTTGCTCAGAGATGGACTGGACATCAGTCTGCTTTTGCATCACTGTTTTTTCCCCCTTCCTCTTTCCTTTAGTTAATAAAGTGTATTTATCTCAGCCTGTGAGTTTTCTCACTTTTGCTCTCCCCATGCTGCTGTGGTTTTCAGGGGGAAGTGAGTGAGATACCATGTGGTGCTTAGCTGTGAGTGAGGGTCAACCTGCCACAAAGTGAGAAAAGAAAATCTCCAGAGTCTCTCTGGTGTACACACAGTTGGGCTTCCACACAGCTACAGCACATTCCCATACTCAAATGTGCACGCACACATGCATCCGAGCTGTAATCCATGCACTCAGCCTGACACTGTTTACCTCAGGATGCTGTGAACTGCCAAGGGATGCACCACAACCAGCTGCATCTGCCCCCCGCCTGAGCCAGGGCTGGGACACTGCTTGGAGATGCCTCCTGCAGGGTACAGAGGCACTGACCTTGTTTATACCTCACATGACATCCTGATTGCAGGGAGGTCAGACTTGGGGCTGTTGCAGAGAGAGCACAAAGGCGTGTCTGGACTTTGGCCTGCTCCTCTGGCCTGCTCCTCCATGTGTGCACCAGTGTTACTGTCAAGGGAGACCTTAGGCACACCAAGAGTGGCTATAGGGCACCAGAGCCCAGGAGCTGTTCTCCTTGGTCCTGCCAGTGGAAAGGCAAAGCTTGGGCAGGAGAGCCCCCAAGCCAGAGGTTAAGACCTGACTGCACAACCAGTGTTGCAGACAGAGCTTTGGCTTTTATGGCATGAACCCCTGCTTTGAGGAACAAGGACAAGAGCATGTTTTCCAACGGGCTTTCCAGCCTAACTGGTCTCTGTGAAGCTACTCTCTGCTCTCTCAAGGTTCTTTCAGTCTTTCTGCAGTATTTTCTCACCTCTCCAAGGCTCCTGTATGATCTCTGGGACTCTTTCTTGCCTACCTTTTCCATCTTTCTGAAGCTAATCTTTGTTATCCTTCGCATTTGCAGACTTCATGCTACTTTTTTCGGTGAGGTTCTTTCCTGCTTTCTTCTAATCTCTCAGTATCTGCGAGGCTGCTTTGTTCTTTGGGACTCTCCCAACCTCTCCATTTCTTCCATAACCTCTCCAAAGCTGCTCTGGCTGTCTATCAGTTTCTTCTTTCCTCTCACTAAGGGGATTTTGGAGCACTTTCAGTCTTTATGCTTGTTTCATATCCCACTCACCCTTCAGCCCCTCCTTCTGAAGTTTGACTGGATTTTCTGGGGCTGTTTCAGTCTTCCTTCAAGGTTCATGGCATCTCAGCAGCTTCTCTTCTTTCTCCTGGGACTTTTTCAGCCTTCATGCTTGTTTCTTCCCTTCTCCATGGCTATTTTCTTTTGCTCTTTTAGCCTCTCTCCTCTCCTAGCAGCTGCAGGCATACACTCCTAGAGCACTTTCAGAATCTCTGATACTTTCTTGTTATTGTTAAAGTCTCTTGTGTGTTCATCATGGTTCTTTCAAGCTTTCTGTAGTTTCTTTGCTACTTTGTGTTCTCTCGAGTCTTTTACAGATTTTTTGACTGATTTTCCCTTCTTTGATGCTACTCTTTGGGGCACTATCAATCTTTCTTCCCCCTCCTTTTTTTAAAGGCCACCCTTGGTACTAGTGAGTAGTTTGGAGCTCCTTTAATAGCTCTGATACTTTCTTGTTATCACTGAGCCTCTTCTGTATTCTCTGAGGTGGTTCTTTGTCTTATCTCTTTCTTTTTTGGCCTCTGACACTGCTGCATTTTGTTTTCTTGAGCACTTACAGACTTTCTTCCCTTCCCTGAGGCTAGTGTATGCACTCAGAATCTCTTTCGGACTCTCCGTGTCTTTGTTCACTTCTGTTTGGCTCTTGATTCAGCCCATCTTCTACTTTCCTGGCATTTGGAGGGCTATGTAATCATTCTCTGTGAATGTAATCATTCTCTATCTGAGTGTTAATCAGTGTTCACATTTTGTCCAAGACTTCTCAGTGTCCTCTGAATGTCTTTCAAGCTTTCTATTTTGTCCTTACTTCAGCTATTCTGTGTTCTCAGTGACCCTTGCAATCTTTCCTCTATCAGGCTCCCAAAACCATTTTTACATTATTTGGGGATTTTCCACACTTTTTTCTGTTTTAATATTGTTTTGAAGGATGAGAGAGGACTGGGGAGGCAGGGGTGGAGGCAGGGAAGAGGAATCTTTTCACAAATGAAACAGCTTCAAGAGCTCTGGATTTCAGCTGCAGTGGAGCTGGAACAGATCTCCATGAGTCACATTTTGGAATTTATTCATTTAAATTTTTTTGTCCCTTTTCAGTTTTGTTGGTGGAGTTAGAAAACAAATGAGCTGAAAGAAGCACCTTTTTAAAAATCCTTTATTTTTATATCATCCTAGTAAAAATCTTTTATATAAAGGCGAAAGTAGGTATTGCATAGAAGAAACACTGGTGCAAACATCACCCGGTGGGAATGGCATGTTGTTTCTTAGTGTCTACTCTCTACTGCACAACAGATGGCTAGCCCAGAGGCAAACATCTCCAGGTTTCCTTGTGCCAGCTACAAGATGAAGCTGTTCAACTTATGGAAAGAAGTTACATCAGAATTATGTGTGGCCTATTCCATGCTGCTCCCAAGAACCATCTCCTGGGAAAACATCCTTTTCCTCCTTGCCTTTTCTATGCCTGACCAATATGTCACCCAGGAAAGACCACGAGGATGAGTCTGGCTGCCTTCTGTGCTTGCACCCTCCCTGTGTGTGAGTTGTATTTCATGCATAGAAATGGAGCAGGTGGACACAGGATAGGAGAGTAGGCCTAACATAGCCATAGTCCAGGAACACAAAGCATGACATATCCAAGGCATCTTCTGTCATCTCGGAGACATTTATGTCATTGTCTTTTAGCATTTCACATGCTACTTAGCTATGGGCACTTTTATTTAGTGCCTTCCACCTGGGTTTCCTGTAACAAACAGCCTTGGTATGACCAGGAGTGAGCAGAATTCACTGCTAATTCACACTTCATCAGCTTTCAAACAGAGCTTCTTCGGGCAGTTCTCCTGTTTTGTCTCTGCTTAAGTTCTATGGCAGCTCTGGATCATGAAGGACAGTAAGACAGCAGGTATGCTACAGCCTGAAGGAACACTCAGAGAAACAGCACTTTCACAGACTTGAACTGTGCTTTCATGAATTAGAGATACAGGAAGGTATGCATTTATACAAATCAATATTTGTGTATATTAAAGATACTTTTACTCAGTATCAGCTTTTATTTAAAAACATGCTAAAAACTTATAGTTAAATAATCAGAGTGACATTTGGGGAAAACACACAGGCAGCCACCCACCAGCATAAGCAAAAAAAGTGCATACATACATGAGTCAAAGCTCCCTTTGACCAGTTCACAGGACAATTAGTGCCTTCTCTGACAAACTGACTGCTGCAACCTCACACATTCCAGAGTTGTTTTTTGCTGCCTGGAAAGTGGTATTACCTTTCTGCTTCTTTGAGGATGTCTGTCATCACCTCCCACATCAGAGAGTCAGCTAGAGACACAAATCAGTCCTGCTTTTGACTCCTCTCCTGTAGGTGGCTTCATAGAGATGAATACATGAAGCTCATGTAACTATCTCCCTTAATACTGTGCTTAAAATGCCTAAAGTAGTCATTAAAAAAAGATTTCAGGATCTACGCTTCTAGATCATGAAATGGAATGAAGCATTCTAGAAAAATAAGTTTGGATGGAAGGCAAAGTAGCTGAGTTTGCAACTACACATTTCGTCTCTGAGTTACTCATAAACATCTTTTATTTCCTTATTACTTTCACTAATATATTTTACCATTTTTGTACAAAAATTGACTGCAGATTAAAATGTAAGATGCGGCAGGTACCACTGTGCGACCCAAAAGGACAGAGATGATGCTCCTACTCAGCCCTGCACCTGGCTCTTTTTGAGCACCAGAAAAATCTAGAGAAAGCTAAGCACCTTTTCCCAAAGGAAGAATGCAGTGGAGCCATCAGACGAAAACCATCCTGTCTTTCTTGCAAAAATGGGAACACATCCTAGCAACTTTGGATACAGTCTTACATGTAGCAGCAGATACACTGGGCATCAGAGCCCCTTCTTCAACGTGGAACAGCCATCTCCAGTGAGGCTCAGATGCTCCTGGTCCCAATTTTTGTTAGAAATGGAAGTAAAACTGGATTCAGTTTCTGTGCTTTCCCTCTGCTTCTTCCCTGACTCCTTCAAGGGCTATCCAAGTGAAATAGCTGAACCCATATGGCCTTGTCTGCTTCAGTGGGAAACCAGAGCTGTGTGAAATCTGGGCATTGTGCTCATATGGGCAAAGGCTGTACTCTAAGAATAGCAACCTTCTTCTTCCCTGCAACCCCCAAATTCATCTCTATCTCCCACACATTCACACTCCTTCCTGTCACACTGATTTCATAGGAAATCAAAAAAGTGACACGTAGGCCACACAAAACACTACTGCTGCCAGATGTACAGATGCATGCAGGACTTATTAGGAAGATAAACAGGGGACTAAAACCTCCCAGATATAAAGTGGCTCAACAGCTATTTCAGCCCACAAGGAAAAAGATAGGCTGAATGATACATTGAAAATTACATCTTTATAGAGCTTTAAGTATGAATATTCAGACTGGATATTAATAGAATCTTGTTTACCAGAGGAGTAGTTTGAGATGGCGTGGCTCTGAAAGGCACAAAATCTTCATCCTCAACAGTTTCTGAAACTCAGCCCAATAATGTCGTACTAAACCCCATCTCACCTATGTGTCAATACCTCTTTGGGTGTGACATTGGATGAGGAAACCTTTGAAGGTTGCTTCTAACAGCTGTCTATGCAAAAAACAGTGTTTCAGGGCCCAGTCAAGCCCTGACTGAAGTTTAATCACAGCATCCTCCATTGTCTGAGCCTTTCCTTCTTCCTTCACAAAACAGCAAAAACCTGTAACAACGGGTAAGTGGGGGCCCCTTGCAATGAAGAAGCATTCAACGTGGAGAAATACATGTTCAAGTTTTCTAACAGGAATGTTGGTAAAAATATGCATTGAGTAAACTACCCCAGTGGATGAACGTGGCGATCTGTCAGCAAAATACAATTCTCTACTGAAGGTGTGCCAATACAGACCATCTCCCAGTGCTGTTCTGGAAGTTGCCCCTTTCCTGCATCATCTGGTCACTCATAATCAAACTGTCTTTTTTAGCTCAGGGAGGTAGCTGTCTTTAGCCTGAGGAAATCCCTACAACAAAGGCCATGGCATGATAATGGTGCCATCAAATTGCCATCCCCTTCCTTCACATCCAGCAGCTTGCCATGCCTTGGGCAAACTTTCTGAAGCAGACAACACAGTCAGTGAAGTCTGCTGCCAGTAGGTCAGACTGCAATCTCTCTCCTTTTTGCTGGCAATAACTTGCTTAGTCAGTGCTTTTAGCTTTCAAGTAGCATGACATAAAGCAGCCAGGCACTGCTTTGGGTGAGTAAAGGCATTGGAACTTTGCCTTGCAGAAGTAGGAAGCTCATCATCTGGTCCAATGGGAAGGCTTTGCATTCCATCTGAGGAAAGAGTCTCTGATTTTAAAGGAAATACCTTTGTTACAGTAAGGGCATCAGGGGCCCTGATAAAGGTAGGTGCTGCCTCCCCATGGACTTGAGAAAAGTTATGTCTTTGCCTGCACCTACTACCAACTTTGCAAAAACAGGTCCTCTGGAGATCGCACAGCGGTTCCCAAATTAATGTACAATAGATGTGTAAAACCAAAAACAGTAAGAAGTTATAAGTCAGGCAACTAAATTCTAAGCTATATCCATCATAATAATAATCATCATCATTATCATAATAAAAAAGTATACACCGTAAGGTACAAGAAGCTGCAAAGCAAAGCAGCTCCAATTTCTAGGACTCTCAGAGTGGCTTTTTCCGAGTCTTCCAGTAAAGCAGACATAAGGGTTGAAAACCTAATGGAAGACTTTGAAGAATTCTCCCTTGAAGTCAAACACACATAATTTTTGCACATATAGCATGGATTAGTAGAGCAAAACATTTTCTTAAGTTAAGAAACATTCTTAGAGCAGATCTATGATTTTGTGTAGAAAATCCATTTGTTTGGGGAGTTTCCCCCCTCTTTGGCAAATAAATGGCAAATGTGAAACAGAAGAAAAAAAAGAGTCAAATAAGTTGTAATAATAACTGGACAAGTAACAACAAAGTGGATCTGTCAATGGGACGGATTTCCTCAGCAGGGCTAGGCGTGATGCTCCTTGAAGTCATTCTTTGTGTTCATTTTATGATGAAACAGAAGGATTGATGTGATAATGTTTCCGAGGCTTTAGGCATCATATTTTTTGCCAGTCCTGTGAATCTGCTGGAATAGTGTCATGGAGAAGGCCATGCCAAGAATCTGAAGGAAAACAAACAGTAAGGGCTTTAGTACAGGAAGGTTGCCAAAACTGCGCTGCTGACCTGTGTTCATGACCCAGCTGTAGTTTGAACAGTCATTCTACACTAGCCATATGTCTCAAGCTTCAACACTGAGCAGTAAATCTGACTGTATGTTGTTCAGGCACATAGTGATGTCCATGGTTGTATCTGTCAGAGCACAGATGGAGGCAAAAAACCTCTCAGGGTTCTTTGTTATATGTGCAACAATTTTTTTGAATCAGTACATACAAGTCACTCTTCCCTTTGACCCAACAACTTGTGCTTGTTTAGTCAGGTAATTGTGACTGAAAAGATCACAATTCGCAATCACAGATTCAGATATTCTCCCACAGAAGTATGGCAGCGATAGAATCATAGAATATCCTGAAGGGACCCACAAGGATCATTGAGTCCAACTCCTGGCCCTGCCCAGGATAACAAAAATCACACCGTGTGCCTGAGAGCATTGTTCAAATGCTTGAACTCTGGCAAGCTTGGTGCCGTGACCACTTCCCCGGAGCAAGAACCCCAAAACCGTAACAGATTATTATGATACTTCTGCACTCATTTTTTTTAAAACACATCAACCTCTTTAGTTCAGTGGCCATTATTTGAATAATTTTGGTAATTTCTAGAACTTGCATTCAAAATGAAAAATCAACCAGTTCCTGAAAGGACAGTGTAACAGATGGCTTAATACAGGAACTCCAAAGAGGTACCCTGAAGTCAAAACACGGGCAAGCAAAACTGCAGTGTAGCATGTCTTCTTTGCAGGACAGATTACTGACCTTCTTCCTTTGAAATAATTTTGAAATTTTTGAAGTAATATTCTAACTCAAAGCATTTGAGCATCACTTTTCACACAGCAGAGTCAAGAATGCTGACAGCAAATCAAAGCTATGTTGAAAAACATCAGACCAGTATTACCTGCATTATGAGGACACACATCCCAATCGAGCCAAGGACATGCTTATTGTCATCAAACCAGCTCATGACTTTCTCATAACATCCCTGAAATGATGAAAGATGAAAATTGAAACCCCAAGGTCACATTTTCTTTCACGTGCATTCCCTCTATTTTGTTCCTTCCCACCCCTACCAAAGACTCGACCTGGCCAAAGTGAGCCTTACCGTTTTCCACAGGGCTTCTGTAGAGTTCCGTCCACAGTCCTGGGAGTTTTCCATACAGCATCGGTCTGGAACAATGTTTTCTCCCAGCACTGGGTACCAATCCGTATAGTCATTCACACCACAGCATTTCATCTGTGCAGAAGTAAAGAACTAATAAATTAACTAGCACAATTTGTAAATCATGCACAACCACAAACTTTTATTTCCACCAAACCACTCTGTATTTTCAAAAAGGCCACCACAACACTTTTGTAGTTTTAAGGTATTCTGTGGTTGCTGATCACCTAAAGCAAATACTGAAAAACACAAAGAAAAATAAAACCAAAGAAAATAAATGGCTCCAGACCCAAATCTTCTTGTCACAGCGACACGAGCCCAAACACCAAAACAATAAGCCCGCAACTGTTAAAAGCAAAATCCTGCCAAAGCTGCAGTGCCACCTATGCAGATTTTGCTACCTCTTTGCTCTTACAGATCATCTCTATGCCTGTAATAGCCACAGAGAATCCCAGAGAGGTGAGCATCTTTCACCTTACAGAGTACGCTTTGATCTTGGGTTTCACAGTACTCCCGGGCTTCACAGTATTCCCTGGATGCTCAAGAGAGCAAAATCAGAAATCAAAACCTTCATTAGCCATCTTTTAGACTAGGCATGGATGTCATTGCAGCAGCCTTGATGACCAAATCATTACTTTTTTACTATTGAGAAAATATGTTACCTCTGCTTGAATGATATTCCATGCATTTTTCAGTCCAATATTATTTTCTGAATTGTATAGCTTCATACCTTCTTTCAAATCCTTCTTTGCACTCTCACTGACCTGCACCATGTAGAAGACAGAGGAAGTCAATGCACTGCTGTTCAGAGGAAAGGACCAAATGGTACAGACACATACAGAATGTCCATCTTTTACTTTCTCTCACCACAAACTTAACCAGGATAAAAAGGACTCTCAAATTATTGAGACCTTTAGGCAGCTGTCAAGGCCTTATCTCTCCCTCGACTGCAAAACTGTAGGTTAATTCTCTTGAGATAGGAGACCTCTGCTGTAAGTCCATTATACAGTCATCATCTGATTCAAAATAACTGAACATGAACAGCATCTCTGCTGAGCTTGCTGTAACCTTGCCAGAGGCAATACCCCACAGCAGCCTCTCCTGCCTTAACCTGTGGCCTGCTTAATTTGCTAATATCCCAAAACCTGAGTTCCACCCTTAGCAGAGTTATCCTTGCATGGGTCCAGGCAGACTATAGTCAATAGCCAGTACAAAATCAGTAGACAAAAGACATTATTGTTTTTCTCCTTGTGGGAGCAAGCTTGTAGGATTTATGACTTTCAAATGTGCTCTTCCTTCTTTAGAAGACAACATTGCAATGCTGACCAGGATATCTGAGATGTCCCATTTCCTGTATTAATTTCAGTGAGCCCAGAGTCCTGGATGCAGGTAAGAATGTGCCTTGCCTCTGAAAGTAGTGAGCTGGTAGAAGAGAAAGGATTATGATCCTGGCATAAAGGTCAATGATTTTATAAGATCTGTTTCATCCCTCTTTTACAACCCAGTCAAAATCAGCAGTTCACCTCAGCTCCCTGAAAGTAGCAGGCATCACAATGACAACCTGAGAAGAGATAAAGGTCTGAGAGGAGCTGTTTTAGAATAAGTCTGGACATATTCATACTGTAAGGTTGTGCCCTGTGTTTAGCAGAGGTCTCCAGTTCCCCAGTCACTTTTGCAGTGTTATGTATCTGATGGGCCAGCCAGTTGTGCCTACTTCACTCAGTCGCTAAGAGACAGCAGATTCCTATTAATGGGCTTTATGAGAAACTACCTCTTGATCCATTCTGCACTCATACCAAACTCTCTGGGACTGCCCAGTCAAGTGAGACAACTGGTGGCATTTGGAATAACCTGTAAATATCTCATGCCTCTCTCCTCCAGTCCTGTTCCAAGGGCTGGCCCTAAGAAGCTATAAGGTTTTAAACAAGACCTTCCACAACCCAGGACTATAAGATGATCAGCTTCTTGCAGACATCAAACATGTTGAAGGCTATTCAGGACAAAATGAAAAGGGAGGCTCTGGACCATGGTTTTATTTCAAGGATTTGTCTCCTGCTTCTTCTCCTCATCACTTCTTCCTCCCCCTTCAGAAGCAGCTCACAATACACAGCTAACATCTCAAGGTTAAACCTTCACTGAAGTGAAGATCCAGGAGAACTCACATACTTTAATCAAACAAAAAACTAAACCTGGTTTACATGCTAGTAAAGATATTTAATCAATATGGCATATTTGCTTACCTTGTCCATATAAACAAAGAATAAAATGACTAATATCAGCTCTGCCAGGAGAATTATCAGCAAAACGATGAAAAACTAGAACAAAGAAAAAAAGAGAGTGTATACACATTTGCCAAGTAGAGAGTAAACCTGGAGCTGCTAGAAACTATGAAGATGATAGGCTCACTACCAGTTTGCAGGTTTCAGCCATGCTTTTGTCTTGCTCCTTTTGACTGCTGTGACAGCACACAGTCCTGGGAGTCTCTTTCCTTCACACAGACTGCAGGACAGATGCTAAATCCCTTAGTGCAAAGATGAATGTGACGTGCCTCAGAAATGATTCCCTAGCAGATGGGCTTGAACCACATATGACTGTGGAATAGTCATATTACTCAGCACTTCTATTCCCAGCTCTGTATCTGAAATCTCTCTCTCTGCAGAGGCATCCCAAGTGTGAATTCTAGTTGTTTCTCACTACTTTTCTGGACCAGGAGGCATTTATTTTCAGGCCTTTATGCCCTAGTGGACTCCAGAGAGGCATGCCACCTGACCCCCAGACACTGGGGAAGAAGCAGTATGGAGCACAGCTAGCTCTTCAAATGGAAACTCATGACAGTCATAATAGTATAAAATGACTTTTGCAGAACCTTTTAAAGATATAAAATATTTTTTTAAAAATTAAGCTGGTGTTGCAGTTAGTGTGGATGAATCATGTGGACTTCAATACTAATCTCTGTTTGCTTTCCTAGCTGTACAACACACAAAACCAACCAATCAGATAGCAAAAAACTAGGAGCACCTTTTGCCTCCAGTTCAATTCCCTGAGGTGGTTTAAGGAATTCTGCCCAGCTGTTCCCCAGCCTCATATAAGAGAGAGAGTTTTGCACAAGAAAAATATGCTCCTTAATGTCACAGCATCTGGATTTGTAAGCTGTGACTGAATTGGAACCCATCTGGCTTGAAAGCCCTCCTCCCACCTTCTGCCACAATACCCCTCTCCTTGTAGGGGGGGTTCTCCTCTTCCCAGCATTTTTTTTGGAGGGGGATATTTACACTGGGGGCAGGGGGGTATTATATATTCCCCCATATAACCTCCCATCATTAGTAAGGGAAGCTAATGATGAAACCTCATGGTTTTATGCAAGAAGATTTACACTGTGTTTTCTGAGACAGGTTCCCAACCTCTGTGCTTCAGTGCTGGTCAGAGAATTTAAAGGGTCAGACAATTTATTTTTTACTGATAAGGCCTGACAGAGACATTGACTTCTTAACCATGGTTTAGATGGTTTCCACCATCCTCTGACAAAGGCCTTAGATAAGGGGAATGTAGAAAATAGCCATGAGAGGCTTTGAACAAAAAATTTTTTCAGTCAGTTCTTCCAACAGACATTTCCAGAAGAGCTATCCAGGTTGATCCTACAGTTCATGTTTCACCATTCAGAAGTGACTGATAGCAATTGGCTTTGCTACCTAATACATTAGGGCACATAGGAACATGGACTCATTTGCTAATAGACCATTGATATCACTGTGACCAAAGCTGTGGGATGTCATACTGCAAGCCTACAGAAGATTGAAAGCCAAGGGCAATGTCACAGTGAGCCACAAGACTATTTTGCACAGGTCATTCAAATAAATAATAACAAGGCAATCGCCACTGTTCTTAGTGAAAAGGAGTATTGATGTCTTACGCTCAACAGCAGGCACTTGTTTTCCTTGATAGCACCTAGGCAGCCCAGGAAGCCGGTCACCATGATCACTGTGCCAATGGCAATGACTAGGTTGGCAGCTGAAAGCGATGGGAAGCTGGGAGAAAATGTGGCGAAGTTCCCTTGAGACACTGACAGCCAGATGCCCACGCCCAGCAGACCACAGCCACATAACTGCAAAGAGACAAACAAAAGAAAGGTTTCACTGTTAACAGAAATGTCATTGTCTCCTTCCTCTGAAACTCTGAAAAGAAAGAATTTAACAAGAAAGTTCTCAGGTAAATGTTCTGAAGTAATGCTCTCAGTGGCTTGATGTTGAAACAAAGTAAAATTAAATGTTCGTACTTAGACTTGGTCATGTCACCTGTACTCATAATTCTATTTAAAAGCCACTGGATGGCAGAATTCCCTTCTAAGACACTTAGCATATGAAACCAGGGCTACCCAGTGATGTCCCAACAGCAACCCAATGCAATTTTTCTCTAAGAAAATAAAAAAATATTATTTGAACGAATGCTCCGCTGCACTCATTTGTGCAGTCATCTGCAATGTCTCAGAGTATCCAGTCCTGTATTGCCTCATCCTAGGGGAGGCAAGGAAGTCCTGAAGACATTTACAATTAAAATTATAATTTCAGTAAATATTTGTCATAAAATGCCCAGTCACAGTACTCAGGTTGGGTTTTAATACGACTTCTCATAGCTTTAGTGTTGATAGCCAGTGATCACAAAATGTCACCAAAATCAGATTTCTACATACGTTATCTACAGGAAGCTCAAGCCTTATGCAAGATGCTCACAGGCATTCCCAAGGGAAGCAGAGTAACAAATGCACTGGGTAATACAGAGGAAACATTCAGGATTCTTGTAAGGAGACTGGGAAGCACCTCTTCTTCCAAAACTCAACACACAAACAGTAACTCCACAGAGTGGCTGGGGAGCTTTGCATCACCAGGTATGGATAAATGTCACAACATCTGTGTCCTATAACAGAGCTGGATACAGCTGCAACAGGAGTGTATGTAGTGGGAGAAAGTCAAACACCTGCTATCCCTATGAAAAGACTGGTACAAAACATACACACATGCATGTGGCAGGGGAGGACTTTCATCTCTTCCTCAAATTCATCCTCTCCACATTCTCTCCAATAAACTTGCATTGATTTCTCATTGCCTTTCATGATATGTCAGCAAGGTCAGTGTGAACTTGGAGTAGTAAAGAGCTGTGGGGAGATGCAAAACAGAAGCCTCCTGATCATATTCTGCTGCAGGACCCCATGGACATGGCCACAGGTTCAAACTGTCATGGAATCAGCCACCCTACTGCTCCTGCTTTAAATTTCATCTACTCTTTTCTTGAATTGCTGCAGTTTTGGTGCCTCAAGCTCACTCAGGAATCCACCCTGTGGTTCAGCTGTTTCCACCGTTAGATGAGAACTGCGGGCAGGGGCTGAGAGCTTAATGGTTCAGGAGGTCAGGAACAGCTCTCACCACACAACATTCATTTAAAGTATTAAATGGCATTTCTAAGCTGCCAGGGCTGCCACTGCCATTAGCTGATGGCACTTTATTCAATGACTTCATGACACTCCATGGATGAGTCTGTAAATGTTTCCAAAGAAGTTTCTACCAAAGACCAAAACTGTTGTTCAGTATAACTTTCCATCAGATCCTGAATTCACACTTAAAAGGTCATTCACAAATGTGTTCCTTGGATTTTCATACTCTATTAAGTTCAGAAGTCACAACCTTAGCTCAAGTGTTTTGAAAGAGTGCAATGAACTCTAGAAGCATTAGGCCAAAAGCAATAGATCACTGCAGATAAACAAGGTGGTGGTAAGAGCAAGCTCAGGGAAAAAAGCTTACCAAGGAAGGACAAGTAGAGGACAAAAAGGAATACATATGATTAATACAAAGCTCAGCCCATAAAGAATGACACCTCAGAATCCAAAAGAAATAGAAGAAAGAAGCCCTAGCCAGCATCTCTTAACCATTTGAAAAAATCCTGCAGCACTATCCTTGAAAGAGATTTGGTCTAGAAGAGCAAGGTGGCTAAGAGATTACTCCAGAAAGTTCATGTTTATGTTTACTTATAAAAAGTTAGAAGCACCTAATTGCTAAAATGAGGGCAGGCAGAGTAACACTGAAAGTTCAGATTACATAAAACATCAGGTGATGGAGGGGCTGTTAGAGGCTGATCTATGCAACTGGGATTCTCTAGTGCCTGAAGAGTAAGTCAGAGATTTGATAAAAGACCCGACAACATAAAAACTTCCACAAGGTGGCATCCCATACCAAATAGCACTAAAAGTGTAAGACAAATTTCGTATTTCTTCTCTTCACAGTTCCTCGATTTTTGTGCTTTCTTCTCTGTTTTCCTCTCTGCCATTCTACTGCATAGCAGTACTGCTGAAGCTAAAATTTATGCTTTAAACTTCAGGTCCCATGACAAATGCTTTTTTCACTCGTGCTTCTTTAAAAAATCCCAAATAATTCCACTGACATGGGACTTAATTGCATACAACCATACCAACCAAAGCTGGCTAGGATTCTAGCAATAAAATACCTTTCACTGACACTTTATTCTATACCAGTCTCATTTTTTATACAATGTGAACGCTACAAAATGCTCTGACAAGTATTCATTCTCACAGGATCCACCTCTTTCTGTTAGGAACAACTGAATCCCGGAGTGTGAAAGCAGCAAAAATATATCAAGTCATCTTATTAATTCCTTTTTTCACCATATAATTAAATAATATATGCTGCTTGGTATTTAATTGGGTGAGAGTGATGGCACTGACATTCCTTCCCCAGAGAAATGGTTCAACAGAGTAATAAATTTCACTGGATTTTTCTTCTCAAAAAATGTTGGCTCGTTTCCCTCTCATGATTAGAAATCATCATCCTCTAGGCAACCATCAAATCTCTCCTTCCCCTGCTGTTTATGTCACTGCAGAACACTATCATAAAGTCAGTCACTTTTACTTATAGGGCAATTCATCCAAGCTATGGTACACATATTTTGAGCTTAAAAGCAGAAGGAACACCAGTGTTCCTCACAGGTTCTCCCACACATTGAATTCTCTTCACTACCTCAATGTCTATCTGTGCTCATCACTGTGTCCAGAAAACATAAAGCATTCTAGGGAACATTAAGAGTATCAAATACTTTGAGGGAAATTAGAACTCCAGATAAACTTAGAGAGAAAGAAACCCCAAAACAAGCCTTTCCCTGACAAGTGCTATCACCAGAACAGGGAAGAAGCTCATTTATTTTATTCCTCATTTTTGAGCATTATGTGAACTAATACAACAATACAAACTTTCACAACAGAGCGCCATACCCAGGTTTAGCTGCCTTAACCACAAAAAAGATTCAGGAAGAGTTTACAAGACCCAGGAAAGGACAACACAGATGGTCAGATGTATGCCAAGACTGACATATTGTACAGAAGGAGATTGTGCACAGGATTATCTAGCCTGGGAGGAATTATGAGACAGGATGTGAATGAAATGTTCACAACTCTAGAGGTCAGTCAGAAAACCCAACAGCCTGTGTCTCAGTCCTTTCCAATGACAGGAACAAGGGGAATATTAGCAAGCATTTTGATTCACACAACTGAGAAGTAAATTCATTAATTACGCCACAAGAATCAAGCATTGTGCCCACAATTGTCAGTAAGGGCTAGATAATTTTTGATATTGGTAATAGCATTTGTGGTTTCTTAGCATGTACACAAATAATGACATTTCGTGCTTCTCAGAGTAAGATAATGTCTGCAGAATCCAGCAAAACTACAAAGTGGCAACAAGCTGGGGTAAGGAAGGGGTAGGAAATGCCATTCTGGTAATATTTATTGATTGAATAATGTTTATTGATTGAAGTCACTGAACAGCATCAGAAAAAGAAAACTGATAAGGAAGGCACTACCTTCCTTAGGAGGGAAGGGATGAGGCCATATTCTTGTTGACTTTTGCAGTTATTCCATCCCATGCAAAGAATGCTTGATGGAAAAGCTGCATAAATAGGTGTGTGAGAGAGAAAGAGTTTGTTCTTGACATCAGACCTTCTAGTGCTGCTTAAACACCAGGAGAGCTCTTAACACACTTGGAATAGAACAGAGACATTTAGAAACTAAATAATGAGAGACAACCACAAGGGACAAAAAGAAGTAAGTGTCTCAGTTTGTACTCCACCTCAAATAACATGCCCATGGCCATCTGTGACCCAGTTACAGAGAGCAGAAAGCTCCCCACCTTCCTCTGTGCTGTGTTAGAGCAGGAGATCTTGCCTGAAGCAAAAATGATACAATGAAAAATACACTCTACAGCTTATATATGGCCCCATAAAATGGCAAAAAGCACAGGAGGTTTGTTACAAGGAAATACTGACAGCATGACTGCAAAAAAAAGTGTCAGAGCTGGAAACTGATTTTAGGACAACTGCAGTGACAAAAAGACACTCTGAATTAGGTTCTGACAGACTTCTGTTGAAACAGAAAATCAAGAGGAAGATGACCTGCAACAAAAGGACAAGCATGAAGAAGCCACGAGGACAAGCAGAATGCACCACCAAAGTCTAGCAAAGAAAGGTTTTTCAGTGTCCAGGCGGCTCTTAAAACCCTCCCCTTTGCTGGGGTCTGCAACACTTTGGAAAAGCTGTCAGTAATATTATCCTTCTGTTTGGTGAGTTCCGTAAGATAAAAGTGACCTATCTCAGGTCTTCAAGATAGAGATTTTCCACCATTTCTCTAACTGGCTCTCTGACCAATGAGTGTGCAGATGAGGAAGACAATGGCCCTTATAAAGAAGCACAGTCTTCTCACTCTGATCCTGGGCTTTGGAGGTTTTTGTGTGTTTTGGGTTGTTTTTTTTTGAGTATTTCCCCCTCTCCTTCATTTATGGTAACTTAATGTATTACAGATCAGAATAACAGTTCTGGAAGGAGGCAGGTATGAGAACTACATGGTTTCCACCACTTCAAAACACACTCCAGAACAGAGATAGGCTTTCTGCAAATTAAGTTTTTGGATGCCAATTGCCAACTCTGGATTTGGGTGGTTAAACCACCTCTGGAAAGGGCTGGTGCTTAAAGGAGATTTTCAGGTAAGATTAGATAAATTTTCCTGCACTGTCTAGATAATCCACAGGATTAATCAAAACTGGGACTTAACAGCTGACAATCTCAGAGGTCTCTTGCAAAGCAAGATCATCTTCTAAATACGATCTAAAGTACTGCAAGGACACCAAAACCTGAGAAGTTCTTCAGCCATATACTAGAAAATTAGAGTATGGAAGTAGGTGAACATACTCAAATAAAACCTACTTAGTGCTACTGCCAGAGCAATGTGGCAGATTTAAACTCCTCTACAACATCCCTATGAACTGAGCATTGATGGAAGACAAGGGAATCATTTTGATGTCTTTGAGTCTAGTTCTGTAACAGCTGTACTGACAGCCTGTGTGCCATAGAAGGTACAGAGCTGGAATTCGTGCAAATGCTGAGTTTCCTTAATCCATCTGCCAGAGAAAGCATTTATTATCTTCCTAGAGTCACTCCCCCAAGCAGTACTCCTGGGATGGTCCTGACAAACTCAAGTGAGGCATCAGAGACTGTGATCTTCTGTGGGGCTAGCAGAGGGAGAGCTATCCTGAGGAGCATTAAATTCTGACACTTTTATCAGTCTGTTTTTGAAATGTGTCCCAGAAGCCTTAAGCTTTGCCCTGGATGCACCGGGGTCAGGGCAGGAACAGGCGAGAGGCAGGATCGTAGCAAAGGCAAAGAAGTGCTTTATTCAAAAGAACCGCGCGTTTTTTATAGAGTGGTACGATAGATTCTATTCTATTGGCTAGCTAACTAAAACATCTTTCTCATGCACTCCTTGAGAGGAACAGAAAAATGAAGTAGAAAAACAGCACCTGCAAATTGTTTATAGTTAACAGGTTATCACATCTTTCCAGCTTCCCTAAAATTTCTCACAAGACGCTGTGAGAAACGCTTGCCATTTCTCTCTCCCTGTCCCATGGCATCCACATGGATGCTGTTCCCTGATCACTCTGGAGTCTTCAATAAAGGATGTGTTCTGGAAAAGGAAGTTGTAAGACCTGGGTTTGCTTGGTTTGTCAAGGACGGCTTAAACTTCTCTTTATTGAGTTGAAGGGCAGCTCAGGTTGCACTTTAGGAGAAACTTTCACTGAGAAATTAGTACAGCACTGGAAGAAGTTACCAAAAAGGTGTCAAAATCTCCAGTCACAGAGCTTTTCAATGCTTTGCTACAGGCAATGATGGTTGACCTGAGCTAGCCCTAGCAGCAGCACCACTTGGTATGACTTGAAGAGATTCCTGTCAAGCAACATTTCTATGATTTTATAATTCCCTCAGCTACCATGTTCTTCCTAATTTGTGAAAAATACAAAACCATGTTATTTCTAATGAACACATGAAACATCTTTCCTGTGGAAACCCTATGGGAAGAGCTTGCCATGCTGGGGAATCAGCACACGTGTGTGTGTCTCCAATGCCTACACATTTTATGGCAGGGAGTTGCCGTTTTGTTTACATTTAACAAGCGTCACCGCTCTGTGATTGGCTGAACACAGTTGTAAAATGGACAGAACATTCTTTACTAAGAGCTAATGGAATAAATAATTAAAGTGTAAATATAAAGAGTAAAAGGCTGTTTTGTTGTCCCCCACTTTATCAGACTGCAGAACAAGCCCTGACATGTCTGAAGTGGGGGAAGACTTCAAGACTTCAAGGGAAACAAAAGGAGGATGGACATAGACACACTGAGATGTGCCCAAGGGTTACAGACCCCACCTACTGGGCAAATACTGTTTAACCTCTTCATTAATGACCAGGATGATGGGACAGAGTGTTCCCTCAGCAAGTTTGTAGATAAACGCGAGTAGCTGACACAGCAGATGGCAGAGCTGGCCCTCATAGAGACCTAGACTGGATGAAGAATCAGGCAGAGAGGAAGTTCAACAAGGTGGAATGCAGAGTCCTGCACCTGGGGAGGAATGTAGGACACACCAAGGGCTGAGAGGCTGGGAAGCAGCTCTCCAGTGGAAAGCCTGCAGTCCTGGTGGACAAGAAGCTGACCAGAAGCCAGCAATGTGAAGAAAGCCTCAAAGCAAAGAAGGCCTACAGCACCCAGGGCTGCACGAGGAAGAATGTGCCTGGCAGTTTTGAGTGCTATCCTTTCCCCCTGCTCAACACCAGTGAATCCAGCACAACTGGAATGCCGTGTCCAGTTCTGGGCTCCCCAATACAAGACAGACATTGGTGAATACCAGGAAGGGAAAGGAGCCTCTTAAGAGGCTGAGAGGGCTGGGACTGTTTGTCCTCAAGAAGAGGAGGCTCAGGGGGTTCTTACTGATCTGTATAAATACCTGATAGAAGGCACTGAAGAACAGGGAGCTTAGGAGTGCTCAATGACAGGACAAGACCACAAATTAGGGCACAAAATTCCATGCAAGACCTGCAAGGGGGACCAAACACTGAAGTAATGTTTCCAGAGAGGCTGAGGAGCTTCCATCTGCGGAGATATTCCAAACCTGACTAGACACTCCACAGTCTGTCTGTAGACTACAGAGTCTCTACAGCCTCTGTTCTAGCTGATTCTGCTAAAGCAATGGACAGCAGATGATATGACCTCAACATGTCCCTTCCCACCTCTTCCATTATTCTGTTAGGAAATGAGCTCTCAGATATCAATTAATAGCTTGATTCCAGGGGTATTCTCAACTATGAACACATACCCATCCTTTTTTTCCATCCCCAGTACCCAGTGTCCACCTGAACAGGTAAGGAATAAACCCACTAAATTATTCACAGCTTGTGTCCAAGACAAGCACAGCTCTGATTTTCTAACAATTGCCATTAATAATTTGGGGATAAGCACTTCATTAATGAAATTTCTAGTTTGTCAGTATTTTAAACTAAGTGTGGAGAAATGCAGCAGTAGAAAGGAAATACAGGATTCATTTAAAGGAACATAACCTGTAGAATGATATTCCCAAATACAGACTTCCTGCAAAATTATTTGGGAAAAACCGATGTAAAAAAGCAAAGTGTCAAAACAAACGAGGCATTACTTTGAACCACAGTAGTTCTTCTCCCAGAACTTCACAGCTATTTTGAGTGGCATGCACTAAGGCAACAAAGCAAAAAACAACAAATTTTCTCTGCCTTCAGCTGTGAAAGGTCAGATTTAGTTGTGCCAATGTCGGCATTATCATTATTTTGTGTCTCAGTCACAATGCCCAAAGTGCAGTGGGCAAAAAAGACTGAACATGTGAAGAGGACTCAGAGATGATGTATATAGAAGGAATAAAATGTGTACAACACAGTTAAGTGATGGTTAAACTCAGAGGGCAGGAAGGAGAATGGAGGCAGAACTTTGAAACTAGTATTAGGAAAAAAAATACTGGATATTATACATCAAATAGCAAAACTCTTGAAATCAGAAGGACTGGCAGGGCCCTAGCCACTTATCTGCTGTATGGAAAAACATCAAAAACAAAAGAGAGTTCAAAAAGTCAAAGACAACATATATAAAAACCAGTGAATAACTAATCTAAAAGAAGGAATTATGCAGTCACTCCACAGAAGAGACATGACTGGAAGGATATTTAACAAAAAATTCATTAAGGCTGTATAATTTTTAAAGACTATATAATTCATCGTGCCCAAAAAGGACTTGTGGTTCCTACAGAAACACTAACCTTATGCATATATTAGAATGTGAAGTTACACGGTCCCTGATAACAGACTGACAATAATAGCTCATTTAAAATGTAGTAACAAAGCATTATACATAATCTTCACATTAAACCATTTTCTCATTAGTAAGCAGGGAGATAAGAGCTGAAAAATTCTCTAAGCAATTCACCATAATGAATGAGAATTCATCAGCCTAACAAAGCACTTCTGAGCATTAAGCCCTATTCCTAAACACACATAACTGAAAAGATATCTTTCTGAAATGCAAAGTTTGGGGATTAAACACAGTCTCTCTTTAATTCCTGCAAATGACCCTATCTACAGACTTCAAACTAAAAACAGGCAGCAAATTACAATGCTCTCTCTTAATGCACCACTTTTTGAAGCGGCTTGACAGGAGATGTAAGTTTAGGGCTTTTCCCTATGTAATAACATTATTACAAAATGGAAATCTGCAATTATTTTAAAAATATTTATTTTATTTTCCTATTTATTTCCATACACTTCATTTCACTTGAAATGAAAATCCAATCTGAAAACAAACTGGACAGAGAGATCTCCTGAATTCATTGCTCCACAGAAACACTCAGATCTGAGTGAGAGTGCAAAAACAAATGTGTGTTTGTATTTCATCCCATTAGACCTGCAGAACAGAGAGGGAGCTGAATTTTACTCTCCCAGTTATTAGAAAAAAATTGAAGAAAATTTACCTGCAATTACTAATCCCTCAATAAGCACGACAAAGTAAAAGATTTGTACATGTTAGCAACCATGATTTGGCTAATAGATTTGGTTTGCCTCATTATTAAAATATCTTTCCAAAATCATTTGATTCACTAGCACTCAAGACTTTGAAAGCTAGAAGGAAACTTTTCAACAATTTTCATAGATGTCAACAGGAAGAGACAGTTTTTAGCAAGATAGTTTTCAGAGTAACAAACAGTCCAATTCCAGTATACCAACGCCCCAAGGGAAATGTATCAGAGAAGACCGGAAATCTTATTTTATTCTTTTGAGAGTAGAGAGAAAAACAAATGTAATCGTGATCAGCTGAGTTCCCTCAGTGCTCCAGTTTTTGAGCAACTGCATTAAAGCCTTCTTAAAACAGAACTATGTGGCTGATTAAAGCTATATGCTAAATTCATTTGTTCTATATTTGCACAAATACAGGGGTTTGCACCTGCAATACTTTCTTCTGAGATGGAAGTCCCTACTACTTATTCACGGACACTTTCTGCCCAGCAAGGAGCACAGTCAGATTCTGGTCAATCCATCAAATATATATTTGCAATGCTTAGCACCCACTGGCATAACTCTATGGAATCTAGGCACCTCTGCTGGTTACATGTTGTTAATCTGTCTCCTTTTTCCTGAGCCAATTCTCCTGAAGCCGCTTTATCCGCTTTGTTTATTTTAACCACAGCTGCTTAATTCTACTATATCTCTTAATGCCAAATAAAAGCAGCAGGAAACTGCCCCACCCCCAGAAAAAAAAAAAAAAATCAGATGTTTGAAGGACTTGTGGTGAGGCAACAATCAGTAACCCTCATCCAAATTTGTGTAACAGGACTGAGGACCTCTCCAGCCCCAAAGAAGTTACTGTGACTTAACATACTCTCTTTAAGATCTGCTACAGGCCACAGCCACAACCACTGTGCATCTCACTTTGTTCTCCATCTGCTCAAAAAGGGCTTACACTAGATTCTGCAAATCCACTTGTATCCTTCTCCTTCAGCTGTTGAAAGCACATCTGAGAAAAGATGCATGGGATCAGTTTGAAGAAACTATCTCGAGAAGTTATTTGTAAACCCGTTCAGTGTGTATGTGTGAAGTGAGCCTGGTAATTGTTGGACTATAAGCATTTTACTCTTGATCAATTTGCATGTTAAAACAGCACAAAACTCTGGGGCATTCACTTCCCTCTTTAATTCACGACATCTGGCATCACTGACAACTGACAAAGGAGTAAAACCAACTTCCAATTTTACTTATTTCACATCAGATTGCAGCATGGTTTCCAGTTCCTAATAACCTTGTATTGCTTAAGCTGTCAGTAGAACAAGCACTGCAATACTCAAATAAAACAGACAACAGGAGTGAAGGCAGGCAAACAAGTTCTTTGCCCCCTGCAACGTCTGCACTTCTTGAAAGTGAAGTTGAATTTTGTGATAGCAATGATAATAAATAGCAATAATAAATAAATAGGGAAATAGCAATGATAATAAAGGAAAAACAGTTTTGTTCAGCACTCATTAGGAAAAAAATCAGTAAGTCTATTAGATTAACCAGAGAAAAATAGTATTCCAACTAATTCAGGGCAGATTTACTATTTCTTTGGTAATATTTAAAACTGTCCTATCTCTTTCTATTAATAGGTTCTATTTTGAAGCTACTGCCTGGAAAATAACATCTCCCAGTGAACTGGGAACACCTCCTACTTATTGTCAAATACTCTGTCAAGAGGTATTATTTTAAAAATATTTTATGGGGTTATCCATCCATTGCCTGAGTCATCTCTATCTCGTTACTTTCCAAGATGTAAAAATCCTCAGGCAAGTGAAACTTTTCACCTGCAGGTTGCTGGAAATACTACAAGGCTGAGCCTCATTCTCTTCAGAGACCAACAAGAGTTGACATTATGAAGGGGCCAGACCAGACAAATAAAAAGGGGTAGGAGAGCAGACATGTGCTACAGAGAGAAGAGTGAGAAGCATCACAGGAGGCAGATGACTTGTCAGTTAACTGAATCTCACTTTTCCCTCCCATCCAGAGAGCTGTCTTGGGGAAACGCAGAACAGGCAATCACACTGGCTCAAGAAGAAACGTAAATATTCAGTAAGAAAATTCAGCCAGCTACAGATTTAACAAATGACTTTACTATCCCAAAACAAACATGGGACAGTGGCATTAGACTGCTTAAATACAGATGCATGCTGTCTTTGAGTCGTGCATCACTTCCAAGAAAACACATTTTAAAAGCTTTCACTGACTTGTCTGAAAGAAGACTGAGGAATACTTATTGTGGAAGCAAGGAAAAAAAAGGAAATGTTCCAATTCATATCTAGAATATTTTAACAATATGCTCATACCAAACTCACTACAAGAAGAAGAAACCTGTAGAGAAACAGATGTCAGAATGGTTTAGTAAAAGGAGTACTGAGGTCAGGTCCGATCCTTCTCTGTGTTGATTAACCTCCATGGTCCAGCTACTATCAGGGTGAGAAAGAAATGGGGCTGCTTCACCAGTATTATGGTGGTTTTTTTTTTTTTCATATACCATGATGAAACAATCTTGGTATCAGAAGAGTCAGGAAAGAAGCCACTGTTGCCAGATAGGAGCTGTGATGTTATCTTGGTATCTGAAATGCTGGAAAATTAGACTGGGACAAAACGATGTCTAGCAACCATCTGTAAATATCTCTGTAAACAGTTCTGGCAATTACTGTACCAAACAAATGAGTATTCATGGTGTGTATTTATTTAGTCTTCTGACAGGCACTGCTAATAAAACAGACAGCACAGTTTGTGATGCAGTGATTTCAAAAGAACTAGAGGGAGGTAAACCAAAACATCCTAGAAAAACTGAGGGAAAGCAACTATAACAAATAAGGAAGACAAACAAGGCCATATGCAAAGTGGAAGATAAGCCGTATCTCTTTTTTCCACTGAGGAGGAAGCCAGACTGAGGAGGAATTGGGTTAGCAAGGAAAAATCCAAGGCCCTAAGGATTCGCAACTAGCAAAATAACTTCATACACTGCCAGGAGGGGGTTCTGCAAGCAGTACATATGACAAGGACACCTGATGTCTTTGATGTCCAGAGAAGAGTGCAAGGAGTCAAAGGCTCATCTGTAGTTTAGGTTGTCTTTTCCCTACCACATGCTCAGTGCTAATATGACCAGTGGATGAAATATTTCAGGTAGCAGACAGTCTGTATTGACTATGCCTTTAACAATCTAACTGAACCTGATGTGAAGCAGAGAAAATTGCTTCCCACTGGAGTCCAGTTGCACTTTTCACTTTTGTCTTCCCAAAGACAAAAGCAATCGATATAAATGTACAGGAAATTGCTGGACCCTAGCAGAAATTTGCATTTTCAAAAATATCTAAAAAGTATCTTAAAGGAAATTAACTTGCCGTACAATCTGTAAAGTTACAGATCTTGATTTAAACTGTAACACATAAAATAATTTGGTTTCTGTAAGTTCTCTTCAGACCATATGTTCTCATTTTTGGGGCTGGATAGGGTTCACAAAAAACACTACCAGAAGTAAGGAAGACTAAGCGAGAGCGGTGCTGGCTCACCCTTCCCTCTCTTTTCAGTGAGCCAACACTGCTTTTCTGACAGCATTCCATGTGAACACGCTGACAAGACTGCAGTGGCCACAGCTGAGAGGAACTGGAATTACAGAAGACAGTTCCATCCCACTGTTCATGGGATGGACAGATCTGGCAGATCTGTCTGTATTCATTTCCACACAGATCAGAACAGGTACAGAGTTTTGATACCAGCCAAACTGAGAGGAGTAAATGAATTTTATTTTGCAAGTCAAATAAAATTCAGCAATCAACAGAGCAGGTGATTGCCAGATCAGCAGCAGTAGCATGTAACAATTTCCCCTAACTTTTGTGTTGACAAGCATTACAAAGTGTACTGAATGCTTTCTTGCTACCAGACACAGCAGCAAGTAAATTAATGAGTGTTAACTATGTTGAGGGAAATAAATCCTCAATAACTCGCACTCACTTGGCTACAGCTTTGCACTCAGAATTATTTTGTTTTACTTTGTGCTTTTACCTAAAAACAGAGCTGACTCCAGTTTAAAATACCCTTTCAACAATCAATGAAGATAACAAAAGGCACACTTCATTACAAAATGTTTCAGGATAAGATTAAAAAAGCTTTAGCCACAACATCACATAGGACACCTCCCAGGCTCTTTTCTCTGCTCTGCTGCTTTCAAATATGGGAAAGCCAAAATAAATGTACAAAACAGCAGAAACAAAAGGCAAAAGCCCAATTTCATGATCACATTCTACTCAAGTACTGCTAACAACACACAGATAGTAGCAGCATCACTGTTTGAGAAAATCATTATCTAACTGCATCATATGCACACAGAAAAAGAAAAGCAGTATTCAAATTCTGTGCCCACAAGCTTCATCTGAGTATGATGCAGTGAGATTGCTCTTAAGGGCTCAAGTATTTCATGCCAACACCGAATCAATATAATAGTTCCTATGTGTGATTCTTTCCATGTGCAGAAGAAAACTGCAGCAGTTCCTCAGACTGATTTATCCATTTTAGTTTACAGGAGGGAAATATGTCCTCCACAACTCATACTCACTTGACTGTGGCCTATAAAAAGCAAATGACTTTGCCACAGAAGAAGTAATGAAATGTGGATTCCCTCAGATCTGTGACTTATGATTGGCATCTCGGCTTTCTGATCCATTGTGAACTAACCTCTGTTAATGCTTGTCCTCTAAGAGTGCATGTAGAACTATTTGCTCATGTGTGGATTCTCTGGCATCTAGTAAAGCTGGAGTTCATTCTGCAGGCTTTCTCTAAGGATCTGTATCCCCCACCCAATCACATCTTCAGTTTTATTTCTGTCCCTGCAGAATTCATTAAAATGTAAATTACGTTCTACTGAAAAAAACATAAGACTGTTAATGGAATTTCATCCATTGCATTATGCAGATATCCAAAATAGACAACCACTTTGAGTGGTATGATATACAGTGAAAGTTATCCCCAAAGGTCATCTCTAGATGCACTAGGTTTGATTTTTTTTTATCCCAGGTGAAATTTGTTTGCAGTTTGGACACATGCTTGATTAAAAAACTTAACAGATGGAAGGAATTAAATCCTTCAAATACGGCCTAAAAATATCTCCCATTTCCCTACCTCTAATTCTTTATTCACAAGTTAACTGCCCCTGAGCACTTTTTCCTTCCATCTCTGTAGGTCATCTGTAAGTAATTTATCAAGAAAAAAAAATTAGATACAGAGTAGGCTGTTCTTTTAGTAAGCCTAGGCCATACTCTCCAGTAATCTCTGACTTGTCTGTTTCTAAGACCAAGCTACCAGACACTTATTCTGGTGTCATAAATACTTAATGATTAACCACTAAGAAGAAAACCAACAAAATACAGTCACAGACAATGAATTACCCCCCTATCTCAAATATATTTATTCCAAACAAAGGATTCGTTGCCCTTCTTGTCATCCAACTTTGTTATGAAAAAAAATTAACTGGTAGAACCTAACGCATGACTACATAGAGCTACTCTTTACATCTACAAGCACAACTGCAATGTTACATTACTTCAGTTTTCACCAAAGTCAACTGCAAGCTATGCATTAGTTGGCAAGCTATGCATATTTTCTCTAACTATGGGATTGTCTAGATTCACACCTGGTAATGGCAAATGTGTCTTCATATTTTCAAACTCTAATAATGAAACTCAAATGAAACTATCTGGTTACAAAAATTTTATCCATGATGAAGAGAAATACACATGTTTTCAGGTTATTCCTCAGCAAAAGCCTAACTTCCCTGAAGATTAACTTCTACATTCATGGTAGTATTGCTTTCAAGTGGGAGTGACTCAAGGACTAAACTCAAAGGTATAAACAAACTTCTGTAAGAAATCTCACTCCACTGCATGGAAAGCTTCAGCAACTTACACAGGAGACCTCAATTCAAGTCCCTACTGTTGGCAAAACAGTTAGAATTTTGTTATCCTATAATTTTATGTATTTCCTAAGGCACTCTAAAGTCTCATCATTCTGGGCTGCCTGTATAAATATGCACACTTTCAGAAAAAGACTCATGGCAGCGAGAGGTGATGCTCATTTTGGATATACACCACATGGGTAGCAGCATCCTATGCAGCTCACAAGCAGAGACACAGGTCATTCACACACTCAAATTTTGTTGTCTTAAAAGTTGTGGCATAAAACTGCAAAGCTGTATTGCCAAACATGGATCAGGCGGAACAAGATTTGGAACTGCCCTGTTTCAGAATGCATGATGACTTGGATCATTGAAATTACCTGTATTCCACCTGCATTCCATATGTTTACAAGTAACACGACTCATGGAGATAGAAATAAACCTAGTTCAGTTCTAATGGGATGAGACTTTGTGTAAAAAAGGTATAAATTGCATTTGGAGTCTCATAACCATCTTTTCATTTTTCTCCATCAATCTGGATACTATATATAAATTAGCCATTAATGAGAACAAAGATTATTGCATGTAAGCACTGTGACTTAAGTGAGTCAAAAGCCTTCTATTACTTCTGAAATACAAGATTCCCCATCAAGAAGATTAGAAAATAACACTTCTATACCCTACAGAGGTATCTTCTTACTCTAATTAAAACATCCTTATGAGGAAAAGCAAACAATTGAAGCACCAGAATAAATCAGGGAAAAGCTTGGGAATAAAAAGAGAATACACAGAGTACAAAATACAAACAACATTTCCATCTTATTATCCCACATTTTGCACTTTTTTGTGAATTTTTTCTCCTGTTTGTGTGGTACTTTTGTAGTGTCTACAAACTTCGAGCACAGAATGCCTCAAGAGGCAAACCATACTTATTTTTAGTTACACCAGTTACCTTCATGAGCTTGGGAATCAAAGGACCACTCCTCACTAAGAAAAATTTCTGAGTGGCAGTCTTTCACTCCCTGGATTTTCTTGATGTTCCCCTTCTCATTGCCATTTTTTGTTTCTGTATTTTGGCCCATTGTCTTCATGGCTAAACTAATGTTCAACCCTAGTTACTGAAAGCCATTCAAGCAAGCTAATTCTTTAACATTAATGATGGTTTTGCTGGCTTTACAAGGACAGATACATGCAAGCCATGTGGATGGCTGAGACCTGTGGAGCCATGAAAAGTCTAAAAAGTCTAAAACAGAGAAAATACAAATACAGGCTCCTAAATCCATATATGGATATATTTGTGAGTTTAAAGAAAAGAACACTCTTCATCAAAATGATTTTTTTTTATTTTTCTTGAGAAAAACTAAAACTATTTCAGATTTGAAATGAAATCATTCTAAGCTTGAACCGACCACCACCATTTTCCCTCTGATGTGTTTTTTTTCTCATAATGATGTTTCTTCTTTATGAAACCAGTGGGAATGCATGGCTGTACACAGTCTGCAAAAACAGCTAGTCTTTTACCTAGAAGAGCTGAGTTTACTGCTGTGAAGAAAGTATGCTTGTCTTTACTGGCTGCCACAGGATACCTCAGTGTGCACGTAACAGGACTAGTGGATTCTCTGGAAGGTGACAATTCATAACACCCACTATGTGGAAATGTGTTTGTTTATACAGCTCTGCATGACAACAGATGATGGAGCTGTCAACATCAGTTTGAATACTTGATGCCTTATGGTAGATAACCTTCTATGCTTTTAGTGATTGACTTGCATAGCACCAATTCAGCTGTCCAGAAATGGCAACTTCCAAAGTCAGAGGTCTGCTGATGTTCAGCTTCTCACAATTTTGTCCCTGGTCTTCCTTTCAAGCCTGGTATAGCTGGAATGTCCTTTCCCACATGGGTTTGCCAAGTCATCAGTCTTTATGCATTAAAGCCCATCTGGAGGGACCTTGAGCTGTGCTGAGACTGCTCATTTACTATATTTAGACCTGAGAATTATCTGCGATTATGCACAGACAACATACTCAAAATGGCACAAAGATGAATCACAGAATCACAGACCAGTTGAGGCTGGAAGAGACCTCTGAAGGTCATCAGGACCAACCCCACTGCTCAAACAGGGACACCTAGAATCAGTTCCCAAGGACCATATCTGGGTGGCTATTGAATACCTTCAATGACAGAGAATCCACAACTTCTTTGGGCAACTTGTTTGCCCTCACAGTAAAATAAGTGTTTCCTGATGCTCAGGTTTTGCCCACTGCCTCTTGTACAGGTCACCACCGAAAAAAAACTTGGCTTGATTTTCTTTACACCCTCCTGTCAAGTATTTGCATACATTACTTAGATCTCCCTCTTCTCCAGGATGAACAGTCCTGGCTCAGTCAGCCTTTCCTCACAGGAGAGACGCTTCATCATCTCAGTGGCCCATTGACTCATTCCACTATGTCCATGTCTCTCTGGTACTGGGAAGCCCAGAACTCCAGGAGTGGCTTCACCAGTGCTGAATAAAGGCGAAGGGTCACCTTTCCTTAACCTGCTTGGAACATTCCCAGTGTTGGCCTTCTTTGCAGCAAGGACTCATTGCTGGCTCCTGTTCAATCTGGTATCCACTAGAATTCCCAAGTCCTGTTCTGCCAAGCTGCTTTCCAGCCAAGTGGCCCCAGCACACAGTGGTGCATGGGGTTGCTCCTCTCCACTTTGCATCTTCCCTTGTTGAACTTCATGAGTTTCCTGGCAGCCCATGAAAACCAGCTTCACATCATGTTTATATTTTGGTTAAAGCAGAAGGAACTCACCTGAAACTAAACTGGGCCTCTCTGTAGCCAAAAAACGTGAGATGCTATATTTTGAGCTAAACAGTAAGAGCTACCAAAAAGGCCCTAAGCAACTTGTTCTTCCTGCAAGGGCACACCAAGACAGGTCTGTCACTCACATGCCACTACTTTAATAGTTTATGCAGCCCATGAAGAGTTCACAATCTGGCAAGCATAGGAAAATAGAAGATGGAAAGAAGAGTTGCCAGGAGCCACATATGAAAGCATAAGCAACACATATAACATCTCCAAATCTGTATGAGTGGCAACATTTAAACAAACAGAAAAAAGCAGTTCTACTTATATCAGAGGGATGTGTCATTAAACACATTTGCTGGGACTTGTTACCTTCTTACAGAGTCAAGATATCCTGTTATCACATGTGAATCTTGAGTTTCCTTTACCAG
The DNA here is from genome assembly GCF_027477595.1 of Haemorhous mexicanus. Lineage (NCBI taxonomy): Eukaryota > Metazoa > Chordata > Aves > Passeriformes > Fringillidae > Haemorhous > Haemorhous mexicanus. The sequence goes on from NC_082342.1 coordinate 33,294,961, forward strand.
GTCTATAGAATTCATAATAAAGCTCCAGTTGCTGACTGTAAATCTGTGCAGTGAAATCTGCCTGCATTGTGATGCTTGTCATGAAAAAATCATCATATCTTATATGATATCACAGTACTGACTTGCCTTACACAAGGTATCTGACTGGCAAATAAAGGTAATCCTAAACTGCAGGCTGTGCTATAGATTTCAATACAAATATGGGTTACATGAACACATTGACTAAAATAATCTCCCAGCAGAGAGACAGCCACAGGATTTTGACCTTTCCAGTCTCTATCGAAAAAGCTTTCAAAAAATACTTCCCATTCCACAAGTTGAAATAGCTTTTGCTTTAGCTGGAATACCCAAAATGGCAGTCCTTGCTCACCTATCTTCCTATATGCCTCCATCTCTTTTGCCACAAGCATCAAAGAGAAGCTAAAGTGCCTTCTGATATTGTTACCGTTGTGATATACATCCAGCAAGACCCTAAAGTCAGGAAAGATGAATCTAACTCCCAATATGTCTTCATATGTGCTGACATATTTCTCCAATTATCCTCTGACTTCAGACATACTACAAGAATACAGAACGCTGTGCAGTGATTGCTTTGCTGCTCCCAATGCATGCCTGACTGAGGCTTGAGCCCTGTGCCTTGCCCTCTCGAGCTCCTAGCTCATTTCTATAGAAATTAGATTACACTTGAACACACCTCTTAGCTACAAAATGGAAGGCAATAAAAAAAAAAATGGTGCTAGCCCTCTACTACTGCTTAGAGTCAGAGCATTTTTTCTCAAGCTACCTGCTATTTAAGTTTACTGTTTGCATTTGCAGTGTTCAAGAAAAAAAAGTGATCCCTGTAGCAGCAACTAACATCATCTTCCATGGATTAGCACGCTCTTGTATGACTTAGTATCACCCTGGCTTCACATTTACCTTGCATTTTCAAGGCAGTTCAGCCACATGCAAGAGGCACAACTCTTGTATGTCCATCTGCTTCAGGAGAGAGGTGAATCAGGATCAGCGTGCTCAACTGTTTGAAAGAGCCTGTAAACTGAGTATCAATGGGAACAAGAGCACAGGACAATACATGTTAAAAAAACTCACAGATCTGCACTCCAGACACGAAATCCAGCTTTGTCTACTCTGAACATAAAACTATGAACAACCGTGCACTGGAGCAGTGACAGCTGGAGAAAGATCTCACCCCACTGTCCCCAGATGTAGAAAAGGAACATTATGCTACTTCTATCAGGAACCTTTGGAAGTGACCTCTGGTCTCAAAATTGCTAATGGGTCAGGGTAAGATTGATTTAAGTCACACGTATTTAAATCATTAGCTTCCATCACCATTTAAACTGAAAGAAACTTTGAATAAGTAATGCATTTTAACCTCCATTGCTTTTGTATCCTTTATTCAGCGTCTTTCTATAGATAATTAATGCATCTTTTTGTCAGGCCAGAAGAGAATCTGTTTCTATATACTAAGTCATCTTTTGTTGGTAACTGAATTTTGGTAGAAATTGGCACTCAATCAAAAGCCACACCAGAACATTTCAAAACTATACACTATTAGTTATACAGTACTATGTTTAATGTGCTGTAGGAAAAAGAAACAGGGATGGTTTCTTACTAAGAAATCATTGTAGTTTTAATTTTAAATGGATTTATTTAAAACCGGCACTGTTACCTGTGGTTAAAGAACTGAATATTTCTCATGATCAAGCTGTAAAAATGTAGAAACTGTCACTCTTAAATGCTTTTACCTCATTCTCTATATGCTCAAAAATAGAAGGCAAGTCTGCCTGCTTTTTCAGCTGCCAATTTTTCAATACTAAATAAAATAGAGAGAAGAACCAAAGGAATAATCTGAAATGAAAGCTATTGCTGGTTTAGGCTTTCAAAAACTGGTTTAGTCTTTCAGTAAGCATTGCTTCCAGCTGCTAAGTCTTCCACCAGTTTTTCCCTTGCCTTCTTTGCAGAAATTGCCAGGAAGTATCCACTCCTTGTATGTTTTCATTTAACTCATATTTTCAGAGATTACAGTCATGAAATATGTTGCAAAGATTTGGAATGGGGTTAGTTTTTCAAAAGAAGTTAAGCAGACTTGAATTAAACAGTATCTTCTTTCTCTCCTCTAGCTTAGAATGCTAATTAACAAGAGGCAGAAATCAGAGAGGACTCTCTTGGCAAACCATGAAGGAATTCTAGTCATTCTTTATGTTGCACTTATTCGAGTCCTGTGACTTTTCAAAAATAAAAACTATTTTCATTCTCCTCTTCATTTTAAAAAAAGCCCATCTCCAGTAGGAGCTGTGCTGAAAGGGCACAAAGATAACACAGCAGATGCTGTAAGGATTCACACTGCAGTAGCAATGGAACAATATCTCTTCATGCCATGGTCAAAATAGCAGCATGAAATGAGTATCACATGCAAATTCACCCCGCTATAACAAACGAGGAAAAATATTTCCATAAAAAGCAGCAACCTGGGAGTAACAGTAAAGGCATTAGTCCAGGCTGGTTCTTTAGACACTGTGGTCTGTTAGGCTCCTCCTTCACTGCCAGAACAGCACTGTTTCAGTTTGCTTAGATATTTTTGTCCCAGGTATAACTGTGATGATTTTGCAGTCCTACCTCACAAGTTCCTGTCTGTCCCTAGTAATAGGGACTTCTGAGGTGAGGTTACACAGGGGACCGCAAAGCTTGTACTGCCTAGTGAGAACAGAAGTAATGAAATAAATAATTTTTTGCCTAAAAAATTACACCTTTAACCATTGTTTTATGTTTAATTTTACTAGTTAAGGGATCTCACTTGCTTAACTTACATGTCTGATGTTAAAGGCTGTGGCTACAAGGAGCAGTTTAAAAGTTGGGATGACAGGTATGGTCAGAAACAGAGGGAGAAGAGGGAAAACTCCAACTGACTGTCCCATTATGCCATTATTAACCAAGAGAACACTGAAGGTTGCAATCACTCAGCATGTGTGAAACGAAAAAGGGGGGACATAGATGAAAGACTCTGTGGGTTTTTTCAAATAAAGAAAAATAATCAAAGTTGCATAAATAAAATTTCTATACCTAGCACAGCGAAGTAGCATTACTTAATAGAAAAGATGCTTACTTGTTTCACATTAATGGAAGGTGTAACACAATATTTCCTACAGTTAATCAATATGAAGTGATAAATTTACTTCACTTTTTTTTTGTGGAATGTTTCCTGAATTCACACATTATTGATCTTGAGATGCACCACTTCTTTCCCCTTACAAAAAAAAATGCTACCAGAATCACTCTGGCATACGTCCAGTACATTTCAGACACTAAATGATACCTCTGTGATGACCTCTAACACTCTTCTTCCCCTGGTCTATTTCTCTAAAAGTAGGTAGGGTAAGGCTTGCACCATCCTTAGCACTGAGAGAATGAGAGCAATTTCCCTTTACACAGTTTAAAATAGAAATACAAACCTTGCCAGAATGATTTGAAAGCACTGGCAGATGGATAAAATATTTCTGAATCTGCATCGTGTAACATTTGGCAGCTAGCATGAGTACTGAACAGCTGACTTTTATGCAATGACATTATTAATTATATCTTCCTTGCCAAACAAGCGCCGTAACTGAGCCTTTGCAGCAGTGTGTCATTAGGCAGCTCATGCATGTCTGCTGAGCTGCTCATACGGTAAGAGATGGAGCTGCCCTGTCCCAGGCCTACTAAAAACATCAGCCAAGCTCCCATCTGATTGCAAGAGCTACTATATATGGGCCAAAGACAGTGCAGCAACCAGAAGGCGGTGTGTTCCGCCCGTGTCGTTAGACATGGGACAACAGCCATTCCCAACATTACTCCTGGCTTGCCAAGACCACCAACAGCGCAAGACAGTCATTCATGCCTGCTGACTAATTTGCATAAAATTTGCTTGCAGGCTGAAATATCTTCATTATGGACATTTTCCATTCAAGGGGTTTTTGGGTTTTTTTGTTGTGTTTTTTTTTTTTTTTTTTTTTTTTTTTTTTTTTTTTTAACTGGAATCTGCAGAAGCATCTCAAAAGCCCCTGTATGCCTGAAGGCATATATTAACTGAGCTCAGATTTGCAGTGTGCAAAACTAACTCAATGAGAAGCCAGCTCTTGTTTCAGGAAACCGAAGAGCTGACAGAAGCCATCATGTCTCTAAACCTAACTGCCTTAAGCCTCAATTTTGTGCAAAAAACCATGATCCGTCTCACTTCAAGCCAACATAAGAAATATTGGATAGATGTATTAGATCAATGTATAAGTGTCTGCAGCACTTGTAATTCAAACAAAATACTCACATATTCTCTGTCCAAAATCCCAACAGTCACTCACACCAGCAGCCATGTAAATCTATCTCCCTTTGACTTCCCTGTTTCACACATCCAAGTTCTCAGCAGTTCTGCTGGCCCCTGGAACCTGGTTCCTGGTGTTTCACAGTTCTTCACACAGAAATTCCTGGGGGAATTTCATCTTGAATCTGATGATCTCCCTTCACTTCCACACTAACTCCCTCTTAGGCAGTCAAAAAAAAAACAGATGAGAAGCAGCACAGATTTGCTTCCTTCTCAGAGAGCATAAGTTCCTAGCCAGCATTTGCCTTGAGATCCTTTGGATCATACATAACCATGGTGGGGGGTTTGCTGTCCTACAATGACAAGACCTGGCACATTCAATTGTGAGCAGCTCCACAACTTCATAAACTTGACCAATTCTGACAGCAGCTTACCGAAACAGGCAAATGAATAAATTGGATTGATGCAATCTTCACAGAGCCCTGAAGTAATCAAAAAGTCACTGGTAAGTTTGCTTTTGAGCAGACCATACGCATACATCTTTAGATATTTAGAGCTTGTTTTGAAAATGCAGCAAAGTATTGACTACCACCACGGGGTGCTCATTTTCCTCTTGCTCTGAAAACTTATCCTGTTTATCAATGGGTTTCTTTATTTGTTTATAATTATATTCAAATATATGACAACATGTGTGACTTCACAAGCTCTCTTTTCCATGTATTTCATGGGTCATTCCCAGTACTGCATGGTAGCTTTAGCTCTGTCATCATAATATTAAAAATTCAAGTTGGAATAGGAACCAACATAAAACAGAAAATAAGAGCAGCATCTTGCATAACAGGACTGCAGAGGATACAGCGACTTCTGCCATTCACATGCCAGTTGTTACAGCTCTTGTATCTTCACAAAGAGAAACTGCATATACAGCACAAAGAAGAGCCTACCTTCTATTTCCAGAGAAGAAGCACTGAGAAGCAGAAATACCATGGCAGGGGGCAGAGAATGCCAGTTGTTTGCCAAAACACTGACATTGACCAAAACAGCAAGGGATGATCATCCATCCTATGTTGTGAACAAGGCTCCAGAGCCACTCCACACAGATGAGGTTTGCAGGCACCCCCTGAATAAAAAGCTAAACTGGCTCTAGACCTTCCACATAGCAGAAAGTGCCAGAAAAAAAGGTGGAAAGAGTGCACCATGACATCAATGACTTCTTACCTCTTGGAGTTTTTTAGTCAGAGGTGGACAACTGGAAATTCTGCAATACCCCAAAGTGACAATCCTGACCAAGGGAATGGGCAGGAGTGCTAAAGGAGCACTTGCCTTAGAGAGTTTCTCCAAGACTCTCACGTCTGAAATTTCCCTGCAGATACACTGAAGGCATGAATAATGGATCATATGGAAGCTGTTAAACTGTTCATGTCTAGGAAAGTGCCTCTGTTGAATGGACAATACTCTTTCAGGTGCTGAACTGACAGAACGTGAATTAAGACAATACAGTGATGGCTAATTATGTCCCTTCACACCACTCCAAGGTAAGGGGGATCTTGACTTCAAGGTTCAAAGGATTTGCCTGGGAAAGTTAGTTACATGGCCCTAGCCATAGGAATTTTATACTTTATTATCATGATTAAACTCTACCATCAAGACTCCTCTTTGGGAATGGGGCTGACAAGAGCTAGACCAGTCTCTGTTAATGGCTTTGCTGTGTTATAATTACATTTTTCATTTGCTATTTTGAAATTACATTCACCTGCTGTTGTAGTCTTGAAAAATACTGAAAAAAAGCAGCAGTACAGCTCTAAACAGAGTTCTTATTGCTTGGGTTCTTGCAAATATGTGACTTCACACATTTCTGGAACTCCTAAGTTCTGGAACTACTAAACCATAGTTTCAGTTTAGAAGGTGGAACAGAGTAATCTGATGGAGTGAATGAATGAATGAATGCACACACTATGCTGCTGTTAAACCTACTCCCCAGTTGCAAAGAAACAGCTATTTAGTCCTAGCTTAAGCAGTTTCCTACTTTGTCTTAGTCTGGGAATATTTAGGAAACCAAACCTAAAAAAAAACCCCTCTGATTCCAGCTGGATGGGGAAAAATCGGAGGCAGACTATTTAATCCTGACAATCCTGCAGCATTTTTATACAACACAAAATAGTCCTAAAATAGGAAGGCTGAACCAGACTCACAGAACACTTATGAGGTGGGGAGGCGGAGCAGGGGGAAGCATTAACACTTCATTGGTATTAATGATTCAAGTATAATATAGAAGTCCCAGCTTTCAAATTTCACGGGAAAAAATGGTTACTAAGCAAGGCCTTGATCACATCTTGAGACAGCATCTTAATGACCACTTTGGCAGACTCTTCATTACTCAAATGAAAATTTAAGAGTCACAAATAAGAACAGCATTCCTCATGCTGCAGCTCCTTTCCTTGCTGATACAGAAAGTGAAAATGTCAAGATTGTGCCGTCTCTTGTGGAAAAACAAAAAAAGACCTGTTAGCACAGCCTGCTGGTTTTCAAAACAACAGATAAAAAAAAAAACTTTACTTTTTTTTTTTCCTGAAGTATTTTTCCTTCTCCCCTTCTGCTGCCTCACGAAAGAAGCTGTAGAATATGATGAGGTCACCCCTCAGCCTTCTCGGCTCCAAGGTGACCAAACCAAATGACATCAGCTGCTTCTCCTAAGCCTTGCCCTTGAGACCATTCCACATCTTGTCTGTTCTCCTCCAGACACACCCTAAATAGTCTGAAGTCCTTCTTATACAAAGGCATCTAAAACAGCCCCCAGAACTCAAGGTGAGACCACCCCAGTGCAGAGCAGAGCAGGACAATCCCCTCCCTTGCCCAGCTGGCCATGCTGTGCCTGATGCACCCCAGGACACGCTTGGCCCTGCTGGCTGCCAGGGCACTGCTGACTCATGCTCCACTTGCCATCCACTCAGGCCCAAGGTCTTTCTTAGTCATGTTGCCATTCTTGCTCTGCCCAATTTCGAGCAACACAAAAAGAGCAGCGTAATTGCTGTGAAGAAATGCTACCCAAATGTCATGGCAGAGGCTATATAGCAATTACGTCAGGCACGCGGCACTCTTACCCTCAACTTGTCATTTGTCTCCTGACATGTCATATGACCTCAGAGAGTCAGTTCACAACCTGAGCTAGATGTATTGCCTTCTTTGACCTGTAAAACTAGATCTTTGAACTAGCAAAGCCTCTTCCTTATCACTCTATAAGGATGTTGACTGCCTCAAACATTTAATCTACTCCCTCAAGGCTGTAGAAAACCAAAGTAGAGATGTGGATAGGTGTGGGGATTTTTGAAGGAGTTTTGAATGAGTTAGAGATGGGACCTCTGAGTTTTTTAGGTGATGTGATTTATTTTTCCTATCTTCTACATAGGCAGGAAGAGTGAGTTTGGCTCACATCTTCACTGCATGGTTCACAAGGTAACAGGACCCCTAGTTACAAGACCTTTTAAGGATTTATTGACCAACAGAACACTGCCCAAAGGATATTTACATTTTGAAGTCTTTGTCATGTATGTAGCTTATTTTCTAGGCCTAGACATTTCAGACACACATGACAGACTTTCACACGCATGTATGGAGATGTGTGACAATGAAATCAAAAAGACTAGTTCACAAATAAGTTTAGAAAAGTGGATTTGAATGTACTTCCTTCCTAAAATAACCTTCTGCCAGCTTTCCCTGCATAAAGCACATCTGATCTCTGGTGTCAGACAAGCCTTAATTTAATCTGAAAGTTGAACCTAACGCTGTTTTCAAAGTGATTTAAAAACTTGACAGAATGGTCAGCCACATATGTCAAGTACTGGCACCTTCTGTTTATTCTTCGTTCCCATCCACTCACTCTATGCAGAAGAAAATCCAAGAGAATTTTCAGTGCACTGGTTGTACAATGATAGCACAGTCTAGGCTAGCTGCCTCTGGAACTGGTACAGGGGGCTCAAAGGAGGCAGCTGTAAAGCTAAACTGGCTCTAGATATGGGCTAGGAGGGCTTTGTAAGTGGACTTAGTGGCACCAACCAACAGTAACTTGGAGGTCTTTCATTCAACTTTATTGACCAGCATAGCTGTGGTTGGAAAATCCTTAAGAAAGACAACTTGCTGAACAAAAAGTCACATTTTTGTGCAGTAATAATGTTTCTTCCGCCTTGCCCCTCTGAATGAAACATTTTCTATGCTGTTTTCCAAATCCACTGTAAAGATTTCTCCATTCATTCTCAGCCCATGCAGAAATTTTTTGTGCACATGCTAAACCATGCACATGCCAGCAGGTGTAGAGCCATGCTTAAACTGAGACACCAGAGACAGCTCTCCCACTTTTCCATAACCTTTGCAAAATGGTAGAAACTGAAAAAGGCCACTAAGACTTCAAATTGAACAGCTGACACCACATAAAACATTGAAGGAACACAGTGGTCAGAAATGAAGCAGGGTTAGCAATCATAAATTAAATGTGCTGAATTTCTTTGTTTATGCATCACTTGTTCTGTGCTTCACAAGAGTTAGATCTGTCTAAGTACATTTACAAGTAGGCAGCTCAGGATTAATTTCTGGCTAAATGAATCCTTTCTTGGTGACAAGCTGTACGAGGTGATTTCTATGCTGCAGCAAAAAATTTTCAAAGGCTATTTCCTTCAAGGATTCCAGAAAAGTTTCTAGGGGAGGAGGGTTTCTTAGTTAATTTTCTAACATTCTTTGTAAGAAGGTGAAATCATAAAATCACAGAATGGGTTGCGTTGGAAGGGACCTTTCAAGACTGTCCAGTCCAACACCCATGTTTAAAATGTTTCAAGAAGCTTAAATATTTCTTTAATAAAAGTAGCAATGGCTTCCATTTAACATTATTGCAGTTGTTTCACTGATTCTGTTGGCAAAAATTCTTAAGGAACACTTTTATTAGAAAAAGACTAGTGTTCTTACTAATTAGTTTTTAAATCACTTTGAAAACAGCGTTAGGTTTAACTTTCGGATTAAATTAAGGCTTGTCTGACACCAGAGATCAGATGTGCTTTATGCAGGGAAAGCTGGCAGAAGGTTATTTTAGGAAGGAAGTACATTCAAATCCACTTTTCTAAACTTATTTGTGAACTAGTCTTTTTGATCTCATTGTCACACATCTCCATACATGCGTGTGAAAGTCTGTCATGTGTGTCTGAATTGTCTAGGCCTAGAAAATAAGCTACATACATGACAAAGACTTCAAAACATTTCATTCATATCTATCCTTATTTCCTCATAAAGAAAAATAAACTGGCACATTGTTTCCTGAACAGCAACAAACTACAGGTAAAACATTTAGATGTGACTATAATGGGAAAATTAAGTGATAAAAAGAGTCTAAGCATAAATGGTTTTCTTAAATAGAAAAGATAAAACTCTGGCTACAGGGGAATCAATATTATATCTTCTGCTGACTTAAGAGAATCACAGAAAGGAGGGATGGAAGTCAGGCTTCCCTATTTTCTTCATGATAAATGTTTCATAATAAAGATAGACATCACAAAACTCAGAGTAGAAGGAAGAGATGGTAAAAGGCATAAGGACCCCACCCTACCACTGGCAGCAGGATCCAAGCCATGCCACTGCCCCACTTCTGAAGCACACAGTTGGTTCCCATCATTAGTTGAACAGCTGTTTTACAATAAATAGATAAACTTTTGCTCACCACTTTCAGGAAAACATTTCTGGGGAGCCGTAAAAAGAAAAGAAAATCACTTTTATGCACCCAGCTTCATAAAATGTAGCTATCTATTTTCTTCAGGTTTTAGAGAGTGGAATGACCTTGCCCCTTGGCAGATTTTTGGCAAGAAAACCCAAGACAGAAATGCAATAATGTGCTCCAAAATCTTGACCTGATCTCTATTTAGCACATTTCTGACACCTATCAAAAGGGAAAAGTCACACATTACCTTTTTAGTGCAACAATTATCAGCAAGACTAAAGCAAAAGCAGCTAAACCCAGATATTTCAAATACAGAGATGGCAAAATAAGTACAGAATTGCTGATCTGGGTTTGTCATGATACGGGTGCCTAGCTGCACTCAAAGAATTTCAATCACTTTTGAAGTATGAAGCATTGCCAAGTATTAGCTCAGATGTGTTAAATACATTGTCAGGTGGCTATACCCTGGTTAAATATAATAGAAAGTGACCACACCTTTCCTACAGTTTGGAGCTTTGCAGCAAGAATGCAGAATGAATGAACTTTACACTATGCAACTGACAGAGAAAGAGAGCAACTGTTCCACTTAGAAAGTGTAACTGAAACAACAGAACCTAATATCTGATCCCTTTAGGCCCCGTAATAGCATCAAAAGCTACTATAAGTAATGTAGAAACATATTCTGCTACACACAAGGACAATTCTCTAAACTGCTTAGCCCATGTTTTAGTTTATATCTTCACCCCAGCCCGTCATTTTCACTTGTGTAACTTCTCCCTCTCAGGGCAGCTGATACCCTTCCATTCCCAATGTGGCTGTTTAGAATATTCAGGGAATCAAATTAAAATAGATACTCACATCAATAGTTTGGATTTTCTGGCCCTAAATGCTAGCCTCTGCCTAGAGGTGCTAAGATTGGTACAAGATTTGAGAGGACCTTATTTGCAGTTTCCTAATTTTAGATCTTCCCTGTGGGCTGTACAAGCAGCCAAGACAGAAGTAGGTCTTTGACCATGCCCTAGGTGACCATGCCCAAATCTATGGCTCTTTCTATGGGCAAAGATGTACAAAACAGCCCCAGAAACACCTTAGAAACACATTCTCTTTTTTTTTTCTTTTTTTTTCCTGGCAGCAAGATAGAAGAATGAAGATGTTCTACACAGCTATTCGCAAAATCCTCCCAACTTTTTTCTAGTCCCAAGTGAATTTCTAGTAACAACCTGACATCTACATGAAGAATCAACCAATGAAGTGAAACCAGAAAAAGCAAGTCTCTTGTTCCCTGACGAGCATTAGAGATTGCTTTCAGACAAATTACATTAAATTTTTCCTCACTTAGTGAATGACTAAAATGTACAACAAGAAGACAGAGAGAGTATACCAGCTGAGCTTTTCATGTTATTAGCACCTATAAATCTCAAGTTGTGCACAAGGCTAGTACTGTATCTATTAAAATATTCAATTTCGCAGTATAGATTTGATGAGAACTATCACCTCGCTTCTGGACAAGGGATCAGGAATCTTCACTGCTTCACACAATGCCTTTCTACCCCTCACAATAGGAATTACAGCACATGAATATAAATGCCATCCATCTCTGGTATGAACAGTTTCAATATTCAATCATTTTCACAAAAAAACCACAATTGCTTTTAAAGGGAACACAGCCTTCCGTGTCAAAATACTGGTAGCTTTGGGCATTCAGAATTTTGTATGAAATCAAAACAAACTCAAGGCAATCAGGTTTTTGGTAAATCAGTCCTGATGTGTTACTGGATGCAGGAACAAGAGAACAGGGTGACCTTTAAGACCTAGATTCTCTCCTCAGAGTAATGCTGGTTTGCTGGAGGGCCTGCAAGAAGTGATTTCATTGCCTGAAATTTGGTTTCTCCATTAATAAAATCGGTCTACAAGCATTTACCTTTTGTTGGAAGCACTTTTAAAACTCAGTCTTGCTATGTCCTGATTCTGTATTTGTACAGTAAGGACCTACCCGGGACTCAATGGTTCTACACCAATGAAAATCAAAGTAAGTATGATGATAGTAATCACTAGGAGAAGACTTAATCATGACAGTCATTGCTACTTGATTGTCAAAAACCAAGTGCCAACCACCTGAAATCTAGTAGTCTCTGCAAAGGTTTACCTTATGTTGCAGTATTAAAAATGAAACAGAATCAATTAATTCACTTCTAATGAGCGGGAAAGTTCTTCAAGATGATCTATCATCCACACAGCCACTAGGTCCAAACTTACTTAGTAGCTCCATACAGTGACAGTGAAGTTGTCCATATCCTGGTTTTCATTGGGAATTGGGCTGATCCCTCACCAAGGCTTTATACACAGAGGAAGATAAAAATTAGATGGCAATAGATTTGTTGCTAACAACCTGGGTTAGATTTAAAACTATGACCTGCTGCACAATGCTTTATGTATTATATATTTATATTTCCTGTGTCTCAAATATAAAAGAAAGTGGTACTTCTTCACCATAATATTCTTTTCTTGAATTGTACATCATTACCGAGACACACATCGCCCTTTACCACCGTATCCTCAGCCAGATGTCTGGCCCTATAAAAACACTCTGGAAACAGCAGCTAGCCAAGACATACATTGATAATGAACAATTTTTGTGTACATAACCAGATTGTATTAAAAGAAAAAAAGAAAACAAAACTGCACACCTCTAAGTAGTATGTGGATAATTTTAAGTCTCCAAGGCTTAATAGAGGACCAACAAACCACTCAGTTGGCTTATTACTGGTCTTCATTTTGCATTACTGGATGAAAAACCCAACCCAACTGGGTTTTGGTTGTACACCTGCAATCTTTTCCATAAAATTTAAGACATTGCAGAAATATCTGCAGATTAAACATTATTACAATAGGATAGTCCAAACACAAGTCAAGGAAACCCAACCAGCTGGTGTCCTTTTTCTGCCTCCTCTTTCACCCCTCTGTCCACACAGGCTTATACATACGTAATGAGTAAGCCATATGCTTTGTCAAGAAAGAAAAACAATGAAAAATTAATCCATCCCTTCATCTGTTTCATACATGCACAAGCAATGTGTGTGCACATAATTAAAAACTGACATTACACTTTCCATTTCAGTAGATCCACACGGATGACAGGAGATTGCCATTTCAAAGGTCAACGAAATTCTTAACCATAGGGCTAGGAACATTTCGATGTCTAACCATTAATTTCTTTTGTTAACATTTGCTTGACTAATCCATTGCAAATGTGCTGAGGAAAGTTCCCCTTTCTAATAGCTCCATATTTTCTCCTCAGCCAAGGAGAAAGTCAGAAGATTCCAGCATCTTCCAAGGCAATCAACAATAGCAAGCAACAACAGAGTCATTAGAGTCTTAGTTTGTCAAAGGTTAATGTCTTGTCAAAAGTTACGTCATGACATTTGGTTTTAAGAAGGAAAAGTAATCTCCATTTTTCACACTCTACCTATATAATAGAGAATGGAAGACAAGAGCAAAGAAGATTTTTATCAACTTTGCCAATCTCTCTGAATTCTTGCAGCTAAAGCTGCTTTTACAATAGTCCATTTTTACATCAATTGATTAGAAGTTACGTGATGGAAGTGATACATACCAGCTTTTGAAGAGCCTACAAAACTGAAAGCTCCAGTACAAGAATACTAGGATATTTTTTCTTAGTCACTTTATTGTCATTCTTCTTTTCATGAAATGATCAATTGGTGGCTCTTCTGTGAAGATACAATTCTTGCAATCCCAGCTGAGTTCACCCTGTTTCAATATCTGCAGGTACAGCTCACTAGACACCTTGCTAGTACATCCTTAGTTCTGTCTCTCAAACATCTAGTTTACATTAATCCAGCCACCAAAATTAAAGCTCCTTGCTCACCTCCCCTTGTGGAGCAACCATTGTTACTGTATTACATTAAAAATAAAAAAGAAGAAATGAAGAGCAAGAACAAAAAAAGATCATTAAGCCTTTACTGTTTGCATTTCAATAGGGAGAAGAGCAAGAGAGACCCTCAAAATGACTATACTTTGTTCAGTATTCTATTCCACTAAACTTTAGTAGCAAAACCTCTGGGCCATGCTTTCTCACAAAGGTATTCAGAGGATATTTATTCTCCCTTGTTCCATTAAGATCCCTCTTAATTAGCGTTATTTTAAAATATACACACAGGACCACTTGTATAAATTCAAGAGGATATCACGAGGCAAGTGTATGATACAGTGAAAGCATTGTTTCATAGTCAGTATGAGAATTCTGCTAGGAATGTCACCTTCATTTGTCCCTTGGTTAAAGTACAGTGGTGCTGTAGGCTGACAGTGCCTCAGTCGGCCATGGCATCTTCCTGTGTGAGGTAACTCTGTGTCACAGAAGCTGCACCACCACTGCTCGTAAGAAGGATTATGGAAACAGCTGTGGTCAAGTTTGCCCCTAACAGAAATTACTGGTGCCCAAGAAAACAAGAGGCTTTCCCTTTTTACTGTCAGCAGCACATGACTTAGCCAAGATCAGTGGCTGGAGTAGTCTGAGACTACCCCCCCCAGAGGACAGGCAAATCCAAGTAGGATCAGAAGCTACCAGGCCACGGAAGTGAGGTCGTACGGCAGTGTGAAAGCATGGGGTAAACTGCCGATCATACTCCTTATTCCAAGTTCAGCACCATCATTTCTAGGATTCTCTTACAGAAGAACTGCCACACTAGATCGAATGCTAAGTGCCCACATCAGTAGCTTGCCTTTGACAATCTGTGAAAACCAGACACATTCAAAGGAAGCCCAATAAGCAAAGCACAACCATGTAAATCAATTTAAGAATGTCAGCTGATGCCCTAGAGACAAAGGTCAGATTAAATCACAGCAAGTGAGATTTTTTTATGGCTTTGATATTTGACTAGTGGGTAGGCTTTTCACAGAGAAACCCAAAATATCCTTGAATCCTTTGTTGTTGGTATCATCCTATAGCAGTCAATTCCACAACCAAAGTATCACGGGAATTTTCAGCATCTGGTAATTTTTTGGGTTTCAAGCGACTTGCATATTGATTCTCTACATTTTATAGAACAAGATGAAGAGAAACTACAGATTCCCTTTTCTACCAAGTTTCATTATTTTGCATTCTGTTACAGTGTTATTTATTCAACTCCTGTCATTTCCTTATTCAACTTATTTCTATGACAAACTTAGTCTTCTAAGCAGTCTTCTCTGGCTCCTCATACTTCTTGTACCTCTTTGAAGTGAAGAACAGCACAGCAAGTTTTCCCTTCAATGCCAGAAGTCCGGGAAGTGAGAGTTTTTCACCCATTGTGTCCCCAACACAGCACAAAGACCAGCACATCACCTTGCTGTGACACGTTCTCAATCAACCATGAGCAGTTATGCCTGCAATGCAAATAACCTCTGCAATTCGCCACTCCAAAAGAACCAGAGAAAGACAACACATTTGCTTTGAGCATAGACAAGTGATCTCTAGCAGTTTTAAAAGTCCAGCAGCTTAAAAAAAAACCCCAAACAATTATGAGGCTAATCCACACCAAAATGATATCACAGGCTGTTTTCTGCTCTTTTCATGAAGTAAAGCTGCTTGGCTTCATTTGCTGACATCCACTGAAATACGGAGAACTTTTTCAAGGAATTGGACATTTTTATATCAAGGTCATGTGACTGCCTCCCTGCTGAAGCCCATATATCAAAGCAGGCAGCTGCTAGCCTGAAAGCACAGCACAGCATCTATTTTCACACAGGAATTACTGTGTCGCTTGGCAGAATTCTGTTCTATATTCAGGGGGTGACATAAACCCACAGCAATGAACCCTGGAAGCTCTGGAAGCTGAGTCTCCCTCTCTCTCTCCTCTGCACTGCACTCAGAGGTGAAATACCAGCAAAACGAAACCTGTCCTGTGCCAGGGAACTGTATGCTGATCAAGCATTCTCTCAGTCCTTCTTGGTCCTTTACTCCAGTAAGGAAAGCCTGAGCTCAGCTTCATTAATAATTCAAACTAGATATGCATAAATTATGTTCATGGCAATTATGGAGAGGTTAAGCTGAACAAATTGAGAAATAATCCTGTAGCAATACATATTTCAAAATGCCATACTCTAAAATACTACTCTGTGCTAACATACCGTATGTTACTGTTTAATGATTCTATCCAAGCTACAAACTTTTAAAAAGATTAAAACAAATTTATATCTCAATTCTAAACTGTCATGAGTCACAGAGATAAAGAAAAAAAAAATCACATCTGTTTTGCAAAGAAAAAAGAGGTTTTGGCTTTTCTCATCATTTATTTAAAAATTACACCCATCTCATAAAAATGTACCTTTAAAATTGGGATATTGCCAAGAAGCTTAGGCTTAACATTCAATCTAGTAATAAAACTGACAGATTGAAGGAGAGGACAGAAATGAATTAAAGTGAACTACAATAAAGACAAATGGGAAACGATTCACAGTGATTATGCCTTTTTAATGCACAAAAACAGAAGAAGGGTTAACTGGCTTGGCAGATGTTCCACACAGACAGATCTTATTGGCCAGACTGGGACTAAATTGAATACTGAATTTGAATGCTGAGATGATAATCTTCCCAAAATGGAAAATGGCAGTGTGGCACAGCAATCTCAGCTGATGACACATGTACAAAGTTTATTCATTTATTCAAACATAAATCAATGTATCAGGCTAGATTTTTTTTTTTTAAGTTTAAGGGAAATGTGTGACAAATTGTTTTTCATTTCCTCTTTAGCAACCAAAAGCTAGAGGGCTTCTTGCTCTGACAGCCTGTTCACTAGCCAACATAAGCTGTGGCTGCAGACTGATAGCTCAGCTTCCCAAATCCTGGAGCCAAAGTGCCTCCCTAGGCATTCACGGCTGGAAATCTCAGCAAATATTTTACTTAAAAATCCATAGATGTGAAAATCAATTCAGCAGAGCAACTAAGCTTACACTTATTTATTGTACGAGTCTCTGTATACTCCATTTGCCCTGACCTTTCACAACTAATTTATGTATTATTCACTTTCTAGTCTTCATGTTTTGCCTTTCTTAATGAAATGTGGCAAAACACCTGCATTTAGAAATTCATATTTTCATTTCTTTTTCCTTAAGGAAGTTTTTCTCTCTTTAAATTAACTCCATGCTGAGTAATGCCAGTGAATGTGGGGCTACAATAACACAACAAATTTAGAAAGGAGAGATGATATATGCACAGCTGAGAGGTCTATTCAGAACATGGAAGGCTTACTAAAAAAGAGAAGGGAAAATCTCATTTACCCATTAGTCAATAGAAACAGAATTAGGAATCCAGTTTGATCAGGCTGCAGCAGAGGAGTTAAATTTAAGCTTTATTTTGTCCTACAGAGGTGAAGAAAAAGGAAATAATAGCAAGTTCTATGAAATAAGTGGTAGCCTTATTCTATGAAATGAGTGCTAGAAAACTTCTGAGCCATGATGACCTTGGTGACCTCAGAATGAAAGAATTCTGTCATTCTGCAAAATGTGGGGGGGGGAATTGAGTATCAGTGGTTAATAATTAAGTTTGAGTGTTGGGCACTTTTTGAGACATCTGTTTTTCCTTAGTGGTCTTTTTTGACAGACAAAAAAAATCTTAACCAACCAAACCCTAAGCTAAGAATCCAGGATGCAAAAAACTCCAAAGCTTTAGAAGGATTGGAATGCGTGGTCTCTTGCTCATATCCTTGGGTATCCTTGGATATCCAGTTAACTTTCAGCCAAAATTCAAGTGCTCAGCCAAAACATTTTCCCAAGCTTTTAACTAATTCTATTGCCTGCTTTGGTCACCAGGGAGGAGAATGAGGGAGAAAGACACAATAGCAGAGGACTCTGTACCTGACTGTCTCCTATCTCCTCACCCCATTGATGTCTCACCCTTATCTCAGCATGGTAAACACTGTTCACTAAAGGAGGGGAGCAGGACAAAAGAAAAAAGCATCTTTCAGCCTTTCTGGAAGCAGCCTGTACAAGCCATTCATTTCAGCTTTGCCCAGGATTGTCTTTCACTTCCCAAAGCCCTTTTCTGATGGTCTTCAGGTTAGTGCTGATGGTTTACTCAACTTGTGGCTGCACTGGCACATGTTAAAAGCCACCAGTGGACTCTGACATTTCAGCCTCTCCTCTGTCTTCACTATTGGAATGTGGTCACCTGCACAGCTGCCCCACTTAACAGTGACAGGGAAAACACTCTGTTTCACCTGTTTCCTGTCTTTCCAAAGTTGTAATTAGACAGACAACATACTCCATGTTTTGCTGGCACTCTGTTTGCTCACCCCCAAGCAGTGTAGGAACACAGCAATGACTGCAATTAAACCTTTTCAGCAGCTGTAGAGGACACAACATTATCATCCACTTTGTAAAAACAGTCCAATTTCTTTCTCTGCACACCAGCAAACTTCTGCCTTTTAGATAGAAGCTTCAGAAGTTCTTTACCATAGGGTTTAAATTACATGTGAATTATTCCCAACGAGCAGCAATGACAGGAAAAGTCCCTTGCAGACTCTTTTTCCTCCCATTAAGAGAGTCAAAGGGACATGCTTTAATAAAGACAGCTTTTCTAGTTAAATTCCTGTGAATTATTTATGCTCGTCTCAGATGTTTAGGTGCACACCCAGCCCTTAGATTACACATGTGCATTATCAGCAAGAAATGGAGAATCATTCCTGTAGGGAACTGGAATTACAGCAGAGTCTAGTCAAGAAGAAAATGTAGAGCCAGACAACTACTGCTCTCCCCCCTGCAGTGTTCACATTTGGAGTTTGCCTGCAATACAAAATATAGTTTGTACATAAACCAGAATTTATGCACACAATTGTCATCATAATTCTACACCTAAAGTCATACTAGACATATGAACACAGACTCTCTAGGCACAAAGCCCTCTCTTTCACATAAATGACCTTGCTTTCCTATAAAAACATAAGGAGTTCTACATTTGATTTTCTACCTGGTCATTTTTCCATTCATCTTGAATAAGTAGGTACTAATGATGTTCTAAGCAATAAATTTGTGCCCTTTGAAAGAAAAGTAATTCTAGGTATAGTGTCTTATACTGTATTTCTCTCTGTGCATCTGACTTGGACAAAGGCAGGAGTGCTGTCTTCCTCTAGATATACATCACCAACACTGGCACAGCAAGTATAGAGTTCAGCAATTATACCAAAATACCACACCTTTTGTATCAAACCAATAGTGAACACTGCTGGTAGGACTGTAAAAGGAAACAATATGTGCAGAGAATTACAAATTGAAGAAGGGAGAGAGCAGCTAAAGGAAACACTGGGAATAGGCTAAGCTCTCTCAGGCTGCAGCTGGCTTGACACAAGGAAAGAACAGCCAAATCTGGCCCCTTCATGCCAGAAAGCATCCCAAGCTGTGAACAAATCAGCCAACTACAGATGACAGCACACAGACAGGGGTACAGAAAAACAGTTCACTAAAAACACAGCTTTTA
Organism: Haemorhous mexicanus; assembly: GCF_027477595.1. Classification (NCBI taxonomy): domain Eukaryota; kingdom Metazoa; phylum Chordata; class Aves; order Passeriformes; family Fringillidae; genus Haemorhous; species Haemorhous mexicanus. The sequence continues at coordinate 33,314,419 of NC_082342.1, forward strand.
CAAGTACCTGAGCCAACTGACAAAATTGTGAAGGAGTCTGGGGGCTTGAAGCAGAGCTGTGAGACACCTGAACTGTGAAGCTAACATGAGTCACAATCCAGCAATCACTCATCCCTTCCCAGCTTTTCAGTTCAAAAGCCAACTAAAAGCTGAAATGAAAAGTGGTTGTATTCAAACCATCAAAGCAATGATAAAGTATTGAGGATGCTGTGTGCACCTATAGTCCATGGCAGGGGTTTCTTTCTTATTAAGCTTTATGAGGGCAGAAGAAAGAGATGTGTTTGATGTTTCCAGTAAGAAAATGTAACCTAAAGGAATGCCAGCCTCTCCAAATTATTTCCTGGAGGAGCAACCTCAAGAAAACAATGTGAAAAGGATCACGTTGACTCCTTCACTTCTCCTTCCATATTCTCAGCTTCTTCCCAACCCCTTCCTCTTCTTCCTCCTCCTATTTTCCCTCCTCTTTTCTTTTAAACCCCCCAAACCTGCTACTGCAGTCCTCCTACCACCTTATTATGTTTTTTACTGCTCTCTGGCACTCAACTTTTTCCATGTCCCTTTCTGAACACTTCACTACAAGCATGTTGCCTCACTGCTCTGTCCCCTCAGCACACGTTATGTGACTGCTTTGCACAAGAGAGAATGAAACTGCCTGTCTTATTACTGAGATAACTAGCAAGTACACAGGTACATGGGCTGTTAACAACTCTCAGACAGGGCAGAGGAGATCCCAAGTGCCAGGTCAAGGAAAGGGAAGGGAATTGCCACTAGGGAGACGACAACTCTGCCCTGGACAGAAAGGCTCCCTTGTGTCCCTCACCACAAAGCTGGAGTTCCTTTGAGAGCTACCGAACACATCCGTGCTCTTCCCATAGTTACGGTGAGTGTTCTTTAGCTGCTTTTATTCACTGGAGTTAGGAAAACGTGTTGCAACAGCTGCACTGGTAGAATAACCAGAACATAAATACTGTCAGTGTTTAGCAAGGGTGAAATTGAGCCACCTTGGACGAACAGAGCTGAAGCAGAGTTCTACATGCACACTGAATCATGAGAACTATTTAATTCTGAAGTGTGACATACCACAGAGGGATTATTTTCTCTTCACCCACAAAGAAATAGTCTGAAACCTTATCTCTAAGAACAGTCTTTTACATGCAGATAATGTTAAATGAGAACTTCCCATACTGGTACTAGGAAAGGGGCAAAACACCTGGAAAGCTGCTGCATACTGTCATGAACTAAAAAATATTTGCCACAAATACTAAAAATAAAAATACTTCTTTTATGATGCTAATACATTTCACATGTATATCTCTCCCCAGTCTTTGATATGCTATCAACACTCTATGGCACCAAAAGCTAAAAACAGAAAAAAAAAAAAAGTAACTGAAAAAAAAGCCTTATACAACAACCTAGAGAGAGCTACTAAGGAGGAGTAAGAGGTTCATATGGAACCTGTAATTTTAATAGCTAATTATTTTCTCCGTTTTCAAACTCCAATATGCATAGAAGACATTTACAGTTCATAAACACGATTAAAGAGATTTTCTCAAAATTCATAGCTGTCACAGATGGCAACAGTTATACCTTTCAGCCCAACTGCAACAGCTGGCTGTGTGAACTACAAACAGCTGGATGGAATCCACTTTCAAGGCAAGCAGTAAAAACTACGGACAACCATACTACTGGTTTCTGACAATCAAAAAGAATGTCAAGGAAAACATAAATCAGAACAAAGCATAACTGAACTAGTTCAAAATCTACCTTCTGAAGAGCTTCAGTCTACCATCTCAAAAAGCCGCCATAAAATAGCATTTATAGAGTAGACAGAAACACACTTGTGCAGGACATACAGCACTAGTGCATTCAGTTATGTATCTGGGAGGAAGATCACTCAGAATAAACTGCATCTGGGTCCATCACACCCAGCAAGAGTTATAGAGCTCTACAAGATTTAATCTTATTATAAGAAGGTATATTTGCTGTAATTAATGATGTTATTTTAATGTATTTGACTTCTGTCCTAACATCAGCAAATTAGATTTCAAGATAAAATAAGTTCTAACATCGATTCAACTTGAGTACTAATATTCCTTTAGTCATTAGAGATAATAACTCATTACACCAGACAACAGAAACATGTTCATCAGGTCATTAAAAAATCAATTTGTAATACATCTCCTATGACCACATCCTATGTAAGTTAAGTACTACAATCACAAGGTAAGAAGAGAGATAAAATGAAATTCATCAAGTGCTCTGCTTTGTGCTGGAGCAGTTTTGGGTGCCTCATTACATGAAAAGTGTAAAATGTCCAAAAGAGAGCCATCCTCAGAGGGAGAAGGGTCTGGAGGTGAAAGCATGTGAGGAGAGGCTGAGGTCACTTGGTCTGCTCAGCCTGGAGAAGAGGAGACTGAGGGGAGACCTCACTGCAGTCTGCAACTTCCTCGGGCTGAGGGGAAGCAGAGCAGCAGGCACTGATCTCTTCCCTGTGCTGACCAGTGACAGGACTCAAGGGAATGGCCTGAAGCTGAGTCAGGGGAGGTTAAAGTTGGGTATCAGAAGAAGGTTCTTCACCCAGAGGGTGTTTGGGCACTGGAAGAGGCTCCCCAGGAAAGTGGTCACAACACCAAGCCTGACAGAGCTCAAAAAGTGTTTGAACCACACTGTTGGGTGCATGGTGTGACTCTTGGAGTGTCCCGTGCAGGAGCTGGACTTGATCCTTGTGGGTCCCTTGCAGCTCAGGATACTCTGTGGTTCTAAGGACCATCTCTGACACTCACCCGTTCTTCACTATTTCCTAAACATTGCATTAAAATAAATAAATAAATAACCACTGAAATGCAATGTGCATTAGACTTTCGTACTCTGGAGTAAGGGTGCATTTCTCATGCTACTCTGCTCCCATTATAAGCAGGATTTGTCTAAGTTATCAGATAATTATTCAGCCAGCAAATTCGACTGCCTCTGGCAATGGCAAATCATATCCAGTTGAATATGAGCATATCCCTCAGTGTGCAAAATTATCCCTAGCTGAAAAGCAGAGTAGTTAGAAAACATGCATTTGACAAGAAAACTCCAAACTTCTTTATCTTTGAAAGATGTTCATTAATAAATTCCAGAAGAAGATTTCTCTTATCAAAGAAAGATTGTGTATGACATATCTGAGCATAAAAGAAGGAATCTTATCCTGTACATCCTTAATTAGGATAATGAAGCCTTTGGGTTCTGTGGGACCACCTCTGCAAATAAAGACTCCTCAGGCAAAATGCAGGAATAAGTCCCACTCTCAGAAGTCAACTGTTTTCTTACATAACTCATATTGGTGAACTTCACAGGAAGGTCATAAAAAATCCTCAGTAACTCTACAGGCAGCTGAATTTCAAGAATACTGGGGGCCAGACCAGCTATTAACTCAGGACAACATTACTGCAATACCAACTGTTAATTTAATGCCTGCTTCCTGTAAAAAAGAGACACTATTTTACTTTATTTGTTTCCCTTACAATGCAGACTGCTTTCACAACAGTAAGAACTGCAGAACTCTTTATCCAAGAAGGATTTCTAGTGTACAAGACTATCCCCATATGTTGAATCCCTGTAGAATCGACTGCATTGTAACTAAAAAATGCATTGTGCTTCCTACTGGACAGTGACAAGGGATATTTGCAGTGATAGGATGTGTGGGAATTGTTCAAAGCTGCCTCTTGGGAGGCTCGGAATGGACATCAGGAAGCATGATTTTACCAAGAGGGTGGTCAGACACTGGAACAGCCTTCCTGCAGAAGGTGGCCAATGCCTCAAGCCCATCAGTGTTTGAGAGGCAATTTGGGAAATGTCCTCAACAACCTGCTCTAACTTCAGGTCAGTCCTGCAATGGTCAGGCAGTCAGAATAGGTTGCTATAGGTCCATTCCAACTGAAACATGGGCTGGAATCCTATGTCTGCTTTTTTCCCATGTGCCCCATTTCCCATTCTGGAGTTACTCCAGACAAGCAGAAAAAGAGCTGTAGTGGAAAATGCAGTGCACCTCCAAATGGCTGCCAACAGGCCTGCTGCCCCTGCTCCGGGCCACTGGGCACTTTGCCTCAGATCCACACAGCTCCGTGTCTCCTGAGTGCACTTGCAGTGTGCAATAACCTGAAACATGACAAGTCTCCAAATACAGAAGAGCACTTAGAGGACTCATAACTCCAAAATGATTCAGTTTAGGCCTAAGACCACACACCTTTATAGTGTTACTTTCTGTTTCATAACATGAACTTTAAGTGCACATTTTACAAATTTCTCCAGAACGGGATTAAAATTTCCTTTTCCCAGATGATCCCTCTGAACAGTAAAGCCAGGCTACATACTAAATATGGAAGTTAGAGGTAATGTATGGTATGAAAGCTGTGAAATAGATTTGCCATTCCAAATAGATTATTTCAGGTACAACATGTAAGATAACCTGCTGAATAAAACAAGTCTGACTGAGCCCAAATAATGCCACGCTGTTCTTATCCAAATCGGAAGCACGACAATTTAAGCCATTTATTATCAGCCCATTAGCTTGAATTTAACTGATATGGGCATGCTCATCATTTTACAAGTGACTATTTTACATTGATTATGCAATCAATGAAAGATTTTTTGTGATTCAGAGGAATAATCTACAGTCTATACACTGAAGAAAAACCAGAAACTCAGAGGCGATCAATGCCCAGATAAAAGGATTACATTTAGCTAAAGATGTACCTATACCTCAGTGTACCTGACACACAGAAATACTAATCATGCTCAGGTCTGATGAACAGAAATGCTGAAAATGATTTTACGCGCAGAAGTAACAAGCAGGACTTGGAATGCACAGATGCTTGCTATGGCTCTCTGAAAGACTAGTTAATAAAAGGGTAGTTACCAAACTACCCAAGGAATATTTGCATGTCATTAAAATCCCTGTATCTTAGGAAGAGTACTGCTGCAGAAACAAGGAATTGAGATTTACTTCATTTTGTGAATCTGTGTTGAGAAAGTTGATTATTCAGATGTGGCATTTACAGGTATGACAAACAAAAAGCAGCAAAATACTGGTGATGAAACAGACCGAACAGAACGTAACAGATTGACATCAATAATCAATTTCAGATGGTACCTAGTTTAATCATAAGTTGAAATACAGACAATATTTCTATACTCTATAAATAAATGCACCTTAAACAAGGCTGAGTAAATTCACTTGCTTTTGACCAAGATCCTTTCTCTTCTCTGTCACCAAAAAATATTTCCTTTTTAATAAGGCTGCACTTTCTAAAACTAAATTACTTTCTCATTCTCTGCAGTGCAGAGCAGGATAGAAGCAAGACAGAAGAAATGAAGAGCAAATGATGGACTTGTAAGCACGGAGATGATATCAGCACTGGCAAAAGACACACCTGAAGAACAGATGGGTCTTTCAAGCCACTGGTGACAGATGGAAGTAACCAAGAACATCAGACAGGCCTGACGGCATCTTTCAAACAGAGTAAATTAAAAAGTTTCTGATTAAGTTTCCTACTTGGACTTCTCTTTTTTTTTCTTTTTTTTTCTTTTTTTATAATAAAAACTATAATTAAAATCCAGGAATCCTTTTATTAATTACTGATCTTTCAAACATTCCTTCAGAGCTGTCTGAAGTATAGCAGGAAGGAATGAAGCCACATTCCATTCAGAACACCTGCATGCACAGAGAATGTTTTCACACAATTCTTATCTTGCTTTCAGGGTTTTTTTAATGTCCCTGCACAACCTGCCAATTTTAAGTGTGTTTACTGTTTGTCACTTTTTATTCTCAGTTCAAAATTTTTGCTGGGGCGATGTTTCAGTTGATAATTACACACTAAAACAAAATCCCTGGGCCAACAGCACGCCATTATTTACACAGAAAGATGCACATTCCTCTCAAAAACATTATAATTTTCCATGGCAAATCAACCTCCCCTTCCTCCCATACTCAGCAAAAGTACCACTGACTTATCTCTAGACATGTTACCTTTATTAACCAATAAAATCCCTCCTTACTTTGCTCTCCCTCCTCTGAAGTAACACAGGGGCACAAAATGGGGATTGCATCTTTTAAAGGAAAAGCAATCATTATTGACTGCCATGCTTTGCATTCTGCTCTGTGTTTTCCCTGCACATTATTAGAGATGGGAAGCTGGCAGGCCAAGTGGAATGGTTCTCTAGGCGAGATCCAATCCTGAAAGCTGAAATAAAACTGGACACTAGATAAAGAGACTGCACATCAACTGTGAAGATCATGTTTGAATTTTCAGTTTATCTGGGTAATGAGAGCCAACTCATTTCACGGCAGAAGTTGCAGACTTAGTAAGTAATTTAATATTATTTTTTATCTCTACGTTTAGGATACTATCCAAAACCTCCCAAACTTCACAGCTTCTACAAAACATGATGTCCTGGGGAAAGGACAGATGTATCAGATGATGTTCTAGAAGCAAAAGCAGATGGAACAACAAAGCAATAAATGTATTTTCATGGATATAGTTCACAGAGTCAGAAGGGGGAGGGGGAACTGTATCAATATTGAGACTATATAACCAGTTAATGGGAAGCATTTTCTCTAAACAGGATGTTTTCCAAAATTTTCCCCAGAAACAGGTATCCTCACTGAAAGTGCCTGAGCAGGCTGTCACTGCAACAATGTCATTAACAAGCATGTAAAACATAAAAAGCCAATGTTGTAATTTATAGCTTAAGAGCAATATTGCTACTGCTGATCTGGGATGATGCCTGCTTCCTATAACCTTCAGCACCATCGTATCCAGCTCCATCCTTAGAGAGATAAACCAGCAATGGGTGTAGGACAGATTTAGCACTTTAAAATAATCTTATTCTTTCAATTTTACAGTCCTATTTGCCTGGCAGAATGCCACCAGAGTATGCAATTTAATACAGTCATTGCTGTCACAAGACGTACGAGATTGCTCTATCCATGGACTGTCTTCTATATATAACTGATAAGAGCTTGCATAATTAAGGTTGCATTTAGAAGTCTCAGCTATGTAACTAACAGCTCTTTGCAGTGTGCTTTCATTATACATGAAACTCAAGCTTCCCTCACAACAGTAGTTTTTCTTCTCCAAGAATATTTTGTTGTTGTATTTACAATGATCCTCAATGTTAACAAGGCCTCTAGATTTAAAACCCGGTGTAATTTCTTTGAACTTTTAATATTAAACTGCAGATGTTTTCTTCATATAGAAGAGAAACAGAATTCTGTGTGAGTGCTGAACAAGGAAAAGTCTGGGTATTACTGTTATTACATCCTGGATTGTGAAGCAGCTGGAGACTCCGTTGCCTGAGACTCATCGAGGAGTCCATCTCACTTCCTACACAGCGCAAAAAGAAGCCATCAAAAGGAGGAATACCTGGTAAGCTACCAGTAAAATGTAGATTTTGTGCACAGTTGTGGTACCTTTACTCCCAGAAGAAACCAAATGCATCTAAATGTGACAGAAGACTCTCTTCCCAGACAGTAAGAAAGTGCTCATAAGAACAAATTTTGAGATGACAAATATAGGAGGTACAACTGCAACTTTTGCCTACATTTCAGAGAGCATTCTCCATCAAAGGAACTCTGGTTTGTCTGCTTCAGTTGTGCACTTGGGCAGCAATGCACAAAATGACACAAAGCTCTTTCGAACCATGAAAGCTAAACAGACTCAATTAACTTATAACCTCAGCTTTAGAACAGTCCAATTTTCTTCTTCCTTGGCACAAGACAATGAAAACAAGTTAGGTATTAAACGTTCAGTACATCTCTTACAATCAGTGTTGTACAATCAGTTTCCAATCACAGTACCTTTGCAGGAGAAACAGGCCATTTATCAGGTGATTAAGTGATTCACTAAAGGTACCTGTTTAATTAGAAATAACAGTTGCAGGGTCTGAGGCATGATACAGCTTTACCATTACCCAAGACTCTCTTGAATTTCTATTCAGCAGTATTTATTCTTCTGTTGTTTCTAAGAAGTTGGCAATAAGCACAAAAAATACCCTGAAAATGAGCACTTGGTCTTCTAGTAAACTTCTGCAGTTACTGGAAGAGAATTCAGCTCACTGGTTCTGCTTGATAGAGCATTAGAGTTATGCAAGGGTTTCACTTCCAGCGGCTTTCATGACAAATTTTGGACAGGTTCTACTTTGCTCATTTTATTTAAATGTTAGGAATAGTCTATGAACCTCAGACAAGCGTGGGCTATTTTGACCCTATACATATTCAAAGCACTTGGAATTCAAGTGAATTGAATTCTCCATTGTGCAACTCTATTGTGCAAGAGCCAGTAAGACAGAGTTCTTCTTTTGTTTCTTTCCCCGTTCCCAGAGGTAAAAATGCAGTCTGAGTGTATAGTAATAACCCCTGTAAGAAATTTGTGACTGTTGTCCAACCCCTCAGCTTTCCCTCCCTATAGCATAAATTCCTACCATCACAGAAATTAAAATACTCAATTAAAAATTAAATATTAAAATACTTAGAATAATATTAGAAGAGCACACAACACACTGTACCTTACAGCTGACTTTCAACTGATGTGAGTACGTGCAGAGACTTTAAAAAGATGTTACAATGAGACATCTGTTGTGAGTACCCAGGTAAACTCATCTGTAGGTAGTGTAACTTGCATTTATTTATCAATCTAGATACTTATATGGCTCCCTCACTGTGTTACTAAGGCATTTCACAGGTAGCAATGAATTTTCCCAGGAAATACCCTTGCAAAAGAAGCACGATTATCTCCAGTGAGAGATGAAGGACAGATATACAAAGGAACAGAGTGCACTGCTGAAGGTCAGTCTGAAATAACCATTGAAAGTCTATGAAACAACAATAATCAAACCAGAAATCTCTCAAAATCACAGACTGGCTGTGACTCCTCTCATACATGTCTTTCCTCTCATAGTGTTTGGCTGAGCAAAAGTCAAAAAGAAACAGCAACACAGACTTTTGTGTCTCAGGCTTGAGACAATATTATTCCCTCCGACTGAAATAAAAATAAAATGTTAAGAACGCTGAGATTTTCTGTCTCATGCAACTGCAAATACCTTAGTGTGCATTTATCCCCAATATTCACAGCAAAATGCTTATATGATCATTATCCTACCAATCCCTACTGCTGCTAGTGGTGGCTGTGAGAGATGAGTAACAGAGGCTATTTTCATCATGCAGAAATAATTCTGCAGCAGCTCATACTGAGTTTATAGCATTCAGGAGCAAAGACAACATGAGTCTACAATTCAGGAGTTTGTTAAGAGTCCTTGCCCTGAATGATCAATTTTCATCAGCTTTAAATCCAGGCTGGGTGCATGTCAAACCTTGCTGCTTCCTAGCAAAATCTATGCAAGATTATTTGAAGAAACATAGGGATGAGAGGAATTCAAAGCTAATAAAGCAGTCGTACACCTAAAATAATTACTTTTATTTTTCTCTTTGGGTTTGTTTGTTTGTTTGTTTGAGAGGGTTGGAAATCAATTATAATAAAAGGAGTATGTTTTCCTACAAAGCATTACTTGCTTTTAGCCTCTGACCTTCACAGCAGCATAATGCTAATCCTTCCTGGTTTTCATCCTAGACTCCTAGGAAAAAACCCAATGCTCATATTAGAAATTCCCCCACTACAAACAGCCTGATAACCCTAGGAATGACATTGCTAAATTAGAGTATTTATAGCTTGGTTTTGATGGGTGTCTCTTTGGGACCATAAAACACAGACTTCATGGGCTTGTAATGCTCCTAGCGCTGCAAAACTACCAGGAAGCTTAGAGGTGTGAATTGACTATAAAAGCAAAGCAGACAGAAGCACAGATTTAGGCCCAGAAAGGAGCTTCCTCAAAGCAGGAATTCTAGGACCTATGGGAGTAATTTGATTATTCTGTAATGCTGTCCACTCACAAGGAGCACATGGTCATTTCTGAATAACAACGTCCATACTTGCGTACAGACCCAGATGCCTAGCATTTTCTTGGAGAGTGTGAGAGCTTTTTTATATTTTTCGTGCTTGGTACTAAAGACATTTAGTTTGATCCAATCTACCAGAGTGTTTTATGGCTTACCCATGTGGAGGGCAGGTCTATGAATGTGTGCTGAACAAGTCTTTCTGCACCGCAACACATCCCATGTTGCCTGAACAAATCTAATGGACTTTCTCTGTCCTGAGTTCTTACCCCATCATCAAGCCTGAGAAAAAAGTGGGTTCACCCTGTCCATACCAGATCTGTCATTAGAAGGACTGTAGAAACAGCACAGATGTGCCTACAACTTGTAGGATGAAGAAAAAAGAATGTCATTTAAGAATTTGTGAGCTCCCAGCAACACACATGACAGCTAGCTGTGAGCAGCACTTCTCAGGTGCACTGCTTCCCTTGAAGCAGCTCATTAATGATCAGAGGCACACTTAATGGGTTTGAAGCAGCACAGGCTGGGGATGACATAGCTCAGGCTGTCCTTGGGAAGACAGAGATTCAAGAAGTAGCATTTAGTCTTCCTCTTTCCCCATCCGACAGAACATCTTGAAAAAAATTCTAATTCATAATGGCAAAAAATCATCAGGACACCTCCATATCACACGAAGGAGAAATCAGCTTATGCAGGAGCTGCACCATAGCACAGTCAGTGTGTGATCCTCTCATACCCTTGACAGTATTGTAACCAGCCATTAAAGCCACCCAGCCAACCCTTCCTGATAGCTCACAAATCACCACCACAATTCCAACATCTGTCGTTGAGACAGCACGTGAAACTAATGGGAGCACTGAGATTAGAACATGGTACTTCTCTGGGTCTTTCCTGTGCCAGAGCAGGCTTAAAAGGACATACATAAACTCCCTGAATGAAAACTAGACAGGTCAAAAAAGGACTTTATCTTACACAGATGACAAAAATAATTCAGCTTGAAAATATGGCAGCTGTAAGGAAAACCAATACATCATCCCAGCAATCTTTCCATCAGGATATTGTGCCTTACCAAAGTACATCATATTTAACTATTTCTGTATGGAACAGAGCATCATCTGCTGATTCCTGCAGCAAACAGCCTCCCTTTAGGGTCACCCAGTTGAGCCTCCACCATGCCCAACCCCAACAGAGACGACCAGACCAGCTCAGCCCACCATGGTGTGATAAAAGATTCCACAATTTGGTGTGACAAGAAGCTGTTTCTCATTAAAATTCTATAAATTTGCTTCAGTATGTATTTTCCCACAAAAGGTATCTGAATGATTTAAGCATCCCAAGAGTCCCCACATCACTTATTCCAACCATCTACTTCCTCTAGCAACTCTTCACCCTCATCCTCTCCTCTGGTAAGCATCTAGACAGATGCCAGACAAAAAGGATGTTCTTTTCTCATCCTCTGACATTTTCTATATGGTTAGGATAAGAGTTTTCACCCTCAGTTATCAATGTCACCTTCAGCCCCTGTCCCTTCAACAGATGAACCACTTACTGCATCCCTCTGGAGAACTGAGCACCCTGGACCCATTCCTTTCTTTTCATCATCAGCTGTGGAGAAACATTCATGAGCAGTAAACACTTCATGTATTTTAAATGTTAAGGAATTTACTACAAGAGTGATGGCACCAGGGAGAGATCCTGTCTTTGCATCCCTCTTTTTTGCCTCCTTTCTCACATACATGAACTCACAAAAAAGATAAAAGTGCTTTCTTTCCACTACATGCACCCTTTAATTAAGGAATGTTCCTTTAATTTCTTGTAGTATTCCACACATCTTTTTGATGCACTAGTACAATTTTATTAGTACTCCCCAGCAAGCCTTAAAAGGCTGCAAAACAGAATGATGCCATACTTTTGATGTAGATATTGAGTGTTGCAGTCCCTTCCTGCACAAAGGTGGCTGCCTGCACACAATACATATTCCCATGAACCTGTTTATATCCTTTATCTTTCTCTTCCACAACAGGCTCATTGCATTTCTTTATTAAAGCCCTTCAGTTTTCCCAAGTGTAAAATATATTAAATGTAAAACTTCTTCAGGATAATAAACTAAGTTAGCTTCAAGTCAATACTTCCACCCTCAGTTCCTGGCTTTAATTCTCAAGTCTAGTACTGTGTCAACACTTGTACCCAGCTCTGGTGCTGATATTCAATGGCCAGCAATTCGACCCTGGCCACATAATTTCAATTGTGCTTCCCATCTTTCATACTTGTACAGTGCTTGTAACTCTCTGGCAGGGGAAGCCATTCATTCCAAATATTCTTACAGTAAACGTGTCACAGTACCATGACGAAAGGTACTATGGAAGTGTAAAGTGATAGTAAAATGTTATTAATGTGTGTATGACGATGCCATCACCTGAACATGCAAGCACATTTTCAGCCCTGGAGAAGACGTAAGAACCAAGAAACAGTGCTGCAAGAAAATTAGCAAGGGTATAATGAAGGGTACAATAACAATAATAAATTTTTTCTAAGATCAAGACAGAAACCTTTTATTTTTTCCTCAAGTGCTAATGCAAAACATTACTGGCATTTTTACAGTTCTTGACATTCATCAGTACTAGGAGTAGTAATCAAAGTGTTTTCCCTCCAACTGAATGAGACCAAAGAGAGAAATAAATTCTCGCATTGAAAAAAAATAGCAAAATACTGACATATTCACTTAGCTCTAAGTTTATGTTTGACACTCATATTATTAACTTCCTATTCATCTAGAAAGAAAATTCCTTTATAACAGAATAATTTAAGTTCTCTGCAGCAGCAAAACTTGAATCTAACATTGAAGTCATAACACACAAACACACCTGCATATCTGTACAGCCAAACTGAGCAATCACCTCTTGCAGCTAAAAAGTAACTTCCATCTTACATTTTAGCAAAGTGAAGGTGTGTATAGAAACTAGCTGGGCAAATTGATTTTGGAATCAGGCCAAACCTGAAATTAAATGCTTTGTGACAGCTGTCACTATTAGTCTGTCATGCATCAGAGAACATCAGGCCATACTATGTCTCCAGCTGAAGAGCATACATCCTCTTGTCTAAACTACTGGCTAGTTCAGTGCTTTCATGACAACTCTTGAGCAATTTCTTATACCTTTAATTGATATCCAGCAGGACATGACACATGAAATTCCACTTGCTTCTTTCCTATCAGGAATATAAATACTCAGATGGTGTCAAGCCAACTTTAAGCCTTGCCAGGTAAAATGCAACAGTACGACTCAGAAGCAATCTCCAGACCCCCAGCAGCCACTCCAGAAGCCTTCCACTACTTCTGTGGATTTGCAGTTACCATTGTTTGTTAGTCTACCAAAAGAAAACCCACAAACACCTTTGGAGAAAATTATGCATGACTGCACATTTCCATTGCTCATACCACAAACTTACCCCAACTTGCAAACTAGGCAAATAAAAAACCCTTCAGTCAAAAACTCTCCATTAGACTGAGCAACTTGCCTTGCTAGCAGGCAATGTGCCAGTTGTAGGGAGAGCCTGGGAATATGTTGATGTACGTATATCAAATACAACTGATCATATTTCTCCGCAGTACAGTTGCTAAAATGGCAAATTCAAGGAAGATGGGACCAAATGTTAAAGTTATCAGAGAATACAGAACATTACATCCTAAGGATTCTCAACATGACCCAATACTTTATTCTTTAAAACAAAAGAGGCAGCAGATCCTTGGAGACAGACATCTGAAGAACTGCATCTGGAGGACAGATAAACAGCATATGGGTCATAAGCAGAATGCTGTTGCAATACTGCTAATCAAGACAGCTCAGCCTGATGTTTTTCATCCCCTTTTCCACAGGAACCAACTACAATCTATACTGTAAAATTTTGTTCAAATTAGCTTGGAAATGGACATGGAATTTAGCTGTAATAGCTTGTGTTTGTGCCAAGTATTGCTGCTGTAGCACATTTCTCTTGTTAATGTCTTTAAACTCTGAGAACGCTGCAATTACCCTGCATTGATTTTAAACGCAGACTTAGCGCAGTAACGTCTCCAATTTGTAAGCAAAACATCAGTACTGTAAATCAAACTGTTAAAGTCACTGTTTGAGCCAAACATGAGCAAATTAATAGAGAACAAGTATGGAGATCTGTCTTTAGATTTCTATACATTAAATCTGTGGTCTTTGGCAACCACTGCTTTGTGCTTTATGTCATCCACATGGCAGAGGAAGAGAATTGCTGAAAGACAGTGGCTTTATTGCTGTGTCCCTCACTGTTAGTCCATACACACAGAGCTGAAGATGACTTGCAGGTTCTTCCTTCTGCAAGGTTAAGAAGTGCAGTCAGAGGAAAGCCATTTGTTTGACATTACAAGCCTTTCACATGCAGCCTTACAGTTGAAATGGTGTCAGAATCTCTAAACACTGTGCCATGAAAGAATGCCAGAAGAGCAGAATGTTGAATGAGCAAGTGATAATTACCTTATATAAGACTTGATTAGATCAATATCTTTGTGTATTGTAACAAAACACTTCATAACAGCACAGATGAAGCCTCCAGTGCACTGTCAGGGCAATGAAACTAGAGAAATTCATAATATATACAAGTTTCTTGCTCAGAAGACTAGAGATATTTTAAGGTTAAACTTGTGATGTGTACAATAGCAACACCTAAGAAACAGGCAATGAAGTCATAAAAAGATTCCAATTAAAATTAGGTTCTGACACCTTGCCATCCACACCTGAACAAATGTGTCCAACAAAAAATGAAAGGCTTATTTTTAAATCTGCCAGCTTTCAAAATGACACTATGGTTCCAAGAGATGTGCTAGCTTCCTGATTTTTGCCTTATTCATAACAGAGGTGTCAAAAATTCTCTTGTCTGTGATGTACACAGCTGAAGAGAACCCCAGCACTGCACTGGATCTGCCTGGACACTCCATAGACACTGGAACATCTCCAAAGGTGCCTCTGGTGCTCTCAAGTGTGTGGCTAACATAGAGCCATGGGTGGGGGCAAATGCAGCCACTCAAACACCTGCTCATAGGGAAGAAAGAAAAGAAGTAAAAAAAGGAAAGAAGGGAGGGGGGGAAAACACATTTCTTCTGAGTGTCAGTACCGGAGAAAGAAGCTGTTGTTGCTGCACTCTAACCAGGCAATGACTGCAAGGCACTTAATTTTCCAATTAATTAGATCCGAACTCTAAATGTAGAAGTAATTGATGTGTCAACACAGACAAATGAAACAACTCTCGACATAAAAGCAAGGACGTTGCTCTACCCCTCAGTACAGGATGAGGGATTCTATGATTTTTTGTAAAGAATTGCGTCAGTGAGAGGCAATGCCACTGCAGCTCAGCAGCCATGTAGTGGCATATTTATTATATAAGGTGCCTCCACATCTTTCCACACTTTTAGCAGGCAACACATCCCTACAAAACTCACCACCTCTTTTCTTCAACTGTAAAAAGGCCTTTATCTTGTTTTCAACGTGTGGTTCACCTAAGTTTTCACTGACACCATAATCTTCCAAACACTATTTGCTTTCTTTTGTCAAACACACTGTGACATCAATTCAACACCTAAAATTGCAAAGAAATTTATGCATAGAAACCTTCTTTTAAAATCTCTCAGAAAAATAGCAGCCAATTGCCCCCAGTTAGCTTGACTGTCACCAATCAAGACTTAAAGCACTAAGAAACTAACACACACCAGTGCACCTGCTACTTTCTCTTAATTTCCCTTTAACTGGGCATCATACATTGCCATTCAACCAAATTTCTTAACTACAGTCTTTATTGGGCAAGGGATGTTTTCTTTGCCTTCATCTATAATGACCACTAGAACAGGGAGTTTTACTGGGTTCTACAACCCTTACTGAAGTAATAAAGCTGGCAGAAAGAGGCATGGGAAAGCCAGAACAGGAATTAGCTGGGAAGCTTGCATAACATCAGAGCAATTCCTCCCTTTTTTTTTTTTTTCGTTCTGCAAACACACACCCACATGTGTGCACACACAAACACAGAGTTAGCAAGCACTATCAAGAATTGTTGTATGCCTTTTTGTAATGCTAGTCTCTTTATTTTTTTTTCAATCTAACTAAATAACTGGCTCCAGGTAGGAAGCTTTTCACTAGCTTCTAAAATGCTTGATGCAAAGTTGCAAACTCACTGGCAACCGAGGCATTAAAACCAAAAATACTCCCAAACCCCTTCACTAAGCCATGCAGCTGTTACAGGTCACTGGCAACGTGCTGTACAATACTTCAGTTCAGAATACCTGAGTTCCTACCATTCCACTACCTCGCTCATATATCACTACTAATCTCCCCTTGAAAGAAAAATGTATTAAAAGGATACCAGAAATTCAGTAATAACTTGGGGAGGCAAGTTTTGTCTAAGCTTAAATGAGGGTTTTAGGAAAGTCAATTCATAAATGCTTTTTGTTTTACCCATTTGTGTGCTGACATTAAAGCAAGGCATCATCCAGTCCTTCAGCATCTGAACTATAAGAGTTAGCATGCAGGAATGGGAAGGAGCCAGCTGGCTCCAGGGATGACAGGCTGGTCAAGGGATATCCCATCTTTCACCTTATCTAGGTCAACAGTTCGAAACACACTGAAAAAATTCCCAGTTGACAGGAAAGGACCCGTTGGCCCATCCCAGTCCTCATGCTGCTCATAGCAACTGGCAGCTTTTCTAACATCTAATCAGCAGCACTAGGGGATGAACAAGGAGAAATATTACCTCAACCAGTTCTCTTTGGAACACCACCAGGAAGAGATGTACAGGTGTAGAAAGCTTGCTTAAGAGAACCCAAATTCCTCTGTTCTGCAGCCGAAGGATACCTGCTTACACTAAGGATAGCAGACAGTTAACTTTTCACCAATTATGAAAGCTTTAGCACAGAGGGAACAGAAAGAAACTACCTTTTCAACGAGGCAAAAAAATTTCAATGAGGTAAAAAAATTAGCTCAGCCCATTCCCCCGGCAACACTGCCTTACTCAAATGTTTTCCAAACTCTTAACACACAGCACTTGAGACAGATGAAAGGCTGATTCAAGTCAGTTCTTACTCCAGCTCTTTCTGAAATTGTATAAAAACTCATCCTCCTCTCAAGTTGTTTAAATACCAGGAAACATTACTTTAGCTCTGTGAAATGCTGGCTGAGGGAACACCACACTTCCAACTTCCATGACTTTGACTCCTCTTTGTGCACACATCATGCACAGGAGGGTTACACAATGTTTATTACAAACCCTCTGATTAGAAATCCCTTCTCTGGGCATACATCACAGCAGGCCTAAATGAGTATGAATGAGAGCAAATTCCATAAAAATCCATTTCTACAATACCTAGGGGAAAAGTTCATCTCCTATCTGCTTCACTACCAGCTTTGAAACACCCCTTGCTACAGAATCACCAGTCACATGTGTCACAACCCTACAAGCAGCAAAATTGTGGTTTCTGACTTTATCAGAGCACTACAGACAGAGCAGAAAACAAGAAACAACTGCAGCGTTCCAGAGCCCACTTCTCTAGCAAACAGTGGGCTTGGCTTTGCCTGTTTATGGACCTCCTAATTTCCAGATGTCAGATTCAGCAGCATCCCAAATATGCTAGCTTACTCCTTTCTGCAGGCATGGAATAGATCAGCCTGCTTCAGGCTGCACGATTAAATCCAGGCACTGCCTGATCTCAAAGTATTTCAGAGCTACAGAGTAGCTGTCTTAAAGCATATGCTTTAGGTACTGGGCAACTGAGTTCTTTCCTAATAATAGAAAGTCTTCCAGGGAGAGCAGTAACACATCTTATTTAGCAAAGTATACAGTGAACAGCTCTGGCTTGCAATAAATGTTATCTCCCTGTTAATTCAGATATAGTCAAAGGTGCAGGCAATCAGAGACAGAAGTTGAAGGAGCTTATGATACAGCTGAGCATATTCAGAAATGTATTTAAAATTTAATCTCTGTTTAGAGATTTTCACTTCAAGATGCTGCTAACGTGTACAAGAGACAAGCACTGCACCTGGCATTCTCCATTTTATACATCTCTAATCTCGATATATCTATCTCTACACATTATCCACTCTATACATCTCTGGTATTCTCTGTACATCTCTATTCCCCGGCATTCTTCTAGTCAGCATGAAAGGTGCTGACTAAGCATTTGCTCCTTTTGGGAAACAGCTTTCAAAAGTAACACAGCACAGGTGATGGTCTGTTTAAAAATCAAACCCAGACTCTTGTAGGCTTGTGTAAGAAACCTTGCTGCATGGGGAAAAGGAAAGAACAAGTTCTACTTTGCTGGCAGTACTGTTTGTTTACATGCAACGGCACCCATGATGGGCAAAGCGCTGCTCTAATTCATGAGGAAGCAGAACTCTTGCCCCCAAAACCTCCACATGAAACAGAATCTCATTTCACAGAACAACTAATAAGAATTGGGAAGCATTTCAAGAGAGTGCTGCAGCTCCTCAATAAAATCTGCTTTGAAGCACATTGCCGTGCTCTCTCCTCCACAGCTAAAACTTGCTCCTTGCTATTACTAGCAGGAACAATGTTATTGACCCCTAGGGCTCTTAACCCTCTTTTTTGTATAACTCCCTCACTCTGAACACCCCTTTCAGCTCTCTCGATAAATGGCTTGATTGGAATAGAAGACAGCAAAGTGCCGAGTCATCACTCATCTCCCACTGAATATACAAGGAGTTGAGCACAATCAGGCAATGGAGGGACTTATTAGAAGTCTTAGAAGTCTTCCAGTTGTTACTATAAGAGAAGTCTCTTTCACTTGCAATATGTTATTAAAATGGGCCAACTACTTGCTTTCCAAATGGACTTAGCCTTGTACTCTTTACAACTTTGTTTACAGTAAAAATTAACAGTCAGGTGCTTCTAAAACTCATATTTAAGAATGCAAAAACCAACCAAACACACTTAAAAAAAACCCCAAACAAACAAACAAAAAACTCCACAAGCAAAAAACCCACAAAAATATTTTGTATTAACTAATATATTCTGGATTTTTTTTTTTTCCTTCGGTTCTTACATTTTTTACCCCTCTTCTCAAGCTTTTCTTCCAGGGCTAATGCTCTGCCTAGCTTTTTGATTTGCTTTCTTTTCAGCTAGTATTTTAATAATCACATTACTCTGGGATCAAGACCTTACGATAACTGGAGAATTAAGGCAATATTGGAATCTTTCAATTTCAAACTCCTACATTGATATCTTATTGCTTGCTGGTAAAACCATCCCATTACTGGTTTCAAATGGAGCTTAAATCTAGTCAAGGAAGATAACATCAAGAGATGTCTCTTATCTACCCATACAGTGCTAGCACACACTTAAGAAAAGAGGTACTACACAAAGAGAATTAATTTATTTCAGACTGAGAAAGCAGAACACTAAAACACTAATGCTGTTGAAACAAACAGCACAAAATGGCAATTCATTATTTAAAGGGTTTAATAGAAATTGATTTTTTTCATAACTTTGAGAGAAGTCCATTGTTTAATTTAGTCAGAAGACTATGAGCAGGCTTAAATACCAACCAACCAAACTCCTTTGCTTATAAGGACTCATCTCTCCTCCTCTTTTTCCCTTCCCTGCATCTCTGCTCACTGAGCATTGTAAGCATTACAACACAAGACATTCCTTTAAAAGTTTAAAACCTAACATTTCCAGAACACAAAAAAGTGGAGAGTTGCTCTCTTGGGTGGTCATGTTCAGCTTCTCAGTAATGGGATAACCAAGGACTCAGAACTGAGGACAAGAATCATAAAAAAAAATAAAAATCAGAGCCTGGGTAGCTGAAGCAGTGAAAATACTCTGGTTTGCCTTTTACACAAAGGAAATAAACCCATCATCTGCAAGGATGGTTCATCTCTGCAAGAACATAGTTAAATAAAACATAAAACTTACTTGCCCTCAGCAGTCAAAAAGCAAAGGTAGATCCCTGCATTTTGTCAGCAGTCTGGGTTTAGACGACGAAAAAAAAAACCCTAAGAAAATTGTGCTGAACTCTCCTAACTCAGAACAAGTACTGCAATGTGTAAAGAATTATTCAGTTCCTGAGGCTAGGCTACTTTAAATGCCACTTGTACTCACATTAGGTATGGGGGCCATGAGAAGCCGGTGGGGGAGAGATCTTACACATCCCTCACTGCTGGGCCATGCGCAGGCCAGTTCTGTAGTTTGCACCAAATGACACAATACCGTGCTTTTTATATTTTGTTGCTCAAAGACAAGCAATCATCAAGTTATGCAGGGAAGGACTGAATGAAAAATCCACTTCTGCATGGATAGTTTACATAAACCAGCATAGTAAAATCTAACTATACTCTAGGACACGAACATAAACAGCAGATGTGTTTATGGCAAGCATTCCCCAACATCACAAACAAATAGTGAGATCTCCACAGTAGCTGGAAGAGAGCCATTTGAGAGCCAGATGGTTTAAAGAACAGTCCAGGGTTCTCTTCTTGGGACTTTTTCAATCAGATTATATTCTTCTAAACACTAATCCAAAGCTAGCAGCCCTCTTTCCTTTGCTTTCAGATACAGAGGAAAAGCTGTCCCTCCTAAGCTGCCTAAAAAGCTCTGTAGCACTTTCAGTAGAGCAGGGAGCTGAACTGAGCACAGCAACCACCAGTGACATAAGCACCATTCCACCCCATGGATTCACACAGTGTCCAGCGGGAAATGAATGAAGAGGTCAAGATGAGGGACTACTTGTACTCATCGAAGCATCTTAAACTCTCAAACAAAGTACTAGTCCCCCCTCTGTAACTATAGACACCATTCCATGCTCACCCCAAGCCATACAGAACTGGGCATCAGGAACTATGACCCAGAGAACAAGCAAAGATCACGAATCCCAGTTTGTTCCACAGTAGGCAAAATGGTAGTGATGATCAGAGAGAATTTTGTCAAAGTCCATTGTTTCAGTCAGCCACACACTCCAACACCAGCTTGGCCAACCTACCAATCTCAGCTTTGCTTTACCTGCTTCCCCATCTTCTTTGGTGTAGAAGCTCATGAGATCCCACCTCTTCTGCATTTTTTTCCCTTCCTATACCTCGTGAATTAATTCAGTGCCTCCAGAATGAATTCCACTCATGTTCCACCAGCAAATGTCACCTCATCAATCACTCTGCTTGCATGTTTTTATCCTTTTACCTGACTCATCTTCTATGTGTGTAAACTCCCAAAACAGCCCCTGCCTTTACCTCTGCATCTACACAAAACCAGGAACAACCAGGCCCAGATCTCTAGGAGTCTCTAGACATTCTACTGACACTTACATTGAGGCTTTTTTTTCCTCTAGCTGTGTTACTTGGTCAGGTAAAGGTATCATCTCTTCCTACAAACCTCAGCACAATAATAAGTAATAATGGTAGCAAAAGCAAGAGCTGCAGCACTGTGTGAGAACGACAATATCAGCACAAGTTACAGCAGGGAAAACAACAAACTGTGACACCATGTTTGAGACATGGACTGGAGAATAGCCTGCCCACTCGGACACACTGTGGAATTTAAGAAGGCACAACATAATTACGAGAGCTGGTCTTGGCTAGGAGGCCAGGATTAGCACTCCAACACTTCTGAAAAGTGGCCAGGAAGGCTGTTTTGCCTCTCGTCCAAAGGAAATAAAAGCATCTCCTGCTAGATGGCCCCCAAACACTATTTGAGGCATTATTTTTACACAGATTTGAGAAAAGTATCTTTACTGATACACCTGAGTGATTTACAGCATCAGTGCATCCCTTAGCAGTGCACTGGACCAGTATCAACCCAGAAAACCAAGTGCTCTTCCCTGTCTCATAAATAACACACTCTTAGCTATCTTGGATTTCCTGTAGATTTTGCAGCCAGTTACACAGAGACATTAAAGGAAATAGTGACCTAATTCTGACATTGTGGTTTCATAATGTAAAGATAACCTAATTCTTCAGTAGTCCCAAAACTCTTCTTCCTGATAAATGACCTTCTCCCTAGAGTATTTAATATTACTTTCGGCAATTAGAGGACTGAAAAGAATATGCAAACTGGAAATTAAAAAGCCTTGCTTTTCCTTTAGATGAGTTAGGATGATGTGCACAAACACAGAAAAATAGTGTAAATTTTATTGATGTGCTGCTCTGCATCCTAAGATATGGGCAATCAAATCTCTTGCTTAAGTGAGTACTGAAATCAGGGGAAAGAAAGTTGTTTTCCCCCACAGTACAACACTATTGCTTTGGTGCATAGAAGTTCCCTTCCATTTTCTTGAGCATCAACAGGTATGGGCTCTAAACAGATTAAGAAATCTATTGATACAACAGTTCCAATTAGAACTGTTGGTAGAAGAGTTCCACTTTCTATTAGCAAAGACTGTGGCCAAAGACATTCAGCAAAGAGCAATATGACAGATTCCTACCACATCATTAATCTGATCAAAAATAGTTTACATAATCAATTTAAAATACTTTAGCTCCCAATTCAACAGAAAACTGCATTGAAAAGCAAAAAATAGACAAATCAACCAGGATACAGATCAGCTTAGCAGGACTTACCTTTATGCATGGCTTGAAAATGTGGACGACGATAAGACAGCGAATGGTCATGGACTTTTCGAGGTACAGGCTAACTGGATGGGGCCATTAACAACAGTTAGAGAAGCAGAGAAGAGCTTCTCTGCAGCATCATGCCAGGCATGGAGAATCAATGTTCTCAGAGGAAGGCCTTTACTTCAGTGAGGAAGTGCAACAGATGAAGCAAAGTTTTACCTTTCATCACTTCTGCATTATTGTTGGTGCAAGAAAGAGAGGTCTAACTTCTCTTAGAGCAACATCTCATAACGAGTACACCACTGCAGATGGAATCTTCACACAGACACACCAACATGTTGCTATTTGCAAGCATCATTAAAGTAATTCAATAATTTAATTTTATTTCTCAAAAACACTAATGATAATGCTAACAAATATTTTATTAAAATTACAGCAATCTGCCTTTTTGGATTGCTTTCCAGATGAAATGCTTGCTGAGCATTAATCTTCACTTCTGCAGACTTCATCCATTTTGAAGGCCACGTGTGCATGACAGCCTCATGTTACATCACCTGTGAAATTCACTGCACAAAACTCAGTGCATGTGCTTTGAGAATTTGTGGCTTCTCAATACTTCCTTCCAATGACACCAATTGCATAAACGCTCATGGAGCATAAAAGTAGAAGGTAAGTCCTCTACCCTGGCCTTAGAACCTCTAACAAAATGGTCATTAAAGCAACAAAACTATATGAATTAAACAAAGCGCCAGGCTTCAGCATGAGGACTTGGGTCAGCTTGGACAGCACCCATTATTGGGAAGAATGCAGAGGGAAACTTCATCTCATAAGTTTCATCCTGTTGCTCTCAGAGAGCAACAGGATGAAACTTCCAAAGCCCTCCTGGCTAACATCTATTAATATTTTATCAGTGAGCAGGATCCCCACTGAAAGGTACACACGATGTCCTTTTTCTATCCTTCACAAGTACTCTCCTCCAACAGATGGTCAGTTTACATGTGGTAATGATCCACTGTAATTAAAAACTCTATTCTCATTAGCAATCCTCCAAGAATACGACAGCTCTGGCTCACTTTTTCTGATGAGTATGTGTTTTGTTTAATGATAAACAGCGGCCAGGAGAATAAAAAATACAGTAAATTTCTACACTGGGGCTGAGTGGAGGGGTTGGATTACAGATTCCTAAATGACAGTCAAAGACACCACTCACCATGGTTGAGAACGCCAAGTTTGAGGGTCAAGACAGACCTTAGTAATCAGCATGTGCAGTTCAGCTGTCTTCTGGAAGGATTCACTTAGTGTAATTCATACTCTCTTCATCTTTCAAGTCCTTTTCTCATTTCAAGTGAAATCAACATTTACAATCATTGTTCTAACCCAATTACAGACCACAATAATCACAAACTCTGTTTTCTTTAGAGACATAGATTTACTGCTTCCCCCTTCCTGCAACTCCTCTCCTCCTCTCCAGTTGGAAAAGCCAGAGGGCCAACACAGACATGTTTTTCAGGAGTCATTACCTTCCCACTGACTCTTCAGATCATTTTGGATTCAGTGTCACTCAGAAAGGAGACCTTGTGGACTACTGACAGTGTCTGCAGAATTACTGACTCGAAAAATCTGTAACACCTGAGAAAGACCATCATCATCAAGAGGTCTTAAGGGGAAGAAGAACAGCCTTGCAGACAGAACTTGTAATCAAACCTCTGCAGATTAAGATTCAATTCTTAGTTCTTCCATAAATCACTCCCCAACACTCACCATCTCTAAATATATATGGAGAAGCATTTCCCACTTCAGATTACAAAGACTCAGCTGCTGGGAGCACCTTTTACTGTTTTTTAATTCAGAATCTCATCAGGCAGAACCTCGGTTACTGACTGGTGTCCCTGAGATGATACTTCTGAACATAACAGCACAGGCAGAGCCCCACTGTGCTCCACGCTAGGTTACCTGCAGGGTCCCAGGAGGAATAGCAAAGTCACAGAGACAGACAGAGTAATACAAGTTAAAGCATCCTCCCAGGGCTAATTTCTTGGCTGGCAGGTACATACTATGTACTAGGATTTAAGATAGGATTTTTTAGTCTCTGCAGCTCCTCTATCAATTTTTCACTTACTTCAAACTTCCCACGAGTCCAACAAAAACCTGACTGCAAGTAAGTAAAAAGCAGGTATTTTCTAGTGCCAGATCTGGCTACTAGATAGAAAATTATAATTATCAAGACAAAATTATTTCATGTGCCAACGATGACATACAATCCCTCTTACAGGGAGTTCTATTTTCCATTTCAAGCAAATAGATTTTCTGTCCTCAGCATCAAAAATTTAAACCACTCATACTCCCCAATGTTTTGCATTGAGCATGGCTCGTTTCCAAAAGTCAATGTCAAAAAGCAGTAGGGAGGTCCAGTGTTACATTATATCTCAATTTTTTCTGCATTAGTCATGTTTGGTTTGAAGTTTTCAAACACAGTTTTATGTGGTGTATTTTCTGCTGACTCTGAATCCTGAAGTATCAGCCCTGGGTTTTAGAGACAAACTGAGCTATTTTCTTCTGTCACACTTTCACTAAGAGCAGCTTTTTCGCAGGCAAGTTCTGCTCTACTGTGCATGGTCTCATTGACTTCACAAAGCCACTGTTTCTGTGAAACATGCAGATCTGCTTCTGAGCTGGAAAAGTGCTAAAAGGACAAAAAGTTAAAAGCTCTCCAAGTTACTTCAGTCAATAAAATCAATAGATGTGACTATGTGCATCACAGGTGGCCAACACAGAACTTTTGAGCCAAACGGGGACTGCAGGTAACACTCATGGTTCAGCCCTATCTGACTACATTCCCATGTTAGCCTCATGCAGTAACTAAGTGCAGGGAGCTGTAAAAAGCTGTCACCTCGCTCTCCTGAATTACTCATAGAAATCCCCTTCCCCAGAGCTCTCCTAAATATGAGGTATGTAGCCTGTGGCATTCCACTGCTGAGAAATTTAATGCATGTCTCATAGGGCTGGGAGAGCTGGACACCTACAAGATACAAATGGCTTCATTAAGTGTCACTTTTACACAGCTCTTGGACCACATACAGAATAGCTAATAAAATGTCATCTCACCTGCTTGCCCCTTCAGAGGTCATTACAACTACATGAAAAAATAAACAAGGGCAAAAAAGCAGAGAGATGATCTAGAGCAGACAGGGGGCCTGACTAGAAGAGAAGTACATAGCGCTGATCTCAGGTCTGACATGTCCTCCTGCATGGCCCTGTTGAGACAGTCAAACCCTCATGTGCCTTGTAATCCTTAATAAAGGACTTTGAAATTTGAAGAAGAAAGGTTAGTCTTAATATCTCTTGTCCCTGTCTTGGTCTTGGTTTTTTTTTTTTTTTAGTTTTCCTGTCAGGAGCACAGGGAAGTATTAGGCTTCTCATTGAAGCAGAGTGGGGGAAAACCAGCTTGGATATTTTTATTTGCAAAGCTATCAGTGTTGAGGAGAAAGGGATGCCATGCTGGTTTTGGTGTTCAAGAATGCTGAAACCAGCTGGACTCATCAACCCAAAAGTTAAACATTCTGAGGAAGAAAAAAGTACCTGATAAAGTACCTGATAAAGGACCCAAAGAGTGATACTACTTACAACTTAAATAAGGATGCTGAGCTGGCACAGCTGGCCTGGAGATATAGCACAGACAATCACTTCACACTATAAAAATCCATTCCCACTTTTTAACTGTAAAGTATTCTAACATGCTCCTTCTCCAAGTATGTGTGTGGAAATTCCTCCCTTGAGTGGCGATGCTTCTCAAGGTTACTCCTCAAGGCTGAGCAAGAGATTTCCCCACAGTCATCAGCACGGATGAGTAACATCAATCTCTACTTAATAATTGGTTTTGCTAGCTTTAATATAGTTGCTTGAATATTGCTCCAAAAATAGTACACTATACTAGTAGTTATAGCTACCTATCTTGATTAAGATCTTTTAGTCTGACCATTATAATTGTCATAATAAGTTTAAATAAATATTTTATTTTATATCTAGATAGACAGATAGAGAGAGATTAGGGTTTACATCCTTAATCCTACAGGACAAAGTTCTGTAAAGGTTCAATTACACCTATATAATCCTTTAGAGATAAACTGCTGGCAGAGTCTGGGGCCAAGATTGATTCCAGCTGCACTAAGACTCCTCTTTGAGAAGGAGTTTAGAAAGCAGGAGGATGCCTTCTGCACCTCGTGACTCAACAGGAGGGCTTCTTTAATACATTTGGTCTGAAGAAAACTCATGAATCTCAATTTGATTTATTTATTGAGTTATACTTATGAAAGGCAGCAGTAAAAAGTGAATTGCACATAGTCAAAATGTAAACACGCTATCTGCCAGGTCCTTGGGTTCTTCTCAGTTTTGCCCCTCAGTTTTTTTCTTAGGAAAACAAAAAAACAACAAGGTTTTTTATCTGCAGCAGAGATAAGACGCTCTCATGCTCTGCCAATGTATGCCAAACCTATTTGGAAGGCAGCATCACCAGGCATCTTTTTGTGAGCAAATATATTAAAAGAAAGCTCTGTCAAGAAATTGCCTCAAGGCTACAGTTCAGTGGTAGCTGTGGCAGTGTTCCTGCACTGTTGGCTTGCACTTACTGTGGAAAGTCCCCACAAAGTCATGAATAAACTGAGCTCTTTATGCTTTTGCCATGGGATCACATGGCCATATCAGTCCAAAATGAGCAGGAATCTTTTTTACAAAACCACACTATTCTGAAGGTAGAAGAATGGGTTCATTTAAGCAGGTCTTCCCAATTCAGTACTTTTGAATAAGAACTGTTAACTAAAAGCTCATGTCATTTGTCAGCTGAAATGTATTTTCTACCTCCATTGCCATATTTGAGTGACTAGGCCTTGAAAACAACTTTTAAAACTCTCTTCTTAATTAATACCTTAAACAGAGATAACTTGGAGTCATGTGACTTAACAGCAACTACATCAAGGTAACAGTTTTTGTTCAATGCAAAGGACATTTTAAATTAAGTGTCCCACAGCATGACAGACAACTCTATTCACAGAAACAAGAAACAACAGAAAGAAAAAAAAAACCAGTAAAAAATGCTAAAACAAATGCATGTGCCCTATGAGTCTGCAAATGGAAACATGATCGTCCTTACTTGGGCACAGCAATGCTAAACTGAACATTCAAGCTGAGATCCATCACACTTTGCTTAAGCCATCTACAAAGAAGCAATATAGAAGCTCCTTTAATCACATTTACCTGTCTGATCTGCAGCACCTCCCTCAGAACAAGCTTAGCTGTAATCTATCACCTCCAAAGGGAGCTTCTGGGGAATCTCTCAGGTACAGCATCCATAAGACATACCTCCACAGCACACGTCTCCAAGCACAGATACACAGGTAGATGCTAGATAGGTAGATGGTAGGTAGGCAGGTAGGTAGGTAGTTAGATAGATAGACAGACAGACAGACAGACAGACAGATAATTAAGCAAGATGACTCCTGTCCATGGAGCTGGAAAGACAATGGAGTTTTTCTGACACAAAGAATTCTGTCAAAAGCTGTTGAGAGCAAGCTTAACAAATCCTCAGGCAGTAGCATCTGGCCAGTCACTGAACAGAGTACCAAGCACTTTAGAGTTTGAAAACTAGCCATCAACATTCTTCTCTCAGAGAGCTGAATTCAGCAGCAGCAAAGCCCAGTCAGCGATGACACCTTTCAAAAATCCTACTTTTGATTATGATCAAGTTCAGGACTTCACTTGAAATTGTTAGGTTTTTTGGTTGCCAGTTTTGTTGTTGGTTTTTTGGAACTGATGGCTAAAGTATAATTTTCTAAAAATTGATTTCAGATAGGACTGTAGATCAAGGTTTGATTTTCCAAGAGCTTGCAGAAGAGTTACAAAATGAAAACTACTGAAAACAATAGTCTGTTAAAAAGGCATTTTTAATGGGCTCAACTATTGTCAAGAACTCAAAACCAATGCCAGTTCATGACCAAGAGTACTCAGCCTTTCTCCAGTGCCCACTGTTTCACTATGGAGAACCAAAAGTATTTGCAACCTCTTCTTCCTGGAGTGCCAGGCAGAAGGCTGCCTCTGCTCCATCTCAAGGAGCTGAGCTGTGACTTATCATTACAAACAACCTCAAACTCAATCCCGTGTAATGTCATGCTCACTATCAGGGTTTTTTAACCACTTCTACATTAATATTCCTTCAGAGAGAAAATAATTTAGGGTCCATCCAGCACAGTGATGACACTTTCATGTCTCTGTGGCAAACTCTTGTGCTCCCAAGGTTTTTCCTTTCAAGCATGTGCTCCTGAGTCTTTACACTGCCTTTTGTTTCAGCATGGCAGTGCTCATTTCAGCCCTAAGACAGATCTTAAATCTATACACTCTATATAATCCTAGGCAGACATAATTCAATAAGCCTGTTTTTCCTTTTCATGCTATCGGGTTTGAGCATTTTCTTTGCTAAACCTGCCCACAACACGTCCTATAACACAGAAAACCTTGAGCTGACTACCCATAAAATATATTGCGTCAATGGCCAGACATAAATCTGCGCTGATGCTGCAGCAAAAAGAACCACTGCTGAAATGAATGTCACATCAGGCTGCGGTCTCGGAAGAACAGACAGAAGCAGGAGACACTACAGGGCAGAAACAATAAAGGAAGAAGCCTCCCTCTCTCCCCCAAGCTGCTATGAAGCAAAAAATTAGGCCAGAGACTGTCATTAAAGCAGTATTGTAATTACAGCTCCGAGAACCTTTTAGCAGTAAGTTGAGGACAGAAAAGAGTTTCTTTAGAAGGTGCCAAGCTTCTTTCAACAGAAAACAGAAAAAATCTCTCAATCATCCACTCAAAAATGTGAAGTCACGTCAGAAAACTGTGTGCATGCAGGCACAGCGCTATCAGATTTATAAAAGCGGTGCCTCACACAAGTGCAAATGAACCCTCTCAGCTTTCTCTGGTGGAGGATGGGAAAGAAAGCAAGTAAGCCAGCAGCTGTTATTCCTCAGAAACCTGATCATAACCTCATCAGGATCTTTGCTTCCCCACTCAGTTACTCAAATTCTGAACCACAAAAGAGCAGGTATGATATTAGTACCAGCAAGGCTGGGCATGGAGAACACATCAGTAGGTGTACAGCTGAATGTCAGGCAGAAACAAATTGTGTGCCATGGATCCTAGCAAAAGAAAGAAAGGAGGAAAGAGACTGTGGGAATACACGGGAAGAGATTAAGGATGCTTTCATCCTCCCATTTCTCCCTCATACTTCTTTATGAAGCACACAGCAAAGCTTTAGAAGACAAAAATACTTCTATGTCTATATTCCCACAAATGAGCAAATTACAGTAGTGTTGATTCCCTCCTTTCACATTAATTTATGCACATCTCTCTTGAATATGTTTGTTGGAGAACTCTTTGCAGATCCAGAGTCAGGATCTCTTAATTGCAGTAGTAAGAGTTCCTGAATAATAAGGAAACAGAAACCATCCAGACCCAAACAAGAAATTCTTCCTTCTTTCCACTGCTCTGGCTCCACTCCCCTGCCCTCCTGAAGTGCTGTAATGTTATCAGTTTCTTTGTGTTCCCGAGAGTTTCCCAAGATACAGGAACTGGGAGAGCCAATTCCTACAAGGAGTTGTACACAGAACCATAGAATGAGATGGGACACCACCATCAGGGATGCAGGGAATAAGGACAGCCTTGAGGAAGAACAAATTTTATCCTACTTCTTGCATGCCACCTTCTGAGATTAAAAAAAAAAAAAAAAAAAGTGGGGGAATGCTGCAAAGAAACAGTAGCTTCATGAGAAACACATTTCATGGTAGGAAGCACAGAGCAAAAACGAATCACTGGTTAAGAACCAGAAAAATTAGAAGGAAGTACCAATTTAAACATCAGTGACATTCCTGATGATGTGTCTAATGGCACAGCACAGAAGAAAATTAATCCTTAACTTTCTAATTTGGATTTATGGGAGAAGTATACAATTTAGTGGATCTTCAGTATGTAACACACAGGGAGTATTTCAGCTTTCCAAAAGCATGTGCTGCTTCAATCAGGATATGTCAGTGGAATAGGTTGGGGAGTACTCATTAAATCACTTGTTTATTATTCACACTACAGGAATGTGAGTTCTATTGGTAAAATGAATCAATCAGAGAGCAAAGAGCTATTCTCTAGAGTCTGCATTTATCAGCCCGACAAGCTGTCGCTAAGGATTGGGTCAGGCTCATAGCACAGCATCCAACCAGTGGGGAAAAAAATCCCTGAGACGGCTGGAATAGGGAACAGTTCACCCATTTAAAGCTGTCCCCAGAGGCTTGTGTCAACCATTTATTACTGCTCACACACAGCTGCAGAAGCTTTTAAGTGAGAAACCTGCATTCTCGGACGTTCCAGAACTGTGTGGAAACATGCTTGATCCCAGCTTGTTCTGGGAGGACAAGCAAGATGAAGTATCCTGAAAGAAATACTGCTGGGCTTTAATACAGCCCTCTGAAGAAAATGCATTCATGAACTTGGAAAAGGTCTAAAACTAGGACACATGTCAGAACAGATACACTGTTGGGAAACACTCAGAGCTGTCATGCAGTCTGCACTTCAATAAAACGTTTTTAAAAAGAACAACACTATTTTTACAGACTATTTTTCATACAAGCATATTGCTTTCAAAGTTTAGCTGTTGCCCAGACTCTCTCAATATAAGTCTAAAATATAAAATATCATTTGAAAAAATGTCACTCATGAGAATGCACCAAAAAAATAGCATTTTCATTTTTTAAAGAAACCCAAACAAAACAAAACGTCTCAACCATTAACCTGCCCCACTCCCAACCCTGCTGGTAAAGATCTTTCACTCCTAAAATCTCATTATTCTGAGATATACACTCTGTTAATGAGAATGAACATAACGGAGAATACAAGCAGTAGCTGGGCTGCAGGAGCCCTAAACAGAGCAGAAACATGGAACAAAAAGAAAAAAAGCAGTCAGCAGTTCTGATAATACCGTGAAGCCGTGTAACACATATAGCAACGCTCAAAATCAATACGTGGTACCAGAGAACACAATCACACACTGCGGCCACTTGGACGGAGGAGTGATAAGATCAATGTTTCTGTTCTTGTCAGCACTTGTGCCAACTGCACCTTCAAGCTAGATGGAGTTTAAAACTGAGCATGACCTACAGGGACAGAGCTGCAGGATGGGCTACAAAAATTGCTGAATAGCTCGAAGAAGGAGAAGTGGTTCAGCTGAAGTGTACTTCAGGGGAGGCTGCCAAGGAAGGCAATCCAGAGGGAAAAACAATAAAAGGATGAGTGTCTAATTGCAGCAATGTAATGTGAGCGCAAATCCTCAGGAGTGAGGAAGAAATTCTCTCCTCACAACAGAGTTTCTCCATCTCACAGAACTCTGTACAGAGCTCTGTGCATGCTGCCACTCTAAACTTGATTTTAAAAGCTACGCCACAGAACGACAGAAATATTAGTGCAATCATTTAAATACAGCCTCAGGCAGCATTGGCACGACCATATCCTGCAGATCAAGAGACGGGATTATTTCAGTCTAGGCAGCACTTGTCAGACCACACTTGTACTATCCAGGCTTGGTCATCCCAGCTCAAGACATTGAATGCCATCCTGCATTGTTCCACCAAGACAAATAATGAATGCAGGTTGCTTCACAGAAAATTTTGGCATAGCTATAAGAAAAACTGAAAACAAACTGAACTAATTGAAAACAAACATTGGAATAGATTACCAAGAGAAATGCTGGCGTTTCTTTTGCTACAAATACTCAGTGCTGAGCTTGACAGGGCCCTAGGTAACACAAACGAAGGATTTCCCTTCAACAGAAGGTTGGACCAGATGTTCTCTAGAGGTTCTTACCAACCTAGAGGTTTTCCTATGACTCCATGATCTAAACATATGTTATGCTGTATGCATTGCTAAATACTACTTTTGCCGTAAGCTCATTTTAAATTTGATTTTTTCTGATTTTTATTTCCATTACAGTAATAAAATAAAAATTTTTTAAAATAGTAATGACAAGACAATGGAGGTTGGTTTACTGCTTTTCAGAATAACTGTCAGCATCTACTGAAAAATACCCTTTCATAGAATATTTAATTATACAAGTAGACTTTCTGCCAGAGAATTTTGGATAAATGGCTGTAAGGAGTTCCATGAATTCATTCAATTCCTTTAGTCTCTATTAAGCATTTTTTACCATATACTTTGAAAGGCAAGATACACAAACTTTTGGTGTGATCCAGTATATCCAATATTGCATTTGAGCTTCATGAATGGGAGATAAATCAACATACCAGAAGTCAAACATTGTAGTATTAAATTGTAACTCCGCTACAGTTTATTTGGATCATGAATTTAAATACTCAAAACAGAACCATAGAAATCCTACCACTAATAAGGTGAACCTTACCACTAATACCTACTAAATCATGAAACACAACAATTATTTATTTCAATTAAGCTGTAAATGGACAAACAGCCTAAGAGACAAAACAAGAACAAAATCCAGCAACAGTGTCAGGCTCCACTTCTACCTAAAAGCAGAAAGACAAACTTAAATTTCCAAAGAAAATGGGATTCCAACCTGCCAAAGTAACAGACAGCTCTATCACACCAACATCGTACATCACAGCCACCTCCACAGGCATATTCTATTAAGAGAGTAGCTAACACCTAAAAAAAGCCTAAACAAACACAAAAATATCAAACCAGGAGCAAATCTAACTCCAGTAATCTGCATTTTAGACTGCATCCTGTAAGACACAAAACCAACGTTGCACTGAAAGACATCCCAACATCCTCCCAGATGCCGAGAGTGCAAAGAGAGATCCCACCTGAGAGTCCTCTCTGCATTCCACATGCTGAAAAAGCTGTCAGCACAAACATTGCTCAGGCACTAAAAGACCAACATATGACTCAAGGGGCTATGGAAAGTAGGAAGAAATCCTACCGCCAGCCATGCAACATTTCTACCTTCCATAAGTGTTAAATCCAATGTTGGGTTACATCTTCATTAGTTATGGAATATACTTTATTTGCTGGTTTGGAGTCATGAAAAAATATTACAGTGTAATCAATAAAGAGAGAAATCCCACAGCCAAGTCTTCACCTTGACTGTCATCCATTGGATGACAATCTCAAGAAGAGACCTCCAGTTTACTCTGTGACACTTTGCAGGGGGTGGGGAGGTTTAAGGTTTATGTTGTGTCATGAGAAAACTTCCACTTCTCTAGGTACTTCTGGATGTCAGGGGCATGATGCCAGACCTCTGGAGTACACAGCCAAATAAAAGGATGATGTACCAGTCCTAAACCTGTTGGTTCTGTGCCTGCAGACAACGCTGCACAAGCATGTGGAGTTCTGGGGTGGCTTGGCTCTGAAGCTTCTCACAAGGCAAATGGCACATAACAGATGGTCGGTTGCTTAAGACACTTAGCAGGGACTTCAGGGATCCAGATTCAATTTCAGTTTAACTTTGTACAAGTCTCTTAGAAGGACACATCTACACCATGGATATAGACAGATTTAAGCTGTCTCTGCCCAAGCTAATCTGGCAATGAAAGTGCAGGAGGACTGCTGCAGACACCCAAGCTTGAGAGGAGTGATCTGCAGGATTTCTGAGTTCGTGGGCACTGCCATACAGATCTCAACACAAGCCTCCCCATGCTGAAGTCTGCTGCATGTGGACTTCTGTCCTGGTTTTGGCTGGGATAGAGTTAGCTTTCTTCCCTAGTAGCTGGTACAGGGCTGTGTTTTGGATGTGGTGTAAGAATAACATTGGTAACACAGAATTACTGAATGCCTTGGGTTGGAAAAGACTTTAAAGATCATCTAATTCCACACACACTGCCATGGGCAGGGAATCTTCCACTAGACCAGGCTGCTCAAAGCCCCAACCTGGCCTTGAACATCTCCAGGGATGGGGAATCCTCAACTTCCCTGGCCAATCTGTGCCAGTGCCTCACACCTGTTGCTGAGCTCTGCTTACCTTGAATCAAGGACACTTCAAGGTCTCATGTTCTGCCATCTAGGAGGTACAGAAGAAGCTGGGAGGGAGCGTGGGCAGGACTGGCCAAAGGGATATTCCATACCATAGAATATCATTCGCAGTACATAAACTGCAAGGAATCAGCCAGCAGCCATCAATCACTGCTCAGGGATGGGGTGGGCATCAGTCAGTGGATGCTTTGTACATCACTTGGGGGTTTGGGGATTTAATTTATATCTCTCTCTGTTATTTCCCTTTTAATTGCAATTATCATTATGTAGTTATTGTTGTTATTTTTTTTTATTCCTATTATTAAACTACTTTTACCTTAACCCATTTACCTTTATCATGATTCTCCTTCCCATCCCACTGGGGTAGAGGGGTGGGGAAATGAGCAAGCAGCTGTGTGGTACTGAGTTGCTGGCTGGGGTTAAACCATGACAACTTGCTAGTTCTGGTCTCTAAAGGCTCTCAGTCCTCTACCCTGTGCTCTAATGCAGACATTCTCTTTGTTTTGGTGTCTCAGCTTTCCATCTGTATCAGGAGGATAAAAGCACGGCCCATACTTACAGGGTGTCAAGAGGATAAATACATTAAGTGGTCCTAAGGCACTCTGGGATTATGGCAACAGATGTAATATCAATTCCTTAAAGCAGTGAAAATGGAGAAGAGGGGGCAATTGAAACTCTAAGGAAAGAGCATTTGAGAACATAAAGTTTATTTTTTTCTAATTTAACTGTGTCTCTGCATTCAGAGGACACCGCAAAAGAAAAAGAGAAACTTTGGAACACAGCAATAACTTGATGAAAGGTAAAAGTGGGGGATGGGCACAGAAGTAAAGGATAATAAGATTCTTAACCGTCAGTTCAGTTTAAAACTACTATGAAATGAGACAAAAATAGATGTTTTCATTTCTGAATTACAATCTTTTTGTAGACACCTCTCTTACCTCCTTATGAGCATAACTAGTTGGAAACTCTCCAAGACAATACAGAAGAAGAAAGGAGTCTTGTGAAGAATCCACGCTTCTCAGCAGTGACACAGCTACTAACAAAATGTAAGTATTCAGCAGCACTCTTTAAAACAAAGTGTGCTTAATACATCAATTGAAGATGCCTAAAAGAACAAACCTCTAATTCAGAAACAGCCCTCCTAGTAAATTCCAAATATCTAAGATAGCAAATTGAGGAAATTTGATTGAATAGTACAATGCAAATTCTTTACTCTGTTTTATTTTTGCATCATTTTAGCCTCAGAGATTGTAAGTTGTGGTATGAGACACGACTATATATGATGGAATTGTTCCCAGTTAACTGCTTCCACTGTTAACCACACCATACATTATTTGCAGAGTAAACTGCATGGTTTAAGTTAACCTGCTTTGCAGCACATCCACAACATGGTAGAAATGTGCACACAAGCAACTAATGCATCTCTCTTAATGACTGGTAATTTGTTAAGCTGATAAAACCTACAGCTTATAGTCATCTGTTCATAATCTTATCTTCATCCATAGCTCATTATTGTCTTGCTTCAGTCTTCTTCATCATTAAAAATTAAAACCATTAAACCCTGCTTATTTTAGTAAAAAAAAAAGTACTTATCACTCACAACTCAATACAGTGTTAGAAATTAATAATTCTGTAGCAGATGATTAGCATACCAGTTTCTGCTGGTTTTTATTCCTTGCAGCAACTTTCAATACATGTCATACACTTTTAAGAATCAACTATAGTGTGATCATTTTCTACTGCAGACCTATAATTTGTACCTACAGCAGTACAAATTGTACCAGAATGCACATAAAACAGAAGAATGGGGAAATCCACAAAAGAAATAAAAAATTTACAAATTCAGTCTCTGATGCTTCATGACTTGCCAGTGTTATATGGGAAGAAAGACAGTAGAGACTAGTTTAATGTATCTTCAAAACTATCCCTGCAGCATTGATTAGAAACAGTAATAAGGGGTTTTCATTCAGCAGTCAGAAGACAGGATTAGCAAAAGGAGCTTGAAATGAGGACCAAGTAGATTCAGCAGAATCCATGGGTACAGAGTTCTTTCCCTACTAAAACAAGCAACATTTTTAAACATTACTAATTCTTTTGATTCTGAAAAGTTAATTCTCGTCTCCTACATTTAACAACAAAAACACAGCAAACACAAGGAAGCAAAGAAAGAAATAAAAGAAATGGCAAACTAGTTTTCCTGTGCTCATGAAGACTGTAGGGACTTCTCTGTGGTTTGATTAAGGATAGCAACAAACAGTGGCTGGATGTTCTATAACCCTGTGGAGAGCCTAGCCCTGGCTGTGTTACCTGAGCAGTGACAAAGCCACTGGCCAGGGTGCCAAGTTTAGAGAGACAGTATTGAAGACGAGCTGTAGAAGACTTCTAAAATTCAAACTGGCAGCAAGGGCCACAAATGTTCACAATCCTTGCTATACTGGATGCAGTAGTTAAATGAAGAAGGTTTGGACAGCCATGTGAACTTTGGCCCAGCTCATTAAAGGCAGCAGGAAAAAACAACCATTCCAGTCAAATTTCCAAACAACTGGAAGTTCAATTATCTGTGATGAATAAATTAAGCAATTTAAGTTGCTCCTAAGCAGCAAGGGACTGAGCTAAATGGAGACCTGGGTTGATTTAAAGCTAATTTGTGTCAGAAAATTCTGAAATGGCTTTCAGTTCAGTGTCCACAGTAATTCTATAAAGTGGTATTAAAACTATTAAGTTTTATGTGAGAAGTCCCCAATAGGTTCAACAAACATTCACTGTCTAATAACAGACCTTCAGCCATATGAGGTCCCTTCCCTTTGTTTGGGAAGCATGGCTCATTTATTTCTGCAAGATATTTACAGCAAAGCCCAACATAAACAGCAGAATTCTTCCTTTTGTTCACAGTTTTCATAAGTTGCTGAAAGGCTGGGTAACTTTATGTGTTACAAACACAGAGGACCTACAATATTCCATAACACCTGTGGTGACTTGGCTACCCATTAGGAACATCCCAACTACGTGTGCAGCAAAACTCAAACAAACCACACTTTACTTTCCAGAAAGTAGAATGCATTCTCCCATCTTTTCTACCCAGGTCTCGCTCTGTGTCAGCAGTGTTTAAATAAACAAATTAGATGCCTCCTTGGACAGCCAGATAATGGAGTTACAAGCTCATCCTCTACTCACATGAGAAAGATTATACCCCTTCAGATGGGCCTCTTGCAGACCTACTTACCTGGGGGGTAGCAAGAGCAGACAAAAAGGGACCCTGCTAACCAAGGCCCTACCAAGTGGCTTACTTAAATGGGTCTAGGAATGCAGAATTAAGTAGGAAATACCACAGTTATTACCCTTATTCAAAACTGACAATAAGTCATTGCTTTATGGAAATTTGATACATTCTTGTTTTTAAAGTTAGGAGAGTTGAGACATAGAAGGCTGAAGAAATTTGTTTAATGTCATCCTCACATCCTTAAAGGATATGAGGAACAGAACCTGAGTCATATGTTTTAAAGAAAGATTTAACTCTGGGAGTACAAGGGTGCAGGGAGAACTGGAGGGGAGGAATTTGTTTTCCACCTTGAAATTATTACTGTGCTTCTCCCCTTCAATGACCATAAACCTCCTCATGTACAAATGAACAAACTGTCCAACAGGACACATTACAACAGTTGTGTACAAGTCTGCCTGAGTGATGAATCAGCTCGTTGTTTATCCAAAACAACAGACACAAATGGCTCTCACACCTACCTACAGCTAGAATTAAAACACTTCCACACTGAAGGAAAACCAAAATAATTTTAAAATCCCCCGCGTCTAAAAAAATAAAACCAAAACAACCTAAATAAAATATAGTGTTAGCAAAGAGTAGTTAGTGAGAGGAACACTGCAAAAAATGCTGTATCTCATGTCTTGCCTATCAAGTTGAAACAGCTTAGACCCTAAAACGAGGAATGAGGCCCTCACCACCCGGATTAATCAGTGTAAACTCAGCTCTTAAGCGAACCTCAATATTTTAAATTAAAACTAGTCTCAGGTCTCCAATAAGGTTTTAATATTATTCTGTAATGTCATCATGCTGGTTACAAATGGACTTCATTTACCTCACATTCATTAGGACACCACACTGTTTGAACTCAGTATTACCTTTCCTACTCCTCCCAGCCAAACATTGCCATGCTAAAATGTTTTTTTAATAGTTCTCCCCCACCGAGGTGCATGTTTCCATAGGGACACCAACAGTGCTATATCATTTGGATAGGAAACTAAAACTAATAGCTGGGATCTTTTCACAGCTTCTTAAATCCCTATCAGAAAAACAAGAGTTCTCCAGCTAATGTCACTGAAAACACTAGCTTTTCCAGAATTCACTGTCTTGCTGGTTTCTCTTCGGTTTTTGATGTGGGGTTTTTTTTTGGTTGGGGGGAGGGGTTGTTTGTTTGGGATTTTTCTGTTTGTTTTAGGTTGGTTGGGTGTTTTTGGATAGTCTTATTTTCACAGGATTGTACCACAACTGTCACCACACTTATGTCATTAGAGTGAAAATACAACAGAAGTAAATATCACTATTATGTCAAGAGACAAGCATCCCAGGGTCACTCACAGTCTCTCTTTGTCATTATCCCCTGTGTGAGAAAATGGAGACTATCAGATAATGCAGCCAGCGGGAGGGCAACAAAAGAGAGAGAAATTTAATGTGTGTCCTTTCCAAAGCTGTTTGTCGTTAGCAATTTTATTCTGATTTAAGGGACAAACTGTCCACCCCTTTTAAACCTCACAGATTAATTTTTTTTTTTTTTTTTTGTAGGGACAAAGTCTCTTCACACGATTTAACTGTCTGTCCAACAGGTTCAGTTAGGCATTAAAGCTTTGTACCTCAAACTGAACAGTGAGCTATATTATTTATTCCAGTTTGGCATAAATAAGTATGGATCACCTTATGCAAACAATTCTAAAGTTGTTAGCTGCTTTACAGTACCAAGAGCTTTGACAGCAGCCAGACCCTGGCTCCTCTCTTTCAGTATGATCTGAGACTTGAGTAAAAGTGGCCTCATGCTCTACTACTGTCTTTATGCTCATTGATAAATGCATAATATTGGTTTTAATCTACAGAAAAAAGTATTAATTACTCCTGCTCTAAGATTAAATTGCACAAGTAATTAATGCAGAAAAATATTATCCAGGAGCAACAGTCTTTATCCATTATTGTAATTAAAGAGCATTAGGGAAAATTTGATGTATTTGACTTTTTGCTGCTCCTGCTGGACCAGCAAGTTTCCAGACCATGTTTTGCTCTTCTAAATTTATGTTTCAGTAAAAGGAAAATGCTAGTAGAAAATTTACTTTGAAAGTAAATATTAAATAACTGAATTTCTATATTTGACTCCACTTAAGTTAGATAAATTGTAACTTCTGCTTATAACTTCTGCTTTTAATGGTAACATTAATACACAAGTATTATTCTTATCAGATTTTTTTAGTTGTTTAAAATTTAAAACTTTTAACAAATAAACACCATTAAGGATTTTCTTGATTATGCTTGGCTTTTCCTCAGCTCTTCTTGAAACACAAAAGATCAGACTTAATAATCTTGCCATACAGTTCCTAGTAAAATGCATTTTATTTTAAAATTAAGCAACAATAAAAACTATCAAGATGCCTACTATGAATGCTTCTGTATGCACACTTATTAACCTGAGCTAAATCAATAGAACAAGACAAAATGTAACCATGACCATTGATTGCTTGCAAAGTTCCCTAGTGACTTTTTGGTATCTTATGCCACTCATTTCAAAATTTCCATTTTAAGACCACACAAAAGGCCCATTTAATGAGTGATTTTTTTTTTAATCATGTTTCATAGAACTTCTTTTTCTATAACCAGTAATATTTTCTGATACATTTTGTGAAAATAATTATTGTAATCCTTTCCTCTAATTACAATGAAGTGAAATCTCCCATAAAAAGACATATACCCTAATGTTTATATTTAGTGATTACCTTCCTTGACAATTTAGCTGCTATCTGTAGAAACAAAAATCAATACTTTATTTCTTCTGCAGAGCAATATCGGTTACTTTGCAATCTCCACATGTTTGCACATAAATATTCTTGAAGGCAAACTAAATCAATTAACATTTGTAGTCGTCCATCCAGGCCCTTTGCAAAACATATTATGCACTTAGGATGAATTCAGTGTAAATCATCATCCTAGCCACACAATTAAATACTATAAGCTTCCTTAACCCTCAGCTCAGACTTTCCTAATCTCTGAAAGAAAGCAATGCCAGATGGCCATGAACAACTGTTAAGAATCAGAGGGACACAGAGAAATACCTGAAGCTCTCAGTAATTCAGTGGAGAAACACCTTCTGTTCTAACTTACTGCTAGGCCCCACTTAGACAAATTTGCTTTGTACAGCTCGTAGGTGATCCTTCCAGGTTAACTGATACACATGTAGTAATTTTCAAAAGCTCTATTTTCTTGCCCTGAACCGAATTCACAGACAGTGCATTTTTGCTACAACTCTTGGTTGCAGATATCACTGCAACAGCATGTACAAAGTGCAGAGAGAATCCACTGACTACTGCACTTCTCCATCACTTGAAACATACAATTGTGCCTAAGTATCTGTGGATACACATTAAAATAAGTAAAATACATTGTATGTAAAAATAATGTGTGTAATATGTAATATTCACATATAATTAGTTGTCAAATCTGTGTGAGCTAGCTGCAAGGCTGAAAGAGGAGTAGAGCTCATTGGCCCATGAGGCAGAGATTAGGCCCCATTTCTCTGCCTCAAGAAGAAATGATGGAAAAGGTTCCTCTTTTCCGACAGAAGAACATCCTCCTGTGAGCCAACACTAAGAATCAGTGCAAACAATCGTGTCCAGCATGCTGGGATGCCAAAGGGCACCTCCAGTGTTCATTTTCAGAGGAAGCATCTCACAAGCACCATTTTATATGATAACAGTGTGGAAGCGTCTCCTCATCTCTGAAGACCAGGAGCCTCATTCTGCTTTAAATTACAGTTCAGGAAATTTCAAGTTTAAAAGTGAAGCTTCTCTTTTTAAAAATAAATCACCTTGCATTGTAAAAGATGATAGTCACTGCTCAAGAGCAGGCCACAGCTTCATGTTTTTGGACTTGGGTTTCTTAACAGAAATTCAGAAGGAAGCAGTGAGAACAGGCAAACCTGGGAATGGAAAAAGTAGGTTAAGAAGAAAGATAGGACTGAAACAGCAGGGAGTGCTTCAGGGCAGGGTAGGAGCAAAGTACACTAGCAGAGCTGTGTGGGGAGACCAGTTCTGGGCTAGCAGGAGGGTTCAGGGCAGGAGTGAGAGATGGTGCAGGTGAACAGCATCAGCAAGGAGCACAGAGTTAAACATTCACAACCACTGGGATATTCATGATGGAACTAGTGGAGGTTCCAAGTATGAAGCCAGATGTGGCAAACTACAGACCACACATTGTGTAGTGTGCTTCATTCTAGGTGCATTCCCATGAATCAAAGGATGATGTTGTTCACTTGAATGTCTCAAACAATAAAACAGCACAGTCAAAAAAAGAAAAAAAAAAAAAGAATACAGCAAAACTGGAAGAATGCATGGGAACATCATTCTGGCTTGCAAAATTGAGTAAACAAAATTGAGACTACAGTTAAGAAGGGAGGACTTCTGAGCAATTTAAACCAGGCTGAAGGATCACACGTCTGTTGTAAACTACTTTGAAAAGTACCTGACATCTTGCATTTAGCATTTTTCAATAATCTCTCGGATTCACCAGGCAAGAGCATTATTTACATTCTGAATAGCATAGTTCATATAAAAAAAAGGGCATTTTTAGAATATTGCCTAGAGATGTGGTGATTAAGTTTAGGAACAGAAACAAAAATTATATGTCTTACAACAAAAGACGTGGTAAGGAGAGTGTGAAGGGGATTAAGAGGTAAGAGTAAGAACTGAAGAAGCACAGGACACTAGAGAACTGTTCCAGATGGTAGGCTAGTTTTAACCAAAGCAGCAATGTGTTTGTATAAAAGTCCAGTGGGAGCTGAGCAGACAGAGATGAGCACACAGATGAAGTCTGATATGTTCTTGTGAGTTCAAGGAATGGAAAAAAAGCACTCTGAAGGTCTGTTGCAGAGTCAAGAAAATTGCTGCTTGGGAAGAAGAAAAAAATCAAAGAAAGATGTTGAATCTAAGGAGGTGAGGAGTAAGAGACACCTACATAACAGATCACAGAGGACATGAGTAATGAGACCAGATAAAAGCTTTTCTAAAACTAGTCACCACATACATATATGAAAAAAAATAGTTCAAGGTGTCAAAGTAATGCAGCATTGAGTCAAACAGACAGTTTGATATAAATAGGGTGTGTTTAAAATTATTTATTCCAAAAATACATATGGCAACTTTCTAGTAGGGTATGTGTACAGAAAAAGTAAAAAAAAAAAATTAAAATCATAAGTGAACTTTGATCAGATGTTCTTCAGTGATCAGTTCTATCTTTCTATTTCAGTAAGATGCCCACAAGTTGAGTAATTTCAGTCTAGCATTTCAGTCTATTACTGATAAAAGCTCACTGTTGCGTGAGCGGTTCAACACTGTACCAAATCTCCCATTAACTCTTGCTCTTAGAGGTTATTTCAGTAAGTGGGTCAAGATAAACAGACAACCTGCTAGTAAGGCTTCTAGTTTGAACAATGATATCTGTACAACAGAGGTAGCTATTTGAACTAGACTGCTAATGCCCCTTTTTCCAAAATAAATCCCAGGATGGTGTTTTCATTTATTTATGAGGCTTACTGTATGTTTCTGGATCACAACCATGAATGGTTTTGTTCACGTGCCCAAGCTTTGTAACCACCAGGAAAGAAGTGACCTTTGCTTTCAAACTAAGCAAACCCTTTCATATTGGGTTATATTCATGAATACTCAGTACTTCAATGAGCCTGTGATTTCCTTAAAAATACTGGACTGAAAGATGGTTAGCTGGCAGAAGACTTAACTTTTTCTCCCTCCCTTGTATGTGACAATACTTTG
The DNA here is from genome assembly GCF_027477595.1 of Haemorhous mexicanus. Taxonomy (NCBI): domain Eukaryota; kingdom Metazoa; phylum Chordata; class Aves; order Passeriformes; family Fringillidae; genus Haemorhous; species Haemorhous mexicanus. Next base: position 33,357,985 of record NC_082342.1, read on the forward strand.
CTCAACGTAGCCATTATGCTTTTAACTTGCTGGCTGAAACATTCATTGTTGCAACTCCTCACGCCTCTTGGCTGATGGAGGAAAATCAATTTTGATCCCTGAGAAGCAAGTGCAAGTCTCCAACTTCACACACCAATGTGTACAATTGCAGCTGAAACTGAATCCATATTAAATCACCATTCCAGGCATTTTACATTTATGCTGAGACACTAAGAGGTTAGAACATACATGATTTACTGGTTTTAACTGGAGAAATGGGACAGAACTTCCTTCAAATGAAAAAAGCACTTCGTCAAATGAAGTTTACACAAGGCAAATGAGATTTATGGTGACAATGAAAACATACTTTAAAAATTAACCTTCAGCTTTTTGTAAAACAAGTATTAGAACAGAATGCAACAATCCAGCCACTGCAGGATTTTAATGCTACAATAATTCTGGTCTTCCTTAAAGGGCAACAATTCTGCCCTTTCTAAGATAACCCGGTTCAAAGCACATTAGAATAGCAAGTCTGAGCAATTAGAAGCCAAACTACAGCAACCAGGTAGCAATAAAGATATAGAAAGCATGTGCATTTCCCAATAGACACAAGTTTAACACTGAAAATATTCCAAGCAGGTATGAGAGAGAGGGAGGGGAGGAGAGAACTTACAGTACTGCTTCAAAGATGCACTATACACATAATGCAGCAGTACAGGATACACTAACAGATGAAGGAAACTGAAAAGGCAGTACTCACCCAAAATATTAAATTGAAAAGGAACATCATGTATTTCAAACAACACAGGCAGCCTCTTGCCATGTTGCACTTCTTAAATTCTAAAAGGAAAACAAAGGATAGATCCAGGTAAAAGACCACGTATTTGCTGCCTTTGGGTGCACTGTATTTTTCACTTTTTACGCCAGTTCCAGTCCCAGCGCCGGTCCCGGTTCCGACCCCAGTGTGGCTCTGTGTGCGTGATCCAGTTGTACCATAGAAAGCTCCTGCAGTAAAACCTCGACCAAATTGCCTCCCTGAGGTAGAAGGTTTAGCAAAATCTGAGTCTTTGCTATCCAAAGATGGACTCCGGTGAATTGAAGAATCCTCACTACTTGACTTCTCCATGATCTCTCTTTTCACAGTTGTCAGATTTAATGTATAGCATCTCTCAGCATTAAATGCAGTGCCTTGCAAATGCCACAGTGCGCTAAGAGCTGTCTGTGTTTTGCTTCTCTTTTTCTTCGTACATAAATCAGATAATCACTGCAGAATTTATTCACTGCATTGTTGCTGGATTTATTTTTTATAGCAATGTAGGCTGAACTCTGTCTGTCTGAAGCATGGATTTATACATTAATATCTCATGCCAGAGCACACTCATGATTTATCTTGATGAATCAGTTATGCAGAACTTTGATTTTTATTAGAAAGAGCCACAAGCTCTTTCTCTGCACTCCTAGTCTATAGTCCTCTAATCTATAGGCAGCAGATGGTCCTTGCATCCATTTCCAAAAAGCTTCTGCAGTACACCTGGGAGACTCTCCTCGAGCCGGAGCACTTTCCCTGCTCTCAGCTTCCCTCTCTGTGTCTCTCTGACTCTCTCTCACACGCTGTCTTTTTTCTTTCCACCCATTTGCAGTGTCTCATTCAGTAACCCGCTACCGGAGCGCACTCTGTGTTTCACTGCTGTTGCCGTGAAATCATCAGCAACTGCAACCACTGGGCATTTCCCACAGAAATCCCTGACCTAACTATCGAGTAATAAATCCGCCCTCCTGCTCGCCCCTCCCCTCTGCTTTCCATCGGGCCAGTTAGCAGAAGCCTTCTCCTCCAGGACACGCCTCCATGACATAATATCTTTAATAGGATTAGAATTACTCTTGACTATACAAGTGCACAACAGAAAATCTCTTTAAATGTCAAGTACTGTTTAGCTGTTTATGCGCTAGAACCGTTAGGCAGTGATATTCCTTTGATGCAAAAAAATACAGAAAAAGTATGGGTTAGACAGACAGGTGCTAACCTCTCTCTGCTCATTAACAGTCACTTACATTTTTTTCTGGCTTAAACAAATCCCACGGGACAAGCAATGGGAATAGGCTAGCACCCAGCACACACTGCTTAGGCACACATCTCAGCTGTACGTGCACATAACGCAGCACCATCACCTGTGATATAATTAACCAGACAGAGCTGCTGCCTCTTTCGAGGTCATCATTCAATTCTTAAAACTCCTGAAATGTAAGGGAATCTGAGCCTGCAGCTCTTTACACGCTATTTAACAAGTACATCAGAGATTCTTGTTGTGCACAGCAATAAGCCATCTTACATCACAGGTCGTCTGTGAACTAGAAACACTGACCCACATGCCACATTTCTTTTCCACAGAGGAGTGCAACACGCCTGCTAGGACTCTGAAACAGGGAGGGCACGACTGTGCACGTGTGCCTGCGCATATGCATGCCAGTGCCTGGAGGGGAGGAAGAGAAGCACTTCAGGTCACTACTCCCCATACCTCCAAATTTGTCATTTTGTCATAAGCACAAAAGCAGCACACCGATGGTGCAAAGTGCTATAGCAGATTTAAAACGCAGGTTATTCTTTTCTTTCTGTAAGAAGGAGTAGGAGGCCACTGTGAAGGAAATATGGCTATTTATTTTGCTATACAAAAGCAAAATTCTGTGCAATTTTCAACTGACCCCTCCACATGCTCATTAAAATGCACGGTTACCTCTAGTATCTTTGAAAAAAGACAATGTAACATTTTTTCAATCTTACATCTCTATGGCCAAAAGCCTCTAAGGATTCTGTAACTTTTATGTAACAACATCAGAATCAACACCCTAAAGCAGTGCTGTACCTTTCTTGACAGCCTTTTTCTGCTAAAAGATCCCTCCACCAATAAAGCACATTAAACACCCAGTATTTGAATGTGTAATATCTCTCTCACCTTTTCTGCTCTAAAATAAGATTTTAACAAGAGGCAGGTCCAAGCCCATATCAACGATGTTTGCTTTTCAAAAGTAATTTCAAAGCTCCCTGCATCAGATGTGTCCGTCAGAAAGACGATTGCAGGATGACTGCTCAGCGCTGTGTGTGACAACAGAAAAAGCTACACACAAAACTCCTAAGTAAAAAAAGATAAATTAGCCTTGACCAAAGTAGAATGGGCATTTCTATACATGTCTACGGTGCACGTACAAACTTCACCATAAGCAGTTATCAAGAAGCAACCTTCTCAGCAAAACACATAGAAGCAACTTGCAGGTCACAGCCAGGTACCTCCCTCAAACACCAGAGCCTGTAGGATAACTCACACTGGAACACAAGGCAAATGTCTGAGTATGAATTTAGAAGACTCAAAAAATTCTTCTGTTTGAAATTCACTTACTGGAAGTGTAAAGTTGTACCACTGCAAACCAATGCTGCAGCTAGATATTTTCAGTGGTTTTCACTTGTCATACAAAACTGAGCTCTCAGCCAAAAAATTGTGAGAACACACAAGTACTTTAAAGTATTTTTAGCTTTTTAGTTTTTCCACCCTTGGGTTTGCCATAAAATTTACACTAACTTAGACTAGCTACAGAAAAAAAAAATTGCTGTGCACTTGTGAAAATTAGCACAATATAAATATTTGCCTTCCCATTGAAAGTACATGACAAAAATAATTAATCTGCCCTCCTCAAGGTTAAACAAATTAAAAGAATATTCTGTAATAAGCAAAAAAAATTCACAAATACTCTCATAGTTTGTAAATAGTGGAAACTTTCTACTGGTGGTTAGGAAAAATAAAAGCAAACCAACTATACCTCCAACCATTTTTTTTTTCAAGTTTGCATTATTAGAACTTAATGAAGTCTTCCAGTTTTCTATTTTTACCTCCAAATACTGCAAAATACTGGTTTACTGCACCATTACCTCTAATGTACCTTCCATTAAGAGATCTCCATGACTGGTCTACAGCAGTTTGTACTTCAGAACAGTCCCAACCAAAGACACACGTAAAGTCAACAGACAGCTGAAAAATCCAGACCTGAGCAACAAGCAGTGGGGAAAACACAGTTCCAGATCAGTCTCTCCTCCTGCTGTGTAGCAAGAAAACATATGACTCTCTTATGGTTATGCTGTGGCCACCAGGGAGACTTTACAAGCCTCAGTAACCTTCAGCCACTCGAATTCGCAGCCACGGAGTATCTTTGCAGATTAGAAGCCACTTCCTGCTGCTGCAACTCCAACTCACTGCTCAGGTACTCAGTTAATAAACCACACAGGGCTGCTTACTTGCTGAAAAAAATAAATGGTGAAAAAGCTGTAAGCAGTCCATCCAGCTGTGTTTTGACCAGCCATTGCACTCAACTCTGCCTCTGACTGAGACTTCAGCAGAAGGTGTTGCTGCGTGGCAACAGCACCTTTCAGGGTCCCACTCAACAGCACAACCTCAGCGTGAGGACAAACACATTTTGCTTCACTACAGATCTTACCTCTGTTTAGTAATCAGGGCATGAAAAACATTCAAAAGCTCACTCTGTACTTCATTAATGTTTGATTACTGAATCACAGAATTTTGTTGCTGAGTGATGCCTTCACATCAAGAAAATAATTTCAGTCCCACGTGTATATGCCTGGGACAAGGCAATATACAATCCTTTGCATTTAAATGGCTCTTCCAAATATGAAGGCTAAAAATTTAGGCAATTTTCAGATAGCAGGTATGAAAATCGATGTCATGATTCAATTAATGGGTGTAGCCAAAAAATGGAAAGGAAGAGTATTATTTATATGGTCAAAAAGCATAGGCTGGCTCTCCTACTGAAACTGATTTATTTGGTTCCCTCCTGAGAACAGTCCACCATAGTCCCCAAAGCACACATCCCAGCATTTTCACTTCTTTGTGACTTTTACAAATTATTTATTCTTTTTTCTCATCCTGTCGTTTAATCTCACCAGAACCTAAGTGCCAGTTATAACCAGCTACAGTGCTCCTGAACTCCTCTGTTTGTTTCTGCCCTCTTCAGCTGTTTTTGCACAATTGGCTCAAGGAATCATGCTGCAAAACAGCAAAAGCTGACCAATTTATAAACACATTTACCAACACAGATTTTAAAATACATTATACAGATATAAAAGGTACATCAGCAATATAGAAAAAAATGAACTTTTTCCCCCTTTTAAAAGTCTCAAATCAATTTTACTTGACATTCCCCTTCAGTGAGATTCCTGACCCAGTGAGAGGGAGAGGGATTATAACAGGAAAGAACAGGGAAAAATACTGAAGGCTGAGCAAAAATATCTTAGGCTTTTTTTATGTCTCCCATGATTCCTGAAAATGAAATATGAAACTCTATGGATTTCTTAAAAAGGAAAAACTCCAGTCACCATGGTACACAAGCCATTTTACACCTTATTATATATTTTATCTTGCAATTTCTATTAGGTAGGATAATGCTACTGTCACTATTTTAAATATGGAGAACTCGAGGACCAAGCTGTTTGCTGAGGATGAATAGGAAACTGCTGGCAGAGAAGCAAACTAAATCTGTGCCTCACACATCCTCAGCAAGCTCACTAACCACTGCACCATTCTCAAATTAATTATTTTTCAAATCACGAGTTTTAGTAACGCTGCCACATGACTTCAGAACAATACTGAGCCCTGCAGAGAGATGTACAAATGCATATGCTACCAAGTGTTGGAAGGATATGGTTCCTAAATTCAGTCTTTTCTTTCAAATTATATTGACCAGGAACTCAATTTTACAAGCCTTCCTCAGGGTACATTAGATAGGCAAAGAACAGAGATTGCTGAGTATAAACTTAGTGACTACATCTTTCCAGTCACTGCTCTGTATCCTGGAAGTCCATGAGAAGGAGATAAGGAACAAAAGTTGAAAATAATAGCTTACAACTGACATAAAGTTGCATACAGCTGAAAGCTCAGATTAAAAAAAAAAAACCACCAAATCAACAATGATTGTGGAATAAGCTTAAAGGGAAAAGGATGCCCAAAAGAATAGAAATGAAATTAGGATCACATGAGAGACAAAACCACGGGGTTCTCAGGTCTTCCATGCTGTTGGTTCAATGACAAAAAGTTTACAGACCCCTGCAAGTCAAAATGCCTGGAGTTCTGAGGTGTTCCAATGCTGCAGAATTTATAACCAAAAACCTGGATGCTCTGATAGTTGTAAGGCACATCCTGGGGCCTGCCAAGCTCCAGCTTGGATGCTGTAAATCCAAAGTATTCTGCCAACCATGGGATTGGACAAAACAAGGTAGATTTCAAGGACAACTTTGTGTGGTAGACAAGTTTTGAAATCTGCCTGTGTTTTTTAGAAGCAAATAGCCCAAGCCATATCTAACCTTGGACACACTTTCATTTTCCACTAAGAAAAATATTCCATTAGAAAGCAGACAGAACTACTTTAACTTCAGTTTTGGAGTCTCCCATCACTGATCATAGCTTCACACATTATTTAGAACCTATATGAACAGCTTGTTTGATACAAATGCTAAAAAAGAATCACTACCAAGTGTTCAGAGAAGAGTGGAACACACACTTAGTTTCCCTACCAGCTTGAGGAGCAACCATTTCTCTTAGGGTCAGAAAACCACCATTTCCTTTGGCACTTAGAGGACAGACAGCTGACAGAGGGAGAGATTGCATTCATTAAGAAACAGGCTTACTCACAGCTGGTGCCTGTGGCCTGACCAGCAAACAACCCCAATGCTTGTGAGAGGCAACAACCTCATGCCTCTCTCTCTTCACATTCTAGCACAACCAAAAGCATCCAAAAGGCATCACCCGACCCTCAATTCCTCCTGCAGAAGAAAGCCAGCTCCAGAGACCAGGTAAAAGGATCTGGGATAAGCAGATATGCATACAGCATAAACTGGAAGGAAAATCAGGATGCTCAGATGGATTTTAGGAGGCTGAACTCCATGTTCTGGGACTCCACCTAGTATTGGCATGGCTGTAGAAAAAAGAGGCCTTGCAGAGAGACAGGAGTGAGAAGGATGCAGGAGTGTGAAGGAGCACCCCTGAGGAGACACTGAGTTTGAGATCTGTGGGTAAAGAATCTTTTCTTACAGATACAGGAATTGAGTCTCTAGGCACCTCAATCCAACACCCACCTCCATTAGTCCTGAATTCACCAAGAGAAATTATACTTCTTGACATTGTTATTGGAAAGGAAATGAATTAATCTGTTTCTGTGACAAAAACAAGAGTACAGCAGCTCCTGGTTGCCTCTGATGAGTAACACTCCTTGCCTCCCCAGGGTAAAGAGGTAAAAAAAGGTAAAATCTCTTTGAATGGCCTAAATTAATACTTACTAGTTATATTAATATATCCCAGTGAGACAAGTTTATCCTTCTAATATGGGGTTCTCACTGACTGGATGACCAAGAAAACAAGATCCTGTTGTAAGACTTTCCACAAATGCCAAACATTTGGTGTCATTTGGTCTCTGGGATTTCTACTAAAAATCATTTACTGGTAATAATGTGCATGTGGCTGAGACTTCTCATTTAGGATTTCACACCAGGGACAGAATGAGATTCTGTCTCCAAATTGTATAGAGGAATTAGCTGTAAATCATGTCAGGAACCTTAACCCGCTGTGGTCAATTACAGATGATGAGGTGATATGCTAATGCACAGGAGACGTGGGGCATGCAGATTAAAATGCAATATGAGGTCCAAAAGCTAAGAAATTTTGATTATGTCACACCTTCAGTGTGTTGTCCCAGTTGTCCCTTGGGGACCCCCAGATTGAGCAAAAAGAATGTCTGAGTTTCCAAAGCGACAGAAAAACAGAAGAGAAAATGGAAATCCTGCTACCAACATTTAAGCTTTAAATCAAAACATTTGCAATATATACAGGGATCTTTTGGGGTTTGGTTTTCACTTCACAAACATAATGACATATATTAGATCTGAAAGAAGCACTGTAAATATCCTGTTAGAATACAATTCACCATTGTTAGTTTCACCTTTAAGAACTAAAATCCAGGGAGTCTATTTATTGTTTGTTTCTAAGAATCCTGGAAGTAAGAGTCTCCTTGGGCTTGGCAGAGTACATACGTAGAGCAAGTCAACCCATACCACAGTCTAATCTCCAGACAGAAAGACAGACATTAACAAAAACAAAAAACCTGGGTTTTTTTCCTGAAGTCCTAAAACTACCTTACCAATTCTCCCTCTAGCAGGTGAGAGAAAATAGGAAAAATAAGGGCAAAAAGAACAGCATATGCCCAAGCAGATAGGCCTATCTTACCAGGGAGCGGAGCTTAACAGATGCTTTGGAACAGTCTGTTTATGACTTTTAGCTTAAGAATCTGTACCCCTTTTAATTACAGGATGTTTATCTCATCTTCCATAACAATGAATACATTTTTTCATCTCCATCAACAGTTAATCCTTAATTCTGCTGAGAACTTAACCTCAATATTTTAGGGCAGTGAGTTACACAGATATGCATCATGTTAAAAAAACCCAGAATCTTCCTCTTATTCACCATCATAATTAAGCTTTCCAGCTCTATCCTCTGTCTGGATATTCATCCTCATCTCATAATTCATTAGTTTGTAATCCTCTATTACACCGTATGTTATTGTCCTCCATTAAACTAAGCACTTTTCAGCATGTCATGTTATTGAAAATTCTCTGACTCCCTAATAATTTCAGTTACCCATCGTAGGGCTTCCTTCTAATTGAGCTATGTTTCCACCATAAGCTTTCCCAATCTGCTGATGAAAAGATCTCCTATTTAAAGGACAAAAGTCAAGGTTCAGATTCAAAATAGATTTAATCAATTCTCTTTCTATCAACACCTTATCTTTATGAAAGTGAAGTTACTCAGATTCAATAGACATTTTTCCATCATCCCCATTCTGCTTTTCTATTTCAGATTCAAAATTCGGCTCTGAAAATGTTGAACTTCTCCGAGCTTAAGATGTGGTACAAACTGCTGTGTCCATCCAGTACACCCATTAAAAAAAGGTGTATGCAGAGAAATGTTTTTTACTTTGCATACAGAGAAAATAAGATCGAGGGCCCAGAAAGCTGCCAGCCAGAGGCAGGAAGGCAGCCTCATCACATCCCAAACACCACTGTGTGAGGAAACATCACAAAACAGATCTCCAAAACCATGCTTTAAAAATTAAAGACCAAAAAAAGAAAGCAGGGGTGAGGAACTGAGAAGGATTCTTCTTATTTAACACCTATTTTTTGCAGAGGTAAAGTACATGATCTGAGTGCTTCTCTTCCACTCCCACTTTAAAAGACAGTTTAGGTTTTTACATCTCCTATATTGACTACAGATTAAAGAAAGCTAGCAAATAGCCAAAGGTTTCTGCCTATCATGAGAGATGATATCCTTTTGTCCTCTTGGATGGTGCAGCAGGATTTCATTAATACAATAACTCTTCTAACTGTGTCCAACGTGTACAAGTCTCTTGAACAAAATCAGGTGGATTTTCTCTAACATCTGTTCCAAAGAGGCTATCTTTCACTAGCAGTCTGCTGTTTTGAATTAACTGACAGCTGGTGTCTATGTATTAGCAGAACTATTAAACTTAAAAACCAACAAATTGAAAAACCCCTCATACAAATGGCTCCATGTGAAGAAAGTACCAAGAGAATGATGTAAGCATTCCTTTTTGAAAGGCAGCACACATCTCTGAAACCTGCTCAGTTATGCCATGAAGGAACATTTCTAAGCACATTCCTTTCACAATTGAATGAATTCCTTCATTGCTAAAATATTCATTTTTTGGCACTTAAACACAAACAGGTGTCATTCCATGAATGGGGACATTTAAAACCACTGTGTCAGGGCTGGCAGAGACCCAGATGTCTTCAATGGGCAGCCACTCATCACCACCCCCAGCCTCCAACCTCAGACTCACTGGAAGTGGCAGACTGAATGCCTTACTGCAGCATCATCACCTCACATGTCTGTGAGTTATCAAAGGCTGTCTTCCTGCAGCATTTCTAAGCAAAACCTAACCCCAAGTCACACCTCCAGGTCAAAGAGGGACAGCTTCCAGAGAGGAGTCACAGCGCCAAATGAATTAACTATCTGCCCAGAGCCAGTGGCCTCACAGATGAAGCTGGCATGGGAGAGGGCTGACTTCATGTCACAGTACCAGGTTCCCCTCTGCTGGGCCCCCAGTGCGACTCTGGGCAGAAATTTCTGGAAACAAGGGTGGGGTCTAGTCTCTAAAGCCATTCAGTCCTCAGTCTACTCCTGGCTCTCCCTGACCACAGTCTATCAACTGTGACACCAAGCTACATAGCCCAACAATTCCTACCACATAGCTCCTTTTTTCTTTGAAGGCAGATGTTTCTGAATTCATAAGAAACAGATTTTGAGTAATTCAAGGTAACTGGATCATACCTTCACTGTCATTAACAGCACTTCTCAAGTTCTGATCAAAGCACTGCAGAACAGCCACATTCCGTCTTGCTGATTTGGGCTGGGCTCATTTCTATGGCTTTTAACAAACTTCCACAACACCTAGCCTGAGCAAAGTTCACAGTCTCCTTCCTGTTTTGAAGCTCTTTAAATTTATAAAAATAGTCACATTTGACCATCTGCATCTGCCCTTGCAGTTAAGCTTATTTATCTTCACAATGAAGTTTCTAGCACGTTGTATGGCAACGCTGTAGGATGTGGTCAACTTCAACATTTAAAATAGGATGTGCCTGTAACGTAGCAGTCATGCAATTAATGCTTTTTGCTTTGCCAACAACAGAGTCAGATTTAAATCCCAAGAGGAGGCAGATATTTTAGCCACCCTACTCATCTCACAAGAACGAGGCTAAATGGTTCTCATCTATTCTGCATGAGATACAAGAAAGGGTGTAATAATGAAAACAAGGTAACCCTCTTACTATAATCCAGCAGGTTTATGTAACGCTGCTGCTGTTCATGAGCTTTGTGATTGGTGTCAGCTCTTGTTGTAAGGGTGTGAGAGATTTAAAATGACAAAGGAGGAAAAGAAAGAAAAGGGGGGGGGGGAAACCAGTTTGACATGACCCTGCCTGTCAAGTCACAAAAAGCTATCCAGCAGTTCAATTCCCTGACTTACAGTAGGAGCTACTTAACTTTTTACAGTACATTCATTAACAAGCTTTTGTAAAAGCAGACGTATAATGGGAAAACATCATTTTTATGACCATATCTGCATTATGGAGGACTCATTTACACTTGGAGAGAATGCTGTGTGCTAGCTGCAATACCAGGCATTCAGAGCCTAATATGGGGTGTAAAGAATGGATGCAAGCATGTTTGACTCTTTCCCAAAAGCCAAGCCCACATTCACTTCATTTTGAAAAAGTTTAATTGTATCATCAGTGTCTCTCAGAGATGAGAAAACCAAGATAGATACCCTTGATGATCAGTCAGAAACTAAGAATGTTCCAAAAATTCCTCATAGAGGCATCTGAAAGGCAAAAAAAAAAAAAAAGTCTTTTGTAGGGGAAAACTATTTGTGTCATTCAGTTTGCTCTGATCTACTTAGGTGTGCCACAAGTATGCAGCAGCTATTGTATGAAATATCAATTGGCCTTTAGAAACTGCACTTCATAAATTCATCACAGGCCGATATTTTCCATTTACAAATTAATTGGGATGCTGGCATTTTATTTCAGAAGCAACCAACACAATGTTTCACGCTCTGCTCTGCAGACTGGTTCAGGGGAATCTATCAAAAATACACGGCCATAAATGCTTAGCAAATGGTGTGCATCCAGATGGGGTTTTAAACAACATGAATGAAACTAAAGGCTTGCAAAATGCAGTGTCTTTTTAGGGTAGACAGCTTTAGTTTGGGTCCAAATATGCCTTGCAGGAGCCAAATTTGATGCCCGTAGCAAGAATATGTATATGATCTCTCTCTCTTCTCTCCTAAATGTCCAAGTCTAGAGTCATTTTAAATCTAATTTACTGAAAAGGCTTTCCAGACTTCTTCCCTTCAGGAGAGCAAGCTAATACTAAATCTGCAATAATATTATCCATTGGTAATGTTTTGTTTGCTTTTGTTGTTGTTTTAACTCTACAATCACCATGTCTATAAAACAGATACAGGCAGGTGTGGACATCAATGTCCCCAAAATGAAAAAGTCCCTGGATTTTATTCAGCTAATGAGTTCTCCTCGTGTGTTATTTTTGTCATATACTAATTCCTTATGTTGCACTTGTCCCTTTCCAGCCAAACATTTGCTCAGAAGTAACAGAAATTCTCTCAAGCCACCCAGACACTTTCCAGAAGAGTTTTATGAACTCATCATCTCATCCCATACCTGAAACACAACTTTTCTAAATTGAGCATATCTCACTCCTCTCCTCCCCCACTTCTGTGCAAATGGTTTTATTACAGGCCTGTCTTGTATAATACTTCGTGTTTCTATTTCAACAGCATGGAAGCTGTTATATTAAACATTTATCAGTAATGGGGTTCCTCCCTTCTACCAGCTGAAGCAAAGAAATTTGGTAGATACAATCACAAAAAGATTCTGTAGGTTTGTCACTTCCAGAAGAAACACAGTACTTGAAATACACAAGATTCTAACCAAACCTGACTGCATGAGCTGCACTCTGAAATCCCATGTTTCTAGTATTCCAAGGATTGGTAAATTAAGTCATCTCAGTTCCCTGTGTTTTTTTCTTTTAAATCAACTCGAATGCTTTCTGCCCTGTACACTGAAAACAGTTTTGGAAACTGTAATATGGTAAGTTAAAAAAAAGAGAAGAAAAAACTTCTTCTTACTCCCTGAGAGGTGCACCACTGGAAACAAGGTTGAAAGGGAACAAAAAGCAACAAAACCTTAATTAACAGAATCAAGACTTACGGATCTCTGAACATACAAAGGGAAGAGAGCTGATTAGTTGCAAGGTGCAGTTTCTCTTTACAGGTAATATTTTTCCAAGCAGAATGATGCTTTGCACCTGTCCTGTAACTAGATGTCAGACTTGTGTATTAGGCTGAAAGAAAAAAAAAGACTAAGAAAATGTCTTGATCATTTCAAAGTTCAATGACGCCCAAAGAGTGCCTATAGCTGTTCTATAGCACTTTTAGCTCCATTTATAAAGGTATCTCACTTTTGTCCCTGCCTACTCCATCTGCTGTGTTTGTCTCTATCAAATATCAATGATATCTGAAAGACTACATCAATATCAAGCTGTAGGCAGGAAGCGGGGAGTGGGGAATAATGAATTCTTCCCTAAAAACTGATCCCTAACAAATTGTTCCCAAGCACCAGAGCCTTCAAAATGTCTATCACAGAACTATCTTCATGCATTTTAAGCATCCTTCATATTAAGGATCCAGTTATTTTTATTTTAATATAAAGAACAAATGCTCAGAAGCCAAATAATCCAAAACAGATTTCTACAAATTTTCTCTCAAGCACTGAAAAGAAAACCCTCAGACTACTGAAGGCCTGACATGGTAGACTGCTACAAAGTTCTGTCAACCAGATTCCCTCAGATTTCACAGGCTGGTCACCAGTAGCTCTTACGCATAATCTGTAAACCACATTTTTAAAGCAACCAGGGATCCTTCAAAATGAAAAAACAGATACACATTTTTGACACACATCTCTCAATACTGAGAAAACTTAAAGTATTGACTTCTGTTATAGAAGAGAAAAGGTACGTGCTTAGGGACAGAATTCCAAATTAAGATACTCTCAAGAGATGCTATCTGATGTTTTAAAATAAAACTTCCACCTCATAAAATGTTAATATTAGAGCTTTAGGCAGACATTAAGGTCAGGACAGATGTGCTGCCTAACATGTATAACACTCTCAGTTTCTATAAGGCCAATAAATGCCTTTCAGTAACTAAAAAGCAGTTACAGAAGACTGTGGTACTTTGTTCAGAAGCATGCATGTTGGCAAGTCAAGCAATAGAAAGAGGTTGCTCAGGAGAGAAGTTGACCTGGATATAAGTGAAAAAAATTCAGTGGGAGAGCAATTAAACAGTGGTACAAACTGCTTAGAGAGATGTTAGAATCTCCCTTACTGGAAATATTCAAGACTCAGCTTGACAGGGGCCTGCATAACCTGAACTGGGGCCCCGCTTTCAATAGAAGGTTGCACCATGTGCTCTCCAGCATCTCCTTTCATCCTAAACTTTGCTGAGATTCTAACATTTTGTTCTAAGATCCAAAACTCAGACTGTGAAAGACTGACACTGAACCTCTTGGAGTAGCAGTGACTTGAACTACAGTTGCACACAGTGAAAAACTGGCAAATTGATATTGCAATCCCACTGATGAGGAGGGGAAAAAAGAGATGCCTCTTCTCAATAGCTAGATTTGACAAATTAGGAACATCCTCATCCTAGCAATTGAGTATCTGCAGATCATAAAGCCTGTCTGATCTGTGTGACTTAATTTGGTAGTTATGCCTTCAAATCTGTTACTATTGTCTTTTTTAAACAGCCAAAATTTCTTCTTTAGCAGAAGAAACAATACAACAAATTCCAGTCTTTCCCATCACCATGCCCTGCTTTTTTTTTTTCCCCTACTGGAGTGTGAATTCCATACAAGAGTGCATTTGTCAGAATGAAGGACCTTCCCCAAGGAAAGGAATGTAATTCATTTGCAAAAAGCAAGGATTAGTAATTATTTAAAGGCAATCCATCTGCCCCTAGAGATGTACTACCGGCCACACAGATGAAGGGCTGGTTTAATCTCTTCAAGAGTAAATTTCTGTAAGATCCCAAATTAAACTATTTACACGGGAGAAGAAAGCTTGATCCTTGAGCACAGAGATGGTGGAGTTTCTTTTGGTGTTGCCACTATGTCATGAGAGTGGAAAGCTGTTTAAACACACTGACCTGACAAGCTGGTACAGTTTTAGATGCACCCATTTAAACTAAAAAAAAAAGGTAAAATGGTGCTACATCTGGCCATATACCCCAATGACTGCTTTATTGTTAAAGCTTTTAACAGTTATGGACAGTCTTGCCATGGAGCTGACCCCCACTAGATGTTTCATTCTGCATCAGACATACATGGTGCATTATTTTCCTTGGGATTTTGAAGGATTATTAGTCATATTGTCTCTAACCTTTTTGAAATGAACTGTTCTAAGGGCAAACATTAGCATATGAAAACATTTGCTCGCAGTGTTTTGCTTCCTTTGCTGTGCTATATCACAAGGAGCATAATGTATGAAGGTAAACAAATATGGTTTTGATCCTCGGGTGCTAATAATGCTAAAGAGCTATTTTGATGGAACTGCTGAAAGAGCTAAAATATTTTTAACTTCCCTACTTCCAGTACTCATGTAACTATAAAACACAATTCATTTTGATGATGAAGTTAGAGAATCCTAGGCACACACTTCCAAAGTGTTGTACATTCCTTTCAATCTTACAGAATCTAAAGGATTTTTATACCCTGACATGATTTATCTTTTTGAGGCTCATCTGGGTAGCCATGCAGGCTGTCAACAGGATTTCTTCCCATAGCAAGTGAACATATTCTATGTTAAAGTAGCAGTGTCTGCTGTAACTCCAAGGAAAAAACTTGGTACAGCTGAAATACCCAGGATACCATTCCTATGGATTTAAAAAGTAATAAGCAATTCTACTGCTCCTAACAGATCAGATACCCTTGAGATTTTTAGAAGTGCTATTTCAGCGTGTCAGTACACTTAAGTAGACACATAAGGCTGCTAAAAGAATTAAAGGGGATGAACATACAGAAAATTAGATTAATTTTTTTTTTAGCTCCAAAAGAGATAGGGACACTGATAAACTTCAGTCATTTAGTGGTCAATTCTAGTTTATCCTGGCAGCCTCTGTCTCCACACTTAATAAAAAAAATTTCCCTCTTAGCTATAAATGAAGTTGCAACATGGCAACAGTAACAGATCCTGGCAACTCTTCCTGCCCCAAATCATGAAACTTATTCTCACTCTGGATTTCTAAGGAAGTAAGATTTATGCATCCAGACTGTCTTCAGTGAAACCTGAGGGAAGGGAGCAGGCAGGGTGCTGTACAAGCCCTGGAAATCCAAGCCAAGGCTCAGCAGCATGTGTTTGGAGTATCAATAGCAGCAAGGCAGAGCAGTGTGCGAGCCTGACCTGGAGCTTGCATGAAGGATGGGCACACACACGGCTGGGTTCACATTCTGCACAGCCTCTCGCCCTGCACAGCCCTGTCACAGGGGCATGGGGGGGATCCTGAAGTCTGGGCAGGGTACAAGGGGAGGAAGGGAGAGGTCTGTAATGAGCTCAACCATCCAAAACAAAAATCAGAACTCATTCATCCTGCTCTTGGCAGAATTTTAAACAGTAACAGACAGAACTGGAGCTGGGCAGTCACACCTTCAGTGTGTGGAGTAGCCTCAAGCACACATCACAACAGCAGCAGAAAGTGAATTTCTGGTCAGTGTACTCTGCCCTTCAAGCCCCATGACCTGGGCAAGGGCTTTAAAGTGGCCCTGCACATAGGCACGAGCAAGGCTGAGTGCGCTGCTCAAAAGGGGTTCTAGCACCACAGCTGCCATTTTAAGCACCACAAACTGGCCTCTCTTTTCAATATTTCTCTCCCCACTTTGGTTTAGGATATGTGCTCCAGATAGCATATATTCTCCTGATTTAACAGTTCTCCAAGTTTAAAATATCATTTTATTTTCTCTTTATGTGTCTAAACCCATCGCCCCCTTATTTTTCTGCTCTGAGGCTCACAATTCCCAGTTTGTTTTCAAAGCTCATTAAGAGAATTTTCTCTCTCCCTCTGTCATATCATTAACAGAAATGTTACAAAATGTTGCTCCAGTCTAACTCCCAACCTACCTAACCACTGCACTACTGCTGATAATCAGCTCCTGTTTATATTTCACCCAACTTTTTTCTTCCTACCCAAGCGAATTTCAATTAATCTTCATGTTAGAAAGTAAACATATACCTACTTCCCTCTTGATTCCCTAAAATCATTAATTTTGCAATTCTATCAAAAAAAGCAATTACATTGTCTGGCAAGATTTATTCTTTATGAACTCATGTTGTTATTGCTTACAATTCTGTCACCATGCAGACTCTGAGTTTGCATCCTCTTTTAATATCAGGCCCATTATTTTACCAGTGGTTATACTTTCAGGACAGTAATTGCTAAGAAAAACCTTGGCTTTCTTTTGAAGGTCAACATTATAGTTTCCAGTCCTCACTCATACTGACATTTCATTTTAGCTACCATCTCACAAAAACAGTAATCACACCATAGTGGCACAGCAAGAAAGCTCACCAAACACAAACTATTTAAACTGAGGGGTAAGAAAGAGGGAAAACTCAACCTTTTTTTTCACTCCCTCTGTCACTCTTTAACATTAAATGAATTTTTAACAGTCAGCCTTCTGCTACAATAAAACATTCAGGGATACTGTTCAGACTTGCAGAATGATGCAGGGTAAAAGGGACCCCTTGAGATTACCTAGTCCAACCCCATGGTCAAAGCAGAGTAAGCTTCAAAGCTGTATCATATTACTTAAGACCTTGTCCAGCAGAATTTGGAGAACTTCCAAGGTTGGTAATTCCACAGCTTCCTAGAGCAACCTCTTCCCACAGCAACACCCCCAGGAAAAACTTTTTTCCTCATCTCCATTTGGGACTTACAGAGGCACCAATCATGATCACTGGCTCTTGTCCTCCCTGAGGATTTCTGAGAAGAACCTGACTGTCTTCTCTACTACAATACCTAAGTAAGGTTATGAAAATCAGCAGCTACCTAGATCTTCTCAACAGCATGTGCTCCAGACCCTTCAGAATCTCCTTGTGGCCCTTCACTGCATTTGTTTGTCAGCATCAACCTGGTACTGGGAAGGCCAGCCCTGGGTACAGCCTGGTGTGGCCTCATGAGCACTGAGCATCAGGAAACAGAGATAATCTCTTCCCCATTGCTATTGTAAGGCATCTGACTGCATTTTCTCAATCTCAGTTTTCCAGGTTTTCTCTCAGTGGCAACTTTTAATATCGACTGTCCTTGCACTCTATGCAGAGGATTTCTAATTGCATGGAAAATCCAACCTTTGAATTGATGCATTCAGTGAAGCTGGTCTTTAATAAACCAAATTACAGAATTTGGACTTGATCTCTACGCTTTTAACCAGTTTTCTACCACCAACCAAGCAACAACTGAGCAGAGTGAAAAGCAGCTTGATAAAGTGGGAAACACATGAAGGAGAAGACATTTGACCAAAGCCTTGTATTTGTACCTCAGCGCTAGAGAAGCAAAGACAGGGCAGTTGCAGACCAGATCATCAGCACCCAGTGAGGAAAAGCTGACTTGCAAGTCTCAAAGGTGGAAACAGCTGCCAAGGAGAGTGACAGAGAGATGGGCTGCCACAAACAGGCCAAGTAAGGAAAAATAGACAGGAATTCAGACCTGGAATTTCCTAGGAATGCAAATAACTGCAACAGGACAAAAACAAATAGTGTAAGGTGCAATCAGTGTTGCTATGCCTGAGGGAAAGCAGCACAAGAGGCAGAAAAGGGCAGGGCAGACAGCAGCACGCAGCTGTAGCAGGTCAGAAGGTTCACATTTTACTAAGCCAGGAAGTGGTGAAAACACACAAAACTGAAAGATCCTCTCATATGTATCCTTAAAGCCCAGCAAGATCAAGCTTTATCTTGGCTGAACTTTTAAACATTTTCTGTGCTGCTGTTCATGTTAGACTGGAAAAAGAGATTTCTCAATACTGGCCATACCACAAGGACCATGGAAGGTAGAGAAGACAAATGAGTGAAGATAGTCTGTGTTTTCTGGGTTTTTATGCTCTTTCACAAACCAAGAAAAAACACGGTTAATGCTCTCCTGGTACACAGCACAGACCAATGGCACCAGTGACAACAAAAAATAATAAAGGAGCAGTGCTGGACAGGAGACTAAAAAGGGACATATGCATTGTACAGATTTTCTGCTTTTCAATTTCAGTTCAAGGATTTGTTTTAAGACGTATGAGGTAGCCTCTGCTTTCCATTCTGCTTTAATAGTGATGTCCTGATGAACACAGAATAGGAGTAACACGGACCAATTTTACTCTCAGGATATTTATTGCATTCATCTGGTGGCTTAATAGAGAAGCTGAAAAAACAAACAGTAAATAAATAGGATGGCGTAAAGCAATGTCTCTTTGCAAACATCTGAGAGCTATTATGAAACAAAGGTCTATATGCTACACATATTACAAGTTAAAGAAGTTCCTCTCTTGCAAGAGGCCAGCTAGTTGGAGCACTGTCTTGGGAAGTCGAGCAGAATGCTGGTTCTGGCTCCAGGAGAAACAGAAATACAGAGTCTGACAGCTGAGAGGGGAGTTCTTTGAGACCAAGAAGCAAAGAAAATGGTATTTAGCCCTGTGACTATCTCATCAAAAAAAGTATAACCTAGTGTAGTTTTGATTTTCTTCACTTCCAGTACTATCAAAGCTCTTGGAAAAGGAAAAGGGCTCAGGTGCTAAGGGACATCTGCAAATACTTCAAAAATATTTCCAGCATGGTTACACAGTACAAGAAGTGCACTTCTATGGGCAGCGACACACTTGAGTTTTTATTTGGGAAAAACTGCAAGGAGGGTTTCTGTGCCAAACTTCACGGTGTGTCATCCATTGTTTTACATTCCAGCTTCACAGTTCAGGATCACCAGGTGAGTCACAATGTAAGTGGATGACAAAAAAACCACTAGAAGTTATTTTTAGATAAATACACTTTTATCACTTTTCAGCATTTGTAACGGCATTCTGCATGCTCAGCAGAACCAGCTGTGTACTTCTCTGCAGCCTGCATTCATAATTAGATTAGCCAAGCCATTTTATAAGGATGGAGTTCAGGCATCCACCCTAGAATTCAGGCATTCTGCATCCTGGAAAAGTTTAGTGGAGACAGACCAAAGCTCTTATTCAACAGCAAGATGGAGAAAGGCCAATGAGAATTGCCAAAAGAAGACTGAGACATGTAAGTGCAAGCCTAGTCCCAGTTGCTAGCACTGGCAAACCTCAAAGACTATTGTGTCAATACTCATTTGTGTAAAAGATACCAAATTATTTGTGAACTTCTTTGTTCTCAAATGTCCACCAAAAAAAACCCATACACACCAAACCAACCCTATTTTCACCCCTCCTCCCATCAACAATATTTAAATTTCAGATTTCCAGCTGTTCAGCTAGAAAGAGTAACTAGAACTCGCTAAGAGCTGCCAAATCTGATAGTCCCATTAAGGCAAAGCAATACAGGTTCATGTCCCCACATCCAGCCAGTAGCAAATGCACACACACACTTACACAGAATATCAATGGAATCACAGAAATGCTGAGGTTTAAAACAACCCTGAAGATGATCAAGTCCAGCCATTAACCTGCCACTGCCAAGTCCACCACTAAACTATGTCCCTAAGTGCTACATATACATATCTTTTAATTACCTCCAGGGATGGTGACTCAACCACTTTCCTGGGCAGCCTGTTCCCATACTGGACAACCCTTTCAGTGAAGAAATTTTTCCTAAAACTCAATCTAAACCCCCCACAGGCACAACTCCACACAGATATAGACAGTAGGCTTGATCCTGTGCTACTCACTGGCTGATCAGGAACAAAGCTCATCAGAGTGAAATTTGTACTGTTTGCACACATACATAACAGGGATCCCTCCCATTGCTGGCCTCAGATGCTTGGTCAGTCCAGTATCAAGGCCCAGGTCTCCACTGTTGCTGACAAAGGTGATAACCCATGAGGCCTGCAAAATCCCTCCTGTGGTTTCTGCTGTGATTCCTGGCCTTGGCTCTACTTGCTGGCACTTAGCCTAAATGCATCCACAGAGAAAAGGAAGCACCTCACCCACAGGAACAGTCAGAAATAGAATAAGAATATAAAATGAACTGCAGTGATTAGACAGAAGGCATGGCCAGGGAATAGAGTGGAACAGAGCAGAGTAGAGTAGCATAGAGTAGAGTAGAGTAGAGTAGAGTAGAGTAGAGTAGAGTAGAGTAGAATAGAATAGAACAGAACAGAATATTTCAGTCAGAAGGGACCTTTGGCAATCACCTGATCCAACTGCCTTACCTCTTCAGGGGTGACCAAAAGTCAAAGCATGTTGTTAAGCTCATGGTCCAAATGCCCTTTAAACACTGAGAGGCTTAGGATATCAACCTCCTCTCTAGGAAGCCTGTTCCAGTGTCTGACCACCCTCTTGGGGAAGAAATGCTTCCTGATGTCAAGTCGAAACCTCCCCTAATGCAGCTTTGAAACATTCCCCCTTGTACTATCACAGGACGCCAGGGAGAAGGGATCAGCACTTCCCTTTCCAATTCCCTCCTCAGGGAGCTGCAGAGCAAGGGGGTCACCCCTCAGCCTCTCTTTTCTCCAAACTGGACAAACCCAGAGCTCTCAGCCACTCCTCTCAGGACACACCTTCCAGCCCCTTCACCAGCTTTGTCTCCCCTTCTGCACACATTCAGAGACTTTCCCACCCCTCTGGAGTGGTGGTGCCCAGAGCTGCTCCCAGCACTCCTGGTGAGGCTGCAGCAGCGCTGAGCACAGCGGGTGATCCCCCCTGTGCCCGGCTGTGCTCTGTGGCTGATGCCTCCAGGACATGGCTCCTGCCCTCTGGGCTGCCCGGGCACGCCCTGCTGGCTCTCACTGAGCTGCTGCTGCTGCCCCCAGCACCCCCAGGGCCTCCCTGCAGGGCACTCTGCAGACACTCCTGTCACAGGTTGTGCTTGTGCCTGCAGTTACTCCATCCCAGGTGCAGGATCGGGCACTTGCTAAATTTCATGCCAGCGATGATTGCAAATGAACTGACCAGCCTCTCATGTTGACTCATCTTGACAGGTTTTACATACACACCATCAGCTGACCTCTCTCCTGGGACAGTCTGGGGAGAAGTCAGGTCAGGGCGCTCCCTTTGCAGCACTTTGGGTTCTCTCACCTTCTGCACCTTTATGTTATGACCCTTTTATCATATAACTTAACAGTATCCTCTGAAGTTTGACACGAATGAATCCAAGGCTGCACTGTGCTTACCCACTGCACTTATTTCTCCCACAGAATCAATCACGGGAAACTGGGGCAGGGTATACAGGTTATTATGAGCATCTTGCAACTTGATACAAACAATCTAAGTCTTTTGTTAAACACAGACTTTAAAATTCAGAACTTGCTCGTAAAAATTCATATCCCATTCTACACTGAAGTTATGGTGTGTGTGTGTGTATATATATACACACATATATTACATATAAATGAATAATGTTAGATATGAATGAAAGTATTTTGCTGTCTGCTGCCAACAGGGACAATAAATAAATAAATGTACAACCCCAGTGTTATTTTTTCCAGTGATTTGTTCCTAATGAGATTTCTTTTGGAATTATGTACTCTTCAGTGAGGCACTGCCTTATCAACGCACTTTCCTATGCTTTTAGAAGGACTTGCTACAAAGTTTCAGAGACCCAGTCAAATCAAGTATTTTCAATTCTTCCCTTCCTGTTGGGTTTTTTTTGTTTGGTGATGGGGGTTGCACTTCATATTATCACAAAATGGTTTGGGTTGGAAGGGACATTAAAGCTCATCTAGTTTCTCCCCCATGTCATGGGCAGGGACACCTTGCACTAGACCAGGTTTCTCAGAGCCCCATCCAGCCTGGCCTTGAACAATTCCAGGGATGGGGCATCCATGGCTTCTCTGGGCAACCTGCTCCACTGCCTCATCATCCTCACAGTAAAGAATATCTTCTTTTATATCTAATCTAAACCTACCCCCCTGTAGCACCTTGTAAAAGAAAGAGAGAGGGGGAAGTGACCTCCTACATATTAAGAAAAACATGAAAGAGAATTGGGTTTGCCCCGCAAGAGAAAAGGCCTAAGGCAAAGGAAGAGCCACTGTGGAGATCAGCAGCAAACACTATGAACTGCAGAGCAACTGGAAGAGACTTAGCACAGGGAAGTACATTCAAGAGCAAGAATCACTGGGACTGAGTGAAGCATAGATTGTGGGTGGAGGATGAGCATTACTCAACATAATCAGGGTAGATTGGAGAAAATTCTAGAAGCTTATTTTAAGATACCAACTCTGTACCAGCTTTCAGGCAAAGAAGACCCACACACCAAGCCTATGGAGAACAAGGAGTCTCCGTGCTGTCCTGTACATAGCCATTTATTCAACATCTTATGTCTGCAGTGTCTTTCTAGATTGCAATGTTTTGGCAACTTTAGGCAATCGTAAATCCGAAGTGCTGAGTTCCTCTGGTCTCCTCACTCTCTGCAGCATCCTATCCTTCCCAGGTGTTGGTATTCATATCTCTACAATGAGACCCTTCAAGAAACTGAGCTGACCACAAACTACCCCTGTGAAAAAAAGCACCAGGGCAGCTCCAGAAGGTAGTAGTACATAGAGGAAAGCAAGCTCAGGGAAAAAGGGCTGGATCGCAGCAACCCCAGTTTGAGGTCAGTTTCAAAAGCTGTGGAACCACAACCTAAACATGTCCATTCTGGAATATGCACCTCCTGGACATTTTTGTGCAGCATGACACTACCTATTAGGCCTCCCATTTCATGGGTAGCAGAGATGTCAAGTAAATTGCCAGAGCTCTCACAGGAAACTCTGGCAGCAGCAGGAAGCCGAATTTAGGTTTGTCATGATTCAAGGAGAGCCTCGTCCAACAACTGGACCCTGTCACTTGAAGCTGTCCCTGCAGCAAAGAGCTGGAATGCTAAGAGACAAAGGAAGTGCTATTTTAAAGACTGGAAGCAGATACCCATACAAGAAAAGTGACTTTCCCTAAGTCAGTTGTAGCTGTTGACAGAATCACAGGCAAAAATTAATTCAGAACCACAGAAATTTGTGTCTACAAGGCAGTCCTTGCCTAATATATAGACACCCATAATTGAGAGCAATCTTTTATCAAAAAATTAACCCTTTAAGTTTCTTTTATTTTTTTATGAGAAAGAAAACAACAGTTCAACAGACAACTAATGATTATTAGAACATATTCTGAGCAATATTTCAGTTTTGCTGCTCAAGCTCTGAGAAGACATCTTTTGGCAAAATCAGAAGCAGAACTTGCTGAAAAATTTCCTATTAAGGGCACAGAGGAGAATAAAGTGACTATAAGTGCTTGTGCATTAAGTCACTCTCATAAGGTATTTGGGGTTTTTCTATATCTGTATCTAACAAGAAAAAGATGGGTTCTGTTATTTAGTTTAAATTAAAAAAATAATACAGTAAAGTTATTTCACAGCCAACAGACACTCTGACCTTCCACCTCTCAGAACCCTAACAGCTTTTCCATTCTCCCCGTCACCTTTCTGAGCTTCTGATGATTCCCGTGCTGCTCCATCTATGGTAGTGGAGACAGTGCTTCACCAGAGGCCTTAGATGCTAAAGGGTATAAGGAAGCAGGTTATGCAAAAAGTATCTATTTCCAGCACAGGAATGTGGCCTGTAACTATCCCATGACAGGGAGCTCAGCTCAAATAGAAAGTGTAAGCCCAAGCATATCAAAGCACCAGGAGCACTGCATCCTGAGATAGCAGTGGGAAACCGGGGCAGTGGGGGCGGGGAGGAAGGGGACAGAATGAACAAGCACTTTAGTCTAAAAGAGGAAAGGAAACACTAAGGCAGGTCCTGAAATTTTATAAGGGAGTTTGGAAGGCACCTCACAACCTTAGACTGAAAGACACAGCATATAAAATACCAGAAAAAAAGGTCACAGAGAAAACTAATTTTAAAAAAAATAGCTACAGTGAATGTCCATTAATTCTTCAAGATAGAAGAGCAAACAGCACTAAAGCTCCTGGTTTAGCCTCAGATTCTTAAAAAAAATCTCAGAGCTGAACAGCCTTACTTTCAGCATGCAAAGGCAATCAGCACTCTACAGCTCTTTCACAAAGAGAACTTACTTCAAAATACATTGACAGGAATTACAGATTTTGAGGTGATCACATTTTAAAAAACCTATTCCTATATGCAGCCCTCCTGCAAAACTAAAATGAAGCAAACCAAAACTTGCATAGTCAAGTGCAAAAGTGTTTTGAAGGTCACATCCTTGAATGAGTTATGAACATTCAGGCTGTACATGCATCATAGGAACACTGATCTATGTTCGGCCCAGTTCTTCCACTCTAGGGACAACAGAATTGCAGCTTTCCATTTCCATGTGCAGAAAATGGAAATCATGCTGCCCATGTAAGGACTTGTTGTTCTCATCATTTGATATGATCTTTCACATTTGAAGCTTAGAGAGCTCTGCTCTGATCAGAACAGGATGTTAGAACATTAAGGAATAACTTTCACTTTCTTCATATACTCTTGCTCATGTGTGTGCAAGAACACCATGAAACACCACCATGAAAAATGGGAAATATTTAAGGAAATAATTCAGTTAGAGGTTGCTTCCTTTATGGAAGGACCTAATCACGTAACACTTGAGCATACAGGTCCTGCAAGGGAGAAGGCCAGGAACAACACACTGAATGTCAAACCAGTCAACTCCTGTCTCCTTGAAATCCAACATGATCCTTGCATTTACCACAGAGGTTTTCTGCAACGCATAGCAAAATTCCTCACATAGTCATGTTCCTTCTAATCACATTCCTTGGATTTTAGTTGTTTTTTCTTCAGACCAAGGTTGCTCTGCAAGCAGAATGGCCATGCACTTAAAATTACAGTGGGACCTGCACCATGAACACAGGCTATTATTTAACACAAAGTGTCCTGAAAAAATATAGTCAAAAACTGGGCAGCCAGAAATTAAAAGCTTTCTGAACTTCACTGTGTCCAGCTCCCATGCATTATAATTGAGAAACTGCAACCCTTCACTTTCCCTCAACCAGGTGGTCTGAAAAATTAAGTCCTAAAATTTTATGAAGAACTCCAGTATCATCACAGTAATGTCACTGCAGGCTGTCTTCAGAGCAGTGTTTGAACAGAAAGCATTAATTACCACTGAACAATGAGGAAAAAGCAAAATAGGTGCTCCTCAGCTGTACAATGCAGCACACTACCCTTGAAGACAATGGGATGGCATGTTAGGAAACTGGAAAAGTGGCTTCACACTGAATCCACATAAAGCAATCCCATTGTTCTCTTAACTTTCAAGGAATCAGACTCTCAGCCAAGCAAAGCTCAACCACTCATTTAGTACACCCATCCCTCCAAAAGCAGTATCAACATATACAGACATCTGCTCAGCAGGAAGCTGTATCCCAGTTCCAGCTCTGCCAGATGCTTCATGCCACAGCCACAGCTGGGAAACAGAAGAGATGGCCTGCAACTGCTTCCCAAGAGACCAGCAGAGGGAAAAAAACAAAAGTAACTCTCATAGCTCTGTGGGAAACACTTCATGTCTGCCAGATCTCACAATAATTGCAGAAATACCTACTCACTGTCCAGGGCTGTGCTCTCCATCTAAGTAGTCTGCAAAATACATGTTCCTAAAAGCCTCCATGGCTGGAGGCTCTGCACCTTTTTCAGGCAGCCAGTGCCAAGGTTGTCTTCTCCCTGGTGTCACAGAAGCCACAGCAAGCTCCCTTTGCTTTTAGCTTCTTGTCAGTACTAAAATTTGTCAGCCTCAGCATTACTCTTTCTTTCCTACTTAGTATGTAAACCCAGTATAGTTTATTCTTACTACTGTATTTGCTTTTAACACCTTGTTATGTGAAAACAAAATTGTAGTGTTTGTACAAAGTCTATTTGTAATCCATTACAGTCCTCTCTGAAAGACACAGTTATTTTTGGGCCACATAAGTCCAAAGGAATTCAGCCTCCTGGGTGTCTTTCTGCATCAGCACCTCTGCTGACACTGCAAAAAGGTACCAGGCAGCAAAACTGCATTCCTCCTCCACAGTGAGCCTCTACTCTCTAAGTCCTGGTTGGGAGTTCACTTCTCACAGCCCACTAGAAAGTTATCAGCTGGCAAAAGCTTTCAGACCTTTACACCTGGGCTGGGTGCAAACAGTGATATGGACATGGAGAAACTGTTACAGATTATTACATACTTGGCATCTGTCCTGGAATTTTTTTCCCTTGAACACTGTGGAAGGATGGGTTTAAGGGGAAGGTCAAAAGGCAAGCTGAATTGCTTTACAACTTGAAGGGTTTAAGAGCAATTCAGAGCACTGTCTTTAAGGTTCTGTGTGTGCAATCTTGGGCAGGGGTGACTCAAAGATGCTCTTTCAACCACCATTAATTTAGCATTGCTCATAATCAGCATTATTTCCACATCTATTTTATCACAGCAGTCTCCTACTTCAGTACACATGGGATACAGATGAAGCAAGCTTTAAACACAACAAGCTCACCACAAAATATATCAAAATAGAAAGTTAGTTTATCCCGTAGGACCTCATCTAAATGCTTACCAGACTGCTTGCATGAGCAAGGGGTGAGGAGAGGGGGGAGAGATTGAGAGAGAGATTCCTTGATGAAGAGACCACCCATTCACTATTCCCTTCCACAGCTGCTCTTGTGCAAAGGTTCCTTAGGTTTATTTCACGATGACAAAGTTTTGGGTTTACTTCAAATTTTTTTTCCAGAAGACAGATGGATGATATTTATGTTTTTAGCTACAGCTTCTTACCAAATGACGTAATGAAAAATCTCCCCAATCGTCATTTATATCATGTAACAACGAAAATTAAGTTCCACATAAAGAAACTGCTCCAACTGTTGCTGAAAAAAACCCCCTACGTTGACTCCAATGATGGGATATCATGGCAATTGTAACTGAGATGGATCAAAGCTGCTTGTCTTTTATGGTCTTCATTTGCAAAGGACCGAACATAACCAGATTACTGGGATTGCAGTACAGCTCAGTGTAGAAAGACATTAATTTTCATTGCCTGGAAAAGGCTCTTAGCATTTTTCATGTAATTACACCAAAGAGCAAGTCAACTCAAGAGCTAAAAGGGAGCAAACGTGAGGAGAAAAACAGGAATAAACCTTCAGTGGGACTTGAACTAGGGAAAACAATCCCAGCATGTTCAGAATGAGCAACACCACTTTCACCTCCTCTGATGAAAGTTCACACTGCTCAGCTCTATGAAAGCATTTGAAACAGGAGGGAGGAAGGGAATCACAGCAGGATTGAGAGGGAATGTGTATTGCCTCTGATGAATGGCACAATGCCCAGGCAGCTGCTGCACAAATGCCAAAAGTGGGACCTTTGTTGCTTCAGCTGGATCCCTCTTGAAGTTTTGAATTACAGGCAGATACCTCACATTATGGGATTCTGCTGCAGCACAGCAATGCAGAGACTGCTTGCTACACGTGTCTTTTCCATTCTGAAACTGAAACCCTAATGGGAAACCAGCCTCTCCAAAAGCCTCACAGAGCAGCTAAAAGTATATTTCAGCACTTTTACGCCAGACCTTGCAGGAATTAACATTATCCTGAATCTTTGTTCATCTTTCAAATGCAAAAGTTGAATGCAGACAGCCACATTTAAAAATCAAAACCTGAAAAAAGCAAAGGTGTGCACAGTAATGAAAGGCAAATGAATTCTTTAAAATTCTGTGAACAACTTGGCAGGTGGTTGCTGCACTTTAAATAACAGCCATGTCATTTTCCACATAGTAAGTAAAAAAACTAATCATAGAATCACAGAATATCGCAAGTTGGAAGGGACCCATAAGGATCAGCAAGTCCAACACACTGCTCCTCACAGGACTGCCTAAAACTAGACCCTATGACTAAGAGCTTTGGCCAGATGCTTCTTAATTCTAACAGGTCTGATGCTGTGACCATTTCCCTGGGGAGCCTGTTCCTGTGACTGACCACCTTCTCAGTGAAGAACCCCTTCCTAATGTCCAAGCTGAACTTCCCCTGATGTAGCTTCATTTAATTTAATTACATTTCATTTCATCTCATTGTGCCCTGTCACATGTGACCAGAAAGACAACCAGGACTGTCTCATCCCACGTGGAGAATGTAGTACTTTCTGTTGCTAAATTTCATTTGGTTGCTGACTGTCCAGCTCTCCAGATCTCTCTGTAAGGCTTTTCTGCCCTTGAGGGTGCCCACAGCTCCTCCTCATCCGCAAACTTTCTCAAGGTACATTTCATTCCAGTGTCCAGAGAATTTATGAAGACATTAAAGAGCCCTGCCCCTAAAACTGAGTTGTGGGGAACTCTACTGGTGACTGACTGCCAGGCTGATGTAACCCCATTTACTATAACCCCCTGAGCCCCACCTGACAGCCCTTTGCTCACTCCATGTCCTGTGAACCTGTCTAGATGCATGATGAACAGTCTATGCAGGAAGACACTGTGAGAGACAGTACCTAAAGCTTTGATAAAATTACAAAAAAGTAAAGCTTCCTTTGGTCAGCTAGGTGAGTGACCTTGACACAAAAGGAAGTTCAGTTGATTAAGCAGGACTTTCCCCATGTGAACCCATGCTGGTTATGAACAATGACTGCCTTTTTTCTCAATGCTTTAAGTAAATCAGACAACCAGATATATCTGCAAGTTCAAGGTACATTTTCACCTCAAATGAAATTACTAAAGATTCCAAGTTATGACAACTTCTAAAAACTAGCATGCTATTAAAATATTTTTAATTAGATAGACATAGTCAAGTATTCCAGGTTTGCTGTTAAATAGAGTATAGAATAGAACTGGGTGATATCACCTTTGACAGCAGCAGGATTTTCTGAGAAGCTACTGTTCTCACTGCAGCTTAAACAACTAGTTCTGTTTCATCACCACCTGCGCTAGTTTTGGCTGGGGTACAGTTAATTTTCTTCACAGTAGCTGGTGTGGGGCTGGTATGGGATTTGTGCTGGAAACAGTGCTGATAACACAGAGTTTTTTGTTGTTTTTCTTTTAATTGCTAAGCAGTGCTTGCACAGCATTAAGGCTCCCTCTGCTCCTCACCCCATTTCAACAGCAAGGAGGCTGTGGGAGCACAAGAAGTTGGGAGGGGACACAGCCAGGACGACTGACCCCAACTGACCCAAGGAATCTCCCAGACCATATGGTGTCCTGCTTAGTATGTAGAGCTCAGGGAAGAAGAAGGAAGAGGGGAACATTCAGAGCAATGGCATTTGTCTTCCCAGGCCACCATTACCTGTGATGGAGCCTCACTGTCCTGGGAATGGCTGAAGACCTGCCTGGCCATGGGAAATGGCGAATGATTCCTTGTTTTGCTTTGCTTGAGTGCTCAGATTTTGCTTTCCCTATTAAAGTGTCTTTATCTCAACCCATGAGTTTTCTGTCTTTTACACTTCCCATTCACTTCACCATCCCACGGGGAGGAAGCTGCTGTGTGGGACTTAGTTGATGGTTGGGGCTAAACCCCCAACACAACCTCACATGAAGTTGTAGACTAACAAAAAAAAAAGAAAAAAAAAAAAAAAAAAAAAAAAAAAAAAAAAAAAAAAAAAAAACCAGCTTGGTTTCTTCCTAACTATAAATACCCCAAACCTTGAAACACAGTGATAAGTTCCAGTTTTACACTTCAACACAGTGACTAACAAATAAACTTCAATATATAACAGATTCTTTGCCCTAATGCTAATTTTAAATGCAAAGCATGTTTTCAGAAACATTATTCTTTAAGCCTCCAGCACAATTAATGTAGCCTTATATAACCATATAACAAATTTTTACAGTTTTAACTCATTTCCAGATTTCAAACCATGTCTGATTTTACATAATCCTAAATTAAATATTACACCAGCTAATAAGTAGTTTTTGAGGTTTTAACATAATGCAAAACACATGGAAATTGAAATTCTTAATCAATGGACCATTCATTATAAGATGAGAAGCAGTAAAACCATTTTCCTATTTCCCACTCTCCCAGCCAAAACAAACACCAAAGCTAACACCAAATCTATTTTTCCTCAGAGAATAACAACTAAATTAATGATGGGGGGAAAAAAGATTAAGCCGGATAAGTTCCATGTTATTTAATTTATCATAAATTTGGGAATTTAAAACCATTCTACCAAAAAAAAAAAGGCATTTTTCTCAACAGGTTTTGGACTTTTAGATGTGTTTTAATACAGCAGAATTATAAAGTTTGCTTTTCAGTGTATTCTGAAAATAGGCAATTCTGCTGTGGACTTGTGGTTCTTCCATCCTTAAAAATTCTCAACGAATTCAGAAAGTGCTTGAATTACATTTAAAAAAAAATCTATGGATCTTAAAGTAATAATTTATTTCAAAACTAATCTGAAATCTGTGATGCCCACTACTCTCCAATTAATGAAAACATCTTTTGATGTTAAGCCAGATCTGAGTTTTTTATCGTCATAAGTGGTAAAAACATGGATGTAATCTTCCAAGCTTTCTTTAAGCAGCACAAATGAGGGGGGAAAAAAGTGAAGTTGCTCATTTTTCCTTCTTTGGAGGTCACTCTCTTGTAACTGTCAAGCTTTTTGCAGGTCTTTCACTTGTTTTATCAGAGCTGGAATTAAATTTATCTTAGAAAAATCCAGCACAGTTCCACAAAAGCCTGTAAGTCCACACACCTCACTTATATTATCTGAAGACTATATATTTCACAGTAGGTATTGCTGACCAGCAATTTTCTGGAAGGCTGGGAAAACAGAGCTTCAATCTATCAGTTTATATCAACACCAGTCTGTTCTGGTAGAAAAATACTTTAGGATTACTTAAAAAAATAAATAAAATTTAAAAATAAGAAAATATAGCGTGGTTAGAATCGGAAATATGATAAATAAAACCAGAGGGTTGATGTGAAGCAAAAAAAAATTTTTTTGTTAAGATATACCTATCACAAACTATGAAGGTGACCTCAAATATTACATGTCTGAGCTCTTATCAAAAATTTTTAGCACAGCTGGGATATGGATTGTCACTGTCATGCTGACCTGGAAAGACCTGCTAGCAAGTAGCATCAGCTATTTATCTATAATTCCTCTCCCACTGCACTTTTACCCATTTCCCATTTCACTGTTGATGGTGATTGAGAAGCAGCTGAAGGGGCAACTGCTTGTGACTTGTCTTGTCAACACTGAATTTGCTCTCAGGGTCCTTATGCAAGGGAGTTATACAGGGGGTCAAGAAATGGCACAACAAAACATCTGCACCATCCATCCTTCCCTACATTTCCTCTTCTTCAGCTCCATTCTTCCACATGGGACACCAAACCCAGCTTCATATCAAAGTGCCACACAGCTGTAGGCTACTACAGCTGGTAACTAACGAGGATTAGGACCTAACGAGCCACAGCACTGCACAAGGAAGAAATGCTGAGTGATGGCTGCTGCTTCTCAGTTTGTCCCATTTGGACTTGACATGGACCATCTCTCAGAATCATTTCTTTGTCCTGTCACTGCCTGTCCAAACTCTTTGGTTCAGTTATCTCTTCAGCCTGCTCTTAACAGCAGATGTAACTTGGTGGGGAATTTTTAATCTTTTTTTTTTTTTTAAGTCTTTTTCATAGTTTACTCATATTTTTCATCTGGTCTGTCACATAAGGAAAGCCAAGTACTTTGCTGGAAAAGCCAACCTGTTTGTAAGGGTGAGGACAAGAGAAGTGACTGTTTCTGTGCCTAGAGCCTGTCAAGTTCTTTCCTTCCCTGCAGGCCTCACAAACCCATGCCTCAGTGGATGGACAAGCTCTCCTACATCAACCAGAAGATAGTCTGGATTCCTGCAGCACAAACAATGCCCACACACACACAGGAACCTGGTTTCGAAATAGGACATGGTCAAGCAGACAGCCTTGGGTTCAGCTTGATGCTGTAGGCGCTCACACCCAAGTGCCAACCATCAGGTGGTACCACTGTGGTACTATGTGTACACACAAGACCTAGTAATTTTCTACTTCTGAGTATCTTTGTGCCAGAAATAATGATATCCCCACCCCCACTCACAGACAGCAATTATAAATAATTATAGCAGGTTTAGCAGTGAGTCAGTTCAGCTCCAACTGCTGGCCATGCCCTTAGACAGTCAATTTGAAAGGTTAACAGCAACAGAGGTCTCACCAAATTTTAACATTTGTTTGATTTTAACATACTCTTTGATCACGCAAGGACACTTTAAAATAAAGGATGTAAAACCAATACAATTCCTCCACAGAGAGCTACTCCCAGCTGCAGTGTTATGATCTATGACTTGACAGCACTTCATCATCTTGTGCAGAGTTTTTCTTTTCTTTTCTTTTTTAATACAGTTGCATAGTTTTATCTTTAACAATAGACTTAAGTAAAATTAAGTCATTCATTTTCTTAAATCGTGCTGCATCGTCAGCACCCTATAATTATTTTAGTGTATGAATGCAATAGTTGAGAATAAAAGTCTTAAATTTATGCAATCTTACAGCACCTTTGGCATAAATCATATGCTCTCAGACTTTCTGCATGATAATTTGGCCTGTACAAAGCCTGCCAGCTCTTGAAAATGCCTTGTATTATAGACTATTCAGCAGAAGATTTGCTGCATTTAATATACTCCTATCAGCCAGCACAATGCCTTTAAATTCAATATAAATTATCAGAATAATAAAATAATTTCCAATTAAGTCCAAACTGCCAGCCAACCAGAGCAAAAAGATCTTACCTTAAAACAGTTTGTGTTTGTAGCTCTTATTACTGTGTCATATAATTGCATATAATTGCCTACCTGCTACAGTAGAGTGCACAATTTCAACACATCCCCCCTCCACATACAGCTGACTAACCTTCAGACTCATCTTCTGAGAGCAGAAAACCTAAAGATCCTGTAATTCCGGAGATGGTGTTTGTAAGGAGACCGTGGCTTTCCATGCTTGGGGCTTCCATCAGCTGCAGGTACCCCACCCTTTCAAAGAAAATTCCACTCTTAAGAGCTGAGGAATGGGGAAAAGCTTTCATCCAGCTCAGGCACCCAGCTGTGGGCAAAGAGGAAACTCCTCACACGCTCCGAGCACAGATAATGCACAGCTTCCTACACTCAGATAATGTACAGCTTCCTACACTCAGATAATGTACAGCTTCCTACACTCAGATAATGCACAGCTTCCTACACTCATGCTCCAACCACACTCCTGACACACTGCAGCCACAACCCTGCCACACTGCAGCTAAAACCTGGAGCAACAGAACTCTCTCAAACCAAGGCATTGTTTAACCCTGTTTAAGCCATTTTGCCCTCACCCCAGCATAGTGCTGTTGAAGGACCTCACCAGTTTGCTGACTGACTCCCACAGCAGTCTTTAGAAGGATTGAAAAGTCACAAAAAGACAGCAGGTATTCAACATAATGACCCTGATGAACGTGAACTACCTGGCAGTTCTCAGATGGTCTATCGAGTTCTTGACACTGGATAACAGATGATATTTGTTATCCAGTTGGGGCTTTTTGAGAGAAAGTGTCAAAAGAATGCTTCAGAAAAACATAGAAACCTCACCTCCCAAGTGCAACAAGGATTGACAGTGGTCCAAATAGAGAATACTGACTAACTTTTGAAATTCGACTGCTTTAAAGTTCTGAAATTCACACTTAGGGTTGATTTGTAAAACTATCAATTATCCACAGTCTTGTTACAAAATCTTTTAATACTAAAAAAGGGAAATATATCCAAGTCTTTATTTTTAAGTGCTTAAGTTCAAAAATATTGGCCTAAACATAGCTCTATTGATAGAGTTCATTTGTGCATCTACATTGAACCAAAAGAAACTACAAAGAGTGGTTTGGGGGATGAGAAAAAAAAGACTAGATATGAGACTAAATAAATTTGTGAAATTGTCTTGAAGAGGAAGAAAACTTTAAATTCAATTTCAAGGTTACAACTAGCTTTTATACTCAGCGACAGCTCTGCAATTTTTTTCCTATTTAAACTGGACTCCTTGCTCTTGATACAAGAAATGTAATTTTTGATACTGGCTTTTGAGGTTTAAAACTTTAGAACTGGGAGGGGAGAGGGAAGGCTTTTGGGTGAGATTCAATCACAAAACCTTAATAGAACCAATGACTCAAGCAAGAAACAAAGGAAGAAACTAGTGTTACAATAATCCTACTTTGACATTAAAACCTAGAAATAAAAAGCTCCCTTAATACATGCAAGGATAAAGTGATACTATGTACCTTTAAAACAAGGTAGGAAAAGCACATTTCAACATATGCTTCTTTATCCAAATGGCACTGATCCATCATCATACCCTCAGTTGGTTATTCTTGGAGATATACTAACACTCAAAATAAAGAAGGCACTAAAGTTCCTGAGAGTGACAGGAAACCCAGCAGAGTAAGAAATTTTAGACAGAGTTATTTACAGATATTTTCCTGTGAGAAAAGAATGGTAAGAATGTAGCTTGAACATTAACAAATCCACTAAAACATCAGTCTGCCTGGCGGAGTCAGCAGATTTGGAGGGGGATTCAGTGGGGCTGGAAATTCAAACTTTAGCTTGTAATCAGAAAAATCCTACTTTAGAAATTTGAACCAGCAGCTAGAAACATGTAATATAATATAGAGCTCTCCTAAAATGGTACCCAGCTAGAAGGACCTTATACTATGTGAAGCCTGTGACTATTAAGCTAAAAAAAAAAAAGTCAATGACACTGAAGCTCTTTATTATTCTGCAGGGACCTGTTTGTGAGTGAGTGACATGGACAAAATCTGCAAATCTGCATTTCCTTCCTTTTCTTTCCTTGGGAAAGGTGCTGCAGATCATGAATGCAATTCCTCCATTAGGACGCTGACAGAGCAGAAGTTTATCTGAAATAAATTTCCAACTGAAATAATCTGTTCTCTTCTAGACACTCTCATGAAAAATAAATTAGATCAACTGAATTTTAAAACATCATTCAAAATGTTTATTCAGATTGTTTATTAAGCAATTACACAGCATACTTAGGTAACAGTTTAAATGAAATCAGTTATTAGTTGCTAATGTCTTACTGTCAGGTAGGAAGGCACTTGTAGTGTGGGGTTCTACAGGAGATCCAGCCCATAATCCTGCAAATACCCAAGAAGATCCCTATCTTTGTGGTTTTTCTTAATGTGATTCAAGCATTTTCTGAACTCACTAAGAACTCCTAAGGATGGAAGAAGAGAAGCTCAGTACAACACAGGAAGCCCAGAACTAACTGCTTCCCTGTTGCTTTAGCACAGCAGAAAAATGCAAGACCTGTTCCATTACTATTCTTCCAAGGCACCTCCACATGCCTCAGGAACATCACTGTGTAGCCCTGATTTTCTGGAGTACCAGCAGTTTTCCAGAGAACACTGAGAAATACAGCACACCATACAGCCACTGCTGTGTGGTTCAGCCAAGGAGCAGCTCACATGTAAGTCAGTTTAGGCTTCTGGGAGAAAAAAAAATATTTATTAAACAAGCAAATAAATACTGAAGATGAAGGAAGAGATTTGGGGATTATTAGGGAATATTTATTTGGCAGGAGAAAGCAAAGAGGACTTGATGAGACTTGTAAGAGATAAGCCTATTAAAAACATTGTTAGCAGAATGAACCAATTAAGTCCACATCCCCAAAGCAAGTTGGCAATCAGTTTTCAACACCTGTTTTCAGACCAGGGCTTGCAGAGTTTAAACACGTTGTTAAAAGTGATCTCCCCAGAACCTCTAGGTCAATAAATACAAGGTAGAAATGCACTTTCAGGACTGCTTACTGTGAGCATTAGCCATAGCAGATGCGAGTTTCAACCAGCAGCATTCAACACCAGGTGGAGGAGAGCTGGGCATTCTGTCCTGCATGGAGCATACCAAAGCCACGTGGCCAGCAAGTCGCAGACTGCTGAAGAGAGCAGGTCCCTCCTGACTAGTAAAAGTAAGAAACAGAAAGGTCCATCCAAGATAGTCATGAATCTGTATTTATTTACAAAAAAAACCACATTTCCTTTAATTCAAAATGTGCTGATCATTACTTATGTACTGGGACATAACACCTGCAGCCCCTCAGGGCTTCCTAAAGTCTCATAAGGATTTCCAACTAGGATCTCCTTGACTTATAGGATCTAAAGAACGCATCAAAAGTAGTCATTTGAAGCATTTGTTTCAGACTTTTTACTAGCAGGCACTCTCTAGCATAGGACATCCTTCCTGAATAATTAAAATATAGAAAGGTCACACACAGTCCTCATCAGCAGAGGAATCCAAGAGCCCTGAGGTGGAGGAAAACTTTTTTAAGCTTTACACCATGGAGTTAAACTGCATCCAGCAAACACTCTTTCTCCCTAGGCCACTTGGTAAGATCCTATCTTCATTCTGAGCTAACAAATGAGAATTTTGTGAAGCTGTATTTGCCACTGTCACTGTCTTCCCTTGACAAATATGTAGATGATACAAAACCAAGAAGATTGGCTGATACACCAGA
Organism: Haemorhous mexicanus; assembly: GCF_027477595.1. Classification (NCBI taxonomy): domain Eukaryota; kingdom Metazoa; phylum Chordata; class Aves; order Passeriformes; family Fringillidae; genus Haemorhous; species Haemorhous mexicanus. The sequence continues at coordinate 33,395,260 of NC_082342.1, forward strand.
TGGTTATGCCACCATTCATAGGGACCTTGACAGGCTGGAGATATGGGCTCACAGGAACCTCATGAAAAGTGACAAAAGGAAATGCAAAGTCTTGCACCTGAGGAGGAATAACCCCATGCACCAGGACATGCTGGGGGCAGACTAGAAAGTGTCCTAAGCCCATGCACTAAAGAGAGAGCTGACACTGCAAAAGGAGTTGCATCTACTATCTCTTTACAAAGGATTTAATGAAACAAATACAACAGAAAAATACCAAAAATATCTAGAACTGTCAAAGTGTTGTGCAAATGCCCTTGACATTTTTTGAGAGGGAAGAATAGAAGATGACAAGTCCAGTCAGAAGTACTTTGCTTTAAACTGTCTTGGACTGCACAAAATAAGGTTGTATTTGCACAACAGAATTCACAATATGCATCCAATGTAGAAATGAGGCAACATACAATGGCATGATGCTTTCAGTGCTCAGCTGTGCAAATAGAAGCTTTGCATCAGTGAGCACAGATGTCCCTCCAATGACTTCATCCTATACATCCAAGGTCACATGGCACATAGATACACACATGAGTATTACATGTGCAGGTACAAGCCAGTTTGGACTTGAACACCTATTCTGTTCCCTGGAATAAATTTCTCCTCCCATTGGTCCAGTAAGTTAAATCTACAGCCATTGTAGCCTGAGGAGAGTTAAGACCTCTATTAAAGAGAACCAGAGCTTAGCAAAGAAAACTGTAATTAACATCTATTTTAGGCCATTTTGTGGGAGCAAGATAGAACCATGCTAGGAGTGACTTAGAACTCCACGCTGACCCCCAAGTCCAAATTAAGATGCCCTGCCATGCCCAGCAGGAGTCCATCAGAGACTCTAATCATGGAGAACTGTAATGAAAGAGCAAGGGCACTACCAGATTTTTTTTGCAAAGTGAAAGTAAATGCAAAATGGGTATCAGGCAGAAATTAAGATAGCGAGAAATCCTCAAAAGCCATTGATTCAAAATGCACACAAACCTAAAAGTCAGCTGAAATCCCCCCGCCCCCCAACAGATATACAGATAAAGTATATTAGAATGAGCAGTGGTTTCACACCTGAAATAGCTTTTTAGGATAAGCTATCTAATATATGATACAACTGTGACAGTCAGTGAGTGACAAGGCACTAAAACTGCCAAAAGGAATAAATACTCCAGCATCCAGTGTTAAATCAAATGCTGATAAGGTTAACTACAGTGCAAAAGCATCTGAAAAGCAAAGCATGAGAACAAAAAGGCTTAACCACTTTCTGCCAGCAAGTCTGCAAACCTCATTCTTCAATATTTATGCATCTTCTGTGTGCCTCTTACCAAGGAACTGACCCTTGCTGCAATCAAAGGTGTAAGCACTGCTTTGGCTGCAGACCATCTAACAATAATACACATGAAAAGCACACAAATGACATTCCTCTTAGCACAGAAGGGGCTGTGCTGCTAATGGAAATGTGGTATTTGGAGACAATGATGAAATTCTAACAGCTGCAACGGACTGAAGGGTGGAGGGGGGGATAGAAAAAAGAAAGCAACTGGATAGTGATGTGGGGAAACTGAAGGACTGGAGTCAAACTAATAGCTGGATAAAAACAGTCTAAGAGAGAGGTATTTTTGGAGTTTCCACATCCTTTTCATCCTTCTTATATTTTACCAGTTACAGCAAAAAAAGTAGTAGCTCATAAATAAACTAATCAGAATTGTTATCATCAACCCTGTGGGGGTCATCATTCATCACATCATGAATCTTCCTTATATAAGCACACAAACATGCTGATGATAAGCACTACAGAAAGCACCTTAACAGAAAAATAAATGCAAAGATGATCAGAACGCCAAGCCTCCACCACTGTCATAACCTACACAAAGAGGTTTTGCAGCTACCTAATAGTTTAAAATTCTTGAATAAGAGTCATTAAAAGAAGATAAAGGGGGGGGGGGGGGAGAAATAATTTCCACTCTGTATAGGAATGACTGGTATCCAAAGGTCAGTGAGCCTACTTCTGCACCTTTCTGTAGATGGTGATGATTTTGGAGTGGAACTACAGGTCTTAAAGTCCATGTATGTGTGGTGTCAGCAACTGCGGTGGGTGTGTAACTGCTAGGAACTATAAAGACAGCAGCTACTTGCTTGCTAAACAGGTAGCTAAGCTAGGTGGCTTGGCAGACAGATATGCATGTGTCTCTGGGAGTCAGGCAACTAGTGGAATTGGACTCTGGAGACATCAGGGTGGTCCTGGCCACCTTTTGGAGAGACTCAATCTGGAAGTCACCTGAAGACCTGCTAATGGATGGACTCTACATCCAAGGCTAATAACTGGAGGATTCACAATGCAGGGGATGCAGGAGTGGGGGGTTGTCCATGCTTGTCTGGGTGTGATGGGGTCTTTACCAGAAACAGATGGGGGGCTGCAGCCCTGGGCACTTGTATGTTCAGGTTATTGAAAAATCCCAGGCAAATGGCAATTTTCTCTTTTCCTGCCTCAGGAAAATGAAAACAAAAAACCAGCTCTCATCTTGACAACGAGACAATTTAAATGCTCATGTCACCTACAAATTCCAGCATGTTCCTACTATGTCAGTTTGACAACCTTTTAAGTATGAAAGAGGAAACCATCATCTATTGATAGGAGGGCAGGAATGGCTGGAAGATGGAGGAGTTAACTCCATGGCTACTTCCATACAATCAAGTATTCAGTACTAGGTAGCATCAGTGAAATTACCTTAATTCCTTAGATGCACCAGTACACATACTCAGTGTTGGCAACTTCAGTTTGGCTGTACAATCTGAAATTGGAGGGTTGTTTTGTTTCTTTTAATTCTAGTTTGTACTGGTAAACTTAAGAGGGGTGGGAAGGGAGTGGAGATTTCGATTCTGGCTCTGGAAAATAAGCTTGAAAGAGTGAGCTTTAATGGGAAATAAAACAAATGTAAAATAGCTTTAAAATCAAAAAGGATGAGTGGCAGAGAGAAAGGACAAACCCTTTATCCCCCTATTTCCTTTCTCTCTTTCCCTCATTTCATACAAACATCAGTCTTTCTTCCACCATCCTGCTGGTGCATCTAAATTTCTAGCACAGAGGAACAAATAATCTAAATAAACAACATATATATATATTTCAAAATAATCCTCAGAAGGCATTCTTCACATGGCTCAAAAGCAAAAAAGAGACTTGGCTTGGGTTTTTTCCTCCACCCCTTATTTGCACATTATACTTTTTACATGAGCTGAGGAGCAGACAAAGAAAGAGCAAATAAAGCAAGCTAAGAGGAGTCCATCCTTAAACACATTACTGGTAATTATTTTGTGATTTTACATTTACTTTCTATTGAATTGATTCTTCTCATGCATGCAGATAGGCTAAGAAGAACAGACTGCAACTAGAGTAGCAGCAGCCACATTTGTTCTTTGTTCTGAAGGGAGCAGGATTAGAATAATGCATGCATGTTTTTCACCGCCACTCTTTTTTTTTTTATTACCTTTAATTACATTTTCAGACTATGCTGCCCTGTCCTATATATATATACTTATGCTACATGAACAGACACAACATCTCTTTGTGTTGCCCTACATCTTGGGCACTTGCACGCTCCTGATCAAACAATGAGCTGGCGGGAAAGGGAGCTGATCTTAACTTGCAGAAGAAAGAGTTCAGTGAGACATGAAGATGCACAGTAGGATTTTTTCCCCAATCTAAGGTTATCAAAACAAGGCTCCAAAGGAGCCACTGTCTCACACAACACAGTTTTTTTCAGTGCTTGCTTGTGTTTTTGTGGGGCAATTTTTGTTTTCATCTTATTAATGCAAATTGTACACCAAAATGCTTTATGTCATTAGTTAGGAAGAAACAAAAGCAGGAGGCACAGGCGGAGGGTACCTCTCAGCTGAGCCTGGAAATGAGAGGGAAACTTGCTGGAATGAACAGACACAGATTTCAGCAGGGCAGAGGCAGCAGCTGTTGCACTGACAGTAATTAGATTGAGGACCTGAGGAAGGGAAAAGATAGAGCTATGAAGGAACACGATGCCGAGGGACACATTTCTGAATCAGCAGGTTGTTACACATTTTGAAGGTGAGAGAAATAGAGCAATTCCCACAAGAATGACAGCATCTTACTTGTAGAGACAAAAACTTGTTCAAAAGCTTTTAAACAAGTAGACGTATTATGTGAAACTTAAAGCACAAAATGTTGATGTTACTATCCTTTACTCCTTTTTTTATGCCAACACCCTTTTTTTTGCATACAGGCTACACAAAGTTAGAATAGAAAAATACAATCCCTAGTAACTGACTGGATGAGAGGAACTTCATTTTGTCAAGCTGAATATGTCTCACAAGCAGCATCCCATCTAGCAGATGGAAATACTAAAAAAGTGGCTGACATAACTACTGTACCATTATCACCAAGCAGTTCCAAGAACTAGGAGCAGACTTCCTCCTCCCTGAATATAATAACCTTTTCTATTAACCTTTTCTATTAACTGCTGCCTTAGACAGCCAGCACCTCCTGGTAAAAAGCTCTTTGAAGACTGCTGACTATTTCTCTCCTTTCTTCACTCCCAGTTCCTGAATTTTCCTGATGTAACAAACACTTCTCAAGACACCCAAGCAAGACTCAGTTGACCACCATCTGGAAGGCAATCAGAAGCTCCCTCTAGCAAATGAATATGAATCAGAATATGAATCCCACTCCTGTTCTGCAGCAGGATAGGAATGCACAGCTGTTACTACATCTCATTTCAGAGAGGCATCAGAAACTTGACATTCATGACCACCCCAAGCACATTCTGAAACTCTGCCCTGCTCAGGTCCTCACTGGCAAGCAGCCAGGCCTTGGTGGCTGGGACCACTGTGCATGAAATGTATCAGATGGCATATTTCCTTTTGTCATTTCTGGGAACTGGATTAAGCATGAGAACTGCTGCGACACTTCATCTTGCTCCCACTGCCCTCCTACCTCAAATGGAGATGGAGCATTAATCTGTAGTCTTACAGAGATGTAGCCAACAGATAAAACACAACTCAGCCTGCACTTGATGCAAGTGACACTGAGTTATGGAATATGTGATGACATTCCACAGGAGGCATATAAATGTAGTGCAGCATGATTGCTATAAAGAAACACCCCTAAACTATAATTCCTTGCTGCCTCATCTCTCAAATCAAGCAGGTGTTTAGCACTTTTGTATTAGTAAAAGTCTTGTGAGAAGCTGCAATAACCCAGGTTATTAAAAACAATACTACAAAAAACTCCAGGAAGACAAGAGTAGCAGGCTGAAAAGCAAGTAAGTTTTTAATTAGAAGTTACACCTTCAAATGAAGGTTTGTGGTTTCACAGGTCAAGTCAAAAACCATGGCATGTTGGCTGGAGGAGATTTTTGGCTTCTCTATTGCAACAGGGACTTCACAGATACCTACATCAGGTCACTCAGGGCTACTAACGCCTTGTGATGCCACATCTAGGCAGGGAATGGCAATAAACACCTTTCTTTATTACACACTTCAGCTCTACACACCAGCAAAGCTTCTGTTCTTGCTGCATCCATGAATTAAAGCTCAGGTAGTCTACAGGAAAAAGTGAGAAAAGAAAGAAGAAAATGGGGTGTGAAGAGGAAAGAAAGGTTTAGGTGTTTTTTTCATTCTTAGCTCTTTGACCAACACATTTACCTTTTGTTTTTTATTTGCAGTAATGTTTTGGCAGTTCCCTGCTCAGCTCTAGTGAGCAATAAGCTGATGCAGCATCTTTGCTGTGGAGAAACATTGGGAAGTCTTGAGCTGATGAAAATAGCAATGTCCATGTACACTGCATGCTGGAGAAAAAGCCACACACTATGGAAATGATCCCTTTGGCCAGAGGCAGGATTTACATAAGGAAGAGAAATGCTACAGTTTCAATCAAAAGCTCAACAGTTTCCCCAGCTGAATGCTAGAGACTACTCTAATTAAAGACTTTTTCCATTTCTGCAGCTACCCCTTAACTTATTTAATCTCAACTCAGCCTGAGTTCAGTTCTGGTTACAATACAAAAGAAAATTCATTTATGATATGTATCTTGAAGACCTTAGTGTCAACAATTTAATTATTTTTTGTATTGCTTTTTTTTTTAATGACAAAAGTCTCACAAGGGTGTAAGGGTATCTCCTGAAGCTCTGCATTTTGACGGGACTGGAATGCTGGACTGTAGCTGACACACATCAGAACAACTGACCGCACCACATCACATATTCTGAAGCTACAGTCTCTATTACTGCCTCAAGGATCTCCACTTCGAGCTGTATTCTGCAGCACAGATCCAATCTCACACGTAACAACAGTTTCCGAGCCACAGCCTTTGCCTGCAATGCCCTTCAACAATACTTACAGAAAGAAATCCAAGAAGCTAAAAGCAAGGCTAGAGCTCTAATGAGCACTAGTGACTGCATGGGCACAGCACTCTGACCACAAAGCACTACTTAGGCAAGTACTGCCATCAGTAGGCCAATGAAGACTTGGGGTCATTTGTCTACACCTCGGTTTTGCCTATGCAGACATGCTGTCTGCCTCAATCCCACACTTAAATCGGCACAGATTGGAAATTCATGCTGTATCATCACATCAGCAAAATTCAGCTTGGTACTCTATATCTTTCCACTTAAAGAACTGATTTATACTACAGCTCCAACAGGAAACTTACTGATATACCTCTACAAATAAAAAGGCTTACAGTATAATAAATAAGCTGCAATACTGAGCTCCTCTATGGCTATTACTGCATATCCACAGTGCACTTACAACATTATGCCTTTTTTCCCCCAACTCTTACAGTTCCAATTTGTTTTCCATGATACTGAACGGCTCCTATTCCCGAGCTTGCTTTTTTGCAAAGCAGCTCCTGAAATGTAATTCACTTGGTTGACACAGTTACACTGGAGTAGCTTACTGACATTACAACAAATTACTTGTTTGACAGTCTGCATAAGCCTCCTGTTTTTCATGTTTACCTGTGGAAATATCAAGTTGTTCTACCACAAAGAAATTCCTATTTTTACAATCTCATCTCTCCTGAGAAGTTCCAACTTTGAACTTTCTCCCAGGCTGTCTTATAGAGTTGAACCATTAGCATCCCCCATCTTCTTTTGTATCATCTACATAACCTTGAGCGGTACCTATCGGCTTTAAAGTTACTTTATCTACCCTGTGGACTTTAAAAACGTGAACTTTGAACATTCAAGAAAGCAAATGGTGAAGAATGCCAAGACTGCAATCTAATTGAGAAGAAAATCCATGGAAACTACTATCAGTGACATGTAAAGATCTAAGCCATCCACAGAAAATCTTGCTAACACTCAGCCTCTCCTTTTCTTTACCTAGACATGGCAGTATTAAGAAGCTTAGTTAATGGCTTTCAATTTGATACGAAAAGATCTGATGTTCAGTCAGTGAAGAGCCACTCTAAATAAAACCACTGGCAAAATAAACCAGCACTCAGAATGACAGCTTGCCCTCAGCAGGGCCAGTGGGCAACAATCGAACCTTTCCAGCAGAAGGGAGGACTTTTCATGTCCCTTTTAAACAGGCTAAACATGTCCCCAGGCATTCTGCTTTTCCCATGTGTCTGATGGAATTTAGAAGCAGCAGCTGCAGCTCACTGATCCACCTTCAAATCCACCTGGTTGTTCATGGGGCAACTTTATTCCTTTTATATTAATAACACTAATTGCTATTAATACTGTATAGGCAGAAGTGAAGCAGCAACTCCTACACTACCTGCTGGTTACTTAAATTAATTTTTCCTGAGGTCTCTTCTTCCCACAAACCAGTCCTGGTTCTTATGTTTGCTCTCAAAACCAACTGAGTTTATATTCTGTGACTCAAAGGTGCTTTCATCTGCTGAGCGCTTCCTTCACTCTTCTGTTACACCTAAAAGCCTGCAAGCTTTCACAGCCTTCCTATCTTAGACAAGCTACTACAGCCCTAACTATTGACAAATATAGCCTTTTCTTGCATACTCTATTATGATGCAATTAGAAAGGGTCCTGATAGATCAACAGGTAGGAAATAAAAGGAGAGAAATCAATTCATGGGCTCACTCCAGGAAATGTCAAGACATCAATCAAATATGAGTAGTAAAGGCAGGCATCTTCTTATCATTTGGGCAGCTCACAAAACACAGTGGCTGCAGGTTTAACACTTCTCATGCAGATGCCTGTGTTACTGCTGGCCCTGAGTCATTAAATGCAGGGCTTTAAAACAGGGAACACGTCCATCTTAAACTTCTAATAAAGGAAAGTAAATAACAGAATTTTCCTTAAGCTGCTATCCCCAGCTTTTCATCCTGAAACTCAAGACTTCCACAAAGCTGTTGCACTCTACCTTGAAGTTTACCGTCTCTCTGTAATTGCTCTCAAGCAATCGTTGCCTAAGTGGGTAAAAGAATTCTCTATGAGCTACCTATCTGATTCGAAGCACAAGACTTCAGGACACTCTCCTTCTGATTTTGGGGTGGTAAAGGGTTTAAATCTATACAAATCAGGGTGCCACAGTTCTGCATACGTACACAGTTTTAGAAAAAGATTCCCAGCAGTCAGGGAAAGGAAAGAAGAGGGACAAAGCAAAGTATGCTTCAGGTTCAGTTTGCATCCACTCAAGGTGAATAATGTAGAGATCATTGGAAACCAGAGGGGAAAGTGTCTACACTGAATCAGCTATTCCTCTGCATGCTTTTTACTCTTGATAATCTGGCACTAAAAAAAATTTTGCAAAATCCCGCTTGGATAATCAGTCTCTTTCTCTTCGAAAGTCAAAATCATCCTGCTGCCAAGAACAAGCCTTTTTGTTAAGACTCAAGTTTAGTTTTCAATAAATTTATCTGTGAATAGAGAGTAACTATTTGGAATTTGAGGAATTTCTATACTGTCAGTCTTCATGACTGCATTGAAATACCATAATTTCTCCTCAAGGCTCAGCTCAAGCAGTCCTGCAGTGGCAGAGGTTCGGATATGTTTCTTCAAGTGTTTCAGAATCAAGACATTATTGTTTCAAAGCCCTCTCCGTGAGCTCAAACTTCAACAGAAAATAACCCCCAGTGATTTCACCAAAGAAACAAAAAGAAACACTAATTTTAAGTTGTTCCATCACATCAGGGAGGGATGACTTATGCTTTAAAAAATAAGTAGCAGAGAGTATTAAAAACCCATTTTTATCTTCCAAGTAAAGATATGTTTTACATGAGAAAACCTATTCTCTAGATGATAAGTAATATAAAGTGAGTCTGAACTGTTATCCAGACAAAACCTATTTCCTGACCAACCCTTCCAACTTCTATCTCAAATACATGCATCCTCATAGGATGTTCAGGGAACACACTGATGAGACTGTATGTCCCAGGGCATCAGAATTACTGTGGCTGGAAGCTGCACTGGATTTCTTAATGAGCTGAAATCAGACTGTTAACAAATGATGTCTGAAACTGCGGATGCTCTATTATGTTCTGACTGCCAGTACACACTTTCTCTCAGTAGGTACTATAAAAAATGTGGGAACTGGGTGGAAATTTCTTCTCTTAGCTCCAGTATCTCTCTTATGTACCCGCCTCCAAATGTGCTATGAAGCTTCAAACTATTGAAATTATAGATACCACCAATTACTGCTACTTGTCTTGACCCAGAAAAAAGCCAGATGGAGGTCTAAGCAAGACACAAACAAAAGATAAGAGCAGCTGAGAGTGAGATTATTCCCAGCAATGTGCAATTTAGGTGAAGCCTACGAGTTCCTGGCAAACTGCCCATGAGAATGCTGCTTAAGCCAAACTGAATACCTCCGACCTATGGATGTTTACAGAAAGGCAGCAGTCATAGAGCACTGCAGGGATAAATGAATGGGACTAAAAAAATTAAACAAGAGAAGAAAAAGCCAGGACCAGACTTAAAATTTTACAAATACTGTGAGTTTTTCTAGCTATGGCTGAGTTATCCATGACCCTGAAGACAGTTTGAATACTTAAGTATTTACTGATTGTTGAATCAATCATTCATTCAGCCTAATTTCTGGTTAAAATAAATTTTAGAAACAGACATTTTAAAATTGTGGAAATTAAGCTGTTTTGATTTCTTTATGATAGCCTCAGACATACAGACTAATATGAGATTACATCAATTTGATTAAATGCGCATCAATCTGGCATGTCCCACATCTTAATTTTTAAGTAGGTGGTCAATTTTATAGAAAGGGACAGGGGAAAATCCACAGAAAACAGCATCTGTTATACTTTAAAAGCTAACTGTACTTATAAAAAGCTAACTTTTTCTTTTGTGTCCTTTCTTTATTTTTTTCCCCACTCTCATTTATCTTCCCTTCCTATCCAATGGTCACACAGCTGAGAGGCTCAGAGAATCTATAATCTGCAGGCAAAGACAGAAAAAAGAAAAGTATGTACAGCTTGTGAGAGACTCTGTCTAGATCTCAGCACAGTTTAGTTTCAATAGTTTCTACATGAACATTGAAGGGCATTAATCCAATCTTTGGAGTGTCAGGTTTTTCAGGATTTTTGTAAAGCTTTGGATACTGTCCTTCACAGCATCCTCCTGGACAAGTTGTCCCAGCTGTGATCTAAGCAGGTTCAGACTGTGCTGGGTGAAGAACTGGCTGAAGGGCAGGGCTCCAAGGGGTGTAGTGAATCAAGGGAGCTACATCTGGCTGGTGAATGGCCACCAGTGGTGTTTAGCAGGGCTTGATTCTAGGGACAGTTCTGTGCAATGTGTTTATCGCTGATCTGGATGCAGGAGCTGAATGCACCATCAGCAAGTTTGCTGCTGATGCTAAACCAGGAGGTGCTGTTGATTCTCTGGAGGGACAAGAGGCCTTCAAGAGGAATCCACATAGAACATTGGCAATCATCCGTGGCATGAAATTTAGCAAGTGCCCGATCCTGCACCTGGGATGGAGTAACTGCAGGCACAAGCACAACCTGTGACAGGAGTGTCTGCAGAGCGCCCTGCAGGGAGGCCCTGGGGGTGCTGGGGGCAGCAGCAGCAGCTCAGTGAGAGCCAGCAGGGCGTGCCCGGGCAGCCCAGAGGGCAGGAGCCGTGTCCTGGAGGCATCAACCACAGAGCACAGCCGGGCACAGGGGGATCACCCGCTGTGCTCAGCGCTGCTGCGGCCTCACCAGGAGTGCTGGGAGCAGCTCTGGGCACCACAACGTAAGTGGGATGGGAAGGAGGAAGAATGCATCCAGAGGAGGGCAACAAAACTGGGAATGGTTCAAAGCTGCACAAGGGAAGGCTCAGACTTGACAACGGGAAGCACATCTTTACCGAGAGGGTGGTCAGATATTGGAACACCCACACTTCCTGGGTAAGTGATCAATGCCCCATCCCTGTTTTAGAAACATTTCGGAAATGCCCTTATTAACATGCTTTAACTTTTGGTCAGCTCTCAAGCTGTTAGACAGTTGAGCTAGACCATAGTTTTAGGTCCCTTCCAACTGAAATACTCCATTCTATTCTGTTTCTTTTTTACCTTTATCTTGTAAGTTTCTTCCAAGGCTTCTGAAATCCTACATCCCTGTCCAGTTATAATTAACACAGCATAAAGCTGTACTATCCCCATTTTAGATTCTTGCCACACCATTAGCTAGAACTCCTTATAAGCTGTTAGCTCCAGAGTAATTTTCAGATCAACCAGTTCTGTAAGAATGCTATTAGAACAATATATTACGTACTTAAGCAAAACCAAAGTAGGAATTTGTCAGGAACATGTGTCAACTAGAGGCAATAGCAAGGAGAACTATTTTTCATTTTCCTCTCATTGTACTGCACTGCCTGTCATTGCTGGCCCCAGTCACATCTTGCCACAGTGATGCATGAACTTGTCACCTCAAAACTGGACTGCTGTGACCTACATGGAGTGATGCTGCGCAGGCCCTGCAGCTGGCACAGAATGCTGAGGCTTGTTTATGAGGAGACACGGCTCCACTTCAGCGGATTGGGCTCATGTTTCAATGGTTTGTACTTGTAATTTAAAAATTCAAGGTTCTGATTTTAATAATCACAGCCAAACTACATGAGTTTCAATCCAAGAAACTGAGCCCTGCTGAACACTGCTGCTGTAACAACTTGGCATTGGAGATAAACTAAGCTACCAAAGAGGGGCTTCTCAAAGACAGGTTCTAGATTTGGTTTGTCCACGTCCACTGAGAGTTCAGCATAGTTCAAATTCATTTTGGCATGCTTTCTTATTCATCCCAACCTTTCCCAAACTCTAGCAAAAGGGAAGGTTGGAGATAAGAGTGACTCACTTAGAAACAGTCCTTTTATCTGCATTTCATTTGCAGATAAAGAAACTATACCATAAAAGATGCTCTTACAGGTTTTCAGTAAACACATTGCTGTTAATAACAAAATCAACCAACCAACCAACCAAAAAAAGCCCCAAAAACCCAAAAAATACAAAATGCCTATCATGCAAAAGGGTTTTTTTTAATAAATCCCTTTACTGTGCAGATATTCTGGACATCTCATTTGACCACTGAAGTAACTGAGAGCACAGGATTTCCCTCAGTAGTTTCTCTCTGACAGCCATCATTTGTAGTTCCTTTCTCGTGGAGATGTGCTTTGCAAAGTCTTGGCAATTTTGCTTTCGTTACTTCCAGTTAAGAATGTTCAAATCCATTTTGAACCAATGCAGTCACCAGAAATTCACGAAATCACTAAAGGAATCATTAGGACATCAATCACACACTGCCCATCTCTGTCACATATGTCTCTTGGTTAATATATAAGAACACTGTGGCCTCTTTCAACACAAAATATTATTTACATATCCAGAAAAAACAAAAGAGGTGCCACTGCCAATCCTGCTCTTTTCCTCTAAAAACATGCAATTTATGTGTGTTGCCAAAATGCAATAACCTCCCTCTTGGTAAATCTTCAAATGTTTCTATACTCAAAGCTTCTAGTACTATCTTTTTAGGAACCACTGAAAAACAACTTCCATTATTAAAAAAAACTGAATTTAAAACTATCCCAGATATTTCTTGAAGTTTAAGGTACCTCCTACAACTAAGAAGACATGTGAGTCAGAATTTAAGCAACTGAAAAACTACATTTCAAGCAGGTTTAGCTTCAAATAGAAGGAAGAAGCAATAGGATTACTTTAGGAACACAGCTGCATAGTGCAGATGTGCTGATCCACAGCACCCTATGTCACAGAGAAGCAGGTAATATCTGAGTGACTTAGATACCAGCATTCCTACTAAAGATTTCCCTTATGATTATGATGAGCTCATCTGTGAGAAGTTCATGAACTGTATGACTCATGTCAGAAATAAATCTTCTTGCAAACACATTCCTTCTTAGGTTTTGGTTTTTTTTTTTTTTGGTTGTTGTTTTTATTTTACTAAGGTTTACAATCACTGTTTATGACCCAGAATAAAAACTGCTATGACAGCACTGGTTGTGGGAAGCTGTAACTAATCACAAGTCAAAGCTGATCAAAAATAAAACACTTGTAGTTTTGCCTCATTCTTAAAGAATGACCTTATCGTGCAACAAATAAACTTTTTGTGCACTGTTCCCTCTGCCCTGCAAAATCCTCTATAAAAATGAAACATAATATTATGCCACTTGGCAATGTATCAGGACTTATGGCCTATAAAGGGACAGCTAAAGGCCGTACCAGATGCTTCTTCATCAGCAAACTAAAGAGAAACTGGAGCAAGACAGAAGAGGCTTTGTTATTGCAAATGCTTCCATGTTTGTTCTCAGGAGCTTTCCACCCTCAGGGAGGAAGTGACCATTACATTAGTGCCTCACAGACTTAACTAACTTACAAGGAGAATTTAAGCTATTTAGACCACCAGCCAAACCAATGCACTGATGCTGTTGCAGAGAGCAGTCCAATTAATTTCATACTGAAAGAAGCACGGGAAAATAAGCAGTATCTACTGGCTGCTGCAGCTCTTCCACTGGGAGAATATTTCTCAACTAACTTTCAAAGGCAGTGGGATTATGCAGGAAAGTTCTTCTGTTTTCCTCCTGTGACTTCCTCATACACAGCAACACCACACTGCATAAAGGAGAAAAATCCCTCCACTGTCCTCATCCCACCAGACAGATTGCAGTGTAGAACAGGAAGATACTCAACATCTTCCCCACACTGCACAGAGAAGAGATTTGAGGTGGAAGAGAACAAGACTTATGTCCTACCACATGACTTTTTCACCACCTTGATTTGTTTTACTCTGTCTGCAGTGGACTGATCAGCACAGACAGGCTGATCAGCTCAGACAAGATCAAAATGAAAGCTGATGGTGCAGAAGAGGTAAATGGCAATGAATGGTAGCACAATTTTATGTTAAAACCATCAAAGCTTTCTATTTTTGTAAAAGGACTATTTCCTTTAAATTCTCACACACTAGAGGAAGCTGTAATGGACTAGCAAAATCTAAACTTCCGTAAGAAATTTTCTCCTGAGAGCATAAAGTAACTGCTGCCAGGACATTGCATAACCAGGCATAAAATGAAGCAAGCTACTGAAAAAGGCTAGTCTCCCAATCACTCATATCTAAAATAGGAAAGCAGAAAGGGGAAAATACCAAAGCAAAGCTTAGTTATCTACTAGGACCTTTAAATATGAAACCTTAATATTAAAATATAGAGTGCCTACTACAAAGCAATTTCTTTTATGAGAGCCACGTCCAAAGAAGGATGGCCTATTTAGCAGTCAAGCTCAAATAGAATCTGCTCTCAAATGACATCAGAAGAGCAGCATCTTTCCACCAGGTCTATTCCCTAACATGCAGCCACAGTTTCATCTATTAAATATAATGATAAAAATAGCCAATGAAGGTTTATTGGTCCTTTTTTCCCTGTGAAGGCAATGCAGTTCAGAGAGAGGGAGCGGACATTTACCCTTGATTGTAAATCATCAAAACAATTTACAGCTGGCTTAATTTCTCCACACCTCCAAACAATGAGATTGCACAGTGACAGACTGGGGCATAACCACACACAACCCCACAACGAAGCCTCAGAGAGAAAATTTGGCCCTTAGTAACTCCCCTTCCGTTTTTTTTATGAGTGAAGCCTACTTATATAATCTCTCAACCTGTAGGAGTGGCAGCTAGGGACAAAATAAAAATGCTACAGTTTGGCTCCTTCTTGTGATCCAGAACCAATAACAGAAAGAAATATGTTTTTACTGCATTTGTTTTAATCCCTTCTACGGAAATCCAGCTTTTACTACAGCAGTTGTCTGGCACTGTCCAAAAGCCAAGCAGCCCTGCATTTTGCAGAACTCTGTATGAAAAAACTAAGCAAGCATCAATCATTTTCAAAATCTGCCCTATCAGTCAGTAGAGGCTGGTGAGAATGTTTGTGTTATGTCCAAAATTGCCAAAGAAGTGTCAGAGATTACAGATACACTCTGCAACATAAGAAAGAAATCATGGCAGAAACCAAGCAAAGTCACAAAACCTGCAGCACTTTCAGGATATCACAACAAAAAGAGATAAAGCCATTCTGTTCCCAGCTCAGGCCTTTTTCTCCTCAAGCCTTGGAAAAGTGCAATAGATAGTTTGGCACCAGAGTTAGCACCACAAGCCAAACCACACAGCCCACTGTCTGAAATCAATCTTTTTTTTTCCTTCAAAGTAATAAATTATACCTTTTTTAAAGTCTTATTGCTTGAGCCTACTGCTTTAGTATTTTATCTCTCCACCTCTGAAGGTAAAGAAAAGCTTTTAACTAACACAGACACTATTTCCTTGTAACTACACAGTTCCAGAAGCTCAGCTTGGAAGCGAAAACACTGTGCCCTTATAGTCACTGCAAAGTTGCAAAAGTGCAAAATTTCCTTAAGAGAGGCACAGGTTAATTTTCAGATCATGTCATCTGTAAATATGGAAAAAAATATCTGATCCCAAGTCAGAAAAGTCAGCTTTAATCTCTAACACTCCTAAGTGTAAGAGATTAAACTCTTAAGAGACAGAGTTCCTTTCTTAAAAGCTTAATGATACTATTTTATTACTGTTGCAGACACCATTCAAAGTTTTAGTGCAAATAAACATTCAATTGCTCAGCTGCTCAAAAATGTTGTTCAACACTTGCAGTAAGCAGTAAGATTCAAAACAGGAAGAGAGGAAATTAAACCCGATAAGACACAAAAAACAACCAACCCAAAAGACAGAATATATTCTTACTTTAGAGCCAAAACAGATTAGTATCCGATCTCTGACAATACACCCTTAAAACAACTTACATGTTTCACCATGTATTTTATCCTACTTTTTTAATAAAAATGTTTCCAATTTCAGGTTTAAGTGAAGGACTTCTTAGGCAATTTTCACATGAGCTGTGAAAATAGTAATTTTTAATTGGTTTGACCTCTCCTTTTTAAAGCCTTCATATTGGATTGTTTCCTGATTGCTGAGAGGATAGAATAACATCTGGAGGGACAGAAGTTGCTATTTTGAAGCTCTGCTACAAAAAAAAGATGGCTTTAAAGCAAAGCAGAGAATAAGAAAAGATCAACTCAAGTATTTTGGAAACAAATTTAAAATTACATACCAACAAAATTTGAAATAAATTGTAAGTGCTATAAGTCAAACTTCTACTTTCTTGAGAAAATTTAAGAGAAGGTGTCTTTAACACTTTCCTATCTCTGGCATCTCTGTTTCTGAAGCAAGGTGGTTCAAAATACCCATCACACAGGAAGCACAAGCAGTACATCTTCACAGCTACTAAAATGTGAAACTATTCTCCCTCTTCAACTGCTGATCAATTTTAACTGCATGATACAGCTACAGAGGCACAAAGAAAACTAGAAAGTTAAAACCTCGATTTTAAAGTTTAAAAAAACACCTGAAAGAATTAAAGCAAATTAATTGCTAAAATAAAGGTCATGTAATAGGCAGCTAACAAAACTCCTTTCTTCGGGTAAGGAAGAATGCAAGCTGTTCTCCTAAAGCTGGTTTTCTGAAAGAACTGAAGTGTTTCAGCTGCCCTCTAGTGTCAAAATGAATGCACGGGTAAGTCAAGAGCAAGGCTGAAAAGATGCTTGAGTTAAGAAATTCCTCACCATGCTTTATTTTTAACCACTCTGAAACTAAAAATTAAAAAGTAAATTTTAAAATACCACGGGGCCAATTTTTTTCTTTAAAATTAAGGTATTCAAACCTTTCCTGTAACACGCTGCCCCACAGCAACTAACTACATAAAATTATGGGAGATCTTTTACTCAGCTTCAGCCCTTTATTTCAGCCTAAGGAAAAGTTCTGCTTGATGCTAAAAAAACTAAATTATTAGAATTTTAAAAAAGAAAAGAATCAATCATCTATTTCCATAATCCAAGTTGTAAGATAAGCAAATATTAAAATTAAAGGAATACTGGGTTTTATAATTCACTCTACTTAAAACAAACTGTTTATATATAAGCATGGCTGAAAAATTCTCCTTTTCCTCCTAGGCTCCACATATAAATTTCAACTTGAGTTTAATTAGCATGCAGAAAAAGGAAAGCTCAGAAGAAAACCTTCTCTGGAGGGTTCTTTATCAGCAAATTCAATAAAATCTTGAGCACCAATGACAAAACAAAGTTCATATAAAAAAAAGTTAAACTCCTAAAAATATTAGTTACTGATAGACGGAGAAATGTTCTAATAGATAAACTAAGTTTTAAGTTGTGTGCACTGCTGGCTCATGGTCAGCTTGGCATCAACCAGACAAAGCTGTTTTCCAGAGGGGAACACATTCCTGTGCATATGCACATGGTGTGGATGAATGGGACCAGTCAACACAGGTCAGCCAGTCACAAATAATGCCTGACCAACTGGATTTGTGGACAATGAATAGTGGTAGTGATTTACCTCAGCGAGCCTTTTGACAGTCTGGACTGGTGGGCAACTAGAGAGGTAAAAAACTGCTTGGAAGGCTGGGCTGGAAGAATAGTGGTTGAAGTGTCATAATCTATGCTGGGGGCCAGCAATGAGTGGAGTATAGCATGGGTCTGTCTGGCGCCTTGTCCTGTTTAACAACTTTATCAGTGACCTGGAGAAGGTGACACAGTCCACTCTCATCAGGCTTGCAGATGACAGCAAACTAGGTCATGCAGACAATAAGCTCCAGGGCAGAGCTACCATTTTGAGGAACCCAGACAGGCCAGAGAAACAGGGTGCCAGGAAAGGACCTCTGCTGAAAGGATCTGTGGGTACCAGTAGAGACGGGCTAAACAGGACTCAGAATTGCAATGAAGGCTAAAAGCTTACTGTACTGTATCCACAAGACAATGCACAGTAGATAACAGAAGTGATTGTTTTCCTTTACTCAACACTCTACTAAATCCAGTTCTGAGCCTCCAGTAAAACAAAGTGTTGATCAAGGCTGTGCAACTATTGGAGTGAGGCCAGAGGAGGCACATGAAGATGATCAGAGGGTTGGAGCACCTCTCTGGTGAAGAGATGCTGAAAGTTGGGGTTGCTCTGCCTGGAAAAGGCTCCAGGAGACCTTATAGCACATTTCCAGTATCTAAAGGGGGACTGAAAGCTGGAGAGAGACATTTTACAAGGGCATACATGGATAGGACAAAGAGGGCAGGTTTCAAATGGAAAGAGAGCCAACTTAGATCAGATATAAGTTTTTAACAATGAGGGTGATAAAACACTGGCACAGGTTGCCCGGAGAAGTTATAAAAGCCCCATCCCTGGGAACATTCAAGCCATGTTAGGTGGAGTTCTGAGGAACCTGGTCTGGTTGAAGATGACTCTGCTCATTGCAGGGGGCTGGATTAGAAGGCCTTTAAAAGGTCCCTTCCAACCCAAACTATTCCATAAGAAACCTGAGCAAGTCCTGCCAAAGGTCACCAAGTTTCTCAGGGAATTAGAGCTCTGGGCCTGTGAGGAAAGACTGATAAAAATGGGCTTGCTTCACTTATGAAGGCTTTGGAGAAACACAATAGCAGACTTTCAATTCCCCAGACAGGGTTACCAAGAGCATGAGCCAGGCTTTTTATGAAAGTATATGGTTGGAGAACAAGAGACAACTGAGGTTGCCACAGGACATTAAAAAAATCACTGCCCTGAAGTATTGGAACAGATATCTGAGAGATTGTGGAATCTATGCCCATGTAGATTTTCAAGAACCATTTGGACAACCATCTAGTCTGAACTCAGCATTGATCTTGATTTGAGTAGTAGCTGGGCTAGATGACCCCTGGAGGTCCCTTCCAACCTGAATGAGTCTGCAATAACATCACCTTATAAACCATTATAAAATGGTTTTTGAAATGGCTTTAATATCTGACATATGCCTATCCCAAGGCTTCCTGCACCATACAATGCACAAGAAGTGCTGGCATATATTTGCAGCATGGAGGAATGTCTGAGCTGCTCCACCCACAGTTTATCTGCTTAGTTAGCAGCATTTGTTTCAAGAAAATTTAAAACAGTGTCCCCACTCCCTCCATATGCCTCCCTCAGTACAAACATAATGATAATGCACAAGGTCATATAGACACAGGCTTTTAATCAGGCTGGAAGCAAGCCCTTGGAAAGCTTCCGTGACACAGATGCTGACCCTGGCCTGTGTATCACATCTGTAGTGGCATTGTCCTTACCATGTCTGCTCCCTAAGAACCACCACTGGCACAAAGGCTGCCAGTTGGAGAGTAGTGTCAAGTATCTGATCATGATAGTCAACGATGGGGCCTACACTTAATTCCATTAATTCATGTCAATCATGAGTAAACTTGCTGACACAAACTCTGAGAGCAGCAATAATCCAGCAGGGCCAAACCAAATCACTGCCTGGAATGCAGAGTCTGATGTAATACTTGGCTTCAAGTTGCTCCCATGACTCTCAGTTACACATACAGATACAGTCACCCACATTACACAGCTACTTTTGTTGAGCAGTTTTGTGAAATCTGTCAAAAAATTCAATGGTGTTCACACCAGTATCAGCAGAAGGCATTACATCACAGTAAGCACACTGGATCTCTGAAGCCCAGTGAGATCTTTCGGAAGACAAAGACAAATACAGTTTTAAAACATAGAATGATGTTTATAAATATTTGATAGGAATTTCAAGGTCTCTAAAGCTGACCAGAGCTCATCAAGGACAGAAGTTTCAAAATCACTTTGGCCAGCTACATACTTTCATGGCAATGCTGCTGCTCTATGAACATTCTCAGCATGGTAAGACAATTCTGCTGCCTGGGCATGCTCAGATACCCCAACTAGCACATGTGCCATCCTTTGGGAATCTCTGAGTTAATACAGCATCTAGTCTGGCATCCATCCACTTTTGCAAAACAACTCATCTCACCCAATTTCCCATCATCTTTGTTAACTGTCCTACAGCTGTGGGCAGAAAAATTCCCCAGGGGCCTACAGCCTGTTTCCTTCCCCTCTCTCTCTTTCCTGACGCTCTCATAAAATATACTGGTTTCATGACAGAAGGCACTGAAACAGGAGGAAAATGCCCCCATTTTTGCTGACTAGTAAGCATGCCTCTGATCAGATGTGACCATCTTCCCATGACATGGTGACACAGCCATGAGCTGTGCTCCCACAGTACCACAAGTTCACCGGTGCCCACAAATTTCCTGTTCGTGGGCGCCGTGGTCAGATCAGAGCAGATGCACCACGACACACAGTCTGAGGGTGCTGCACTGAAGAAAAGATTACATCATGTGCAGCCTTGAAATACCCAGTGCTGTCCTCAAACAGGACAAGAACCTCACAGCAGTCAGTAAAAAGAAAAATGGTTCATACTTGAAAATCCTTAATTGAACTTAATAGGTGGAAAATAGACTTAAGAGCAGAAACTAAGTCTTAATATCCCACACCAATTACGAATTCTTGTGTTCTCGAATTTTGTATTCACTACCTAACTATAACTTCAAACTGTTTCAAACTCACAGCCCAACCATCAACCCTGATGATGACTTCTACAACCTATAATAAGGATATGATTTTGAAAAGAACCACCCTATTTTCTTGTTTTACCATCTTTGCATTTCAGTGAACCTCCCCTTCTTTCTTTTAAGAAACTTGGGAGACTATTAAATTAAAAGATAGGATGGCATGAATAATAATACTATATATTTTCAATTTTAAGTATTTCATATATTTGTTTCAGTTAGGTATCCATGGAATTGTGATAATGTAAATAGAAGAGCCTAAGGTGAATTAGCAGATGTCATTTTGAAACAGGGGTACACAAACAGATCTGCAGCTTCATTTAATCTGGGTGCAGAGAACAAAAAGAGGACAAAGTCACTACATTATTTTAACCTATACGAATGCTGAAGATTAGTCTTTTTCTCTCTCTTCACCCTCCTTCCCTTAAAAGAGAAAATTTCCATGCCCAAACTACTTTATTTCTTTCCACATTCTGCTACATATTCTCATTCATCAAAGGTTCATCAGCCTCATCTAATACATTTCAAGTTGGGTAGCTCAGGATGCTTTAACAAACAGGAATTTGTCTGAGCTTGGCTGGATTCCCTCAACTGCACCCTCATCCACCAGTTGTGGATGACTGGTACTAGCCAACTGTAAAGCACTGTTCCTGAACAAGTAACAATTGTTAAAATAAAAAAATTAGAGTTTAGGCTATGTATTGTTCTGGGCTACTATCAAAGGAAGCACTCGCATGAAAATACAAAAGCAGGAAACAGTAAGAAAGTACATTCTGTGGCACCAACTCTTTGCCAGCTTCAGTCTTCACTGTGCACTGTATCACACCAATATATAAAAGGTGCACTGTGAGCAGCTTTAAAGCAAAAACAAATTACAAGAAATCAAAACAAAACCAAAACCAAACAAACAGCCACCTCACTACTCCAGAAAAAAAAAAAAAAAAAGAGAAAAACACTCAAGTAGATTGGAGACCAAAGCACTAAACAATTGTGACAAGAAAAAAACCTTAAAAAAGGTCAGTGCTGTCCCTGAGACGTTTTTATTGCAGCTGTCAGTTTTGAAAGCCAGATATATACAAATGTCAGTAAATGCAAAAGGTAAAAATTAGTACTCTTATACAGACATCCTCACTGGCTTTCCAGAGATTCTCTTTTTTTTTTTTTTTTTTTTAATTATGTACCAAGGTAATAATAATAAATCACAAGGAAGAATACCAGTTTTAATAGCATGCTGATTTACTTATAGAAAACTGCAAATCATTCATTTTCAACTCCAGTTCACTCCTGGAGTCCTCCCCCCATCTTGCACGCCTCTGGAATGACCCAAACAGCACCAAGGTGTGGCTGGACAAGGAGCACGCTTGACACTTCTGTGTGAGGCTCCCAGACAAAAATCAGCTCTTGGCAAATCCCTACTTTCCAGCAGGTGAACAAAACTTAAAATCACAAGGCACCAGAGAAAAACAAACAGGCTTAAAGACGCGTATTTCAAGTAACACTGTTCACAAGGCCTTAAGCTGAAATTGCATAGCAACCATTAAAAAGTTTACCATCAAAACAGTCAAGAGGAAAGCTCATGTCTTTACAAAGAGTTGGATGGGTGTAGGTATGGGTGTTAACGTCTTTGAAACGGGTCTTAATGTCTCTACTGACTTAGGGCAGCAGGTTTGCTGCAGAGCCCTGACACCTTGGCTCCTGAAACAGACAAGGGGCTGCACAAGCCTGAACTTCCGAGCTTTGGGGTAAAACAGCAGGTTCAAGGGGGCAATATGTGGTAGGCGGTTCGGGAAGGCTGTACCTTCCCAATGCCTCAGCAATGGGGAAAGAACACAAGCAAGATGCGGCTGGGAGTTTAGCATCACCAGAGGCTGCGCCCTCCGAAACCTCGAGAGAGAAAACCCTGCAGGTGTGTGCCCCAGTGAACTCTTCCCCTTAATTCAAATAAAGCTGAAGGACTTCCCTGCCTCCTTTTTGGACAGAGACCTCTGCCGTTAGTGGATTTTCCTGACATTGTGAACAAAACATACACATCACAACACACAGCCTTCCTAAGTTGTTCCTGACTGTTCCTATATTCTTTTTGATATGCACAAAGCATGTAAGAAACAAGCAGGCAATGCTGTCAAAGAAGCACAAAACACTTAAAAATAAATTAGATACATAAACACTATTTAGGCTAAAAATAAATCCCTAAAGACAAGATAAACTAACTGTAGTCATTACATTTTTTAAAATATGCTTTTTAAAAAGAAAACACATTTTAAAATCAAATCATGACATCTAAAACTATCTAGTTTTCTGTTTTTACCTTAAATTGCATCGTTTTCAAAATATCACCAAAATTATTTTGACAAAAATATACTCATCATGACACGAGTTCTGCTGAATAATTGGTATTAACATACCTATTTTCAGCAGTTTTATGTGACAAATCCATCGCCTTTCAGCTGAGAACAATCCAAAATAACTACAGTATCAACACTCAGTGTGTGGACATTCATTTCAGAAACAGAGCCCTTTGCAAAGCCTAATTGTGCTTTAAGCCTACTCTCTTCCCAAATTCGACCTCATTTTTTTCTAATAATTTTTCTCTAAGGAAGAGTCTGTGCTTTTGCAACTGCTCCACACAAATCTGTGTTATCTGTCCTGCTCAGAATCACAGGCACTGAATTCCATTTCTGCTCTTAGTCATGCATGGCTCACTCTCCATGCCCAGAGCATCTCCCGTCACTCTCAGCACTGCTAGCAATGTACAGTCAAGCCTGACCTAACGTGCTCCCCTGGAACAGAAGGCAAAAATAAACACACAAAGATGGGCCAAATGCTAGCAACCCTGAGTTCAAATTTTACCCATCTTGCATAACATCAAACAGGCTGCTTCAAAATGTTTGCAGCTTCACCTCCTCCCGGTCCATGTGACAGGCTCTTGGTTCGTGTGTCTTTCAATTTCTATCTGACTTTGTTGCCTGGCTTTGTTATTGAATACCTTATCAAGCCCCAAATAGGTTTTATCCACTCTCAATTCAATCAAATAATTGAATCAGGTAAGGTTCTGCAATTTGCTTGATACAGAACATTTAGAAGAAGTTTCCTGATGAGTTATTTCAGGATGTGAAAAACGAGGTTCACTCTCCTGGTAAAATTTAAAAGTTTAATAAAGGGCAATAGGATACAAAAAAAAAAGCAAAGTTAATGGCCACGTGCTTGGCATTCAGCCAGGAGCACACCTGCTATTTCAGAGACACCCTTTACACACCTTTTCTATTGCACCAGCCTATTGCATATTCACAAACAATTATGCATATTTAAACTTTTCCCAAAATTAGTTTACATGTTCCTAGAACCATTTAGCACAGCTTCTCCCTGGGTCTGCCTTTTTAGAGCATACAAATTTTTTGACAGTGGTTTTATTCAGTTTTTATTATTACCTCCAGCTTGGGCTTTGGTCCATACTTTCTACAGAGGGTAGGTGCTGATAGTTGGCATATCAGTAGCAGGGGTTTTCATCATATGTTCATTGGGTATCATGCAACCAAGCAGGCAGCTCCATTACCACAAGGGAAACTGCATCAGCTATTTCACCACTATGTCTAAGTTTAGTTAATAGCAGAAATAAAAACTATATTTTTATAGCAAAGTTACCTTAACATTACACATATAGCATTCATTTTCATATTTGCAAAAAGCCAATATTATAATATGTATTTATAATAGTGAGATCAGTGCATGAGTCTCTGAAGCCCACTACTGAGAGCAAACTGAGGAAATACAATAGGCCTTCCATCTCTCACATCTTGTGCTCTGTATAGCAATAGTGCTATATTTATGCCATAGTTTTCCCATTAATAATGCTGCTTTGTGTTAGCTGTGCTCAGATGTTGCACACCAAATCCTAGCTAGCCGACTAGTTGTTTTCAAACTCTCCCTTTTTCCTTATTAAACATTGCTGGAGAAGAGGACTTCAAAAGAGGAAACATCCTATGATACTAGGTCAATTAATCTCCATGTCAGCCTGAGGGCAATGCAGAGGCAGGCAGGGAAGGAACTGGCAGGATGGCAAAGATAAAGCAGCTGAGGAGCACAGTTCAGTCAGGAACAGCACAGGGCTGAGCACGAGCTGACAGCCCCCCAGTACTGCCATGGCAGGAAAACAAAGCAGGAGAGTGATTAATTAGCTTGACAAAAGGGAATAAAAACAGGATTAACAGCTATTGTTGACACCTACATGGATCCCCAACTTTTTTTCAAAAACACTGAACTTGGCTTGGAAAATGGGCTTGGAAAAAACTTGGGCAATGACTTCTGCAATCGATAATGATACACTGCAAAAAAAGTATCAAGTGTATTAGGAATACACTTCTGTGCCTCTGCTAGGGGGAAACCCACCTGCATTAAGGGGCACTCAGCTGCGGGAAAATCCGCAGCAACAGAACCAAAGTGCCAAGAAACACATTAGTAGGGAGAAATTTGATACTGGCTCTGCAGAGGGCTGGCTGAAAAGTGCAGTGTGTTTTCCTCACTGGCATCTCTAACCTTTGTGATACTACAAATGCTACTGCTGAGTGACAGCAGTATCCCTCTGTAAACGATGGGGAGGATTCCAGGGCTACTAACAAGGAAAGTAATGCAGCTCCTGAAATTCCCACCTATGCCCACATGAAGACACAGATTTCTCTCCTACACTGAAAGAAACTGTTCAGGGATTACAAGAGCAATAATTTTATGCAAGAGAAGAAAAAGCAAGAAAGAATCCACTGACAATCAAAGCTTTGGTACTCTGGTAAAATCAGCTCCTTGAGTTTCCTTAAGACAAAAAAACCTAACCATTCACAGCCTCTCTGAAGCTCAGCTGCATGAGTCTAATATACACCAAGCAGAAATTAACAGTTGGGTCAACAATTTAAATACAGCAGACAATAAATCAGAAATCAAAGTGGATTAGAATTGAGTATACAGAGACTCTCCAGAAAATGCTTAAGGTCTGATAACAGTAAAAATGAAAATTACTGCTTTAAGAAATTTAGTTTAGTTCACAGCTGTCTAGTAGGCTACCATAGGAACATGTACATAGCACTATTTAAAATGAGGCTTTTTTTATTCCATCACAGAGAAGCAGACAACACACTGCATGCAACAAAACAGGTACCCCAAACTGGCTCAGCCCAGAGAGATGGACCGTGCAGTTTCTTTCAGGGGCTGCCATGCCCAAGAACTGCTCTGTGGGAGCCTGGTGACAGGCAATAAGGACAACAAACTAAGTAAGAGCAGAAAATTGTGCTCCAACACATTCCTCCATGCCTTCTCTCACATGACAAACAAGTAAGAGACAGCCTCACCTCATCATTCAGGAGGAGATTTGACTATATGTGTGACTAAATACTCAAGTGAAAATCTTTCTCCATATTAAAAAACTTAAATAAAAATCCACCCACGGGAAAGTGCCACAAATCGGATATTCCAAGGGAGCAGAAGTAATAATAAAACATGTTAATTAATGATTGGACTAATATTCCAGGTTCAAGCAACCTGAGAAGAACCAGGGATTAACTAACAGTATCTCTGGGACAAATAATTTTCCTTTCCCCATAACTAATTTATCTTTTGCCAGTGGGGTGCTCCATACATGGAGATTTAACTTTATGGCACATTAAAGTTTAGCTGTATCATATTACTTAGTAACTTACAGGACAGGATCATTTACAATTTTGCCTCAAGGCCTCAGAATCCAGCTTAAAACTGAGACTCTGAAAATTAAAATACCATGACCTGGCCTAATGCCAACCCCAAGGCCACTGCCCACAGCAACTTTCTTTTCCTCAGGCTAGCTTAGCAGAACTTCTAATAATGTTCCTGAAGATGTGGTCTAACATTATCTACTTAATTAGACAAGCTCTTCTCTTCTTGGCATCAGAGACTGATGCCAAGTACTCATTCAAATCAGACATGAACAACGTGTTAGCCCAACTGTGGAACATCTGAGCACATTTCACACATTTTACAAATATGTGCCTTTGGCACAACAGGGTCATCAAGTTATTTCTAAGACTGTAAGACAGCCAACATAAGTTAACAAAACCTCTTCTCATACTTCTCTTTCTCGCCTTGCTTGCCTGATCTCATTTTGGATTAAATTTTACAGTCTGTATTTGTTCAGTAGGTCCCAGGTCCTTCCCTCTGTGCCTCACTCTGCTGGGCACAGTATGAAGACCTTGAGAGCAATGACCCTGCTCACAGTCCAAAACAAACCACACAAATGAAGAACAGCACTGCCCCTATGAGGTACCCAGGATCACCCTAGAAGGCCTCACAGTCCAGCACATAGGTAAGGCACAGTGACAACTTGCCCCCATATAATTGCACCTTATAAAACCCATTAATCAATTCATCCTATATGTTAAAATGTCCGCCTCACCTAGAATGGCTGCCTGCCAAAAGCAAGCCATCACAAACCATCTCACACACCATTTTGATTTCATTACACAACAGTGTTTTCCAGACATTTAAAAATACCCACAGTATGTGCTGGTTTTAAGATATAGCTGAAGATTGTCTTCACTATTCAGTCTGTGTCTGAGTTTTCTACTGAGCCCTTTCCTACAATAGCTTTTGTAATACACTCTATTTAATTTTGAGTGATGAGTAGCAGCATTTAACTCAACTTCAATACCACACATCAGCAAGGCATTCAATCACTTTATTTTAACAACAATTTGTTGTTCATTCTAGAAATTCAGGTCTGGCAAGCTTTTTAATATGCATGAGTACATTTCATAGAAAGCAAAAAGCATGTTTGCCATTCTGCACAGCATGTTCAAGCCCTACCTTCTTCACAGAAACAGACCACTTTGAAAGAAAAATCCTTCAGTTAATACAATAGGGTATCTGAAATCCAGTAGCTAACACTGATAAGCAAGGTAAAGAAAGCAGGGAAATTTCTAAACCTCCATTAGAGATGGGATACTAATTTTTCAATTTGCTGTGAAACAGATTTCAGAAACATAATGGAAAAGGGGAAAATTACATATTTCCATGCATGCAAGAAAAATGTTTGAAATATCCTATTTGTCTTCCCTCTCTAAGGGATGTGGATTCTTTTGTACTCCTTGATGATGTGAATCACAGATCAGCATTCTGGGAATCAATCCTATTCCCATTTACCAGTGTAATATGATCATTTAGCATAATTAACACATGATATTTCATTACTGCCATGGACTTGAACCAGATCTGAAACGTAAATATTTGCCAAAATGTACATCCTAGTGCCCAGTGCTGCACAATGGTGTAACTTAAGACACTAACTTGATTTGCTTTCTCTTCTGGGGGCAGAGTTAAGGCTGCTGTGGGAATTCTCACTTTCATAACATGAGGCAGCTTTAACATTATAGATGATGTTACATTAATTTCTGCAGTATCAAATTTTAAAGGTGTGGAAACAAGATGAAAGAGCTCACAATACAGCCATCATTTCAAGTGGCACTAGAATGAACAGAAAGAAAACTCCTGGAACAAATAACAACCATTTCAATCTTCCCCAACTATCTTTCCCCTAGTGCACTCAATCACCCAGCTCTCCTAGGACACAGTAATCAACAAACCACCACTCTGTGTGATTCAGAGCATGGCACACATGCAAAAGGTAATCAGAAAAATCATTGCAAGATGCAAACGCACAGCAGCCCTATGGAGAGACATTTTATGACCAAGCCAAGACTCTTTATAACAATCTTAAATTCTACAGCGTGAAATTTCATAGGTTCTTTATCTTACATCCTGTAACATTGCGTCTCATCTACTACAAATACAGATGTTACCAGCGTTCACGCCTAACAGCCCTCATCTATCTTTTCATTCTTTGTCTTGCAACAGAAATATCAGGAAGCTATTCACATCTGTGCTGGTTTTGGGGCTAGTTTTCTTCACAGTGGCTGGTATGGGGTTGTGATTTAGATTTGTGCTGAACAGAGGGTTGATAATATAGAGATGGTTTCTGGTGGTGGTGAGCAGGGCTTACACATAGCCAAAGCCTTTTCTACTTCTTGTATTGCCACAGTGAAGAAATTGGAAGTATGTGGGAAAATGGGAAGAGACACATGTGGGACAGCTGACCCCAACTGACCAAAAGGATATTTCACATCATATAACATCATGCTCAGCATATCAAGTGAAGGAAGAAGGAGAAAGAGAGGAAGATTGGAGAGATGGCTTTTGTTTTCCCAAGTCACCATTTCGTGTGATGGGCCCAGCTTTCCTGGAGATGGCTGAACACCTGCCTGGCCATGGGAAGCAGTGATTTAATTCCTTGCTTTGCTTGTGCTTGTGGCTTAACCCATGAGTTTTCCAGCTTTTACCTTTCCAGTTTTTTCCCCAGTCCCGTTGGTGGGGGAGTGAGCGAGCAGCTGCGTGGGGCCTGGCTGTCGGCTGGAGTTAAACCACAACCATGTCCAACATCAAATGAACAGATTTTAAGCTAGTTGTTTACCTCCTATTACTGATTTTTATCTTGGAAACACACAAGTCCTACAAGTGAAATTTTCCACAGCAGTTGACAACAGAACTATTGCCTTGACATTGAAAACCCTCTCAGGATATTTCCCAGTTCTCTCTTAAATAAACAGTATCCCTAAGTCAATGCATCTTTGCAGTATCCCCAAGACTGAGCCATTGAGCAGCATCACCTCTAATGATGATTTACACAAGAGTAAAGGAAAGCTCCAGCATTCCTTTTTCATAGCCTCACCTAACATGTTCTTAGCTTTTCCCAGTTGCAAGGGGATTCTTTCCCTTCACAGACCATAATCTCTCATCACTCATCCCAAAATGTTCAACAGTAGATGTTCTTTGCCTGCAGCTGTCATGACAAGTTTTACACAGCAGCACAGAAGTATGAAACGGTTCTTGGCAAGCCAAGTACAAGAGTGGACTATTAGCTCAGTGTTGCTCTCACTGCTTGGATTTATCAAACTGCACTCCTTGCAGCCTTTGGCAGAACGCATGGCATTCAGCAGAAAGGTGGATCACCTTGCTTTCCCTAAAGGAGCAGAAGTTGTTTCTTCTACTGTGTCAGAAACTTAATGAAAGGTAAGCAGTGCCACATCTGCCACTTGCTCCGAGCCAAGGCTAAATCCCTGAAGAACACAGGGAAAGTAAAAATACAAAGCAATGGGCCTGCAGCTGTAGTAAGACACCTAACCCCAGGGTAGCCCTGGGTTCCTCCAAAATGAGTCTGTTTTTCTAAACCTGTTTATAGAACTACCCTTGCACAAAAGGATACAACTTATGTGGACTAACAAAAGCGCTCTCAGTAGGAGCCTTGTTTCATTTTTCTCTGCTTCCTTTCCCTACAAATGTCACAGGTAAGAAAACAGAGGAAGAGGAATCTTTGCATATAATGAAGAGGATTATTGTCCTCCTCTGTTACATTTCCTTCAGTACTTATGGCAGCACTTGGAGATGACCCCAACAACAACCATGTTACTCTGGACTCTCTCAGCATTTGTGGCAAGAAAATAACAGATTACAAAAAGGTTTTGTAAGGGCTCAGTGTTGGACCAACTCGTCTTCCCTTAATGTCAATGGGAGGAATATTAATGATAAAGCTTAATGACTCCAAGAATCCTTCACCAAGAACTTACTTACTGAGGTAACTGGATGTACACCAAGGAAAAAGTCACAGACCAAACCTGGAAAGAAGAAGAAGAAGAAAATTAATTTATTTGTCTTTTGGACCCACTTCCCACCACAAACATAATTAGCTCAGGAGGACAGAAAGGAGACATTCAGGGAGATTAAAAAAAACAAAGAGGAAAAGGTATATCAAATTCCACCTGCTCCTGAACAAAAGGAGTAAGTCTTAACACTGGTCTCCAAGGCATAATAAACTGATTTGATCCAGACTCAAGTTTAAATAATGGCAATAGGCAAAATATTAAAATGAAACTGAAGGGAAAACAGAGATCAGGGGGAAAAGCAAAAGCTGTGTGTCTATTAAATCAGAAATACTAGTAAAAACATCCAGTGCTTCTAGCCCTTGGCATTTAGTCCCCCATTATCACCATGACTCCTGATAACCTGCTTACAAAGGCCAAACTAGAAATTAAGCAAGACCCTTCATGATAAACTCTCCCCTAGTAGCCTTGCTTTCTGACAGATGTCACCTTTGCTTCTGGTACAACATAGAGTCCTTTGTTTCTAGGACAACTGCTGAAGTCAAAACCACACTACAGAAAGCACCCCACCGTATCCAATTCATACTGGAGCTTCCAAGCCTGTAACAGCACCACCCCAGTGCTAGAAGGGGGCTACAGTCAGCAAAGTGAGACTAGGATTTCCTTCAACCTCATGGAGGAAAGATGTGGAACAGTACCATCTCCACTGTTTAAAAGCCCGTCAAGATTATTGCAGCTGCAAACAAAAAAAAATATTATGGACTAAGTATTTTTTAAAAATTGTGATTATTCACCAAACTTGGTCAATGGAAATGTTTCCATCATTCCATTGTTGATTTCTAAAATAATGTTTTCTCTTTGCCTTCTTCACTGTATCAAGTAAGACAATGAAACAGCTACTGATTTCACAGTCTGTTTACTGACGTGCTTCAGCACATGGACACTTCAAGAGATCATACACATCACTTCTATACATCTTCCTTAAAGTGAGCTAAATACTAAGTGAACTCATCACTGATGTCATGTTCCATGGCAAGCACTTGGAGGCATCCACCCAACCTTACTTACTAGCTCCCCAGTGACACAGATGACAACAATTTCAGCGACTGAAGTACCCATATTGAAGTCAAGGGTAGCTAAGCAATAACTACTATATAATAAAATAAATAATATTTTTTTTTTTAAACCAAGAATTAAATTAGCCAAGATTCCCACAGTTCAATTGTGTAGATGCGGGCTAGTTGTCAAACTGCTGTCACACACAAAATGCTGTCAGCTACACTTACAGATGAACTTTCTTTAGCACTGATATAAGCCAGTTCTGAATACAGCACAATCTGTAGCAAAGGCAGAAATAATCTGAGAGGAGCCCTTCAAGTCATGTAATTCTGTAAAACAGGTAAGTCCTAGCCATGTCAGAGGTACCTTGACTGGCTTGACAAAAGCATGCTCTACACAGTAAAATTAAAAAAGGAAAATGAAATGTCTGCAAGAAAACTGTTGAAGAGGTCTTGTTGTTGGCAAAGGTAAACATTAATAATAAACTCAAAGAAACAAGACTCATCTGACAGACCAGAACTGGTGAGATGAAAACTCATGGGCAGATGCAACCGAAGAGCTCAGTTCATACCCCCAAAGATTCACTACATGGCTTGGGTAGGTACAAGATTGTTGCAAAAACTATGATGCAAGGAACAGCCACTCTACAAGTCCTTCAAAAACTCAAATCTTTCACTGTGTTTTCTACAAGAGTAGGGAACTGTACTGAGCAGCCAGACAACCTGTTCAATCCACAGTTCACAGCAGAAGAAAGAAAGGAGACAAGTCTGCCTTTCAAAGCAGAAGTCCTATAACTTCTGAGGCCTAACAAAACCTAGAAGAAGAAAATGCTGATCTTTTCTCTTCTAGAAAGCTCAGTGACTGGTAGGCACTTATCTCCTGGTAGCCTTTAGGTACATCAGCACACCTCGTCCTCTAAACTAAAGCATTCTTGTCTTCCAGTTCCTCAAACCATGGCCCAGGGGCAAGCAAAGTCTGTTTGTTTTTGTAAATAGGTGCTTTGGACCAATGTCATCATCACAGGTAAGTACCTACTTTGGTTGTCCTTGACAGTTTCACCCTTGCCATGGGGATATTTTGTACCTGAAGTATGAGACGAGTGCCTTTTATTAATAAAATTAAAACCTACAGCCCTTAACCACTTAGAGATCTTGGAAACAGGAACTGGGCTGTCCAGTGATACAAGCAGAAACAGTCTGGTAGTGATCTTCTAATAAAGACTTAAGAAGAACGTGAAGCAATGAATATCACTTCTCAGCATCTCTTAAAAGTAAAGGAAGGGGATGACTTAGCACCTTCAAAACAAACAAGGGTCTTAAGAAGATTTTGATAAATTACTTTCAAATTTTAAAAGGAGAGGAACTAAATAGTACTTGCTAAAGCAGGAAGAAAGATGGAGATTCCTAAATGAAGCAACGTTTCTCCTTAAAAAGCTCTTTAAAATGCAGTTCAGAAAAAAACAGCAACATATCTAAATGATTTGGATCAGCTTTGTTTCCTTTGTGTGGTTTAATGTAGAAACAGCAAGGAAGAAATGGACTAAAGATAGCAAAACTGTTCTGTTCTTATCACAGAATGAACTTCCTCAGCTCTTCAAAGAGGAACTGATGGAGAACAGAATAAGAAGGAAGAACTGAAGATAGAGAGACTAAATAGCTGTGAAAACCAAACTATGATGAAAAACAGGCAGGATTTTTTGTTTTCATAAAAGAAAGCAAGACGCAATAGAGATTGTTTGGGTGTCCCTGGAGAGCAGGCAGCTGAAGATGGATTTTCCAGGGCAAACTGACTGCTTTAAGAAAGATGTCTTCAGAAATTATTTTAAGAAAAACAGAACGAAAATGAGAGAGTTTCTTGTAGAAGTCTTGAGAGGTACTTTGTGGTGACCATTCACCAGAAAAATGGTGCATCAACATGGAACTTGAAAAACTGAAAGCTATCCAGACAAATTTGCATTGGTGTGGGAACTTCAAACTGTCCTCATTTCCTCCTCCTGGTTCTCCCTAGAAAATCCCTTTCCTACTTCATGATCCTTTTTACTTTGCCTACTATATAACTAGAATAGAGCACACATCCAAGAAGCTCCTGTTCTCAATGAAGTCTCTTCCTCTACAGATCGTCAAATCGCTCGATGGATCACTGGTCCCAGCAATTACTTTTACCACGGCCTTCATATCCTAATCTGTGACCACATTCACCTGAAATACCATCCTCAGTCTTCCCACATGAAACAGCAGCAGTTTCAATGTGTGGGATTTAGCTGATCTTCCATCCTGAGTAGGTGTGAGGGGAATATATGGGCAATTTTCCCAGAGTTGCAGTTCTTCCCCCTTGCTCTTCATGTTTGATGGCAACCAATAGCTCAGTATTACGTGTCTGTGCTATTTATATCCTCCCTATAGATGCCTCTGCTGTTGTCCACAGTGTCCCAGGTTCTATGAATGTAAAGTCTTGCCAGTCCTGCTGCTTTCTCCACTGCTGGGAAACAGATTAGCAAGACCTTTTCTAACACTCAGAGCCACTGTTACTTGGCAAAACTTTGTGAGACAGCACAGCAGCACTGGAGAGATCCAAAAGCTCTGATGTATGAAACAAAATCACTTAATTTATACTTGGAAGATTTCCTTTACAGGCTTTTAGGCCAGCCATTTAGATTTTTATTTTACAAGGAAACATGCTCCCATCTGCATGTTAGCACAGGTCTCTTCTACTGCCAGAACCATTATCCCATTCCCCTAATGGTATTTTGTCCACATGTATATAAATACATATAAACAATACTGTGCAGACTGTCCTCCAGTGGAAACAATGTACTAGACATTCTCAGAACATTGCTTTCAATCCTTCACAACTTCAGCCGCACTTTCTTCAAACAAAGTCAGGTAACAACTTTCATTCATGTATGGTTACAGTCTTATAAATGAATGAAAAACTGATTTTGGGATATGTATATATTTACAAAACCAAGGAACTGTTTAAAACAAAGCTGGATGAACATCCTGGCAGAACCACCTTACACTGAACTGTATGCAGAGCTGTAGGTAAAAAACACCAGCAGAGAAACAGAAAACAAAGTAAGCTTTTAAAAGCATTCTTGAATTATTTAACCTTTAGAAATGTGCAAATGAAAACAGAAAGTCTCCTTGCCAGTGCTCAACATGAGTTTGGAGTACAGCTGCGATCACCATAAATGTGATTGTCAGCATACTGCCATAAGGCACTTGAGGAGACAGCACAGACTACCCAATTGCACAAGAGAAGTCACTTGGGTTCTTCCCACCAGCGACCTAAACCCAGGATTCCTCCAACGTCAAGCTTTGCCCCCCTCAATCTTTCAGGTCAAATGAATTTAAGTAAGAGTGAAATTAAAGAACACCAAATACAGGAGAGTGCACAGAGTCCTGTGCTCCCTAAGATTTGTATTGATCCCTGTTCCCTAGAACAGTCTAAAAATTTTGAGCTAAGTCTCCTTCAAACCTGCTGACAGGGTGTGACATTTCAGCACTCTGTTCAGTGTACGACCTCATCCTTCCTTTCCAGCCCTTCCTCCCAGGGGAGGGCTGCAACTTCCTCTCCCTTAGCCTAGTGCCTCCTGAAGGCTCCTGCCTTCCCACCCAGTCCCCCCTGAGCTCCTTCTCCAGTCCAGCCCTGCCTCCTGCCCAGACACACCGCACATGGATAACGCAGCTCCTGCGGTCCCGTGCCAGTATGAGGTTGATATATTCCATCACACCCTCACTGTGAGCTTACACAGACCAATCCAAGCACTTGTAAATCAGTGAGGACAGCCCAGGACGAAGGCAGTTCTGCTTGAGCAATATCAGAGTAGAAACTAAAGCCCAGTTAACACAGTTCAGCTGATTCTAGAGACATACAGTGACTCAGCCGCAAAAATATCATCAGCATTTTACTAGTTAATGCAGCTTATTTCCCCTTTTGCACTTGTAACAGGGATCATGGAAATAAACGCCCAGCTAGTAGTCACTTCCACCTCCAGAAATATCAGGAATTAGACCAGCATGACAATGTTTGCATTAGAAAGGAGAACTCTTACAGCAAAAGGGAAAAGTGCTTTCAAAAAAACTTTAATATGTTTTCCTGTTATACCTTTTGAAACAAAGATTAATGCAAACTTCCAGTCTTTTAAATGTATGTTACTACTTCATGGTTATCATGATATTACAACATCATATTCACATCACTGTAAAGAAATGCTAAGCTTAATTAATACCTTTGTCTACTTAAAGGCTTATTGGAGCACATGTTTATGATTTAATCTGCCCTGTCTGCCTGGAGCTATCCCTACAAAATGTCTGTTTTATACTCTTGATTTTAAAAGCTTTACAACAGATTTTTTTCACCCCTCCTCAATAGGCAGTCTAACAGACTAATACATCCCACTGGCATCCAAACATAGCTCATTACTTACTCAGGATCCCACATTTCCTATCTGTTCTTTCTTCCATGTGAAGCACAGTCAGATGCCTCCTTTCTCACTGGGCTTGCAGACAGTGACACCTGCAGCAGCTGGGCTTTGCCCAAGGATCATGCCTCATTCTACAAACTCTAGCCCTCAAGGTTTATTTTTTGACAGCAATAAATGCAAGTCTTTGGAATACCATCAGAAAACAGAAGGAAAGGTGAGGTGGGGCTTAAAAGACATTTAAGCAACAGTGCTGTCCAGCTGCATTAACACTTAACTCACAGAGACATCACCTTCCCAGAAACACCTGTGCAAGTAGGATGAGGAAAGCATCCAACATCTTTCACTGGAGAACAGAGTCCAGCCTCATGACAAACACACCACAGAAAACATGTCACTGAACTACATAAAGTAACCCATAGGAAATATTCAATGGGTTTTTTCCCAGGAAACACAGCACTGACATTCAGCAATGCATATTTCATTAAGGGAGGCTACAAGGAGCAGCAGAAACAGCCTCTGGAAGTCAGCTTTAGGAGATCAGGAAAGATGAAGAGGAAGGGCATTAGTGATACCTGTGGTCTCCAATAAAGTGTCTTGTTAACAGCTGCGTAAAATATACAAAAGTTTTTATCTTCCCAACAGGTACTTTTCCTCAAAATTAAATTCCAACATGCATTGCTCTGAGCAAAGAGATGGCACTTCCAGAGCACATGCCCACTTTTCCACAATTTCACTGCCATGTAGAGAGGAAAAGACAAATATCTATTTCTGATCCACTCACATTCTCTGGGTATTGCTAAGATGGCCTCACCAGGACTGACTCAATCTTAAAGTCTGTTAACAACCACAGCACAAATGGGGAAATGATCTGCTGGTCCTGGCATGTTTATTCTATTTTTTAGAGAGTCAAAGAAGATAACCCTCACTTAAGAGCTATTCCCTGGTCATACCCTGTCTTTCCCCAAGCTCAGCACCGTGCTTTATTGTCATCACACTTCCTACACGAAATTTGAAAGAACATGATTTGATCTGTTCCAGAATGCATCTTGAAGGGATGTTACACCAAAAAGGCACTTTGTGCTTTGAAAATCAGTAAAGGAAAGTGAGTTTACAAATACAAACCATTCCCCTAGCCACACATACCTCCCCAGCATAAGCTGCGAGCATACTGAGGAAAGTTTTAAATTTCTTTTAGCATCTTAGCAACACATCAGCATCCTAAAACCTTCCTTCATTTCTTCATCTGGGGTACAAGTATTGCCATTGTTTTACACACCTCCTTCCTTCTCAGACCGGATGGCTGCTGGATCTCAGGATCAAAGAATTCATGTTGGAGCAGGCCTGTGGGGGTTCCATCATGCTCTACCTTACACAGGGCCAGCTATGAGGTCCCAACAGGACTTCATCCCCTTTGGCCTTGAAAACCTGTGAGGACAGACATTGCACAACCCCTCTGGGCAACTTGTTCCAGCATCTGACTGCCCTCCTTGCCGGAAATGAATGGAATTCTATCTTGAACCTCATTTCAACTTTCCTTTGTTGTCCCTCATGCAGTCAGGAAACAACAAAGTGAAGAAGCTCTGTCTTGTTGAGAACCTCCTTTAAAGTACAAGGAGGTCTCCATAGGTCCCATCAAAGTTTCCTCTTCTCCAGGCTGAACAAGCCTAGTTCCCTCAGCATATGATCCTCATGCTGTACCAGGGCTCTGAGAGCACTGCAAGGCCTTTAAATGCTCTCTTTAAAAGCCTCACATCCTCACATCCACCCCTGCTCTCTGCTCATGGCACCAGGGACCCCATTTTAGCTCTGTCTGTGGCATTCAGTGCCTGCCCAACCTGTGTTGTAGCTGTGCCCTGCCTCCAGCCACATGTGTGAATCCTGGTCCTGGACCCCGGTGATGCAGACCCTGACCTGAGATAATCACTTCCTTGGGTATTGGCTGCAGTCTTATTAAAATAGTCCTGAGCATTGTCAGCTGCCTTCTCTTCCAGAGCACAACACTGGCTCATGCTCAGCCTCTTTAAAGCATTCCCATCTCTTTTTGTCATGCATCAATAAATCTAATGACATTCAACACAGAAAACTAACAGGGCATCAGTCATTTGCAAACAGCACAATCCTGAAATATGATAAAAGGGAAAAGCTGAGGTGGGTTTTCAACTGTAAAACCCAAGTATCTGGGGAATATTAACATACTGCTTCTAACATAAGCAGCCACTTCTGCTCCAGCTCTCTCAGAGTAACACCAAGACAAAATCTTGGATTCTTTAGCGAAAACTTGTTAGTTTCACTTGTGACACAAATGTGAAAGTAACTCCTCCAGTCAGTGCTGCCGCCTCAGTGTTGGTTTGCTATTTTAATCTGTGCTCTTCCTGTGTTTCACTTTTCTATTGCAGTTTTTAGTTTGTGTCTTTGGGGAGACAGGGGTTAAACACTAAAAATACACAGTTGTGATGGAAATACCCTCATGGACAGGCTGAGGTTTGGCATGCTTTGGAAGAAAATAACTTAAAATAGCACAGAAAGCAAAGACTGTGGGATATGCATCTCTGATAGCTACTTTCTGCTAAAATAACCAAAATAGCTAAGATAACACTGACACTCCCAGTTAACCCTCTATCGTGCCCAACAGAGATGAACAGGGTCATTCTAACTTCAGAGTTTTGCCTGAACAATGCAAATGACATTGCATTTGTTATATTCTGACCCCAAGGTCTTCTTATGCAGCTTTATTAATGAGAATTAGGTTTAAAGAAAGTGCAAGTACTCAAAACCAAGCGTGCCACAAGTCTTACAGCCCTGTTACAGAAAAGGCTCTTTCTGTAGGATTTGCAATTTGATCATCACAGGTCTAAAAATATGAAAGGAAAAGATCTGGAGGCAGAAGCTATATTAGCTCCATCAGTTTTCATACTTGGAGCTCAGGAAAAATGTAAAATGGAAGCAAAGGACATAAAACTGCAAGGACAGATTTTTTTCCCCCCGGTATTCTCAACATCACATTGACAATTTATCTTTTCACATTCTAAAAGTTATGGAGTGCTAACTTTGGCCCCACATTCCATGCCAACACAACTCATACGAATGCACACTTCAGTGGCTGCTGTCCTTTGCAATTATACACCCTGGCTACAAAACTTAACAAACACACCATTAAAACAATTAGTGGCAGCTGTTACTAACAACTTTGTTACAGGAACACGTTAAGTTTTGGCTTCCATAGGCAACGTTTAGGCCCATCTAGGAATGGGCCAAGAGCCCAAACAAACTCTGTGATTTGACTCTCATGGCTGCTCTAGAGAATATTTAACTTCTACTCGGACAAATCCCAGGTGACTTATGCCCAAGTCTTAAAGTGAGTTCAGTGCGGTCAGGTAGGAAAATCAGGTGCCCCATTCCTGTGGTTTCAACCACAGAACTACACAGTGTAAAAGCACAGAACAAAAGAGTTGATAGAAGGCCTAAGTAGAGAATAATGAAGCTCACCCTTGCAGTCTAATTTTTCCTTAACACAGCACAGCATCCCCACACCTCAGGTCCTCCCCTGCCCATCAGAAATCCCTGGAGCTGAAGGCCCTCCCGAGAGGCAAACCTCACAGAGCTCCCACCAGGAGCACACTGACAGGCGGATATCCCAAGATACAGCAAGAAAAGTTTCCAAAAGCTCCAAGAGGAAAAGGCCACGCTAGAGTAAAGTTTTACATAAGAAGAGGGAAGGCAGAAACCGCTGGCACCACGTCCGCGGGCGGCTGCCGAGCGGAGCTGTCAGCCCCCGGCGGGCTCGCTCCCATCGCGGCCGGGCGCAGCCTCCCGCCCCTCACGGGCGCCCGGCGCGCTCCCAGCCCCTCACGGCTGCCCGCCGCACCTCGGGGGTGCGCAAGGCCACAGCAGAGGCAGCCCCCGCCGGCCAGCAGCGCTGTCCCAGGGTGCTCTCCCCGGCGTCGGGGACAAATCTATCCCCAGCCCAAGCCATCCGCTCCCGTGCGGGATGGGCACCGCGGGCTCCCCGGCCGAGAGCAGGACCGCGCACGCAGACGCCGCTGGGCTCGTCTCATCCCTCTGAACTAACTTTCCTGTTTCCGCAAAAATCACACAGGCACCGGAGGAGGGGGTGGGGGGTTATTGTTTTCAGCAAACACTCCTCACCCCTACGAGCCACCCGCACCTCTCCCGCATCCCCATCCCGCCGGGACCCCGCCGCTCCCCAGCATCTCCGGCGGCCGGGCCGGCATCCCGCGACCCCCGTGACGGGCAGCCCCCGGCACCCCCGCCCCGGGCCGTCCCGCTCCTGCCCCCTCCCCTCTCCCAGGGCCGGGAATGGCCCGCAGGTCCCCGCCGCCCCTCGCCCCCCGCGGCGCCGGGTCTCACCCGCGCGTCCCTGGGCCGGGCCGGATGGGGCCGAGTGCTGGGGGAGCGGCGGAGGTAGGGCAGGACACGGCCCCAGCTCCTGCCAGCGGAAACGGGAGGAGGGGCTCGGACCGGCGTTACCGAGCGGGGAGGAGCTGGGGGCGCTGCCCAGGGGAGGCTCCAGCCCCGCGGAGGAGGGAAGGGAGGGATGGAGGGAGGGAGCGCTGCCGGCCCGCTCCTCCAGCGCACCCCCCCCCCCCCGCTCCGTCTGCGCCGCCGGAGCCGCTTCGGCAGAGCTCTGCCTGAAGCCCGCCCCGCTCCCTCTGCCGCCCGCGGGACCCTCCGAGAAACCCCTGGGGTGGGCGCCAGGAGCATCCCCCGGCGAACCCTCCCGCCGGGGCGGGGGGCACCGACCTTCCCCTCTCATCTGCCCCTGCCCCGAGGGACCTGCGGCTGGACGTCCCCTCCGGGCTCAGGGAGGCAGGGGTGGTGCCCGTGCCCGCAGGCGGCCCGGAGTGCACCCTGACCGCCGCTGCGAACAGCAAACCTGGGCTCGGTGGAGATGCTCGGTGGTCCGAAGCCCACCACGACTGCCAATGTGTTGTTATGGCTTCTAGCTCAGGGGGAGAGCGTGTCTGAGTGCTTCTCTGAACTTGCTGCGGTCGCAGCAGGAGTTGTAGACAGATGTGGGTCGGTCTCTTCTCCCAGGTAACAAGTGATAGGACGCGAGGACACACAGCATCAAACTGTGTCAGGTGAGGTTTAGATTGGATATTAGAAAATATTTCTTCACTGAAAGTGTGTTCAAACATTGGAACAGGTTGCTCAGGGAAGTGATGGAGTCACCATTCATGGAAGTATTCAAAAAATGAGCATATATGGTGCTCAGAAACTTGTTTTAGTGGTGGACACAGCAGTCCTGGGTTTATGGC
Organism: Haemorhous mexicanus; assembly: GCF_027477595.1. NCBI lineage: Eukaryota > Metazoa > Chordata > Aves > Passeriformes > Fringillidae > Haemorhous > Haemorhous mexicanus. The sequence goes on from NC_082342.1 coordinate 33,436,605, forward strand.
TGGACTCTTGGACATCTTTTCCAATCTTAATGATTCTTATCTGTGGTGCTGTAAGAGACAGGGCCATAAGGGAGCTCTTCTGACATCATATGGAAAATCCCCACCTGCGTTCCTCTGGGTGTCAATGGAAGTGCAAAAAAACCTGAATAAAGTAAATTTCAAACACTCTGTCCAGCAAAAGACTCTCTCAAGTTGTTTTAACGGAGCTGGGGTTTGGCGTGGACCACTAAGCAAAGTGTTATGTGCTGAGGAAAAAACCTAGAACTGGGGCAGAGATGCCTAGAGGAGAGCAGTGCAGTTATGGACATGGGCCTCCTGAGAGGAACTGTATTTTACAGTGTATGAAGAGCAACTTGAGGCTTTACCAGAAATGCTTTTGCAGAAGGAAGATCTGTTTCACATTCTGAGATCCCCTGTGTATTCTCATTTCCTTCTCTGGTACTGCTGCTGCAGTCACACTTCTCAGTCCAAGGGGATGTCCACATCAAATATATTCTCTTGTACTTTCCATCATGTCCTAAGTGGATTTTTATAAACTGCTTGGTTCAACAGACTCAAAGCATCCTGGTGGCAGTGCTACCAGCAACACAACTGTCATTTGCTGCATGTTTGTTTCTCTTCCTCCCAGAAGAGAAGCATGTGCAGCAGCTCTGTGTTAGTCATTTATTTACTGCAGAAGTACACAAACGTTGCTGTGTGTTTACCTTAAAGCAAGCAATGAAGGAAATACATCTTGCAATGCATCAAGAGATAAAAAGATCTGTGGAGAGCACTTCTTTTGGTTCTTTGGTTGCAGGCTCCAAAAAGAGTCCATCTCCTGGATGCTGTAGCTCTAAATGCAGCAAATCCCATTAGACCTCAGGACTGAAGGATCTTCATTCCAGAATTGATGCCAATCTTTAGTAAGTTAAACTTTGGAAATAAACAACAACCTCCTGAAAGAGAAGCAGCACAGGAAGTCAGCAGACAATGAGAACACATTTGACACTTTTGGTGGTGGTGTTATTGTTGGTTGGTTGTTCACTCTGAAAGAGACAGCATGATGTTGTGTTCTTTACCTGTTGCATAAGCAAAGCAGCTTTATACCCAGGTATATGAGATTTCTATAGTTCAAATCAAAGTAAAAAATCAATATGTGAAATCAAGTCATCATTTTGTGTCTACTTTGGAAAAAAGGTAAAATGTGCACAGGAAAAAAAAACCTATATGGGAGCTTAGTATGAACCTGATGATTTAGGCAAGAGCTTGAGGATGACTGTGAAACTGAGGACTGGAGTGGCTGATACTATAGATACATTTTGTACCACGGAAAATGCATTTATCTGCAGGTCTCTTCTCAATGATGCCATCAAGTTTAGGAAAGTAGTCTGTTGGACCTGTGTTCCAGCTTCAACTACCCATCTTCTATGTGCAACTGAATCTAACGTGGGGGCACTTGTTCCTCATACAGTGAGGAACAGAAGGCGTTGCACCTCATCAGCAACTTCTCCCAGGCAACCAGCAACAGGACAAGAGGCCACAGTCTTAAGCTGCACCAGGGGAAGTTTAGGCTAGGCATTAGAAAAATGTTTTTCAGAAAAAGAGTGGTTCAGCATTGGAATGGGCTGTCCAGGGAGGTGGTGGAGTCACTGTCCCTGGAGGTGTTTAAAAAAAATGGATGTGGCACTTAGTGCCATGCTTTAGTTGATAAAGTGGTGTTAGGTCATAGGTTGAACTTGACAATCTCAAAGGTCTTTTCCAAACTTATTAGTTTTGTGATTCTGTGTACCTGAATCCATAGCATATGACCAGCAAACCTGAAGGCGACATGCAGCTTCTGAAAATAACTTTGAATAGGTGCATTTGAGGCATCTAGAAAAGGATGCTCTCCAGTGTAATTCACAGGATGTACCCCCTCTACTGTAATAGCAAGTCTGTGCCTTTGGTCCCAGCCACCAATTTCAGATGAAATCATAATATGGCAACAGAGCTGAGTGCTGCGGGGAAATAAAGGAGATTGAAAATCAAAGTCTTAGCTTCTCTTTTTGACAGAAAGAGATCATCCATCTAGACTTCCTAACTTTGCTTATATTCATGTTCTTTCCATTGTAATTGCTGTATTTTGCACCTGAAGGAGATGAGGGGAGTGCTTTTCTATAAAGATGCTGTCTTAGTTTTCCTCAGAATGAGCACCAGTACTTTCATGGCTCATGTTGTAAGAGGCCAAAATTGTATGGCCTCTTAAATGAGAGGAGTCAAGATCTGGAGTCTTGACTAATTTCTGAACCAGCAGGCAAACATGGCTTCCAGTGTAGTAGATCTGGATCTGGTGTCCAAGAGGATTGGGACTGCACCACAGTCTTTGAGGTTATGGACAGAGCTTAACCTAAGCTTCTGGCTAGCCTTCCCTCAGAGAGAGTAGCCCCGATCTTGCCACTTCATTACAAGCAAGTTGTCTGCTGCCTTCCTGCTTGGTTTTTGATGTAAACTCTGCTCGCAGGATTGGTGAACCAGCATGACCCCCTGGCAGCTTCTTGAAGGCTCAGCATGTGGTTTTCCTGTCCCTTCAACTGCTCTAGAGCAAGTTTGAGGGTGTTCTCACCTGTCCGAATTAGTTCTTATTCTTTGCTGTAACCACACAAGATCTTCAACTCCTTCATCTGGTCCTTGGGTCCAGATATTGAAGTAGAAAGAGATTTAAATTCAATCCCTACCTTTGCCTCTAGGCCCACCTACATGTTTTCTTTGTTGGCAATGTCAGCTTAAGAAGCTCCCACCCCCTCACCACAGATACTTGAATGAATCCAAATGAACTTGTCTTACCTGAAGTGTTCCTTTTTTGCTTTGAAGTGCAGATGACAGGAGGGCTCCTGACTTGCCTAGTTCTCTGTTGCTCAGAGAACCCATGGTCTGTCTTATCTCAGAAGACTATCAGTAAGTGGAATCATTTTAGTAATTCAGTTTGACATGATTCCACAAGCAGATGTAGCTGCACCAATTAGGGCTGATAATCTGAAGCATGTACATTAGAAAAAACAGGAATCAGTTAAATGGAAACTTTTAGAGTGCTTTGTTATAAAGAAAACATGGATAATTTAGATCTCTGTTTTGTCAATTTACCTTCTTAGGTTTCAGTGTTGTGGCTGTAAAGTGACCAGGGGAATCAGCTTTTAATATTTCGTCCTTTCATTTTACAGCAAGTTCTTACAGGTTTAAGTTAATAATTCTGGTATTTCTGCCCCAACAGAAAATAAACTTGTAAGAAACTCTGATATTCTCATTTGTTGTCAGTTCTTTAGAGCTCAATTTAGCCTCTCCTCTTGAAACTAAGCTTTTTTTTACATATGCTGCTATTTTGTGTTTGCTTTGCTTTATTTTTAGCAAAATTGCAGCTGGCTCGTAGTTAGATGCACTGTCTGGTTTCTTCTGGTGGAATTCCAAGAAAGGAAGCCTTGGGGACAGAGAGCTACAGTCCTTCCAGTCTTTGAAGTATTTTTGCATGGATCTCACCTATTCTGCAAGGGGACAGAAGCCTTTCGGTCCAAATCACAATTTCCAGTACTTCTTTTGCCTCTTAGCTTTACTAAATCTTCTTCATCTCCTGGCCTACATAAAAGTGAGCCCTCCCAGACACACAAATTTTCTTTCCACTCTCCACTGAGTTTCAAAGGCAGGTAGGTGTCTCTTGCTGACCCTGGTTATTGACACCAGGGAGCTGTGAACTCCAAGAGCAAGCACAGAAAGGAATACTGCCAGAGAAGAATCTTCCACTGGTATAGGTTGAAAATAAGCCCGGCATAAGTGTCCAAAATCAACAGTGCAATGATTTCCTCTGTTCCTCAGCCTGTTGGTTCATGTTTACTGCCTTGATAACATCTTAAAACTTAGCTTAATGTGGTTTTACTCATAATCAGCTAATGGACTAAGTGGACTTCTAGGGCTCATCTTCTTCAGGGACTGACTTCCATAGGGTCTGCTGTTGTGGTGTAACACAGCAGTGAACGCATGCAAGGCACCAAGCTCATGCTTGCAGGAAAGTACTAATACACATCATAAGGAATTTTCCACTGCTGGGGACTTTCTCCGCCCTTTCTCTGTACAGGCTTCATTTCAAAACATTGTTGTCTGCATTGGCCAACAATACTTTTCCCAAGGATCAGTCTTTTTTCTTATTAGCGAGGTTTTATTTGATTTGTTGTCTGTTCCACATATGGTTCAAAGATCAGAAAGGAGATTGCACAGGGCTGAAGCAGGCAGGTGCATGCATCACCAATGGACTGTAGACAGTTGGTGCCATTCATGCCTATGTGGCCAGCTGGAGGAGCTGCCTGGTTTGCAGAGATTTAGTTAATTCAGTCCTGGGTGGCTTGGTCACCTGGCTGGGATTAGCAATAACACCCAATGGATGGGCAAGGGCAGCCTGTGCTTGCATGGATTTTTCATGAGCAGCACAGAACAGCAGGTATTTCAAGATGCTTTTTTTTCAAGTGTTTTAAGTACTTGGCTCATCTTTCTCCAGGCTTGACTGATTCTGGTAACCAGCCATGCAGATCTTAAGGAAAGCTGTTGGCATCTGTGTACTACTGTTTGGAAATTCATTCTTCAAGGTATTTCTTTGTCTTGGAGAGAGCAGGCAGAACAGAAACTTGGTGTAGATTTTGCTTAATAGGTGCAAGCAAATTTTCTGTTCTTGACCATCCACTTTTGGCTCCTGCACAGAGAAGGTTAACAGCACTAGCCCTGCAAGGTCCTTAAAAGTAGCCTCTGAGAATGCAGGGTCTGCAAGACTGGGGGGGGAAAAATATATGGAGCACTTTTCTCATAACAGAAAACAAACCATCCTTCTCCAGCTCTGACTTCATGGCATCATCCTCCTTACCCTTTCATGGCATCATATTTCCTATCCTCCTTACCATTATCCTTTCCTTCCCATGCTTCAAAGCACAGAATCTGCCTGGTGAAGACTCATCCCTGTCAGGGACCTCCCACGTGCAAATGGAAACCCACACTTTTACACTTACAACAGATCAACTGGCATGCAGTTGCTTAATAAGGAAGTAAGTCAATTAGTCCCCCTTCCACATTAAATTGATTGTCCAGGCCACACAACTCTGCCTGGCCACCCAATAAATTTCCTGTTCACCCGCTGCCAGAGCATCATGCAAACCACCTCTTCCCTCAGAGCAACATGAATGGCTGTATCTTTCCCCCACATCAGCAGCATTGTGAGGACCAAGATTATTGCCTCTCGTGACTCCTCTCTGAATAGACAACATCAGTTTACAAGTAAAGCAGAGAGGCTGTGTTTGATTGCCTTGGAAACACAGAAAGCTAAGCTGTTTTCACTCTTCCCTCTCATTCTTTTCCTCCAGTTTGCTCACCAAACGACATCCTGGGCAATACTTGTGCATCTCACTGTCTGAAACTAACAGGTGGAATAATTTGACCTCTGTAAACAATTATTTTGCTGGTGCACAAGAGAACAGACTGGCTCACTTAGCAATGGTAGCTGTGCAGGGAGAACAGAAGCAAAAGCAGCAAGAATTATTTTAGTCTGCCAAGTCATCAGACTTGATACATACAGGAAATCTACTGGGCAAGACAACATGATTTAACATACCCAATTTTCTAAGCATAATTTTATTTAAAACGCAAAAGAAAGATTGGTCTCTCACTGTCATGCACGGAAGAGAGAGAAGAAGAAACAAGCCTTTAACAGAGCAAGGCTGAATGAGCCTGTGACTGCACAGCTGCTGATGTGGCCAGGCAGCTGTGCAGGATGCATGTGCAACCTCTACACACAGGCACATGACTGTGTATGCCTAACTGACACCTATATAAATGTATGGTAACACGTCTATGCACGTGTTGGCTTTCAAATGAATGTATATGAGTGCACACATTCAGACCACGTGTAGCATGAACATTTTCAACCTGTTCATATGTGATCAGAGCTGTGGAAGCTGCTGCCATTGCCACTGCCCCACCTGCATGCTCGGGTGCATATGCTCCTTTTGTGTGTGTGATCATACCCTGGATGTGCACTGTGGGAAATGCTTTTCACAGGATGCTGATTGTGGTGAGACCCTAAAGCAGTCATTTGCCTGTCTCCTTGCTCCAAATCTTTTTCCCATTTGCACAAACCTGGAGATGGAACCTTCACTCTATCAATCACAAACCAGCTCAGAGGTACTTTTCTGAAAATACACAATATCTGCAGTTTATTTTTCAGTTTGGTTTGGGGGGGGCAGGGGTTGTTCAAGCACAGACTTTTTTCTTAGACATGCATTCCATGGACAACTCAGGGCAGAGAGTCTCTAGTCCTTCACCAGCCGGTAGATGTGATGTTGGGCACCATGGTCACTAGTTGATACTTCAAAAACATATGCTATGCACAGCAAGGTCTCCTGTGTGTCCCTGTTTGTCACAACCTAGACAGAAAAGGAGAAGAAGTGAAATGGCAACTGCTATTTCTCTGCTTATGTATTCCAACACATTTAACATAAAGCAGAAAGTCAGTAATAGACAAAGAACAGAGAAGTGCAAGATTGATACACAGCTTGGCCCACAAACCAAAGCACTTTTGCATTCCCAGAACTACAATGCAGTGAAGAGACAGGGAGATGAGGAAAAGTTCACTGTGAGGAAAAGTCCACTGTGACCAAGCAGTGTTCACATCAGTGGAAGCAGGTTCTCTACTTCCCACCCCTTTCAGCAGAGTGAAAGTGTTTCACTCTGAAGAAAAAGCTCTTCTTGCCCTGTTTGTTGGGTATAGAGGGGCCCCCTCCTGTGGCACACCCACTCCTGCTCACACATATATTGATATATCACAACCACAGACAGTTGTTTTCCTTCATCTGCTCCTACTTGTCAATGGTAGACACAGAACACGAGGATTAAACAGTATAACTCCTACTAAAGGAGACTTACAGATTTGACTCCATTACACCTCCCATTCCATACACTGTAGATGTTGGGAGAAGGATGGCTGCTACACTCATGCATTCTTACAGAAGCTCCTTTTTTCCCATTTTTTTTCTATGGCCCCTCAGGACCCTTTAGCATCTCTACAACGTGACTCCGTCAGCAGCATGGCGAAGGAGCAGTGTTGTCCTAGTTTCTGCAGCATGCACTAGGTGGCAGAGACAAGAGAAATATTGCTCTCAGAACTCCTAGCTCAGCTTCCCTCTCTCTGTCACTGCACAGCTTTACACATTCTTGTCACCTGAGTTTGTGCCATAGCTAAAGTTCTCTCCTGCTGGAGAAGACAGATTTGTATCAGCAGCAGCACAAGCTCAACTGCAGAAGAAAACCATTCCAGCTGGAGGCTTGAACTGTACCAGAGCCCAGCTGTTCTAGTGAAAATAGGAAAAAAATAGCTGTTTTCAAACTTTCCTATAAAAATTTTAGCAGTCTGATTTTGGTCTGTTTTCTTTTCTTACTTCATGATTAGATTTGCAGCTGAAGTTCTTTCTTCTGCAAGATGTGGTGAGTTATACACATCCAGGTGTGCTAAGGCACTGGGCCCTTTTCTGAAAAATGGGCTCTGAAATCTTGGGAGATCTAGATCCAGAGAAATGTGCCAAGCAAGATAAATGATGCTTATAGGATTAGGGGTATTCTAAGCTTATAAAAGGGTTTAGAAAAAAAACATAATTAGGCTTGGCTCAAAGGTGGTAGTGGGGACTGAGGACTACCAACATGCCTTACATTATGCACTTTTCATCTCTGCAGTGGGGAGTGGGAAATGCTCATGCTGCTGCTCAGGGAGCAGCACTTACATCTTGCACAGCACTGCAAGGTAGTGTGTGCCAGCACCCACCTGGGACATGCCTGCAGTGCCAGAAGATAAGGGAAGGACAAGAGATTTCTCCAAACATAAAGCCCCTAAGGAAGTATAACCATGTGACAGGTTTTTCCTTAGAATTTATAGGAAATGCTGGCCTGACTGAGGAATGAAACATGCAGAAGGCAGCTGCAATGTTTCCCAGTATGGATTACAGCACGTAGGTCTTCCATCTCTCTGTCTCTGCCCCCTCATACTTTTGCTCATCTAAAAGAACTCTCAGCATTTATACTTCTCATTTTTTCCAGATGTTTAAGATCTTAATACAAGCATGAAAGAGTAAACTTAATGCCCTGTGACGTATATTAGTAACCTTGCCTTTTTAGCTGATGTCTCTGAGCCACAGAGCAGTGAAAGGAGTGGCTTGCAGTTATCAAAGATCTTCAGAGAATGGAATGAAAACCACTTTGATTTTCAGTCTTTCATACAGACACCAGCATTTCTTCTACTTACCCAGCCTCACATTCTCTGGGCAAAGATCTGTGATGCCTCTTACAGAGGTAAACACAGAATTCAGTCCATTAGAAAAATCCACCTCTTAAGCTGTCTGCCCTCTTCCCAAATTTAGGTTGCATCTGAGCCTGGAAAGGCTCCCAGTATAACAAAATGCTAATGGAAATCTAATTGTTGTAGCCTTGTAATCCTGACCTTTCTAGAGGTTGCAGTGATTCAGAAGGTGTCACAAAGTTTCCCCACAACTCCTTTACATGTCTCCATATTCTGTACAGGTCCCAGATGGTCCTAGGAAACAACTTTCTTTTCCCCCTAATACGGTCAGTTAAGAACTCTTCCCACAGAAAAATTTTATATCCACTCAACAGCGCCCTTATGTGTTTTTTTATCTTGCAAAAAGGGCCAGGGCACAGAAAGGACCTCAATATTTGTGAAATAGTGGAATGAGCAATTCCTTCACTGACTTTTTCATTATTCCCCTTCCATTGTTTCTCTGACTCATGAGCTCTCCCTTTATTTTTCTTTTTGTCTCTCTCTTACCCAGGTCTCTCAAATTCTTTTGCTGCTCCTCTGCATGAGTTACCATCTCTAGAGCTCCATAAATGGTCTTGAAGTGCAATACACATGAAAAAAATTAAGTTCAATTAGATGCTGAGCTATAAAAGGAAATTTGCTTTGACTCTCAACAGTGAACTCCTGCATGGTGCTTACATGTTGCCAAGTCGCAACGAAAACAGCTGAAATCCCTACCTGTAAGATAGTGAAGTTCTCCAGCACACTGTTCATCATGTACTTCTCAGGAAGGTGCTTGAGTTTATGGATGAAGTTGATCATGTATTCGCAGAGAGGGGAGCGGTGGATGCGGTAGGAGTAGTGTCCGTTCTCATAGCGTGCATACTCTGTCTGCAGGGAAAAATGCAAAAGGGGCACGTGGGGCTACGCTGGCACACCAGTGACACTACCACAAAAAGGAACTCAGAACAGAAAAATTACAGTGGCTCTTGAAAATAATTTTATGAGCAGTGACCACAGTACTTTGCACTGACTCAAGGTCAGTCCCCTTGAGTCCTCCAAGTTCTTTAGCTTGGATTTCTTGTTTTCTTTAGAATGGTGGGTTCCAGTTTCTGAGCAGCAAACCCTTAAAGCACTGTGAAAGGTAACTAAGAGGAACAGACCAATTGACACCTACACTGCAGTCTGCATCTCCACTGGAAAAGTACTAGGTGTGAACAAATTGAAAATGTTAATAACTACTGCTTTAGCAAGACCAGGAAGTAATGACAGTAATACTATGCTCAGGATGCTTTATAGTTAAAAAAGACTAAAGCCTTCTGGTTTCTGTGTGAGAGAATATAGAATTTATGCCCACCACTTAGGAAAGAGTCTGGCCAATGATACACAGGGGGATTTTTTTGCTTACATTCACACCTTAGCTCCTGTATATTTTATCTGCCTTTGAAGAGAAACTGAGGCCATTTTCTATGATTTCACAGCAGACTCTTAATGATTTCACAGCCTGTAAACCTCTTTCACCCCAGAAGCTTGGTCTTCTTTCATGTGCACCATGACACCTTCCTTTAGCCCCTCTATCCCTCTGCAAATACTTAACCCAACTTCAGGCATGCCTATCATGTGACTGGGGATGGGTTTTGGGGAAGGTTGCGCCTTGAACTGACTGCTGACATGAGAACAGCTGGTGTTCTGCACATAGATGCTTCTGCATCCTGAGGTTCCTTGAGAAAGAGGGCAGCAAGGGGGCATGTCAAAGCAGCTCTCTTAGCAGCTGAATGTGGCATCAAAAATAATTTCTTCAATGCCAGTTCTATGCATAACTCAGTTATTTGCTGTTGCTCAAGCTGTAAGTGTATAAGCTCTAGGTCTAATAAAACCGTAAGGCTATAGTGTGTAAATTATTACAGTCAAATTAATAGCTATAGTCTATAAATTATCTGTTTAAAAACACTGATGAGAGTGAGGTGTTTCTTATATGTTTTCATATTTCTGGACTACAAAACACATCTATGTTCCCTAGCTTTCCTTTGCTTCCCAAAAACCCCCAGGGAATCAGCAGAGCTAAGAGTCATACGTATTTACATCTCCTCAGAAACTGAGATTTAAGGAAAAAGTAGCAAACGCTAGCAGATCTTCAGTGAAATCCTAAGACAAGCATTTTGGAGGCTGAGTGATCTTCTATATATGGCATCCATCTCCCTGACAAGAAGCATGAGATACATTTTGCCTTGGGATACAAAGGCAGGATGCAAATACTTGAAGAGGGAACCTTGCAATCAGATGTCTATTCCTTACCTCTACTTTCTCTACCACCTGCTTTCCAAAGGAACACACTTTGGTGGAACAGGTAATGACCATGTTTTCTGGGCTCTCATACTGGCTGGAAACACCATAGAAAGATCTGGATTCATCTTCAATATTGGTATTCAAATCAGCCTGCCAAAAAGAAGAGCAAAAAAAATTCAGATTATTATCAATAAATGGTTGTGGCATTTTCTCACCATTACCTTGCATAGCCAGGATAGTAAAGTATTGGGACTGTCCCCAGCTCCTTAAGCACACCAATGTGCATTGAGCAAGCAGGAGAAATCTGAAGAGTACTGAATAAAATCCTATTTCCACTTCAAAAAATGATGTGGGTTTGCATACACATTGGGGAAATCTGGTGGAATATCCTCCTAACATGAAAAACACATGACACGGATTGGAGGCACTCACAAAGCATGTGGAGAGCAGATTTCAGAGTCAAAGCAGTGCAACAGACAGGCTAGACTGGGCTGACTCACCAGGAAGGAAAAAAATGGTAAAGCAACAGCAATAAAGTTTTTCCAGCCCAAGAACATAGGTAAGGGAAAAGAGACAGCAGGGAAAAGGAATGCGTGAGAACACACAAACATCAGGCTCAGGTACTACGAATGTAATGCAACATAAGGAATGTAGGTTATTGATGGATCCAGCCCCGTTGCACCTGAATTCAAACCCATCTCCAGTAGCAGCCACAGTTTTCAAACGTGGGTGCCTAAGGCTGGCCAACCAAAGCCTCCTGTTGGGTCAGAACTCCTAAAAATCCTGGCTGTCTGAAGCTTCCACCAGGGGTCATTCCAACCGCAGTTATGAAACAAGTGGCGGTTCCCTTAAGCTCTAGAGACACCAGGGTGTGTGGGAATGCCCAGCTCAGCTCCCTCCCCTTCAAAGCTGAAAGGGCAGAGCTCCTCTGTGCTCCACAAGCCCATGTGCTAATTCACATCAGTGTAAAAGCAAGGATCAGTTCCCATAGGCTCCTCCAGAGCATTTTATTTTTTGAGCTGAGCTAAGGGAAGAGAATACTGAAGAAAATGTGTTCCCATTACAGTGGACACAGTGTGACTAAGACAGCATTAGATGCCATTCTAGCAGGGTTTTCTTAACCAATGTCAGTGAAGAGTTTTTTATTTGAGATCTAGAGCAGCACTAAGGACAAGCAATGCTGTAGAACTGGACCACCACAATAATGAATGCCCCTCATTCTTTGCCATGCAAAATACCTGTCTCTTAAGTGCCATCAGATAATAAATACTGTTAGCTTAGTTGTCTTAAGGAGCAACTTCACAAAAGGTTTAGGTCAGTCTAGAAAGTGACAGTCAAGTTTTCTCCCCTTCTGTAGACACGTGAGCTTGCTGCTGCCTTTGCAGCATTACAAAAGATACAGGCACAAAGATTGCCTATTTTCATAGCAACACATACTTGGGTTGGCTTGAGTCTTGGGGTCAGGCTGGTCCTGACCCCAAGAGAGAGCAGTCTCGGTCTTCCAGAGCAGTTTGCGCTTCCCCATTCCTGCTGTCCTGACACACATCTCTGTAGCTGTATTACAAGGCTCACTGAGGAATTGCTCAGTTAGTTCTCAGTGGGATCAGTTCCCTGGCCTGATTCAGAAACACCTGCGTGTGTTCAAACAAGGAATGTGTTGGGAGGATGGGCGGCAGCAGGGATAGCAGAAGGCAGGACAGCTTATTCTACTGAATTATTATAGCCACGCTGAAGACCTCGGTATTAAATAACTGTAGTTATGCACCTACTTTCTTTGTACCACAAATGCATCTGTATTAGAGAATAGCAGTATTCCTCCATTCTGGTTTAGGTTTTTACTAAGTTACTGTAATCCTGAACTTTTATACTCTAATACTCACTTCCATGTCAATGCAATCAACTGTGTTGTTTATTTCACCCACACTCCAACTGTCTAAACAAATATTAACTTCTTCCCTTGTCCAGAGAGGAACTAGACTAGGAGTCCTTCACAATATTTTTCTGCTATTTTCCTTGGGAGTGATAAACACAATATATGGACTTGATTCCGCTCTTCCAAAGAAATTCTCCCACTGAGTCAAAAAGAACAAAGGGTCAAGGCTACAGAGGCTTGGTCAGGCCACTGCTACATAAACACAGCAGAGGCTCTCATTGCAGAACCAGACATTTTCAGGGTCTCACAAGTAAAGTTAAGGTTACATTCTCCGAAAGACTCACTGGTAAAATTTAAAAATAAATACACTCAATACGAGGCAAAGCAGAAAGGTGCTAGTTCCACTTCATGAGAAAAGCTTCACTAGCCCTAAGAAGCCACTCTAGGTGCATCCATGGTTTGACAAGCCTCCCATCAGAAGGCCAGACTAGAATTTCACAGCAAATTAACATCTAATTAATCAACATTAATGGCAAAATTATGGTAATACTGTTTGACTTAAGGAGTTGCTACCACTGAAATGATGTACAATCAGGTACCCCTGGAAGCCCCATTGCAGTGGAGCAGTGGGATCATGTTGGAACTCCCTCACATTTACACTGCCCATGTTATTCTAAAGCTTGTCCCATATTATAGGCTAGGATGGTCAGACATGGAGTGATCAGTCACCAGGAGCTGTGTACCCACCTCCTGTTACCTTTGCAGATCTCATAAACATACATACAGGGAATTTCAGCAACTCCAGGGAAGGACATTCACAGTTTGCTGAGGGCTTCAGTTCATGTTTGCAGGAGAATGCAGCTGGAGCACCCCAGACACTGCTGGCCTTACAGTTACAGCTTTTTCACCTATTTACAGCTGCTGGTTCCCACCTTCTCAAGGAAGGCACTGCCCCCGTACCAGAGATTATTTAGCACACACATTTCTGCTCTTGAAATATTTGCAACTTGGTTCGTCCATGTGAACTGAAAATAGCAATGGTGTACATGAATACAAGACCAAGGAACAGCTCAGAAGTAGAACTCCAATCTCTTAGCTTTCCCTGCTGTGGAGATGATTACCTCCTGAAGGGAGACAGGGCAGAAAATTGAGGAAGAACAGTGTAATCTGCCATAGCCAAATTAACTTCTAAATGTCAGCTGGACACTGGGGTAATTCACGAAAGGATGCAGTTGAACTTCTCAGGATTGCATGAGGACAAGACCGTAGTGACCAAAAGAACTACTGCATTTAGCTTAACATCTAAAAACACTACGGCCTTCATGTCTAGATTCCTATGAGCTCCTCACAACACCTAGACCATCAGGACTACATTGCTTCCCTAAAGAAAACCCTGTGTGAAAGCACATCCAGTGCTGGAGTGAGCACCCAAGGTGAGCAGAGACAGGTTTGACTTACTGTGTCCAGTACATTCCACCCTGAAAAGATGCAAGAGAAAAACAGTGAGTATGATTCAAAGGAAATTCATCTTCCCAGAACTCCATCAAGCAGGAGAGCTAGTCTTCACTTTATAGTCTGAGAATGCATAGAATTTTTTGATATGTAACTGGATGTGACTAGAACCCAGGTGACTCAACTCCTCTCTGGCAAATGCCTTAGTATGTCCAACAACAAATGAGAGGGTCTAAAATAAATTCCTTAGCTCAACATAGGCAGCCAAAGGAGACATAGGCAGGATTTGGGAAAGTCTCACTGAGGGGGCTGACCTGCCTGGCCCCTCCAGGCTCCTACTTGCCACAGCTAGAACAGGGTGGGACTGCAGGGGCAGCAATAGCATTCAGGCTGTTGGGTGGTGTCCAGCATTCAAACAGCTGTTCTCAGTCTCTGTTACAGGCAAAGGTAGAAGATCAAATAAACGAGGCATATTACAAGCTAAATCTGAGTTACAAGCAATCAGCTGGACCATACTACTTTATCTGACAAAGTCAGGGCTCTTGCTTTCTGTCCCAGAAGTTCCAGATGCAAAAAACTGAGCACACCCTGGCATTGCAGAAATCTGATGTGTCTGGGATGTGTTCAACTTGCTGTGCAAGCTCAGCACAGATGACACACTTATCCATAGCTTGCCTGATGATTTCCAAACATGCTGAAACTAGTCACTGAGATATCTGTGATATAGCACATCCCAGATATTCACATACTGCATGCACGAGTGGATCTGCCTGCTTGGGGGGGAATCATTGCAATTTCCTCCTTTCCAGAGAAGTAAGCAGAATGTTTAATTACCTACAAGACAAGATTTCTAGAGGGAAGAGAAGGGATTTGTTCTGGAAAGAACATAGTAGCCTTCCACAAGTTAATATGCTCCTTTCTCCCCTCCATCTCTGGAAAAGATTCTTTGAAAATTCCTCAGCAATTCAATCTTTCAACCTGCCTTTTGCTGCTACTAATCTGTTGAACACTGTGGGGGACAACTTTGGTGGAAGAAGTGCCAATGGCAGAGTCCCCTTACATAAGGCAGCAACTGGAGGTGGTGCTGGTGATGGCAGGTGAAATAATGTGTGTAAAAATCATAAAATTCCCTGTTTCTAGCTGCTGTCTTGTTTGTTGCCTGAGGAGTATCAGAATGGACATGGAAACCAAATTGCCATTTCTTGCTCTCCAGGCAGTTCCATGACAGAAAGCATCCAGTGGGCAAGGCAGGGTGCTGAGGGCAATTTGCACTGCTGCTGTTTTGACTGGATTTGCTTGTGACAGGAGACAAGCCAGGTACAAGACAGCAGTTTCTAGCCCACCCCTTCAGCACCCTCCCACAAAAGTAAATTCCACTTAGCTTAAAGAAGCGCTCGGATGCTCAGAAGATCACTTGCCTATCAGCAAGAAGAAATTACTACATACATTCTTCACAGGCAGGACAAGAAATTCCCCTGATTCGTGTCTGTGCAGATAGTTGCTCTGTATAAAGTACTACCTGTCCTGAATTCCTAATTTGTCATTTTCCTTCTGTCTTCCATGCAGAGTCTCACAACTTCTGAAAGCTCCAAGATGCAAGTGCACCATTTCTACTAACGTGCAAAGTCCTGAGAACGCCTCTTCCCCAAACTATTAATAACGATCCATAGAGGAGGAGTTCACGGGGAGAAGCAAGGAACAGGTGGCAGAGATAATATTAGCCTGGAAAAGAGCAGGGCTGCCACTGTCCATGTGTTGGGATGCTGATGTCTCACATTCATTGTCGTGTGCTAGAATGCACTTGGAGCACAGAGAAATGTCACACAGATGTCAAACATAACTTGCCAACCCAAGTCCAAAAATCAGTGCATTGTACCAAATTCCCAAAGCCAAAATCAAGGAAGAATTGCAAACACTGCAACACTCCTTATGTTTCAAACTCATCAACTTTTAGCGATTCTATAGATCATTTAAAGCACCTTTAAACAAATGTGAACATGTCTTTCTCAGTCATAGTAGATCCTCAGTGCTACCACTGAGGTCACGAAACCTTAACCCTGGTGTTTAGAATTCGGCCTCTGGTGCACAACAGATCATCTGGTATATTCAATGGTTACTGTAGCAATGGTAGGTTCATGCCTTGGGTTCTTCGAACCTAAAACTGCAGATACACAACCCCAACTTACTCATTCCTTAGTTTGTTTAAAGTCTTTGTCACCTGCAACCACAGCTTCAACTCAGAACCTCTGAAAAATCAATCATGTCTTCATGTCTCAGAGCATCCCTTCAAGTATTTAATTCTACTCACCATTTTATCCTAAAATGATGCTATAAATTCAACAGTGTAGTAATTGCTTTATCCAATACCTCTTTGAACATCAACAGCATATTTGTATAGTTGTCCAGAGCTATTAGGCAGCAAAATGAAAAAGCACCCTAGCACATATTGCTACAAAAGTACGAAAATGCAGAGGGATATAAAAATTTCTGCTGAAATCTAGTTTTCTTCCTTTTTTTGTTTTTAATCATATTGCCTTATTTGTGAAAAGTGTTTGTTTATTTATTTGCTTCTAAAAAGTCTTAGAAGCTTCTATTTAACAAATGACTTGACTTGTAAACTTTGCCTATTTCTAAGTGACAAGCTGTTATGGTGCCACCAATGAAACCTGATGTTAACTCCAGATGAGATTCAACAATTCAAGGGTACCAAAAAAAGTATCAGACAGTCAAAATATTAAACCAGGCCCAGAAATATTTCTGTCCTTACAAGTATAGAGTTGCAGAGCCCCACAACATTGTGCACACATTGGAGTAAAGCTGTTTCAAATCCTATGCCACATCTCTTTGACCAAGCCAAATTCCAGTGAGCTGCTACCCTCTGAACACCTCATGTGGGAACAGAAAAAACCCAACTTGATGACATGCCACCATCTAAATCTTTGAAAACCCTGACAGAGGTTGGTCTGACATGGTACATAGGGCACATTTATACTTCTGATAGTAAAAACCAAGTTATCACAATCAACAAACTGAGCCACAAAAGCAGAAAAGCACACTGTCAATTTTGATAAATAAAATCACAGTTGCAGCAGATCATAGCAGATCACAATTTCATGATTTCTCTCTCTTCAAGTCAAGGAGTTCAAAGTATTTCATTCTCTCTGCGTAACATCTCCCTCTAAGCACTTCCTTTTGGTTCTTGAAACTTCCAAAGCACAAAAGGCAATCAATACCTTTCAAAACACCCCGTCAAAGGATAAACTTCTCAGCAGGGTGCTATTTTCTCTCCCAGCCAGAACAGAGCTGATCTTCCACCTTTTGTTTTGAGCATCCCAGGCAGGCTTTGTTGTACTTTGCCAGGAGCTAATCCCACAAAGAGCTCAGCTCAGTAGCAGAGACCGCAGGTAATAAAATTACGTGTCCCCAGAAATCATCAGCAACCAACACTCTAGGCATAGGTGCTTGAGAAGAAGTCTCCCAACCAACATTCTCCAACTCATTTCTGGAAAGGCTAGGCTTGGGACAGCTGGGAAGTTGCATCTCAAGGCACTTAACTCTTCCTTCTGAAGAACCAGTCAGGAGGCTTTCCAGTGCCACTTTGTAGAAGGGGAATGAGATATAAAAGCTCATTTTTCATCATCTCACTCTGACTTGAGGTTGAATGATGTGGCAAACTCAAGGTGAAAGGCTCCAAATCCCATTACACATTCCCTCAGCCATCTACTGTACAACTGCCCTGAGCTACTATTATTTTTAATTTCATAATTCTTATGATAATATCGATCACCAAAGCTATTTTGTTTGTACCTTGAAGCACAATGGCATGGTTTTTTGCAAATTTCAGTTAAATCACAAAAATCCAAATTGAGTGAGTAAGCTTTTGGCAGGCTGATTTCTACCAATTTACCAGAAGTCATTTCAGTAATATATTATCAGCATTATCCAATTTCATGATATTTTTCTCTTATCTTTTTCTCTGCCAGCAGTAAGTATGCATCTGTAAATTATTAGTACTTGGATAACACAAAGTGCAGTTACAGAGACAGGAGAAGAGATGGAAAAGTATTGCTTCTGGCTGAGGAGTTACACAACACTGAGAGAAGTGAATGCATAAGAGTATGCAGAGAATAATTTCCTCCGAATTCTTCACTTATACATGAATAAAAATTCTAGAGGGTCCAAGTCACCATTAGCAAATCTACAGACAGTATCAAGAACAACTCTACAGATGGACAACGTCAAAGATACTTCTTGCTGCAGGCCAGAAAGGGTGCCTTGTGGGGTCAAGGAAAGATCTTGTGGGGTCAAGAAAAGTGACAGTTGTGGCTGTCTTAAATTGCCTACATGGGTAAAAATTTGCTGGGAGGCAGCAGTTTTCTAACAGCCAGGGAGGTCACAGCTTTAAAAGTGGCAACCTTCATAGCAAATGGGTACCCTAAAAAGGGCCCTTCTCTTACCCAGAATTTGACAAGGAAGAAGGCATTAGCTGGCCCCCTTTCAAAGAGCTCCTTCAGGCCCCCTTTCTTCTCAGGGAACTTGTCATAGATCTGCCGGATATCCACTGCCTCGAGGTAGGGGTCATTGTAGCTGGGGCTTGACTGCCCAATGTGCACAAACAGGTGTTTGTTATACTGCAGAAAGAGGAAAAACATGGAATTAGAAAATTGTTCAGCACCATTCAGTACAAAATGAACATCCACTGTCCTTCACAGAAGACTGCTGGAAGTCAATGAAGATTTGATAGAGTTTTCTAAAAGAGCAGAAGAAATCAATAGAAATATCTCTGCTAATACCAGCTCATGCTGTTCTTTCCCTCCTATCAATACATTCATGCGTCTTCCTTCTCTGAAACACTGTTGTTGGGTTTTTTCTTCCTATTTTCACTCCTAAATCATTGCCTTGTGCTGCTGCCATATAGTCTGCAAAAACCTGAGACACAAGAGTGTTACCTGTGACAGGTCACTCAGTCAAACATCGATGCTCCTGACCTATGAAAAGCCTGAAATCCCAGAGCAGATAAATCACAGGCAAATAACACTGTCTTTTCTGAACTCTCCTATCTCAGCCCATCACCAGAGCACATCTCAAGATGCAGAATGAAAAAGTTTAGTGAGAGAGGCAAATCTTACTACTTCCATTTCGCTGTGGAAACACCTTGATGCAAATTCATCACAGTTGCCACGGATTTTAAGTTCTCAGCACACCAGAGAAACACATGGCTTTATGTGAGCCTAACAACTTCTGATTTTGGGTTCTATATTGGAACCTATCTTACAAGGCTGGACAGGACAGAAAGAACAGCTTGGCAGGGGCTTATGACCTCAGTGTCTTGGGCTCTGGTGCATGAATGCCCATGACCCTGGACAAGGAAGCCAGAAGCACAGTGCACAGACCTGGTTCTATCACTACTTATGCACTAAGAAGAGGATATCTGGTGTTTCCCAAAGATGCCTTTCTATTCTCTGAAGAGCAATGAAGCGAGTATTTCCATACACACAGAGTAGCAAAACACATCCATGATGAACAAGAGCTGTCCAAAGATGCAAAATTAATGAGGGGTGGAAGCAAGGTGTGTTTCTTACTGTGTCTTGGTCTTGTTGTTGTTCCAAGAATGCAGAGAACTCTAACATCCAAAGTTTGGAGCTAGCAACCCTTCGTCCTTGCCAAGCTGGTGCTGACGGGGAAGGTGAGAGGCCAGTAGGAGATTCAAACCCTAAGCACACAGGATTTATATAATGATACTTTAGAAAAAAATGGCAATGGCTGTCCAGTAGAACACCTACTGTCAAAGCTGACTCATAGTTTCCTTATGGCTTCATTCATCATGCAAAAATATCATTCACAAACTCCTCAGTCTACTTGTGCTCTAAATGGCTTGCCAGTCACCCTCTGCTAAGACAGCACTGCCAGGGGTCATGATGTAAAAGACAAACTACCCGGGTCTGACACCGGAGAAAACATATTCAGCAACTTTAGGAGGATTTAGACAGAGCCCTTAAGGAGCAGTGAAATAAACTGTTTAGTATCAGAACGAGGTGTCACCATTAATCTCTCAAAATGGGGAAGCTGAGAAGGAAAAGACTTTTGTTATTACACTTAAAGAGAAATTAGGAACACAGTCACGTTATGACAAAGAACAGTGTTCTAGAGCATGAAGCATGGTGGAGGACCAGTAGATATGCAAACTTTTATTCTCTGCTGAGCCAAGAAGAAAAAAACCCCAACACAACCAATATAAAACAGGAAGAAAACAAAATTTACAAGCTTCAGCTCTCTCAGTAAAAGGTACTAAGAGGAAATCACATAAAAATTAGTTTTGGCTCTTTGAAATGTTTCAATAGCTTTTGGGGTTTTTTTAATTAACTTTCAAGATTTTTAGAGTGCATGCTGTTTTTGAAGTTGGAATACAATTTCAAAGGAAGGAAGTACATTTCCTTACCTACCTGGTATTGAAAGCGGAGGCTGTACAGCATAAGGTTGTTGAGAAAATGGTTTCACACTACAGAAGTACACAAAGAGAGGTGGTTAATAAAAACACTACCAAAGAAAAAAAATATTCTTCACTGACTGTTTGCACAGTTGAGATCAAGTATTTCTCCTCAGGGAGAAAGTGGCCTAAGTGTCTTTTGGAAATTATATTTCTGTGTGGGCAAGAGAAAGGTCATGGGCAAACACTCAGAAAGCAGTAAGGGGCCAGGACTGGACAGATAAAGATTTCTCTGCAGGTGTTCAGCAGGCCCTCCCTCCAGATTTGTTTTTCTGAGACCCCTATCAGCCTCTTTATACACTGGTGCCCATTTATTTATCCTTTCCTTTCAACTACAAGTAGTTTTATATCTATGCAAGTGGATATAGGTCTGGATGCCTCTCAGACTTTCAGACTTAAATTCAATACCCACAAGTAAACATAGCTTTCAGGAGAGCTCAGCTCCATTTTAACACTACTGCAAGAAAAATGAAGGCCTGAGCATTTCAGAGATCTTGTAATAGCTGATGGTGTTCCTCAGGCAGCAGAGAAAGCAGCAGAAGCACCTGCTTTGGATGCTCACATGAAGGAATACTTACTCCTGGGAAGATCCAGCTTGGCCTGGCAATGGTCCTTGCCAAAACTGCAAGAGAACAATACATAGGCAGAAGTCACCACTCTTAGGAGTGAGATGGAAAGGAAGGCTTGCTCTTTTCTGAGGAAACAAACTGCAAGCTCACAGACATTTAAAAATGTGAGTGAGCTCTGTCTTCTTTCTGCATTCCTGCATTCATCCATGTGGAGATGCTGACTGCTCTTTTTTTTTTTCATTCTACACACTACTACTAATGATATGCAAAAAACTGATCTGAAAGTGATCTTTAATGTTAAAAATTATGCATGCATCTTGTGCCTCTGTCTCCAAAACTTTTGTGATGCTCACCCTCTTGGAAGGACCATTTTCCCCAGGAAAGTTCCACAGGAGTTATTTTGGCAGAAATCAATGCTGAGCAAATGCTCACTAGGCCCAGCTCAGAGGTACAAGGATGCTGACAGACCCTTCTCTATTAAGGATTTTATGTAAGGGCCATCTGATCGAAGTGCTCAGAAAAAGACTGGGAAATATAAACTTGAGAAAGGGCCAGGATGGCCCAAACAGATTTATTCCAAAAAGATGCTGGACTAAGAAAGTGATATGAAAATCCAAAGGAACTGATTGTTCTCTCCCTTATACCTAAAAAAAATATGTACAGTGAAACTCTATTGTTTTGCATCAGTGTGAACAAAGAATTGGACTAAACTGTTGAGGCCACATGACAGATTTATTCTACAGAGACAATGCCTTTTGGCCCATTCTGTCTCAGTTCTCAGGATTTTCCTGAGCAGGTCCCAAAATCCTTTCAAACAGTCAAGTGTCTTCTCAAAACTCCACCAAGACATTGATCCACTCACCCCAGAAACAGCAGGGTAGGCTGGTCGTGGGAGACCAGGCAAGGCCATTTTACTATGGAAGGCAGTTGCAGAGATAATCTGGGCAGATGACATTGTAGCCATACTCTGCATGGCTTTATCTTTAGCTGCCTGATCCTATGAGCAAGAATAGAAACAGAAAAAACAGGATTATTATAATGATTAACTAGTTGCCAGCTCTAATGGTCTATGACCAGAATTCTCATCAGCTTCTCTGTCAGGAACAAGCATCTCTGAAATTCTGGGCAGTAAACTCACCAATAACTGTCCCAAGAACTCTTTAAAGCTGTAAGGCTGTGACTCATTACTATAGCTTCAGATGTGAATAATCATGCTTTCTGAAATGCTGGTTTAAAGACTACTAAGCATTTTTCCTTTCTGTCTGAGGGCTTTCAACCACACAGCTGAAAATTTTGTTGTGGAAGGTACACCCCTAGCTGACGCTTGTGTTCTAATAATTGGTAAAAATATTCAATGGGAAAGATTCTTGATTACAAAAAAAAAAAACAAAAAAAAAAAAACCAACCTGTGAGGCAAAGGTCACAAAAAGAGATCATCATCATCACTGCAGAAACGACTACCTTAATTTGGGACTGCATTAGTCTCAGGTAGAGTTTATTATTTCATCCCTATCTTCAGGGAAATTTGAAACCTTCATAATCTCCAGGGCACATATGCAGGGACATTCCTTTTTGTATTTTAACAGGACTGTAGATTTACACACATTCTTACAGGCAATGACAGTGCCACCACTAGTGGGTCTGAGTTATGTATAGAACCAACAGCATTATTCTTTTTTTTTTTTTTTCAAGGAATAAATAGGCAAACAGAAGCACTTATATTCTGCCTTTCCTCCTACATCCCCTAGAATTAATCTTCATCCTTCAAACATTCCACATTTATCTGTGGTATTATAATTACCACGGAAAACTCACAGATTAATTCATAGCTTGAAGAAACTGCTGGAAGAGGTACAGCAGCCCTTGCTTTTTTGTTCAGGAATTCTCACTTCCCACGTGCATTCACTGAACTGCACTAAGTTCTCACCCTTGGGCCTCCATTATTTCTAACCCCTCCAACCTATCTAAGGTTGTCTTAAGTTCAAAGCTCAAATATCCTAATGTGTCTAACCAAAAAAAAAAAAAAAAAAAAAAAAAAAAAAAAAAAAAAAAAAAAAAAAAAAAAAATGTGGAGGAGGCATCCTCTTCAAAAATCTCCATAATAAACGTTAATGTTCAAGTGGAATGATCACTAGAAATGGGCAAAACTTACACCTCTTCTTTTTTTGAGCATCTGTGACTTCTGTTAGTACCATCCAAGTGAATGGGAGGGAAACATTTTTGAAGCTGAGAAAGTTCCTAATATTCTCCAAAGCCATGGGAAACATTTTCAGAATCCAGTTTAAATTATGCCTTAGGGAATAGTTGAAGGATTATCTACATTTTTTAAGGAAAACTATTATTTTCTGTTTTTTTCTTAATATATATATAAGGACTATTTCCCATATGCCATTGCAGAAAAGGATTTACTTCCTTCCCCTTATTTTCTCACTGGAAAAATTGCATTTGCCTACCTCAGTTTATAGGGAAGATGCTTTTACTTGTGGAGGTATTAAAAGTTAAAAGAAAATGTAAAATAATTAGGGAAGGAGAGTATTTTACCTATTAACCTTTGCTGTGTTTTTGTTTTGTTTAAATGCTTGACAAACTGCTGGGAAGAGCATGTTTTTAGAAAAGACATCTTTCTGTTTCAGTTCTATACTAATTTTAAGTGTTTCCCAGTATAAAAAGAAAAAGAAATGGAAAAAAAGGAGCAATAAAAACTTTGAGCAAACATTTGCAATGTTTGTATTTTCTTTTATTATTTTTAAAACACATAATAATGATGATGATGATGATGATATCATCATATCACCATGATTTCCCACTTTTTTCCTTAATGCAGATGATATCTATTAGCCACCCAAGGCATGGAAAAACTACTGGCTTTTGGGAACAGAGTATTCTTCAAGTTTTACCCTATTTCCCCGCTGTATCTTTTACAGACACAGTGGACATTTTAAAAACACTCCAGTTTGTGTGGAGGTGGAATTATTGCAGTTACTACTCTGAAAAGTCATCATGTAGCTGCTCTGATCGCTTGGATATAAACACAAAACCGTGCACTTGCTATGGAAAATGAGCAGTGATCGGAGAGCACACAGCTGTCAGCAGGACCCTGGAGGAAGGGCAGCAGCTTCTGTGATTTCATTTCCTTGCTCTATGGAAATGGCCAGCGAAAGCAAAGAAGTAAATGAGTTGAATCAGTGCTCCCGACCTGCCACTGCAGGCAGAAAGG
Organism: Haemorhous mexicanus; assembly: GCF_027477595.1. NCBI lineage: Eukaryota > Metazoa > Chordata > Aves > Passeriformes > Fringillidae > Haemorhous > Haemorhous mexicanus. The sequence continues at coordinate 33,460,779 of NC_082342.1, forward strand.
AACAGCCTGGTCCGGGGGAAGGGCTCTCTGCAGGCAGCAGGGCAGAGCTCACAGCATGGCCTGGGTGGTGTAAAGGGACAGCAGCCAATGGCTCCGTGGAGCTCCCCGAGACACCTTCGCTCCCTGAGAACAAAACTGGCCAGCTCCTGTGAGCTAAGTGGAAACAGGCTCGGCTGACTGGCTTTTCAATCATGCCCAGCCCCAGAGCTGTGACACACAAGGAACAGAATCAAGGTTACAGATGTAAGCAGCACTAAGGCTTTTAACACCCTGGGCAGTTGTTGTTTCCTGCTCGCTCTAACTTGCCTCTCCAGCAGGCCACCACCTGAATTCACCACTTAACAGCACCACAGGTTTCAAGCTGAGGCAGCCCTACCTGGGTGCACTGAATTAGACAGTTGTAATTTGTGCCTCCTTCTCTTTATCAGAGCAGCTGGTAACACAACAGGCTAATAAAAGACACAGCACAGCTTTCTAAAATGGGGCTGGGATGTGGAGGGGTGCTGTGATGGCTTAGAGACAATCACTGCTTGCAACAGAGCTGCATGCACGTCAGCACTGGGCAGCTGAGTGCCAGCAGCTCACACACAGGACAGTCCATGTGCCCTGGTGCCCAGCAAGGAGCTGCCAAAGCAGCCAAGAGGAAGCACATGCTAACAGCCATCCCTCAGCAGTCAGGGCTGGGCTGTCACGGTTATTGTCACCTGAAGCATGGAAAACCAGGAAAGCAAACTCTCTTCCTTCCACATTACTTAGGGCCATACCAAACAGAAAGGTCAGCATTCACCTTCCTTCTCTGGCTGTCTCAGTGAAACATAACAAGGCTCAGACCTCACATCCTGCTCAGCAAGCCCTTTCTGGATAGCTCACATTTTAACAGGGGACAGACACCCTCTTCTGCAATTGTCACATACAAACTTGACCTTCTCAACATTTCTGGCAATTCAGTCTGAGCACATAAACCATTTCCCCACATCAAATCCGAGTGGAAATAAATGTCAAGAGGTTCATTAGGGTGATCTTGGAGCTTTTCCTCTGGAAAGGAAAACACAGCTTTTCTCAAACAAGTATTCAACCATTTTCTCTTTCTCATTAGCACCGGCCTCTTCACATCAGGTCTGAATTAATCAAGGAGCAAAGTCTATTCAGCTGGCACCATTTTACCTGAGAAGATGCCAGCTGGCTTTATTGCTTCCTCTCAGTGGACAACTCCACATCACCACCTCTAGTAGAGGTAGAGCTGGTGCTCTGATAACTCTAAGGCTGCCTTTTCCCAAGGCCACCACAACACCAGCAACTGCTTACCTGTCAGCATTTGTAACTATAAACAATCCCTGCTCAGGTAAACACTCTCTGCACACTCCTAAGTCTAAGGGTCTTTCAGATTTGAATGACAAAAGCATAAACCGGAGGTAGAAATAAGACACAAGAAATTTTCAGTTATTGTTTCTTTATTCTTTAAATAGAATTGCTCCAGACGTCACAGAGCTTCAACAATAATGAATGTTTGCACAACATTTCCTGGGAAGAACCTTTTCCTCTCCAGCTTACTACAGTTCAGTGATTAATCTCTCAGGCTTTTTTAAGGCTATTCAAAGAGGGAATAGCTAACTTGGGGGGGCTTGTGTGATATGAATATAAAGGATATTCATCATACCTTGAGCTTGGCTTGGATCTCTCTAGCTTTCCGCCTTGCCAGCACCTGGATGTGACTAGATACCTGCATTGAAAGACAAAATTCCATGTTCATTCCAGAGGAATACTTGGTAGCCTCTTGTAGAATTAGGCAGTTATTTAGGGTTGGGGGTAGGAGGGCTTGGGGGTAACAATAAGCTGCTTTTCTGAACATCACTCCAGTGCCATGGAATAGGGTGGAGGGCCTGCAAAGATGAGCCATCTAAGGCAGGTCTAGGCTGCTCAGTGCTTTGTCCAGGATAGCCTGGATATTCATGCACAAATGACAAAGATTCCTTATTCCTTTTCCATCTCGTGTGCCAGGTATTTTCAAAATCATCATTGCTGACTTCCCTGCTTGAGCTAAACAAGAAATCTTCATGCAGAGAACCACTGGTGCTCCCTGAAACACTCATTAGTAGGCCAAGCAAATAAAATCACGCTATTTAACAGCAGAAAAATTTGTGGGTCAGGATATGATTGGCAGACATGAGCATTGCAAACCTCCTGTAAAATGCCTGAGCTGACTCCTCCTGCCATTCTTACTAACCAGCTCAGCACAACAACCTCCTTCCAGCAAAATCAGAAACTACCAACAAGCAAACAGCAAGAAATTTGTTCTCATTAGCCCTCATAACCTCTAGAGGTCCAAAGAAGCTAATCCTTCCAGGGAAAACTGTACATTTACCTGTTTCCTTGTGCGTGTTTTCCCTGTTCTCAGCTTAATATAGCGGGCAATCAACTCATTTCGGCCTGGAACAGAGAAATAATGCAAATCCAAGTTTAGAAAGCAGTGACCCCAATGAAAAAGATAGATAATTTCATTGTGCATCTACAGAGATCAGCAGCAGGATGATTCTGTCACACCCTTTTTTTTCTTAGAAAGGAGCTTATTAGTGCGCAAGGTAGAAGTCTGAGTTTTAGGAGCAGTCTCCTATAACATCCCCATAGGCAAACTGACAAAGTTTGGGCTAGACAGTTGGACAAGGGGCTTGGTGAAAACTGGCTGAACAAATGGATGGGATCCCAGTTGACAATGAGGTGACAGTGAGGCAGCAATGCACCCTTTATGGCAAATCCCAGTTGCCAACAGGTCAAGGAGAGTGATCCTTCAGCTCCACTCAGCACAGCTGAGGCAACATGTGGAGTACTGAGTCCAGTTCAGGTCTCCTCAGCGTGAGAAAGGTGTGAACACACTGCAGCAGGTCCAGCAAGAAGTCAGCAAAAATTATTAAGAAACTGGAGCATCTGTCCTGTGAAGAGAGGCTGAGAGAATTGGGTCTGTTCAGCCTGGATAGGGCTTAGGGACAGTTTTTAATCAATAATAATAAAATAAATACCTGACAGGAGGCAATGAAGGGAAAAAAGGAGCACCCTCCTCTCAATAGTGCCCAGTGACAGAAAAAAGAACAACTGACACAAATTAGCACATATAAAATTCTGTCTAAAAACAATTTTAAAAAAAGAAAGCAAGAAAAACCCAACCTTTTTTACTCTAAGGGTAGTTAAACATTGGCACAGGCTACCCAGAGAGGCTGTAGTCTCCATCCCTGGAGGATAGTAACAGCCTACTGCACACTGCTTGAGCAGCAGGGCCAGACTAGGCAGTCTGAAGATCCCTTCCAACCAAAAGGAGCCTGTCACTCTGTGTAACTGAGTCCAAGAAAATAAACAACAATGGGGAAGCACATGGAAACAGCTACACAGAATTTATCAGTGTGATATGATACAGTGAATTACAAGTGCTTTCAGGCTCCTGCAGGCAGACTATCCAGCTTTATTACACTGGCTCCCAATGTATCACATCTAAGCAGTCACACAGATTTTATTGTCTTTCTGGAGATGGAGGAATTAAGAGCAGAAACAGAAAGGCAGAAGTTACACGACTGAACTCAAGGCTGGTTCAAAGCAGAAAACACGACAGAGAAAGAGCAGGCTCTGCAAAATAAACCATTTGTGGTGACCACAGTAGTATCAAGCTAGTACTGCAATAAAAACTTGGGAGTAGGAGCTGCAAGGCTGTGAGACATCTTGATATGGCTGCAAGTGTTTGCAGAATGAAGCAGGAATGAACCAGGAAACAAAGCCACAGCTCTTGTGAAGTTTTTTTATAACAAAACTATAAAATCCCAGTATTGTCTGTTGAAAGTTTGTGGGCAAAGAACTTGTATACCAGGACATCACAGACATGAAAAAGGAAGCAGTGAAATCAGCATTAAACCATCAGTATTAACTATTCCAGCAGTTAAATATTCCATGAAAAAGCAGTAACTTTTTTTCTATTTTAAACTCTTATTTCTCTCAACCCTGAAATAAAGTGTATGCAAAGAAAGACTGCTGAAACTGACCACTCAAGCCTTTAGGGAAGGACTGGCAAAGCCCTTAATTCCATCTGTTTCTGAAACAGAATAATGCAAATGTCCATGACTGCAGTTAGGCCGGGTTCATGAAACACAACCAATGCACACATAGGAATGGGAAAGCATTTTACATATACAGATCTTAATCTATCCCTAATGGTGTCATTGTAGCAGCTCCCCTTATTCCCCTGGGACAAGAAACAGGTCTGTAGCTGAGAAATCCGCTCCAGCTCCGGTAAAAACAATGCCCTGCCATGTAAGCACTGACCTCTTCAGTTCCCACAGTTACTGCTTGAGCACAGCAACATGCCCAGGAGAGTTTGGGGGGAGCAGATGCTGTTCTGCCACCTTCCACCTGGCTGCTCTTCCAACCCACATAAACTATTTTCACAAAGCCGAGACCAATTATAGCAACACACATTCACACCACCTTCCTCTAGTGCCAACAATAACATTTATTGCTTCTCAAAGCTTCCATCTGTTTAGACATGGATCCAAGCTGAAAGGTAAGAAACAACTGAAGTGATTCTTCTCAGACAGATGCCGACATGTAAGAAATTTCAGGACTGTTTGACACACATCAGAAATGGGAAATGTGCTGAACAAAGCAAGGCACTCAAATCCTATTATCTACAAAGAAAGAAGAAGTGAATTTTTGTTTCAACAAGAGGACCCTTTGAGAGGCGAGGCCAATGAGTTAATGGAAAAGAGAGGAAAAACTAGCCTTGAGAAGAAGTGGATGTGGAGAATTTCAGGCAAACTTCTAAAGGGCACGTGTCAAGCTATACTGAAAATTTGAACACATGGGAGCTCTCCAGACACTGGCTCAGTTATGGGTCATCCTTGCAAAACTAATTTCAATGGATTCTCAACCAGATACAATAAATTTTATGGAGCAAATTCATATGTATAGTGTGTCAAGTAAAGAAATTATGGAGGCTGAACAGTCAGACAGAACATTATTCTGCTGCAGCAGTAAGGGACTGCAGGGGCAATCGGTGTGAGAGGATGCCATGAACAGCTCTGTGCCAGTCACAGTCAATTCCAGCCACCACCAAACTGGATGAAAATATCCATCAAATCCTCAACCAGAGGAGCACAAGCTACCTTCACTTGAATGTATTTTGGAAAGGGCAACAGCCAGTAGGGATAGGAGACACATGAGGAGACACAAGAGGAACCACAAAAAGAGACTTGAGAATGCACAGGAGAAATACAAGATATGTAAAAAGATTAATATTGAGAAAAGGAGACAGGTGGTAGGGAACATTCCTGGGGATGTGGCTGGAAAAGTAGTCTTGGTAAAAGTTGCTCTGTGATAGGAGAACACTATGAGGCAACTGCAGTACCCACGCCAGAGCAGAGACAACCCTGAAAGGACTGCAACCCACTGAAAACCCATGCAGAGATGAGAAACAGCTAGAAACAAGGAGCACCAGAAGGGAAAGAAAACAAAACAAAAAAAAGCAGGAACTGGCAGAAAGAGACCTTTACACAGTGATGCCAGTCTCCTCAGTCACCCAGCACCTCATCAAAGAAATTAAGAGGGATTGAGTGTTAGAGAGAACAAAAGAAGGGAAACAAAGTAGGAAGCAGGGAGGAGAGACAATAAACTATAGTCAGGCCTGGGAAACTGGGAGGTATTTCCATAAGTGTGTATTTAACTGTTTGTCTTTGACAACAGCAGCAGCAAAATTTGCAAAGTTCTCTCAGGCCATGTACTTCACCAAAAAAGACTAGTGGGAGGGGAAATTGTTGTACAAATTGCAGATATTAGATACTAGTACAGAAATTCTCTAGAAAGAAACAGAGAGCATTTAACAGTGGATCATCAAAATTTCCAGTTTCAGAGTTCACTTCCCATCTCTCATACAGTCTTCATATTCCAGAAGTGTGTCCTCACAGTCAGGTTAAAACAGAAAAGTGGCAGGTTATATGAAGGTAATAAATATACTGGTAGCACAAAAAATTAAAAAAAAAAAAAAAAAAGGGAAAAAAAAGCCTAAACAAAAAAACCACCACCAAACAAACAGATCACTCTACAAAGACATTCATCACAGGGATTACTAAATATAGAACTATGTAAATTGCCAAGCCCAGTAAACTGCAGCAAGGCAGTATTACATTACCATGAATCAAAACTACAAGAGAAGCAAGTCCTAAATGTGTTTTGTGTTTCTTATCAGTAGTTAGATGTAAGCAGGTGTTGTGTGGCTGGAAGCCTGGAGGCTCACAGGCTCTGGAAGGCACCTTCTTTGTTTCACAACCCCGGCTGCAGGGTCAGCAAAGACCAGCACTCCTCACTTGGCTGGAGCGGGCAGAGCTGTCATAAACTGTCAGATGGTTCATTTTTAAGAGCCATGTAAAGTGTCCCTCAGTAATCTGATCATATGTTGTGTTCTTAGAATAACTCCCTCTGAGGTCTGCCATGGTCACCAGAACCTGCCAACAGTTGTGACTCCTCTGTCGAAACCGCGCATTGGGTTTCACGGAGCTACAGCCAACATTCCAACCGTGGCACAGCACCTCTATCCTCCACGGAGCCTTCCCCTGGGAAGCATGGCACCAAAAAAAAAAAAGCAGTCAAGAGATACTGCCTTATGTTCTTTACCTCTCATTCTGAACAGATACATTTCCAAGGGCAGTAATTTGCCTCCCATTCCACCTTACACTAAATTGCAAAATTTAGCACTGAGTAGTTATGCAGGAAGGAATTGCTAAGGAAAGTGAATAAGGAGACTTTTGGATTCTCCATTTTACACCTGTGCATCTTTGAATATAACTGCAGAGAAGTGTCTTCCTGTAAGGAAGAGGGATAATCAAATGGAATTCCCATCACCATAGAGAGCATTTTCCAGTCCTACCTCAAAGCTTCATGCTGACTTTCTGTTAGCAAAGGTACATTAATTTTTCTGCCTCTTGTAAGCGGTATCTCTTTAACACTTACACTTCCTCACACACCTGTTGCCAAAGAAAGTGAGATCAAATAATTCAGTGATCAAAATCCTTCCAATGGGAAATGGCATGGAAGTGTCATGTTTCATGGAAATGGCATGTTTCTTGGAAGATTCAGTATCTTTCTGCACCCAAAGCAAACACAACTTACCTATAAGTAGTTCTATGAGACAAGCAATTATCCAGCTGTATCCAGTGAAAGGTTTTTCAAAGCAAGGTCAAGAAAGCCATCTCAACTCTCATTTCAATCTCTTTGTGTCACTTACTGATATCTCCTGGGACATGACTATCACCTTGAACTTATTTAATTAACTGCTGGTTACAATCAGCAGAAACATAATGAACTGTGTGCATCAGACAAATAAATCTAGACAAAAGAGGGAAGGTAAGGACACCTCATCTGTCCACCAAATGTCAATGTTTCTCTGTGCATACAAAGCAAAACTGACTGCCAACCAAGTCTTACCAGACAGACACTTTTGAGACAAAAGCAGTGTGGTTGTATGACCATACAGGACCAACGGCCACTGGGGTGTGCCCCATCCATAGCTCCCCGCACAGCCTTACTTCCCATCTCTCATTCCACTGCTTCCTCCTCCCAGCTATGCTAAATGTCTTTCTGGACATCAGGTGTTTCAGAAATAGGGCTACATGTGTCAGAAACCACATTTTTGTCTTTTTTATGGTTATCAAGACGCACAGACATCCAACTTTTACTAATATAATAAAGTTTTAATGCTACCTTTATTAAGACTTACTTTTCCTCATAAACCATGTTTTTTCACCAGAGCCTTGGTGAGAAGATTTTGTTTGGTTCCTCTGCTCAGAAGGCAACACTGGAACTTAATACAGCACTATGACCATCACACAGTGATCATTTCCCATCACCATGGAAAACCATATTGCATTTTATGGCACTGACCCATCCTATGAAGACATCTTTGACCCCACCAGAGCAGAACTTCAGTGGTCAATAGTCAAGTTCGAGTTTCCATAGCAGAGTTACACACACCAATGAGTTTTATATTCAGCTGGAAGAAGAAAATTTCCTCACTGATCATTTATACCCTGCTTGAATTTTCTCAGGATGAAACTTACACACAAAGATTCTCTGAGCTCATGCACTCCCTACAATAAGGGGATTTTGAGATAAAGAATCAAAGAAGGATAGGCCAGTATTTCTGAAAAACATCATAACAGCCAAAGCCTGAAAACACAACCTTGAAGTGATTAACACCATCACAGTCAGCTCGTCCCCAAAATACCAGTCTTCATCATTTGACTGTGCAAGTTCTGAGCTCCTTCCTCGTCTGAAATGACAAATTCAAAGCTTTATTTGCTGGGCAGAATGTACCAGTCAAGCCCCTCACATGGCCGTCGGGTGATTCATCTGTCCGAGCTCATAAAACTCAATTGTCTCATTTACTAACTACACTGAAGCCCTCTCTTGTGTAAAAGGTCTTCTGCTGGAAAGGTGTTTACCCCTCTCCTTTGCCACTGCACAGCCTAAATTCACAACCAGAAACACAAACAAACATTTAGAAACTGCTGTGAAGAGGTTTCCCTCTCCTTAGCTCATCATTCTTCCTCTTGCAACATTCCATCAACTCCTGTGTGCAGCTGAACCAACTATATTGATGGGAAAAGGGGAGGGGGGACAGGGGAGGAAAGACTGACATGCACCACTCTAATTATCAACAATGAAAAAAATAAAACTCCCCATCCTCATATGGATTTTGTTGGTTTTGATTTGTTTTTCCCCCCCATCAGATTATTTTTAAATGGATTGGTGGACTAGTTCATTTTGTGGTCACATTAACCACAGCAGTGGCACAGCAAAGAGAACAGAGGAAGAATCGGTGCAGAACTTCTTAAACCAGTTTTGCCACCAGAGAAACCATAGCCTGGAACTGTACTCCACCTAACCCTCACACACAAGCAGGCTGGTAAGAAAATGGGCAAGGCACTTCCTGTGCTTGCATCACTTGTCTAAAGGCTAAACAGCGTTAAACTGCCTTCTAATTACTGCCCCAAGGGCATGTGGAGTTATTCCTTGTAAAGGTGAGCATTTTCTAAGGTACAACAATGTACACAGGCAGAAGTCCCTCCCCTTCAGCCTAATGGGAAGCTCCAGGCAATGCAGCTCTTCACCACACCTCAGTCTTTAATGGTGCTTTTCAGTGCATAAATTGAGAGTCCTCATCAGCTGTGTTTTCCCACATTATCGCCTCAGGCCACAGAAATGTAAGTTAATCCATCCAATAAGTACTCTTCCATATACACGGTAAGGGCTGCAAAAAGAGCAGAGCTGGGACTTGTTGTGGCACTTCCCAGGGTTAAGACTGATAAGAATCCTACAGAAAGTGGTTAGATTCAGTTTGGCTGGGAAATCCCACAATTACCCCAAAGCAGCTGCATATAGTAACATGAGTCCCACATATGCCAGGGAGCGTATCAGGTAACACCTGAAAGAGCCAATAACAATCCTACATGGAAAGGCATGTCAAACCAACAGATTTCAGTCTCTTGGGACGCCTGAGAATGACCTTATTGAGGCACTAAGATACTTTACTCACCAAGGCCCGGGTTCAGAGAAACTTGACTATTGAGGGTAGCACTGAAACCCATATTTAACTCTAACAGCATTTTCCAGTTACCATCAGTCCAAGTTCTACATTATAGACCTGGACATCTGCCTTAGATCAATAAATGTCTGCTCATTTTGGTATCTTCTAATAACTGTGGGGCATCTGAAAGCAATTCTCAGTGATGCTGTCTTAAGGGATAGCAAAAACTTAAGCCTTTCTACTGATTTTGTGGTCAGCAGCTCCTGCCAGCACCAAGAGTACAGAGTTTCTGGCAGACTTCTGCCCCAAGTGCTAATCTTGTGCATGTTCCCAGATGACAGGCTGGTCATGCCCGGTCAAGCCCAGATGAGTGCTGATCAAGCACTCAAAGCTTCAGCTACAACAGAAATTAGAGCTAAAAGGAGTCTGTCAGATCTGCGCAGCCACTTGCTGCACGACCAGCACAGACCATGCAGTTCTCAGGGCAGCTGCTCTGGTCTGGCTCAGTCCTGTGAGGAGTCATGACTGCTTCACTTGGCATCTAAGACTTACACCAGGATCCAGTCCCAACCCAACGACTGAGAATTACACAGCAGACTCAAGGAGAGCAAAGGAACCCAGAGACTGTTCTTGCATTATATGAATAAATGAATACTGATTTTTTAAGTGGAATGCTGCCACCACTCAGCTTCAGTTCATAGCATCATAATTTGCAGTGCCTCCATTGCTTGTGATCACTTTAAGCCATTAAGCTATAGAATCAGCAGAAACAAATGCCTCGACAGTCCTGAAAAATGTGGTTGCCTTTCCCCTTCCCTGCCTCTCACCGGACTGTTCCATGGGTCAGTTCAACTCTAATCTGGCAGAAATCTGTCCTGCTCATTTTGCCAACCTAGTTTGCTATCAGTTCAGCAATTTAACATGTATCCACAAGGAGTCTACTAGAAACTGAAATTGCCTAAAGAACAGGAGCACAAAACTGGAAGCAGAGCAGGGGAGCAAGGAAACAAGAGTGGCAACTCCCTCTTTTCTTCTACTGTGATCTGTAAGGTCATCTCACCATATCTGAAGGAAATATACTCTTGGTCTCAACACAACAGTTCTACACCATCTCAACATTATCAAGAATAGTTGTTTAAGATGTCACACTCCGTAACAGGTGAAAAGAGAAGGTGAACAGAAAAACCTAGCAGAACCAAGATTAAATAATTGCATAGTCACCCAGGGACTGGTCTAGGTAATAGGTGAATTCTGCCAAGATCATGAAAATTCCTTACAATGGCTTGTGATATTCCCTGTTCCTTCCCACCCTGCTCTCTTTCTTTTAATACCAGCACAATTCTGTTCCAGATTCTTTAAGTTCCTGTTCCCTGACTTGAGTTTACAGTGTAAATCTGATAGATAACTGGGCAACCATGATTCAGGCAGGAGAGCAGGAACATGGGGACGACAAAACTATTTAAGCTGCAGAGATACCTAAACATGCACATGGATCCAGAAGGGAATTTGCACAAATCTATGTGCTTCAGCTACCTTCTATATGAAAACTTCTATATCTAGATTTGTCAAATCACTTTCCCACAACTTTAGCCGTAAAGGATCAGACTAAAAATTAACATCACGAGTACAGCTGGCCTTGCCTCTGGGCCCAGGAGCAGATGAAATGATTTTTGAAGGTCTTTCCTGGCACCGTTTTCTATCACTCTACAACCAAAGCCGATGATGCAGTGTTTATATGCAGGAGAACTCCTAATCCCCAGTCAGGGTTGAAAGCAGCACTGAACTGAGTGCCACATGTGCTGTGTGTTTCCCTGCAACACTGCCATGCTTAGAAACCTGCCTGAGTCTGCAGCACTTGCAGTCAGCAGCTTGGGCACTGCTGTTGGGTTACCCCAGCAAGCATTGGTTACACTCCTTGCACTCCTGCCCACAGACTCCTGGAAAAGCATTTGCAACTATTGTACAAATCAAACCCAAGAGGAAAGAGGAGTGATTCTGAAGGCATTTTACTTGTAAGGTGTCATTTCCTCTTCAAGAAGCCAGAGACAGAGCAAGACTCTGGCTGTTTATGTGCATGGAGTGAGACTGAGAGCGTGAAGGAGTACCCAGGAGACGGGTCACAAGTTCAAGGTGACAGCAATGAGCAACAGCTGCTGGCTGTGCACCCTTCAGCAGCAGGTGTACCCAGGCCCCAGAGGTTTCAGTCAGCTCTGCCAGGGACCAACAGATTTACAAGACCATCTGTCTGGGCACAAACTGCACACAGCCTTCCCAGTTTTGCTGCCCAGATCTTCACCACACACAGACAATACAGGGCTTGTTATGGATTAGCTAATGAGCAACTGTTTGGACCAATAGACAGCCCTAGCTCTCCTGTGCTCATTATCTGGATCCTACATGAATGAGAATGCTGCTTGTTCTTTTGGCTGTAAAACTGGCTTTTTCTGAACAAGCAGCTTCCCTTCACTTCGGGTACTAGAAAATAGAAAGGTAATGTTGTCTCACACTGGTTTTGCTTAAAGAATGCTTAAGGAATGCCTCTGAAAGACACTTTAAAAGAAAGTTCACCTGGATAGGTTTTTCATACTTGCACTGAAGAAGTACTGTGAGCTCCTTTTTTCCTAGGCCAGGTGCCCACACAATCTGCATATTGACATTATCAGCTCCCTCTATGTATATGCACACCCTTTCTTCAAAAGTGCTGTCATACTCCTCTACTCAATGTTTGGCTAATTGACAGAAGGCAAACTCTGAGAAAGCACTCCTGGAATTTACCTAGAAGTCTGCTCTTTTTGTTTCAGACCTATGGAAGGGCTCCTAAATAAACATGCTCAAGTCACAAATCCACAGGTAGTATGAATCACAATACTAACAATTTACAAAAAAATGCAGACATTTACAGGGTAAAGCCACCTAATGCCCACTGTTCTCCTGTTTCCTGTGTAAAACCACAGCACTTCCCATCTGGAATCCTCCTCTCATTCACAGATACACATGCGCACATGCACACACACCAATCTCTGGGACTAGTTCTACAAATACAATCCTCATAGTTTTGTCTGATACAATTTTAAAAGCCCCCAACAACAGCATTTCCACTTTCAGAGGAGAGAGATCCCTCAGCACTGAGCACTATGTTGTCCTGAAGCCTTTGCTGATATCCATCCTATATTCTCTCTTTCTCCCCCATTAATCCTAGTCATGCTCACATGTTCCACATAAAATCCCTCTCCCTCCTAAATGTTAACACCCTTCAAATATTTTTAGACTGTTATTATGTGTCCCCCCACCCTCCACCTTTCAGTCATCACTTAGCCAAGCTATGTATATTTAGCTACTTTAATCTTTCCTCCTAAATCAGTCCCTTCAACCCCCAGAGCTCAATGTTAAGTCTGGTATGCTTGCTCTTCTCAGAACTCACCCCCTGTTTTTAAGATCTTTCTGGTAATGTGTTTGCAGAAACCTGTCCAGAAGATAGCTTTACATGCACTGGTTTTAAAGAAAGAAACCCAAGTCACTGGGCACTATTAACTTTCATTCTCCATGTCTGGGTTTTGTTCCCAGATTTTGAATTCTATCTGAATTTTTAAAGTATTAATGAATATTTGGTTCATTAATAAGAGTAAGAGCAATAATTGGGTAATTAATAAGAGTAAGAGAAATAATTAATAGGTTGGTTAATTAATAAAAGAGCAAATTAGCAGCTGATAGTATTAAACCAAATTGTGAAAGAAGGAAATGGGTTTTAAAATATAAAAGAACACTGAAGCTTTTAAAACTAAACTTTTCAGAAAATCAATGGAAATGTGTAAAGTTATCCAGAAGAAGAGCAGGAGCAAGACAAAAACATGCAATAAGGGAAAAGGCTGAAAAATGAAATATAAACAGTCTCTCAGTTAAAAGGCAGGTGAGTGGATACACCTACAAAACATAAATCTGGCCTACTAAGTTAGAAATCAGTAAAACTGGATGTGTTATCCACAAAAAAAAAAAAAAAATTGAAAAAAACCAAGTGCCTTTCTGACAGTATACCACTACAAATCAACTCTTAGAGAATTAAAAAAAAAAAAAAGAACCATAAGGGTAATACAATGTTGCCAATGAAGTCACTTAAACATGATGAAAACTCTGTGGCTGCAGACATATACAATGGGGAAAACTTAGTACTACACAGCTCATGTGGTTTTAAGCCTAACAGATAAATATGGGACTACAAAGCTGCTAAAAAATCAAAAGGGACAGGAAAAATTCACGCCCCTTATTACCAACAGAATGAAGCCCCCACAAAAGGAGTCACAATAACTTTGATAACATGAAGTACACAATAAGATTGCTACCATATTTATGTTCAGTACTAGGCATGTTAAGGAAAGATGCCACAGCCAGTACTATTAACTGCAAGAAGATTCCTGGTGGGTTGGTATTTCAAAAGTGGCAAATTTCTCAATATTCAAGAAATGCTTGGAATTAATGCAAAAATATTTCTTTTTATGCTTGCATGGAGAAAACACCAGTTAAATTGACATACAGCTTAACACAAAGAACCATAAACTTGGCTTACAAAGGAGATGGAAGGAAAAGCATGACAAACCAGCAGAAGTTTAACCCACTGCTCGTGTCTCCAGAAGTCTGGCTTCGTCTAGTGGACAACAAAGAACCAGAGCCACACAAAAGCAAAGTTGAAAGATGACTGAGTGAAACAAAACCTCACTATTAAGCAACTCCAGAAACATTACACCTACCACCAGAGGGGAGGGCAAAGTCTGCATCCTGACCAATTGTCCACTAATCCAAGTTTTGTCTGTCTTCCAGTGTTCAAAATATGAGATTCCTTCTTTCTGCCAAAATCATGGGATAAAGGGCTACTCTGGAGTTCACTAGGTCATAATAATGGAAGGGATAGGAGCTTCAGAAGTATCTCTCTGAGGGATATCACAGCTGAAATAGAAATTTTGCAATTACCTGGAACATTCAGTTCAGTGTCAACTCAGCACATTCTCAGCATGTTTCAATAGATTTGACTGAATCATAGGTAAGATGCTAAACTTAAGATACAGAGGAAAGCATTTGAAGACTCTCACCTTATAAGTTTCCATATTTTAAATAACAATCATGCTCCTCCCTCCCCTGAAGAAGTGTTTATGAGCCAGGACAGGCAGTGTATGTTTTATGCTTCTGTGGATTCATGCCTTTGCTTTTCAGTTCTACTTTTAGTGACTCTTTGAAGTGGGGAGAACATTAAATGATAACTTATCCCTTTGAGATAAAGGCATTATCCTGCAAATTTACCTAATCATTTCAGAATAGGGGCGGGAGGGACCATCTGTGACCTGGCAGCTTTTAGCATCAGACTGACCTTTCATCCCATCTTAAGTCATGTTGTAAAAGCAAGACTTTGTGGTGCACTGCCTGCTCCCAAGTTTTAACCAAGTAGTAACATGGCTGACTGTCCTGCTTCTATCACTCAGCCTCTAAGCTTTGGACATCTTTGAGTATTTCCTATCAGCAGTTCACAAACAGATGGCACCAGCCTGGGAGATGGATGGCTGCCCCCAGCTGTCTGCCCCTCCCTGCTCAGCACAGAAATGGCTGAGCTGCTCGAAAAGCAGCTGCCAAACTACTGACTCCTTCAGAACAGCCATCTAACAAACTGCCACCAATTCTAGCCCCTCTTGCAAAAAGGTGCTCCAAGCCAGGTGTTCCTGCAGTGGAAGGGAGCACTGGACAGCTAAGATAATCATCAGGTTTTTCCCAAGATCTTATTGTTCCTCTTGTAATGTGAAAAAAAGTATCATTTTGCAAGTTGCTGTCTCTTATTTCTCTGCTCTCAGTAATGTTGGGAGACCTGGTCGATTTAACATCTCCATGAATATCTCACAAAGGTACTAAGCTTTTTCACTCTACTTTCTCTACGTCAGTACTGAAGATGCCAGGAGACACCCAACACCTAATTCTGTGACAGGTTACATTTAGCACAAATGCTATAGGTATGATTTCTCCCACGGAAAAACATTGCTGGAAAACATAAATGACAGATTTGTAATGCTGTACCCCCCCAGTGCTCTAGCAGGCAGGACTCATAAAATTATTCTACAAGACCTTAGCGGGACCAGAAGTCACCAGAGCAGAAAGTGCCCCAGACTCCATGCTTCTAATGTCAACACAACGATTAGGAGAAAGGACAGCATTCCATATCACACCAGACAGCTGCTTGTGCCTTAAGCAGGTGGTCAGCAAAGCCTGCTGGAAAGGCCAGTGAGGGCTTGCACCCAGAGAGGGCTGTGCCGTGAGCTTACTCAGTCAGGATGCTGCCTCCATGCAGAAATGGAACATGTCTAGTATGGGAAAAGATAATGAAAGGAAAGGCAGCAAAGGAATCAGGACACAGATTATCAGTGCACAGAGAAGAGCTTGGCTGACTTTGGAGTGAAGACTGAATCCTGTTCACTCTGCAATCAGCAGAGTGTTGACTAAAGAGCTGTAAACAAGCCAACTTTGAAGAGGCAAGGCAAACATGAGCATGAGGCCTGTGAAGAGGCTGAAACACAACTTTCTGTACAATTTTAAATGCATGTAAGCAAAACAGCACAAATTCCTCATATTGCCTCAGTACACTTCAGCTAAAAGCTGCCAACTTTGAACTAACAACAGGTTGCCTCACAAAAGATGAGAAGCTTATAAATTGCACATAGAAGAAATTCTGAGACCTGGAACATCTTGCCCATAACCACACGAGCCACTTCTCAGTGAGAAACAGTGAAAGGGTCCCAGTTTTGTCAGGGGAAAGGGGCATATACAGCTCTCTGTAACACCTCACCCCTTGGTTCAGAGAGCTCTGTGCAAGTCAGTCACAGGGTGGATAAATAACCATCCCTTCCGAGGCAGGGCCAGCTCCACAGCGAGCCTGCCCTGTTCCACAAGCTGGCTTGTGAGCACTGAAGATGAAATCAGGGACTATATTTATTCTCCCTGCCCGGTCATATCTTTCTATAGATCCCAGACAGGGCCCCACTTCCTTGGCCTGGATCCTGGAGACGAGTAAGCAAAGGAGGGCATAAATCAGTGCCTGGGTTCTGTCAGGAGCACACTGAACCAACCATCCACACCAGGAACAGGTGCACGGAAGGCAAGCAGGGACACTGTCCCATTTGGACTAGTGGGGGAGGGCTTGCAGAAAAGCTCTCCATTTCTTCTCCCTGAGCCTACCCTAAACTTTTCACCCTGCAAGAGGATTATTTACCTTCTGCAGTTCACCAGTCCAGTCAACTAGGTGTGCTCCACTTAACACCAAACTAACTTAAGCCCAGCCAAGTGTCACAGGTTTCTGTTTCCCTTTGTGCTTCACTTTTGCTCTCATTTCTTTTGTCTTTCACTCTCTGCTCTGATACATTCACTCCAAAGCTGAAATACTTCAGGAACCGTGCAAAATGTCCAGTAAATTAATGCACTCTTAAAACACAACTGTTATTTTTCACCAGTAATTTTAAAAGTCACCCATCATGAAAAGCAGTGCAGACATAGAGGAACAAGAGGCATGTCACTAGCTCATGCTTAATAACCATGGGGTGGATTCTCAGGTAATATTTTAGTCTGAGTAACATTTTAAGCAAGCATCAGTCCCTAAAGGAGCAGTCTTACTTTAACCTCAGTCATGGTTGCTCATTCCCAATCTCACCATCCTTTCTCTAAATACCAGCACAAGATGCTGGGCAGTATCCAAATTAAAATTCACATCTTTTCCCCTTTCTGGCCAAGTTAGTTTTAAACTGGATTAGTTCCTCAGTTGGTTCCATAGCACAACCATAAAAACCTCTGGGCCAGCTCAGAGCAGGAATTGATGTCTGCCTGAGAATACTGGCCCCAGATTAGCCTCAGGGTGATCAGCCTTACCCAGCTCTGATTGCTCTTCCCAGGTACAATGATGTGTGTACCCAGTAAAACCATCCACTGCAGATAAGGCCATGTAAACAGGACCCCACCCACGCTCCCACAGTCAGAGCAATCCATTCCCCTGCTCGGGGAACAATGGCCTGATGGGTGGACAGAAACCTGCAGAATTACTTGTGAAGTGCTCCGTAGGAAGCTCCGGGGCATGCACGGAGCATCCCGTGATGGGGCCTGTGAAGACAGGCAGATTCCAGTGTATGGGGGGGAAAGCAAGCACCGACTGGGTAGAAAGGGCTGTCTTCCATAAGATCCTTGCTAGTGTTTGGAGAAACTGTCCACCTTGGGACTTAAAACCAAATACTGGGTATTCGACCTTTGCATTTTAGTCACTAAAGTACCAGGTGGCTTCTTGTAATTCTCAGCAAGAGAATCCAGCTCAGACCAGCTTTTGGTTAAATAAACCAAAAGAAATTTTCACTGTGGAAAAGGTAAAAAAAACCCAATTAAAAAGCATGTCTGCCATGTATAAAATTGACTTCTGCTGCAGCTGCAAGCCAGAGCCTCTCTGTACTCAGGGCTGGGTATCTAGTTAGCTACATAAGAATCCACAGGTGAAAGACACTTGTGCCAGGGCCGTGAGAAGGCAAACTACAATGAAAAGGACTACAAAGAACTTTCTGCCCTTAACATATGAAAAGTGTAGGTAGTAAAGTCTAGTTGTTTGCACAGCAGCAGAGCCATTCAGGGCTTCAGGAGCTGAGCTTCTGTCCTGCAGCACCAGACATGCAGATCATTACCTGTTCTTACCTCCAACAAGAGCAGTGAAGACAGCAGCAAGAGATACCATAAAAGATAGGCTTTGTCACACCACGAAACCATGTATTTATATATAAAGATTAGTTCACTAGCATGCTCAGCTCTGAGATCTACCGTATGGGTAGTCCCCTGAAAAAGATACCTTATAACTCTTTCTGCTTCGTGAATGTCAAAACCATCACGCCCATTTTCCTAAACAGAACTCCAGGCAACCAACAGCACCAGCCTGGGAACACCTGAGAGAAGGGAATTCACTCTGAGCATCATTTGGGGCAGGGGGCAGGCTGTCTGGAGCGTTGTGCTGTGACCCCTCTCTCTCTCTCTCCTTACCATACATCTTGCCTTCGTCGGACAGGATGATCTTGCGGCGGCCGCATGGCGGGTAGATGGCTAGCGCTTCCTGGAAGCTCTGCTCGATGTCCGGGCTCCACACGCCCTCGGCGTCATTGTCGATGGGTTTGTCCAAGGCCTCGCTGCCCCCCGAGTCGTTGCTCCCCTCAGGGGAGGTGGGAGAACTCCACTCGTTGGAGGTAATGGTGCCAGCTAGAAACTCCAAGGTGCCACGCGGAGGAGCAGACTCAGAACCTGCAATGGCAAGCACAGCCCACCGGGCAGTCAGAAACCCTCCAAGGAGATACTAAGGCAAAAAGGTTTTAAAAAATCTCAGGAGGGGTTTTACTTCAGGTTTATCTTAAACCATAACTCAACCACATGTTGGGTTTTTATTTGTGTTGAGATGAAAACATTTTCTACAAATCCTTCTGATAAACAGCCTGCTCCAATCTCTCTTCTGTTCATTAACTCTGTCACTTCCCAGTTCTCCTCAGGAGTCTTCTCTCCTTTATTTTCGTCTTTATAGTCTTTATCTCCTTAATTCTTTCTCCCTGCACTGTCATTGTCCATGTACCTGTCATTTAACTTTCCAAAGCACACATAGAGGGATTCAGTCCCTGTGAAAGACTGAAACAGCGATGAATTATCCAGTCATCACTGAGCACTGGGGTTGAAATTTTCTTAGATTCTATTTCACTGGATCTGAGTTAGTAGTTGGTCACTTCTAACACTGACATTTCTTCTCAAGGATCAGCTGTGCTTTTAAAAAGCCATTCCTGGAGACAGACAGTTTAATGCAGTGTCTTCTAAACCCCAGCACCATATCCTGGCAAGAGCAGAAGGCACCATGAGTACAGGGATGACAGCACCAGGATGCAGGTCAAGAACCAAGGCTCATCTGAGGGTGAGCCTGTTACTACTCATCCTCAGAACGACTTTGGGCAAATGCCTTCAAGTTTCTTCTGCCTCTCTGCTCCCTCACCACTTACTAGTCTCAAGCTATTAGATTTGCCACTGGGCAGGAGCAGAAATTGGTTTCTTATTGAACCTAAGCAGGCAGCTGCTGGCTCTTGAAAACTACAATAAATTATCATCTACTTATAAATGCCTACAGGAAAGGCTGAAGCCTTTGAGTGGAGCTGCTGAAACACTCATTGAGAAATTGACTTCAGACCACACAGACACTTCCAGTCAACCAGGCAGGAGACAAATGGCTTCTAAAGACACAGATAATTCTTTTGCCTTAATCCCAAAGCTGTTTGTTTATCATTTTAATAGCTCTGTTATCTGGGCTACAAAGAATGTTCACAAGCCAGCATCTGAGAATCCAGCCAGAGTTCAAAACTTCCCTCCCTCACATTGAGCTGGGTAGCAAGAAAATCAGAATAAGGACTTTTTTTCCAAGAGCAGAAGAATCATCAAACCTGCACTGAACATGAATAGGGAGAGAAGTCTGACATGGCAACTCTTTAGCTCAGAAATATCACAGTGGAAATGTAAAGGGGAACAGAGGAGATATTTGGGTATGGTGTTTGTCAAAAACTAGTCATAAAAAAAAAACATGCAGTCATGCCATGTTGTAGGGGGAAAACAGTCCATTCTTTCAACCTCAGAACTTCAAAAATTCAGGGCTCAAAGCTCCAGAAACTTTTCTTACAAACCTTTTTCAAGTCTTTCTTTAGTTTCTTATCTCTTTGGACTTTGTGTTTTTAAAATCTTCTCCAAGACCATAATGACAAGATTTTATTTTTAAATAAAAGCTGATATTCTTTAAGAACGTCAACATTTCAAAACCTGACATTGTAAAGATCTGGCAACACTGGCTCTCAGAAGGTTTTGCTGCTCCTTAATGACTTCGGATGGCAGCAGATAAATATTTTACATCTCCAAACCCACCAAAAGCTAAGGAAATAAGAGAATACTGTGCCTTTGACTAATCTCAATATAGACAATATAAATTAGACAAATAATTAGACATCGTGAACTATGCAGCATTTTAACAAATGGTTCACAAAGACATTTAGAAAACTCAGTACATGACTTATTTCCTGTGAGAGTATTTGAAACACACAAATCACTGGAATGGTCTCCCACAGCCCATCCATTCATTTTAGCACCTACATAATGAGATTATTTCAACCCTCTTGATCCATGGTATACAGTTTCAGAGCTTTAATGAACGTGGAAAGAAATAATAAAATGGGAGGTGAGAGGGGCAGAGAAGGGAACTCACACTTGGCTTTTTTACCACAGGGACAGACATCCCAGCACACTGTGAATGGCACCAAGGCCAGCAGTGTGACTTAAGAGACCCTGAAATGAAGGGTAAGAATTGCTTCCCTCACCAAACATTCCCCCTTTCACTGCCAGATGCTAATAAAAAATTACATGGGTATATAAGAGATTGTCCTGCTGGGAAATCCCTGTAGAGGAGTAAGCTTTCCACAGGGAGACATTGACAGGGAAAGAGAAGTTACTTGCTCCAAATCTTCCTTTCATATTTCCCCAAGCACCCCTAGTCCCTGGAGGCTCTGCAGGCCCTCCCCACTTAACACACATCCAAATATCCACAAACACAAGGCCCAGGCTGGTTCTAACTTGTGATGACAGGCTGAAAAACAGAGGGTTCAGAACGAAACCCAAGGTGTGACAGCAAGTGTACTCATCATACCACCTGCACTGGGAGCTGCAAATCTCACAGGAGCCAGCAGGTTTCACACCAAGTGAAAACATCTCCAACTGCTCAACTACAAGACTCCCAAAGCCAGTCACTGGAAGTTACAGGTCTGCTGTCAAGCCAAATCCCCTAGCAATGCACACAGGCAAAGTCATCTCCTAGGGGATGAAGGACCATCATGACCATAAAAAGCATCTACTTTGAATCCAGTTATTTTCATCTCCTTAGTGTCCATGCTGACACAGGGGAATACCTAGCAGATGATTTCATCGTGCACACTCTTAAGTTGAAATTCAATAAATATATCTGAAGCATAACTCTCCTCCCCCTATCACACACCCTGATCATTTCATATTTTACAAGGCTTGGCATCTGCACTAAGTGCTTTTGGTGACACAGGAAAATTTGGATCCATACTAATCCAAGCTCCAGAATAACTGGAGGAGAAAACATGTCCTATTCAGTGCAGTGTCAACTCTCCAGACTCTGCTCTCCAAACCTTAAAAAAAAGTCGCACTGACTTGAGCAGATGTCATTCATACCTTAAGAGAAGTCCACAAAGCCAGAGACAGAATATGTGAACTTTCTCTCACGTTGGTGTGAGATCAACATCAAGGGAGATGTTGAACATAATAGCAGTGACAGAAGAAATTATATACATCTTGAAGTGATCAGACACTTTTTTTTTAATGTTTATTTTTTGTGCCTTGCCCAGCAATGTTAGTTTAATCTCAAGCTACAGCAGGTCAGCAAGAACCAAAGTGTGCTATTGTGGTCAATCCCAACTTTTCTACACCTTGGGTCTTTTCCCTTCTTGGTACTAAAGCTATTCCTGAGGGATGATGAAAAATGGGGAACCATACAGACTATAAAATCAAGGATGTTTGGCCATCTCCAGCTAAAACCTCTGTAATTACTCAGATTACAAAGCACACCAGCAAAACTTTTACTTCTATTTGATAACTTGAAGAAATTCCATAGACTGAAATGGCCACGAAAATCCTGCTAACTCTGTGCCTTTAGATCACTAAGATGCCAAAGGCTCAAAAGGCCTGCAAAGTTGTCTTAAATAATGTTGCTCAACTAGTAAGCTCCATGTGCAGTCCCAGGCAATACTCTGTGCCAGAAGCAATAGCCAGTAATTCAGGGAGTCCTGGTTGAGTGCTATCTGATCTGTTGGTCTCTGCTTCGGCTCAACACTTTCAAGCCTTCTGTTTCCTGCACTGTTGATCTGAACTCGGTGGCCAAGATGACAACTCATTAAAGTAAGCAAAGCAAACTAAAAAGAAGCTGGGGGTTAAATCTTGTGCTAAATGACTTTATTAGGATGGCAAAACTGGAAAACCGGCAGTGGAATCGCTTCCCATTGAATGAGCAATCAGGTAAAAAACAGAGGATTTTTCAGAAGCACGAGGATGTTGAATGTCTTATTTATAAGAAAAGTTTCAATAATATTCATTAGTAACTTCTTCAACAAAATACAAATATTTCAGTGAGCATCTGCTTGCATTTGCCTCTGTCTTCCACTCAATAGTAACTACATGCATACAGCCTAGCAACTTTAATGCTGATTTGTATTACTAAATGTTCTAATATTGCTAAATATTTTAGTATTGTTAATTTTTTAATTTTTTTTAAGGTCTGCCTGCACAAGAGTTTGCAATCACAAAGCTTTCCTCTGATGAGGAGGGAATTTGATTCTGAAAGCACTAAACAGGCATCCCAGACATGCTCTAACAATTCCTTTCCCATCTCAATTCCCTCACCAGGCACAGTTCTTAGGAACAGAGTAGTCAGAGGATGTTGTCCCATATTCACAATAGCAAGTTTTGCCAGAGGTGTTTGCTCTCTTGGGATTCCCTTTAGCCTGAACTTATGCCCCACTCCTTGCCTTTTGTACTTCTGCGATTGCACCTTACAGTTTTTCTTGATCCTGATCTCACTCTTATTTTACTGAGAGATGATCAACTATCTTTCTTTGTAGGGTCCAGTCATGGGTTCTCCCCCAAGTTCAAAGACATAAAGCCCCTCAGAGCACATCCACCTCCTCACCACAGTATCTGTATCTTCCTTCCCAATGCTTCCCTCTGTCCAAATACGGTTTCTTACTCACTCTTGCTCCCTGATTTTCTTTTTGCCATGGTCATTTCTTAATGAGTCACACACAAAGCAAAACCACGGAGAAAACACAAAAATCTTTCAGCTCCAGCAGCTTTGGTTGAAGTGTTCCAATTCTGATAATTTCAACACTAACCCTCTTTCCTTTCACACGTGGTATCTCATTGAGATTCAGAGATCCTGCAGGGCTAGACAGCTGCCAAGAGCCCTTCAGCAAGGTCTTATTGACAGGGAGCACATCTTTAAACTGACTCCACAGTCTGACACATCTGCTTTCTAATATTAATCCCTCAGTCATTACTGTTGGTAACAGCTCCCTCTTAAGTGTTTGTGGCAGCTGCTCAACACAAAATCATACTTTCCTGAGGATCTGAAAAATTGCAGCCAGCTGCCTCCAGTTGTTCGGTTTTCTTAGAGCTGCTCTGTCCAAAAGTCTCCCCCCACTCCACGGCCACCCCCTTTCGCTGTTGGAATCGAGCAGAGCACAGCAGGCAGAGGGGTCCCCATTCATTCACTCACCCCTCCCAGGCAGGGGCACTTGCCAGCACAGCCCTGGGCAGTCCCACAGGCGGTTCCACTCCTGCTCCGGAGCTGGCTGCTGCGCCCGGAGAAAGTCGCTGTGCTTTAGCCAGAACATCCCTGCACCCTCGGCCTCATCCCCTGGAACTGCGGGCAGGGATTGCTCCACCTTACAGGTACTGCTGGGTGTCATTGAAATGCAAACGATCCAGGACAATTCCCGTATTCCCCCCCCTTGGTGTAACATGAGCCAAATTCTCCTGCTATAGAGGATTCAAACCACAACATTTTCATATCTGATCAGCAGTCAGAAATTTTACCAAAAAAATAAAAATCAGTTCAGCCATAACAGATGATATCCTGCTGCTCAAGCTATAGTTTATTATATATATATATAACAATAAGAAAACCTGGAAACAGGAGCAACCAGGCACTTACTCCCATCTAGAACACCGAGCAAATGAACTTACACAATGCAGTGATACAAGGAGATTTGGGTTTAGGGAAGGAACAGTCCGAAATACGAAGAAACCTATTACTCAAGGTACAAGATGGAAGATAGCAGTCAAACTTACCAGAGGAAGAAGACTGGGAAATTCTATGGGACACTACAAGAATAGCTTAGTTCCTCTGAAAGAGAAAAATTAGTGCAATCAGTAGATGAGTAGCTCCCAGACAGTGCAACTCAGGGACTGCAGGAAAAACATACTGGAAAGGGAAAAGGTGGGGAAAGCAAGTATTCAATGATAAATAAAATTGGTGAAGGATCGCAGACTAAAGAGGACAAAAATCATGGATATGTTTATAGGGTCTCTACAGAAAAAAATTAAGATGTAACTGAAGCAAGACCACTGAACTGTTCCTAGGAAGGTAACAGCACTTTTGCAGTACCAGACAGCAACCAGTTCCTCAGGCTCCTTAGGAACTGCACTCCCATCATTAAAGCAACCTGGAGACAGTGCAGATGGGTGGGAGATGCGGGTCACTGGGCCTCTGGAAAGGGCTTCACTCAAACACTCCATAACAGCTTAGCCAGGGGCTGAGCCTGGCTGTCATCTCTCTTTTTGCCTCAGGCCTCCTGCAATCCTGAGTAATGCTGGCTATTCCCTGTGAATAGCCCTATCCAGCCAGGAGAGCAGAGTAATGCTGCATAATCTCATGAATAAAACCAGTTAAGGTAAGTCTTACTGGCTGTAGAGGTCGTGAAAGCTCTTAGCAAGCAGCAGTGCCAGGCAAAGAGGAAAGAATTGAGATTTGCCTCTCTGTATTAGGCAAGGTAATAAACTCATTACATCCACAGGCTGCACGGTGAGATTTTTGTCTGTCTCAACACTGAGTAAGACTGGTTTACAAAGGAACAAGCACAGCTCGCCTCAGATCATATCCAACAGGAGGCTGGGCTCCAGCTGAATGCTTGTCACACTGCCTAACACAAAATCAAGCTGGGTTTGTTTGCTGCACCGAAACTGCCTGGAGCAGCTGCTGTTCAAAAGGCACCTGACTTCCCGAGCAAAGCAAAACAACTCTTAAATTATTGCAGTAGCTAGCTCTGGCTGAAACAGAGAGAGGATGTAGTGTCCAGCAGAGTGATATAAATCAAAGCAAGGAGAGAGGAGAACTTCCATCAGTGCAGCCCTGGATAATGCAGTCAAACAGGATGTGATGAGATAAGGCTGTGTGTGGCCTTGCACACCATCCAATCAGTTACACATGAGATAAAGGAAACAGAGCACAGAGCCTTGCTGCCCTAAGGAGGGCAGGAAAAAACCTCACAACCCAACAACAAAACCCAAAGGCCAGCTCAGATCCCACTAGTCTAGGCATGGCCAGCTCAGGGGTCGATCCTGAGCAATGGGCAGCTCCTGCCCAGCTCCCACATACAGGCCACATCCCGAGGCCACCAGCCTGGGACTGACAGAATGACTACTGGGTGATTTATGTCTCAGCTGGGAGAGAAAAACGAGCCAGCAAGGGCAGCAGAGATTGACACTGCCAGGTTGTGCTGGGACTGAGCCACGCACTGGGCTGGCCCCAGCTCTCAAAGGAACAGTGGAATTCCTGGGGAGTCACTGTTATCTCCCATGTGGGAACTGTTCCCAGAGCTCCCATTCTCCCTGACTTTCCAAGACATGTGGCATGTGTTTCACAGCTTCCCAAAGAGATGAAGGTTGTGGCAGGGTGAAAATGGTTAGTCACCCTGGTGGCTAGCAGCAGCAGTCCCCAGGAGTCATTCTCCCTGGAGCTGGTTAGAAAGCAAGGAACCAGGAGGGAGTTAAATAATCACATCCCTTCACAGAAGCAGTGGTAGCAGTCAGCTAACACAGGAAAATTGTAACTGTCCCTTTAGGTACAGACAAGTGTAGATATTGACTGACTAAAACGACTTGAGAATGACCAAACCAAGTTAGAGACAGAAATAAACCAAGCTGAGCATCTTCCCAAAGAGTATTATTCACATAATTATTAAAGGATAGGGAACCTTTAATAGCAACCTAAAAAAACCTCGCTCCTAAACTTGCCGAAACTCAGTTGTTCTGAAAATCTCACCAATGGGCTCAAAAGCCCCCATTTTACCTATGGAAAAAAAATAGAGGATGAAGATGTAAGTGAACTACCCAGTGGAAAAATCAGAATAAGGTTAAAATCTAGACAAGAACTTCAAGGCAAGAAAAGGTTAACTTTAAAAGTGATTTGCACTCTCAAGTGGTAACTTCAGCAGGGCTCATAACTTCAGAGGGGCTCATGTCTGGAAATAGAGCATATTTTAAGGGTTTGCTGACAAGTAACAGTAAGCTGATACTCATAATTCCCACTTTATGATATCAAAATCAAATCCTTATTTCCTAATCCTGCCTCCTGCTCATGACACCTTTCAATCTCTTCTCTAGGGCTCAAAGATAGATGCTGCAGCAAAGCCTCACAACTGTGACATACCTAGCTCCCACGACACTAATGGCAGAACTGAACACGAGCTCAGACAGGAGACAGATGTTTGCAAATCCCACCCAATGCAGTGAAAATGTTTAGCTCCAAACCCGTAGTCAGTCTCCAGGAGAAGAAATAGCTGAACCTGGGCTAAGAGACTTCCAAGAGAATAGACAGTGATCACACAACCCATGAATGCAGTCAAATTTCCCCTCCTGTGGTGCTTGCAGGTGGTCTGTGTTGTGGGCATGACCTGCCTGGTCAGGATTAAGCCCTCTACTAAAGGCTCAAGACAAATGCAAATCACTAACAGGCAGAACAGGTATATAAAGTGGGGCCAATGCTCAGTGCTCTTTTGAGTTTCCCTCCCTCAGTCAACCAATTACTCATGTACTTTGATTTTAGTAGTAGCCAGGCATGAGCTCAGAGGGGCTTGATGCTTGTCATAAGCAAAGAACAGCCACGATGAAACACCTGCATCAAATGAATGAAGCCTCCCATGGGGTATCCAGATACCCCAGCTTGGATTTGGGGTACACACTCCATCTGCATCATGCAGCAGGTCAACATTCATTGCTTACACATTCAGTTCTTAAGGCTGACACTGAAGAAAGCCATCGTTTCTGTAAAACAGTGTGACATTTCCTAGCAAACACACACCAGACCTTTCTGCCAGATTCCAGTGCTCCTACCAGTTTGATACATGAGACAGTAAAGCCACCCTTAACTCAGACCCGTGTAATTTTGAGTTCAAAACTCTTTCCTCTCTCTAAATGTGGCATAAACATGTCATCATCTCCAACCTGCTGAACACAGAATTTCACAGAAAGCAAATTAAAATCATGAGAATCTGTAATTACAACCCCGAACCTCAAACAGGAATCAGTTAAAAAAAAAAGAAATGTCAAAAACTGAAAAACAAACTTGTCCCCAGATATTACAGGAAAGTATGAACCTTCTGATTTATCTCTTTGCCCTTCCAGACCCTTCTTGCCAGGAAGGTCAACAGGTTATATACCTTCTGCTGGATTAATCTACAGGAGAACAAGGGCAACTAGCCAAGCAAAACTAGATTCTTAAAGGGACACAGCCAACCACAGACTCTGTTCCAGTTTTTAAAGCCTGTTCTTACAAACAAAACCTTTGACCAAAAGCAGTGGAAAAAGATGCTGCTACTCTGTTTTTCAGAAGTATCCATCACTAGATGGATAGAAACAGAGATTTACATGTTCTACCTGCAGTTATTTTCTTCTGATCACGTAGATCCTTCACAAACAAGTGGAGGCAGAGAAATAAATATAATTTTATTATTTTATTTTCATAAAGATAATTCAAAGAGCAGTGAGTGTGCTTGGATATAATCTTCTTAAACAAACCTCTCTTTTACGCCTTTTTTTCCCCCCTAATCTGACAAGATTTTAAATCCAAAAGATCTGCCTAAATCCTGCTAGTCTGGTACAAATGAGCTTTATTTCAATGAGCTTATGGAGATGTATGATCAGGTAAAATGAGCTTAGGACACATTAATGAATCCTCCCTTTCCATTTCAGTATACACTTGCTCCACGTTCTCTTGACGTCTCCTCCTTAGTCCAAGCAGTCCAGGCTACAAGAGATTACACTTTGCCTGGACATCTATCATTAATGGTTACCACGCTGCTGGAAGGGAGGCACTTTGAGGGCTACACTGATTTGTTTTCTCTTTGGCAATAGCAAAGCAGATGTTCCCAAGGCTTGCACCCAGGCTCTGAAAGCCACTGGCACTCATGTCTCAGAAATACAGGAGGGTAAAACACCTACCCTGTGGCAATCGCATTCTAAGGAAGGTAAGAACAAGGTAATTATAAACCTACAAGAGAACAGAAAAACAGAGCCAGTGACTCAGCCAGTAGCACCAGGAACTGGAAAACCTGCCCCTCCCTAGCAGGAAAACGTCTAATTCATACGGTGTTAAAAACAAAGGGGAGTGACTGCATCATCTCCAGAAAAAGGAGGACCCAAGGGGCAGGAAAAATAAAACCAAAAACCTACCAAACCCTCCCCCCATCCCCAAAAAACCCCAAGAACTCAAAACACCTCCACCTACCCCTAAAAAACTCTTTCTAATAATCTAGTCTCAGATCTTGTAACGAGCTCCATACATGCCAGCTCATGGCTTTTTTACAAGGCTCTACAAAGGAACATGCCAGGCATCTATTTAGCATGGTTGTTGGTAGAAGTTGCAAATATATGAACATCCATTCCCGTAAATCCTAATAAACCTGACTGCTCCTCAAAGGAAGATAGAAATGTTGTGAAGGTAAAGAATGAAAAGAACACAGTGACCAACAAAATAAGTTTAGATTTAAAATAGCATTTGCTGCTCTTTACAGAAATCACAACTAAAAATTACTTCAGATTGGCTTTGGAGAGCACTGATCATATTATTAGAAAATTAACTAATGGCTTCAAAACTATGCTTCAAAACTATAAACAGAACCAAGAGATACAGAGGGCATTTACTGGGTTGCTGCAGGGATCTTTGCTAGTCCAGTTGTCTTTGACATCTTAATCAAAGATCTAAGACTGACTCAAAGTACTGTTAATGAACTTTGCGGGTGATACAGAATGAAGTTTACAAGCACCAGTGGGTAGAAACAATTCAAAGGGTGTAAAAAAGAAAACAAAAGAAGCAAGGGAGACAAATAGGACTATGTGGGAAAAGTAATGCAAATAAAACCCAGAGATAAAATCAAGGAAAAAGCCCTGCCAGAAGAAGCAGGAGCTAAAGACAAGCAAGAGTGAGAATGCTGAACAAATGAGAGAGTTGTCTGCAAAGCAAATGCTTCTGCAAAATGACCAATGTGACTTTAATCTGCCTGGGCTCAGATATCACTTCAGGCAAGGAAGAGAGATGAATCACCCCAACTCGTGTAATATTGGATCTCATTCTGACAAAGAAATACAGATAAACTGAAGAAAGTGAAGAGTATAAAGCACCTCCGATAATTAGACCTAGAAAATTGAAAATTATTATTATTATTATACCCTCAATAGCAGCTTGTAAGAACTTAGAAGATGCAAATGCAGAGAGAAATAATAACCAATAATTTCAGAGAAATACACAACAAAGGAAAAAACTGCTGCAGTAGAGTAAGAAAACTTTTCTGATGTACATTGGGTGATAAAAAACTTGCCCCAGAAAAGTTTTACATGCCATGGGGGAGTGGGAGGGAAGAACCAAACCAAACCCCAAAGCTAACAAATGAACAAAAGACAAACATGAACAATGGGGAAAGTGTAATAGATCTTTAAAAAAAGGTAATACTGAATTTTACATTTTCAAGATTCAGTCGTGGTCAGATAAAACAGAAAATAGTTATGCTCTCACAGGAGCTACTGTAAACATGGCCCAAGGAAACGTTAAGAAAATGTCCCCATTCTTCTCCCACCCTTCCCTTCCTAGTCACTGCACCCCCTTCTCCAGACACACCAGCACATGACCATATGATTAACCTGACTGGAGAACGAACAGATGTGGCTGAAAACCAACTTGCTAAAAGTGATAAAACTTGCTAAGAGCGTTACTTTTCCTCTGGATCAGTCCCGGGCAGTGAACAGCAGTGCCAGTGTCCCTGCCAGTGACAAAGCACAGAGATGTGACAAGTAAGGAAATGGGCACTTTGAGGCTCTGGGGACACGTCCACAGCAGTGCCAGCTGAACCCTTTGTAGACCCACCCCTTGGCTTACACTGGGATGGAACCAAGAGCTGGGAGACAGAGAAAAGGACACGTAATACCAAGGAAGGAAAGCTGTGAATGAGCATGCAAACAGAGCAGAAAGCTGTAACTCTTGGAAACAGTACTTTTCAGCAACCCTCTCAAAACTCTACTTACTCTGCTTGAATTCTATGAAACCAGTACCTGAGTAAAAAAACCAACAGGAACTGTGATTTTATGTGAGCCACAGACAAGATACTGTGACATGAAGCTCTTTTTCTCTTTAAAGCTTGGCAGTACTATTTTCATACCATTTTCCCACTGATGTTCTTTAATACAGCAACATTGAAATGCTTATCACAATAACAGCTTAAAATACTTCAAAACCATTGGTAGCATTAATATAAAAATCAAAAATAGTGGCAGCATCCAAGAGAGTGGAGAAATTCCTGGTAACCATTCTCACACACATTTATTTGCTTCCAGGATCACCTCCAAGAGGACACAAACAATGAGCAGATAGCCCGGTTTAGAGATTGATAAGACTGTTGCATGCTTAAGTTTGAGGGAGCCATTCCCACTGGGATTTAGGAAAACCTGAAAAGGTGACTGCACCCACTGCAAAAAAGCCTGAGAAGGTGACTGGCTGCCCTTCACTCTGCCAACCCGAATTCCAGAGAAAACCAGAGTCCCTTAGCATCCAGCAGCCCTAATAAAGAAGTCCCTCTGTGTTCACTACAGGATGATCCCAGGCTCTTCTCTGTCACGAGAACAAGCTATGGAAACCCAAAGGCTTTAATTGCACAGGTGAGTGTAGAGCAGCCTCAGCCCAGCCCCAGCACTTGCTGTGTACCCACTCTGCTTTCCTCTTGTTCTGCTCCTCTCGCTCCTCCCCGTTACTCTCTGCCCTGTCCTGCTGCCCACTTCCTTCTGCGGGAGAACAATAAAACCTCTCACATCTACCCAGACAGATGGACAGACAGGTGAACCAACGCTCTGCTGACTCTGGACACAGACACCGCCATCAGGTCCTGGCCAAGCCGACCTGTCCCCAGTAACAGGAAAAGCGAAAAATAAATCCAATCCCTAAATCTCCTTTACTCCTGTTCAGCCCCCTGCACTTGAAAAGTATTTTGCATCGCTTATTTGTAGAGGAGTCGCAGAACCCAACTCTTAAGGTTAGAAAGTAACATGAGTGTAACTCCAGGTTAAACAAAAACAAAGTTGGTAATTAGTTGTGGTTAGTTCTGAGTTTTTGTTTGTTTTTGTTAGGGTTTTTATTTAACATATGTGATCGTTCACTATAAAATACTTTACAGAAGTCCATAAACCACGTAGAGTTACACTTCTTCCCTCTTCTGCAAAAAAAGCCTCACTTAGCATCCCATGCAAGAAACTGTTTAAACGGAATTATCTGCACAAGACAAAAGAATACTCCGGAAAGCTTTTTGTTTGTTTTTTTTTTTTTGTGTGTGCGCTCGGTTTGTTTGGGGTTTCTTTAATCCTTTCCTGTGGCATGCCACCAAAACTCATCTCTAACTTCAGAATAACTGAACTGGGAAAATATTCCCTCATCTTTTGGTAAATGCCCTACCACAACCTACGTACCTTCTCACAGATAAGCTTCCTTATTTTTTTTGTTCTATTTTTCCCCCCAAAATCATTCTCCATAATTTACATTAAAATTTACTACTTTAAGTACTGCTCGTCCTTTCCACCCTCCCCAAGCGCATTTCTACGAACTATACAGAAACCGCTTTTTTCCCCCCCTCCCCATCAGCGCTGCAGTTTTCAGCGACCGAGTTCCCGAAGTGGCAGCGTCGGCAGCCCCTTCCCGGCGGGGGAAGCCGCCGGAGGCTCCATTGAGGATGTTCCCATCGCTTCCTTTGTACGCCTGTGCCTCGCCTGTCGCACACGAGCGGCTCCGCACCCTCCCTCCCTTCCAGCCCGTCTCCCGCAGGCACCCGCGCCAAAGCCATCGTGGAACAGCGTGTCCCGACCTGAGCGAGGCAAGAGCGGCTGCTGTTCCGCAGGGGCAGCGGGGACCGGCTTCAAATCCTCCTTCAGCTCCAGGACTTTCTGCCAAGAGAGCACCGAGCGCTGTAACTGCGCGCCTGCCCCTCGCTCCCGCTCGATCCCCACCTCCGAGCCCGCAGGGATGGGAGCGGGGGCTGGGACGGGGGAGCGGGCGGGTCAGCCTCCCGCTCAGCATCGTCGCCGCCGCCAAGTCGCACAGAAAAAAAGTTGGCGAGGAGCGGCTCCAGGGTGGGCCCGCGGGGCTCCCCCTTGCCGGTCCCGCGGCGGCGGGGAGAAGCGAACAATGCCGGGCCGGGCGGGTGGCCGGGAGAGGATGGAATGGGATGGGAGCGGGGGGGCAGCCGGGCCGGCGGGAGCGGAGGCACAAAGCGCACACTCACCTGAGGAGCGCGGCGCGGCCGGCGGGACGGCGAGCCCGGGCGGCGGCGGGGCGGGGGGGCGGCCGGGCAGGAGTTTGGGAGGAAAAGGGAGGGTTTTTATTTCCCCTGGAGTTTGAAAGGAGGAAGTGAGGAATGCGAGGAATGAGAGTTGGTATGAAATGAAGACGGCCGAGGGAGGGAGGGACTGCCGGTTAAGGCAGGGGCTGGGACGGGGCTGGGAGGGGACTGGCGGGGGGCGGGGGGCAGCGGGAGAAGGGCCGAGGCGGAGTTGGGAACAAAACCCAGCGGGGCCGGGCGCTCCTCGGCCGGGGGCCGTGTGTGACCGGGGCGGAGGGAACGCGGGCAATGGCCGGAAGAGGGGCCCGCGGGGGCGGGGGAAGGAAACTCCGGGCGGGCGGCCGGGAGCGGGGGAAGGGGGCGGCTCGGCAGCGCCGGGAGCGGGCGGGACGCCGCCGCCTCCAGGAATCGAGAGCAGGCAGGGCGCCCGGCGCGGGAGAACTTGGAGTGCGCGGCCCGGACGGGCCGGCCTCGAATCCCCGGGAACGCCGGCACTTGCCTGGTGCTTTCCCAGGGGCGATGGGCCAAGCGCCCATGAGGGCGCCCCGGCCCCGGGGACAGCCCCGCGCCGCCCGGGCAGGGACGCGGCTCCCGGGCTCCCCCGTGCGCGCCAGGCGCGGCCCGGCGGCTGCGGAGCCCCTCAGAGGCCGGCGTGATTCCCACCCAGCACCGCGGATCCACTGCGAATAAAACAGCCCCAGCCCGACCCGCAAAGCGGTGTCTCCCCGTGGCTTTTCTCGGTCACCCGTCGGAGCTGCTCCTTTCCTACCTGTTCGTACAGGAATGACAGTGTGCTGCGCTAGAAAATGCTGATAGGAGACTGAGAAACGCACGAGGGTTGAAAAGCCACATCCCCAAAAAAAAAGCAGTAGGAAACCAGCAAGTTTAGTAAATGTAGCTACGTCCTTGCAGCAGCTCGGGGAATGCAGCTGCCTCAGCAAACCGAACTTTTCCACGGCTCCGGCAGTGATTTTGCCACAGGTGGCTGGAACTACGTGTGACGAGTTATAACATGGTTGGCTTTCTTTAAAACTTCAGTATATCAAAGAAACTGAGGGTTTTTGTAAGAACCCAAAGCTAAAATGTTCCATACTTTTTCAAATTGCACTGAAAATTGCAGAGACCTGGAAACAGGTCCTAAATGTGTCCTAAGGCCTCAGAATCCAGATGGCAAACCCCATCAATTTCATAAAAATAAGGTTTTCTGATACAACTGTAGAAATGGAGAGTATATACAATATAAATAAGATGATGTCACAACATTCAGTGAAACGATTTTGGGGGTGTGTGTTTTGTCTTGTTTTTTTTAATATAAAGCCCTGTAATTAATTAATTTAGTCACTGTTTCTATTAAGATATATTTTAAAAGCTATAATATATTTTCTATTAAGCTGTATTTTAAAAAACCACTATGTATATGAAAGGTAATTCACTTCTCATCACATACATTCAGCGGGAATTCTAGGCCAGGTCTCATAATTATGTGACTAACATTGTTTTGCTCCTATTTCCTTGCCAAACCAACACAGCTCAAAGAGAAGGAATTGAAACCTATTCCTTCCTGTGAATCATCACACAAATTGTTTGCAGGACTTCAGTCAGTTGCAGATGGAAACTCACTCAGGAGAATACAGGTTTTTTAGTGGTGGGTTGTTTGGGGTTTTTTACTAGAGGTAATGCAGAGACAAATGATTCTGCTTAGAACAGAAAGCTGAGAGAGTTGGGCAAACTTATCAGATTAATTCCCCAACCTTATTTGTACTCTATCAGAATGATTTTCTTATGCAGTTTTTAAATAAAGCCCTTTTCCCCCCCGCCATGGTAAATTAGTATTACTTTCCTTATAATAAACAAAAGGCTCAATTCAGTTAAACTTAAAAAAAAAATCCTTTGTTTTCACCAAAATTTTCAGCTGTTTTGTTGCAGACAGTGCAATGGGTTGCCTTGTATGGAGATGTTAATTGAATCAAATTAAATGATCAAAAATTTCAGCCTCTGGAATATATTCAGCCATTTATGAATACAAAAATTTAACATTAAATTGAATGTTAAATTCAATGTTCTAAATTGAATGTTAAATTACCATATATTATGGTTACCACAGCCTTTACCTTAAAGCATGTTGGTGAAGTTAGTTTGCTTCTGGATCTTCCATTTTGGAACAGAAGAAGTGACCTCCAGCTTCCAGGGAGGAAATAATAATTCTATATAGAACACCTTAAAGGACGCAATGAGAAAACAGAAGCTATAGAGTGTATAGTTCAAAAGGTAAGAGTTAACACTGGTACAGGATCTCTGCCTTCTTTCCTGGCAGGGCTTTCAGTTGTTGCCATCTCACAGTGGGGGCCGGCTGTTTTCCCTGTTAGTAAGGGAGCCCTTACACATCAGCATTGCTTTTCTACTCTTTTTCATAACTATGCTAGGCCAAATCTCTCAGCCCTAGGAATACTTAAAGGACTTTCTTAGTTCTGAACTAGTTCCAAACTGCAGATGGGTACAACAGTTTGATCCTGTAGTGAAGATGAGATTCCTGACTCTGCGAAAGAAGGAATCTGTCCATAGCTCTGCGTCACAGGACTACACACAAACCCTTAACTCAACTTGTAAATCATAGGGAAGGGTTTTTCTTGTCTTCTGTATCAGGAACAGGAAACCTAATTCAATGTCACCCAGGAGATTTACAGAGCTGTTAATCCCAGCAAGTGGAGGAGCACATTAATTAATTATTAGTATAGGTATAATAATTATGCTAACAGAAGCAAAACCTCCTGTCCTACTGCTACCAAATTCAGCAGCAAAACTTCAATGAGAGTGAGACCCAGCCCTAAAAGCTCAAGAAATCACTGTCTTTTATGTTTGTAAGCCCAAGAGTCTATAGCAGCCTAAGAGCCATATCCACCTGCTAGGCTTGCCTTTAGGATTCAAATTTAATCATTTAATATGCTTCTTTAAGATCTCACTAGGATTTCTAGCATGTTACATTTACATGTATGCAACTAATATTACTGTGTTAAGAACAAATGCCCAGTCATGTTTCCCACTTAATTTTCTTTCCCCTCTAAGACTAATTTGGCTCAGATGAAAATAACAGAAAAAACACAGGTGTTTGAAGAATAGGGCTTGCATGTTGAGAGCTGTGCCAGTTTCTGATTATCAGATCCATCATATCTCCTCTTATTGAGGTTCATACATGTCTCAGTGGAAATAGGAAAATATAACCACTTAACTTGATGTTCTTCCTAGCCTTGTATGACTTCAGTACCTGATTCAGAAAACATACATTAATGTGCTACAAC
The DNA here is from genome assembly GCF_027477595.1 of Haemorhous mexicanus. Lineage (NCBI taxonomy): Eukaryota > Metazoa > Chordata > Aves > Passeriformes > Fringillidae > Haemorhous > Haemorhous mexicanus. Next base: position 33,497,078 of record NC_082342.1, read on the forward strand.
AGTTGAATGGGTTCAGATGGAAGGTGGGAAAACGCCGTAAGGACCATCTCAAATGCCCTAGCTGGATGCTGGGAAAAACATTAAAAACATGGGGCAGAGAAATTTAACTAGCTTAAACAATCAAATAGAAGCCCAGAACTATAGCGTAGGGTCTGATAATATTGGGGGAGGGAGGGGGTACAAGTATTAGAGAGACTACCTTTACATTTATTCCCAGATTTCCAAGTGTATGGGAAAAATATCTAACACCACAAAGAGTGGGAACTGAGAATTACAAAGGAAAAGAGTAAGACAGATGATACTCAAGAAATAGAAAGAAACTGAGGTAATAAGTCACAGAGAAGGAACAAAGTACACCCACAAGTGACAGCAAAATAAAAACAATCATTTAGAATTAAAGACTTTCAATATATAAATTAGTTTATTTTCATTTAGATATAAAAGTTATAAATACAATTAATGTAAAACAGTATCTGATAAAGATGACTGAATCAGTTCATCTGTCTGCATAATTTGGACTGAGGGGCCGTGACATGATCATTTGATGTCAAGAAATAGCTTGAAGAGTCACTGCTGACAAGGCTAATTAAGTAAAAGGATGCTTTCTGGGCACACAGAAAATCATCTTGAATCAGAAATTAGCATCCTACCCTCAGGTCACCCCAAAATAACATAAGGCAATTTCTTTCACACATTCCTAGTCAGAAAAATAATCAGACAGGTACACAAACTGACTTCCTTTCCTGGATGGGCAGAGGGAATGCAGACCTATCAGCCAAGACTTCAGAAGAGCACAGTTGGAAAGCACTGCCAGGTCTCATCCTCAGCCTGATGAGCAGGAAGGCACAAAACAGATCCATCAGCATTTAAGTTCTCTTCACGGACTGCTTTTCTGATAAGATCATCTCAAGGAAATATCTCAGCAGCTACTGAAAAATGCTCATCTGAAAGATACAAGAGCTGGACTTCTCAGCCTCAATTCATTATTTTACAGTTAAATACAGCATTTACTTTGTGATTACGACCATTATTCTTTCTGGCAATATCAGAAAACGTCTTCACAAAGTTCTGATAATTTGAAAGCACAAGTGATACCTACCGCTGCAAAGACTCCAGAGACCAAAAGCAATATATCTACTCTTTGCAGCTTGAAACAGTTAATCTGCTGACAAGAACAATATCCAAAGCTGGAGAACACCTAATTCTTGTCTCAGTAGAGAAACAGATTTCTCCAAACTATTGTGCATATGGGTAATAGGCAAGAAGCAGGCAAGACAGTAATTGTTCTGTGCTTCAGTACACAGAAGATGTGTGCACTGAGGCCCCCAGGCCACACCGTGCTGCAATCCACTCTGGTGAGTTAAGGCCACATGAATCAAGTGTTCCATGCTGTGACACAGTCTCCATACTGTATATCCAGTATTAAAAATGGAACATTGGAAGGACACATTGCAAAGCCTTGTGGTACAATTACAATAAACTTACTGATGCCTTTGAAAATACCTGTAATCTCTTTTTGAGGTAACTCCTTCTTATAGGCAGGTTAAAATTATTTATACAAAATCTACTTTAATATGTCATGCCTTGAGATAATGTCACATTAAAAAAAAATTGGTCACAAACTTATACCTAAAATGTAGCAAATTTCATGAACAATGGCATAGTTAAAAAATATTTCTCATCAGTTTACAGTCTAGATTCAACCAATCCTGAATTCTGCTTTTCAGAAGTGATACTGCATATTGTTACAATACTATCTTCTGCCACATTCAGCCAGATTCTATCATCTGTTCAGTCTCATTTTTCACATGGTTAGAAGTAACAGAAGTAGCAATGAATATAATATCAGCCACTGAAAAGGGAGTGTTTGAGATATGATTGTTTTTAGTTTGGTAAAAAAACTGTCAAGGGATGGAGAGAAATTAGAATACTGAAAGGGAAATGGAGTATCAGTCTTAGCAGACAATCAATCATTCCACAGAGTAAAAGTCTTGTATTAGAGGCAATTCCAGCTGTTCTCTTTTTTTCTGAGTTCATCTCCCAAGCTTTGTGGAAGCTTCAAGGTAAATGAACATTTAGCCATTATGTTTCTAATTCTAGCTGCAAGGAGTTCCAATAACTGGGCTTAGCCCACTCTCATGCAGCATCTGTAAATAAGGATTCTAAAATCAGAATCAACACCAATGACAGAAACATCACCTAGATTTCTTGCTCTTCCACAGTCCATACAGAGGCTGCTCCCAAGGTGGTCTGCTGTCAACTCCCACAATGCTCTGAAGGCTGGAATTGGTTTTCTAGTAAGCCTGCAGAAGTCTGTTCTCCATTTCCCTTCCAATATGCTCTTCATTGCTACACCTGCAACTCTTACAAGACGTAGGGGTGGGAGTGAGTTCCGTGTTTCATGTCTGTTGTCCCTCACTCACAGACCAATTTACTGTCAAAGCTGGAGAGTCCAATAGCAAAAGCCTGAAGAGCACAGAGAGGGTAATTATAGTCCAGAGTGAACACATCTTCTGCTACACGACCAAACTGCATCACGATGTAGTCAGCTGGGGAGAAAAGACATTCAGAGATTAACAAATTTCACAGTGAAGCAAAATAAAAAAATAAACCACAACAACTGAAAAAAAGCAGCAAAACAAAATCCAACCACAAACCCTCCCCACACCTGCCAGTCCCAAATATATGTGGTTGGTGTATCCATCCTTTCTCACCAGAGTGGCCTTGAAATCTGTCCTCTAGAGTGACTGATATTCTAGAAATTATTTTTCTTCTCAGAACCAAAGCTCAAACCATTATTTTGCTAGCCTGAAGGTGCTGTATTAGACCTTTTCTTTCACTTCAGGAAGCTTTCATTTGCCCCCTCTTTTGCTGCAGTTATGGACAGCAGAGTCTGCATCCACCCCAGAAAAAAGGAGGCCTTATATAATTTTCCTGACAGCTCAGAAGTCCCCAGTAATCATGAATGAGCTTCCTTTACCCAGTTTCCCCCCTCTAGGAAGGGGGGCCTATTCCTCCCAACCTCATGAAATAAATTAGGTTCTCCCTGTTTAAGTAAGTCCCACACGCTCTCCACCAGACTCTTACGGTCATTGTCATGGACAATCTGGAAGTTCTTCACTGAGGCCTGAGTGACCCTCCCATGGAAGTTCAAAACATAGGATTGAGTATCATCATTCCAGACTGGAGCCTTGTTGTGCAATTCAATGAGGTTCTCTAAATTTTTGTTTTGCCATTTTGACAGCAGACCCTCATGCTCCTGTTCAGAAGAAAGGAATATATTTATCAGATTTGGAATGGCTCTGCTTCTGAGTGCCACCTCTCGTGTGTATGCACTCTGTCGCTTCATTCCCTGTTTAATGAAACACACTGATATCACTTAAACTCAGTCCTACTGAATACTTTCTGCAAGTACCAGGAAGATACTTTCATAGATTCCCACTCCAAGCATTCCTTTTCACCCAATAAAGTAAAAAGAGTGATAGGGAAGGAAATGTGTGTACAGGAATATTCAGTCCACAGATAATTGCCATTCTGCTGGCATTAATCCCTTCTGATAATTTTTCTCTGATCCTGTTGCATCCAGTTTCCATTTCTAACACTGTAAACTTTGAAATAAAAGAAAATAATCCACAATTAACTGCATAGTGCCCTGAGGTGCTCCAGTACAAAGTCCAAAGGCTGCAGCAGAAGGTAAGGTTAAATGTCATCCTATTGGGTCTAATGAGTGATGCTCAGTGTGAAAATCAGATAGAAATAAAACCAAAAAGATACAAAAAGGAAGTAAAACAGGATATTAAATTTGACAATTAATTACAAGGAGATTCAGGTTGTAGTGAAACATGACATATGATTTAATTTTAAAAGTTCTGCAAGACATAAAATCAAAACTATATATGTTAAAACTCTGAAGAAAAAGAGTCCAAGTTTAAGGTACTAATAGGAGAAAATGCTCAGAAAACAACCTGTTGCGGAGATCTGACTGATACGGCTATAGTATGTACTTCAGTATTATACAAAATACCATAGTGGATTTTTGAGGATAACCTAAATAAAACTTCCTGTTCGGTTTAATTACTTTTAAATTTTATCTTTATTTACTTTTAAAAATGCAAAACAAACCCCTGAGAACTGGCACCAACTAAGTGGATTTAGATTTAGGTGAGAAAATTAAAGGCAGGCCCATGGAACCATTACTGTACTAATGGGAGAGATGGCAACACCAACTGAAAGACAATGAATAAATGAGCACTTCCAGATACAATTTTTCTGACCATTCAGATTCAGATTCTCTTCCAAAAGAGATCCAATTAAATCTCTTTTCTGGGCTCTCATGACTCTCTATTTCCATTCTTGAAGACTCTTTTTCTCTGACCTCAGGAAACACGTTCTTGTCCTACTCCTATCTACTCTCAACATGGCTGCAAATACCATTTTCTACCTTAAAACATTGACCAAGCCTTTCAGTTGGCACCTGTTCTTTCTGCCTGATGGTCTTCTGTCACCAAACATAAAATCCACATTAAGGGAACCTAACAATTTTCATCACACACCTTAACATACCTTCAGATACTGTTCTGTAAGCTTTTAGCTCTAATGCCTCTCATATCTACGAAAAATCCTCACTAAATAGTCACAACAAAACTCCGTCTTCTCCTCGTCCCTCCTTCTCCTTCAAGAATCCTCCTTTTCTGCTGCTCCCACAAAAGAAGCTAACAGCATTCTGATCAGAAATGTATTTATTCCCTAGCTATTGCACCAGCAGTACCTAATCTGTCTATTGCCTGTCTCAATCCACATCCTGGCTAAGAATGCAAGCTCCTGGGAGAAGCAAGCCTGTCCAGCGTTTATCTAGTCCTCAGCACAACAGGACCTCACCATGAGGGCGGCTTGTAGCTGCAAAAGCAACAAGGGAGTGAGAAGTAAATCATAAATAGGCCGCCCAAAGGACCTATAAGGATACAAATACTATTCAGAAAGCTACAGATTAGGTAGAAGGCAAGAATCAATACATTTAGGCGACATTGTATTTATTCTCCAGTAGACTTGTTAAAGCCCTGGCCTGTAAAAGCCCTGATTGTCAGCCACACCCAGCCCTCTACAGGGAAGTTTTAACCTCTTCCTTCAATCTGAAACATGACCAAACTTCATAACTCACATTTCGTGGACGGATTGGAATTCGCTTATGATTCATGTTCATTCCTGGAATGATCACAGACATTTTTCTGGGACCCTTAAATCCTAAGATATTAGTTTCCTGAAAGACAAGGAAAGCCATTATTTTCAGTAAACGAGATACTTCACCTCAGAGAGGGAAAGACAGCAAAACTGCACTTGTATCACCATTTGTACTAGTTACTAGAATTTTGCTGGCGACAACTGTAGCAGCAGTTACTATTTGCAACTGTGTTTAATCACTGAGAACTGCTTTCTCTCCCTTTCTCATTTAGAGAACAGTGTTAGGAGATGTGCACGGTATAAACTAATTTGGAGTGCATTTCTTACCTACTAAAACATTTACAACAAAATTATATAAGTGCAATTTCCAGGCATAAGTTTTTTGCACCTGAGGCATTAATGTGTTGAAATATTACTAGTGAACAAGCCTTAACTACAACAGACAGCAAAAAATCTTTGACTTGACTCTGTGTTGTCTGTACATCACCAGTTAGTCTAAAATGTTTCTGAACAATGATATTTTTCTTCAGGTGCTGTTATTTGTGTTTAAGAACACATCTACAATTTTCTCTCAAATCATACTGTTTTATAATCGTTTAAGAACAAACCCAGGAAGGGAAGTATTCAGCAACTATCCAAGCTTCAATCTTAAGAAGATTTTTCCGGAGTACTGAAGGAGACTGCTCCAAGTGGATTGAGTACAAAAGGCAAAGGAAAAAAATCCTGGTGTTCTCAAACCATTCATTTAACAGTATCAGCCAAAATCCAAGGGTCCATTTAAAATGTTCTGTAACAATATCCATGATAACCTTTAAAATTCTCAAAGACCAATTAAAAGCTAGAATCTTTTAGAAGTACTGAATTGATTGACAGAAGTGATACAGCTTCTCCTAACACATTAATGCATTTTACAGACACAGACAAAGGTCTTTGGAGCTGCAACCTCTTTTACATCACTTCAAAAAATCTAGGGGCATGTATAAGAATGAGGGCACTGATTTTATTAATATTTAAACTTTACAAAGTCCTTATATATATAAAAGTTCAGAATTCTGAAAAGCTGACTTTATATTAACTGTCTGTGCTCATTCTAACACCTTGCTATGTCCAGCTAGGTAGGAAACTCAAGAATACTATATACAAAGAAAATATCTAGTAATACTTCTGTAAACAGCCTAGTACTGGAATTATCATATCAATTTCTTCCCAAGTGCCATTAAGATGAAGAGCAAAAGCAAAAAATCAAGACACTGCTCCAATAGGCTCATGCATCTTTAAGCTACTGTAAGGAAAGTAAAAACACCTGTGAGAAAAATAAAAATTCTTACACTTCACAGCAATTGTTTCATAGAGAACCTCAAATTTTACTCCAACTGTAATACAAAACAATGTGACATGAGAACTCTCATGTAATTCTGTAGTCTCCACAAGTGCCTCCTTACTCTGAATCCTATACTGAGGTGATTCACAAGAGCAGAAGAACACCTCTAAAACAGCTAGCAAATCACAATTTACCCTGGAACCACATCTTTACCACTAACAAGCTGCTATTGAAAGAATACCAGCTCCCTCCTATCCCTCAAAATGCCTTTGGTTCTGCACAAACTAATTATGTTTCACAGGGTACTCCCAGTTCCTTCTCAGGGTCCACCAGACACCAGCTGGGCCAGAGGCAGCTGTGTCTGGCTCCATGTAAAGCATGTGTGACTGGCCACACACTGAATCGGCCAGGAAAGAAGGTCATGAGGATGTTCGTTTAGGTATTTCTCCCACTCCTGACATTTTTGGGTTTTTTTTTTCATTAAAGTTGTAAGAGTTTAATCGGTGAGGCCTCTGTCTCTTGTTGAAATTTCTGGTTGAAATTGGTCACTTGGTTCCAAAGTTAAGTGGAGGAGGCTGGCAGCAGCCCGATTTTGCAAGCTGTGTTTCCTCGGTAACCAGGCACAAAGAAAGGGGCAAAAAGGGAGAGGCAGTACTTACATAACAAATAGCTGCAAGCTCCTGTCTTGTATGAGCCTTTTCCACTAGACTTTGTGCCTTGACTGGGTTAACACCATGGTCATAGACTGTAAATTTGGTTCCCATGAGGTTTGACCTAATGTCAGATTATGGAAAAATGCAGAAAGAGAGACATCAGTAGAAAGTTTTGTCATCTTTTGAAAGTATTTGTAAAATACAGCAAAAATACACATCTGCCATCTGAATCTTCCTGCTGCCAGCTCAGTAAGGAATGTGATGTTAAGGTGTGTGAGGAAAATTCAGTGACATGCCCATGTGAGCCTGTAACCTATCCTGGAGAAGCATCTAGACAATTTCTTCTGAGTTGCCACAGCGAATGGTAATGCTGAAGAAGGCTGCCAACCCAAGTGAATACAGATTACATGGAGCAGAACAATGCAAGTTCATTCTCTCTGAATTTAAACCAGATTGCCGGTCATAAACACAACTCAAAATCCTATCTCAACTGACTGTAGTTTTCATCTGTGGTTCTCACCTGAGTTTTCCAATGAAACTTTCCCCTTTCCGAGATAAATCTGTTGGATCAACTGATATGAGGTAATTGGATGTTTTGCTCTTCTTTCTTTTTCTCCCCGCAAGAAGGAATGTCTGGAAAAACAAAGCTTTGATCAAGACTTGTGCTTTGTAAGAATGCAGAGGCATTGCTATCCAAATTGTTATCTCTCCATTTCCTGTATGCACTCCCTTTTTTGTTCTGTGCTAGTATTACTATCTCCACAATTTCGTTCTCTTCCCAAGGGCCCAGCCTGAAATCCTCTCTCCCCATCAGATCACTTGGCAGTCTAGATTTAATGCACCTGTCCTTTCTAGTCTTCCCTCCTTTTCTTCTGGAGCAACTCAGTCTTCCTGCTCTTTTTTAACATTGAACATTTTTATTCTTTTTCAATTTCATCTTTCACTGTATTATGGCTTTTAAACCACAATACAATCCTAATTACATGCCAATTCCCTCCTTAGTGCCTTGGCTGAATATATGCTGTCCTCATCTGCATGATGGCTGTTCTCCGCTACAGGTTTCTTATCAAAAGCTCTCCCTTGCACCAAACACATTTTTTTGGTAGGAGTACAATAGCCAAGATAATGTGTGCTGCTTCCAATACCTTTTTGTTGTCATCCCTTTCCAGATGCATGTAGTAAGTAGGGAAGAGCCCCCGGTCCATTCCCTTTTTATCTCTAGTGATTCGACACTTGACACTAATTCCACGGGGTGCAGGGCGCAATGCAAAATCCTCCAAGTTCTCTACTTCTCCCAGCTGTGCATCTGCCTGAGGGGATGGACTACAGGAAGCACCTGTTTCCTATGGGAAGAAGCATCATATTAGCAAATTAATATCAGATCAGAGACTCTGGTATTCCACAAGAAAATAGTGGTTTTTTGAAACATAAGATATCACGTCTCCAAAAGATACTGGGGAAAGGAAGGTTATACAAGATACCACCTGTATTTCCTCAGAAGAAAGCAGCTGAAGGTTTTACTCTGAGGAAAGACTAGGTCTCCAAGGGGAAAAGAGAAAAAGTACCCATTAAGCAGACATGAGTGATTTGCTAGAAAGGGAGAAATAGGATGAGATGTTGTAAATATTCTAAGCAAAGAACCTCTTTGCTTTTAGAACTTCAAACGCTGTGGAAAATAAAAGAGTAGGATAAAGCAGGACTGATGGATGCTGCAGTAAGACAGGCTGGGATTTTGTGACTGAGTGCTGACATTATGTTGGCTCAGAACAGCAGCAGAAACGGAGTCAGCTGATGGTGGAACCATATCAACTCAATGTTGGAAGAGCCTTAAAACAATGTGTATAGTCAGGATGCACAGAGTAATCAAAGGAATTTAAATTCTAATGGAAATCTGGTACACGCCATTAAAGTAATTTTTTCTTAGAAGTAGCTGAATCCTGTGAATTGTAACACCCAAGAGATTCCTCTTTGACTGAGCCTTCAAGATGAAGTTGCAGGTTTATCTCCATTCCCAGCTACAGCCAGTAAGAAACCTGAGTGAATAGCACAGATACACATACACAGATTTGAAATTCACGGGAGGGTCTCACCCCTTTTCCCCCTCCAGCACCCTGTATCTCCAGCACTTTGCACCCACAGCCCAGTCTCCCAAGAAGCTGACACCCAGACCTCTTGCACTACTAGTGCAGGGCATCATACACACAAGTCACCTCACAAATACACTCAGGTCCACCTCCCACACTATGAACTTTGAAGGATGTCCAACATCCATGCTCAAACCCCATGGTCTTGATCTGGTCTGAGCAATCTCAGACCCTGTGTCTTCCTGATGCTGGTCTCTTCCAACTCACTGGCTAGTCCAGCACATAATTTGTCAACATATGTATGCATGCATGTATGTATATCACACATACACACACACACAAACACATTCACACAATAAATAGTTAGAAGTGGAGTTTCAGATGAGAGTGAGACATGCTGAAGTAATCAAGGCACAAGGCTTGGGCAGACAATCATACTGTACTGCAGTTGTTTACACATATCTGATGCCTTTTACCCCCTTTAATCCCTGTCTTCCCATGCTTATTACTCCCTGATCCACCTTGATACACTTCTCCCTCTTAAGCTTCCTCTCCCAAACATCCCATATGATGTTTGTTCAATCCCAGCATTCTCTGTTCCATTCCAAAATTCGGTTTCTCTTTGCATCCCACAATAAATGCCACAAACCTTCAGGAAGAAATCCCTCCTATGTTTGCATGGCATTTCAGAGCTTCTCTGAGTCATTTTGGTGAATTTTGCAGAGACAATGGCCCAGTCTGTCTCCTTTAGGGGTGATAGTGATGACTCACTGTGTTCCCATATTCTCTGATTAGGCTTCCTGGGATCCTCCACCCACAATTGTTCCTCTGATCATTGCTAAGTCTTTTTGTTGAACTCAGTGTCCCTTCAGTCAGAGAGCCTGACAATCTTGACCTTACTCTGTTTTCAGGGAATAATATTACTGGCTACTGTACTTGCAGCTACTGCATTTTAACCCAGTGCTCCAGGGGTTATCACTAAAATCAGGCACATGCCCAGTGCTTATCAGAAATGGATTACTTACTGCAAAAGACTTCTCACTGGATGCAGAACTAGGCCTCTCAGATTCAGGGTTTGGTGAATGAGATACTGGTCTCTTACTAGCTTCTTCCTCTTCTGTGTCCTCCTCATCAAAATTCAAACTGCCTGAAATTCCTGTTAGAATACAGGATTAAGAATGTATGATACAGGATTAAGCAATCTCTGAAAGTAGGTGTCATGAGTTCGTGGCATCACTAATTCATATATGACTCTTGAATACCTATTCACACTCTTAATTTCTGCTTTTTCAACTGATGATTCTTAATTTCTGCTTCAACTGCTGATTTTCTTCATGTGCTGTATCTCTTCCTGAGCCTTGTAGTTCAAATGCCTACTGATATTTTGCAGCATTCACTGTGCAGATGATTAAACAGCTGTCAGGCCTTTATTAATATGGATTTTACTTGATATTCCACAACATAATATATTGCTTAGTTTATGTTGTCATTGAACTAATTTTGCATATTTTCATACAGAAAAGTCCTCCATGTCTTAAGAACAACAACAATACAAGGAAATCCAGATCAATATGCTGACACCTATCCCATAAATTGGACTCTGTACAGTTTACATCCTTTACCACTTTCCCTCAGTCTTGTCCCTGAAACAGGGTATTGCAATTTTTCAGTAAGAGTCCCTCCTGTTCTTACATTGATCAGGTCCATAAATACTAATAATGACTTGATTTCTAAAACTGAAGCACAGACTGAGAAGTTTCAGGATTTATTTAATCTTAACCTAAGCACAGCCATGTAGAGATGACTGTGGGTATATAATTAAAATAACTCTTTATAAAGACATTTATGAAGAGGTTCTGTACACATCACTATTTGGTGTGTCCTTCTACTTGGAACTGCATCATCAATTGGTCATTAGGAAGAAGTTCTTCTTAAGGGTGACTGGGAGTTGGAAAGAGCTGCCCAGGGAGGTGGTGGAGTCACTGTCCCTGGAGGTGTTTAAGGAAAGACTGGATGTGGTACTTAGTGCCATTGTCTAGGTGTTAGTTCACAGGTTGGACTCAATGATCTCAAAGGTCTTTTCCAACCAAACTGATTCTGGGCATCCAAGATTTTGTTCTATGATTCTTTTCTTTAATTTGGCTGTAGAAAGAAAATGTATCTAAAGCATTACAGACAGTGAACACGACCTGCTTAACTGAATTATTTTCTGAGAACATATAACAATGCTCTGACATGGCACTGCAAAGGGGCATTGCTGGAAGTCTCAGATAAAACAGAAAAATCCAGTCTTAACAACCTGTCAGTAAACTTCCCAAGGGACATTTGGGAAGAGGAAAGGCGTTGACCCTGGTATTCCAGCCAATTTCAAAATTCACTGTTTATATCCTCCACTAATTTCCCCTGAAGTTACTGGATATTCTCTCCTCTTTCCTTTTCTAACTCTTGTGTAATGTTGCTATCTGTAAGTAAGCATCTGTGCCATTTGAAAACTGGATGACAATACCTCTGAATGTGATAGTACCTCAATAACTGCAGTGTATGGGAAACATTCTGGGAGACAAGCTCTGCAAAATAAAAACAAGCTGTATAATAAATTAAGCACTAGCTGTTATTTTACTGCAAAGTACTTGGGCTGCATGCAACAAAAAAAGGTTTCCTGTAGTACTGGCAGCAACTTAAGATACTTGGCAGACAGAGCTTGACACTCCACTAGGAAATTACTCAATGGGATATCATTATCGAATATATAACTCAAAAACCACTGACTGTGACAGCCTCTGACTCAGAAAAAAACACCTTTCCTGTCAGTCTCCTAAAGAGTTAAATTATGGCATTTACTGAGGGGTCCTGCTGTTGTGAAAATATTCAAGCATCTTATCAAGATATAACATATCTGCAATAAAAACACCCCAAACTTTAGCAAAATGTGATATAGCATTTTGTGAGCAATTTCCTTGGAAAGACCAGAAATTTTACAGCACATTGAGAAACCCTTAAAATATAACTGGTATGGTTCAAATAACATCAGGAAAAGGAACTGCAGCACTGCACTTCCACATGCTGTAAAATCTAGTAGCTCTTTTAGAAGTAATATCCTACAGACATTTGTTTCATGATTCCTCATTTTTTAATGCCACTGAAATAAAGTTATAAAAGTAGAAGAGCCCCAAAAAAGACATTTACCCATTATTAACTCTTACCTCGTTTCTGTAATATTTCTTGCAGATCTGGCTTGGTTGCTGTGTCTGTTACAGCCTCTCCATCATTTTCCTTATCTGCATTGTCTTCTGGTTTGGTAGATCCAACAGACAGAGTTTGGAGCTTGGTCCCCAAATCCTGAACTTCTGATTTCAGGAAAGCAGCTGGTCCATCAATGCCTGCAGGCCAAAATGAAACAGAATTCCAAAGTCTATTTTTTCATGGCCAAAGATGCATCCCAGGATGGTGGCTCTATTCATCATCCCTTCCTCTAGCATCTCTTTAAAGTATTAAATATAGTTGTTCATTTTTTTTCAGAAGGCTTGGGAGGAGTCAGGCCCAACTCTTGTACAGACTGCCTATTACTTTAAACATATCAGTTATCAGTTTCTCCCTATTTAAATATAGGGATTTTATTTACCTTTTTATAAGGGTTTAAGCAATTAAAACAAGTTGTATTTGTCATGCACATTGATAGTTTTCAATTTATTTACAGACACTTCTTTTATTTTCTGTCCCTTCACGTTGTTTGTTTGCTCTTATGCCAGTGAGTACTCTACAGCGAAAACCACAAATCAATTTGATAGAAGTATCTACAGCTATAGACAGAAAAAAACCCTCTATCTTTTCATTAGAATGAAATTTCCATGTTTAAACCATACAACACAGCCATGCACCACACTTCCCAATTGGTGGAAGCATCTTGATGTCAGGGTCTGGCATAACACCTAATATGTAGCACACAGTGCTTCAGTGTAGTTCCAGCTTAGGATTTCTTGTTTTCCCACTGCTTTCCTTCTTAAAACTCTACTGCTTTATCTAGGCATTGTATTTCTGACATGCTTACTGCTGTTATCACTTCTTACCAGGATTTGCTTGCACTGAGGAAGCCCCAGAACTATGAAAGGAAGTGAATGAGTGGTTAAGTTTTCATTTGAGTCTTACTGAAGACTTCTACCTTAAAAGTTATACCTATCTTATCTCTCATTCTCTTCTTGACTTGAAAGTGTCTTTTAACAGAAGCTTTCTTACACCTGATTTTAGACATATAAATGCTGCCACAAATACCACCACTTCCCTTCCCATCCTATGATCCTGAAAGGCATCTGGAGAACAAGAAAAATATTCAAAGAATATTTTGAACAAGAACAAGAAAAATATACAGGAGAGAAAGGATAACATAGTCCCAACTGTGATCTTCAAACCAGGTAACACCCCTTTTTTGGAGGTTTAAAATTCTACTGTGCATATTAATTTGCTATCAATACAAGGCTTGTATTATAACACCCTGCAATAGCACACATCTCAAAGCCTTAGAATGTTTCCCATAACTTTCTTGATAGACTGATGGGATCCTGGCTCTCATAAACAACTTCCTGCCACTTCCACTAGAATGTAAGGATTTCATTGCTGCTCTTTTTATCTCCTTGTGACATAGGAGGCTTAAGGCTCTCACTACTGCATTTCTTTTCACTCCTAAAATAATGGTCACTATTTTACTGCAATATTTTGAAGCCACCAAGTCATTGCCTTTGGCCCTGATAGCACTTCATGCTTGTGAGTTTGTGGACTGCTATAACCTGTCATGTTCCAGTTGTCTCAATGAAGCCCACAAAAAACAACAGATGAGGTAAAAACCATCAAGAGCCTAACACAGTGTTCTTTCTGTTTGTTTGCTTTCTCCACTTCATCATTCAGTCATATGCAATCTTGAGGTGGAGTATCCATGACACCATAAGGAAACACCGTACAAGCAGTCACTACTGAATTATTTATCTTACAGCTTTAGAAGATTTTTTTACTTTTGATTTGTATGTCCCCACCTTCATAGAAGTTTCCAGCCCATTTCTGCAGTTCTTCTAGCCTAAACCAAGGGAGAGATTACTCAATGGCACATGAAGTTTTACAGCTGTCACAAAAATCAAGGTGAGATTTTTGCTTGCTTTCACAGTTTAGTATTGCTCAACCATACTGTACTACAATTCAACTTTTGTATATAGAAAAGTATGTAATCAATCTTATCCCTTGACCCCTACCACAGCAATGTAAGCACCCATCTGTGACATAATGCATGCACTGGGATTTTGGAGAACCCTGTTGCAATCAGATTGATTATTTACCATGTAAAACAACATCACTGTGGACAGGGGTAGGAGTTTCTACTAAAGGAGTCTGCTCCTCACATCCTTTGGGCTTTGACCTGCGCGGCTTGGCCTCAGGATTTGGCTGCACCATCAACGGATCGAGACGTTTCTTCCTCTGCTTCTTCTCTAGAAGGGCTCTCTGCAGAATAAGAAAAGCAGGAAACAGAGATGAGTAACCACATGCAGAGAGGCAGAATCCATGCCTCAGCCACTGGCAATGACATGTGCCTGATCAGAATGTCAAATAAAACTGAAATATTCTTTCAAGCTCTTACAAAAATCCTACACACAGATATCACCGTGGTTTTGGAGTGAGATACTGACTTTGATGCTCCACGAGAGGTTGACATGGACACCTCCTTATTTTCTGACCTGTCTTGAGAATACCAGTTAAATCCTTTCACCCAGTCTCAGTTGCAGCAATCCTTAACACAAATAGACAATTTCAGCAGTCTTCCACAATCCAGTATGAAACAGTCAGGACTTGCAAAGGAAAACGTTCTTCTCTCAAAAGCTACCACCTTATAGGGAGAACTTAAAGCAAATAGTTCCCAGCAACCAATGCTGAGAGATAAGACTTAAAGTAGGGAGAAAAATAGATAAGTAACAGTAATTAAAATAGAAATGACCCACTAAAACAAATTTTATCTACCTTGCAAAATTTTTCCATATAATTCAGGATGGAAAGGAAAGACTGGTAAGTCCAAATGCTAAAAATGAAAACATTATTTCTCCAAGATACATTTGATATTTGAGATTTCCTACTCAATGAGAAGAGAAACAACTTCTAGACTTAATCAAGGCAAAAAGGGACATGTTGCCATTTTAGACAGACCTGCTTAGTCCTTAAAAACAAAGGTGGAAGAAGGAAAAATCATATTCTAATATTCTGCACCATTATGCAAGGAAAAATCATATTCTAATATTCTGCACCATTATGCAAACAACGTGCAAGCTCCTTACAGTAAATGCAGTATATCCATGGCGGTCTCTTAGGTACCTGAACAGCCCTGAAAATTGTTTTTGATGACAGAAACCACTTCTCCATCAAATTATTTTTAGTTTTGATGTACTACTAGATAAACAATTCATCAGTATCAACAATACAATCCACAGACACAGACATTTTTGGAGCCCTCTTCTCTCCCATTATTCTTTTACTCTTGTTGGTTTTTCCCTCTGCTATTAGTCTTTTTATCTCAAGTGAGATTAGATTCTCAGGCATCCTCTCCCTGAGGAATTCCAACATAACTCAGCCCTTGATTCTTTATTTTGTCTGGTTTTTTCACTTATCTAAAAGAAAAAAAAAACCAAAACCCAACCACCCACAACCCAAACAAAACCAAACATACAAAACCGCAAAAACAACAAACAAATGAACAAAAACAAATAACTTGAAACAAAATTAGTTTTTTTTATTTAAACTCAGAATTACCCTTTGAAGACTGGACTGCAGTACAGGTAGTGTTTGCTACCGCAGAATTATTTGCAAAAATTATACTGCAGAGCAAAAATTACACAGAATTCCAAAGAGATTATCACATTTGTCTAGAATAAGAAAGAAAAATAAGCATTAAAGTCAAATTCTTAGAAATTACTAATTACAAATGTGTTTTCTAGGAAGGTAGTCAAACCTTTCAGAAGAATTTACATTGGTTTGTGTTGCTTGTTTCTTTCTAAAATTAAAGCTGAGGAAAAGTAAAAAAAGTCATGACAGTTTATAATCTCCAAAGAAGAGACGAAAAACAACAATCAAAACATTATACCCAGGATAAGGATTTGAGAAAAATTGTTGTCAAGGCTTCTCTGCTTGACAAATAGTCAAGAAAAAAAAATACCCAAAAAAAAAAAAAGCAAAACAGACACAATCTAAAGGCAGTAAGAAAATATACAGCTACTGTTAGAATGCAAAATTGATTTTGGGATCAATACAGGATATAGTAATTTCAAGAGTTATTTAGTGGATTATTCTGTTAGATAAGCTTTTTTTAAACATTTCACTGCTCACCAGTTTAAATTTTAATTATTATTATTCTCATACAATGTGTTACATCCAAGGGTTTCTTGGACTCACCAATCCAATAGGATCTGCTTATGTTAAAACACAGTTTACTGCTGGTAGATGTGACTGATCTTCCTTTCTTGCAAGAACCACAGGATAAACAAAGTGACAAAACTTGATGGTAACAATTTTTTTTAAAAGGCTTCTTTTTACCACTTTGCCTACTGAGATGGAAAAAATATGTGCAAGTCCACTGTCAGGACAGCAAACAGTAGTTCATTTTCTTTCCATACGGTGGCAGAGCAGCCTGCCCTTCACTACCATGTATTCCCGGCCGTATTCCACTAAGGAAGTAGAAAAAGGAAACGAGTATTTTGTTTCATTTTGTCTACTAATTAGCCTTTTCCTCCAGCTCTGTGTTACAGTAAAAATCCATATAATAGCACTACATAAAACGTAGATAGTTCATGAACAGGACACCAGAACACAGAACCCATCAAATAAATAACAAACACTAATTATCATTATTTGCTCGGGATTTTGTACACTCCATGCATTAAATACTTCCGGAAATAACTTAGAAAACCGTAACATCAGAGTATAGGATGACTAGAGGATCACAAACCATGAGCTCCTGTTCAAATGAGCTTCCAAGAAGTCACATGAGAATATTTAGTGTACTATTAAGGCAACTAGTTTAGTATTCTCTTTTTCCAGCTGTGATGGCAGGAAGCTGATATACAGTAAAGTTCCAACCACTTCAGCCTTGAAGGTGCAATCATGTGCTACTTATTAGTTGATACAGTCCTAACCCTAGCAGGCCATGCAGGATGGATCCTAGCTAGGGAACATCCTCTCCTCCTCCCACTGCCCCTTAGCTCATGCTGGGGCAGCAGTGACAATGGCAGTGATGGTGGCATCAGTGAAACTACTTCAAGAGCAATGCACCACACCAGGTGCATTCAGAAACACGCCAGGCTTCGTCCTCCCGCTGCACAGGGAGATGGCAGCATTGCACTTGGAGCTGCAGATGCCTAAGAAGACTCAAAAATCTTCTACTAATGAGGAAATAAGCACTGCCTGAACAACCACACGCTCTTGCCTCCAGGAAAAGGCAGTAGTCCAGGAGAAAAAAGCATCCTGGCAGGCAGAGCTGGCCCACAGATGGAACTTGATGTCATGCACTATTATAAATAATATTTTCCTGCAATTACAGGGTTTCCAAACCCTTCATAAGGACGGGTTTGGAACAGGCATGTCTCTGCTATGACTTATTCCAGATTCTCTGTATGACCAGAGATTCTATATATGATCCTGCTGGATTAAAACATTTTGCATTTTTTAAATTTCAATTCCTATGATTGTTTATGACAAATTAATCAAGCAAGGCATCAGCTACAAACAGCAGAGAGTCCATCATATTTGGTAGTGATCTCCTATTGACCTTTGTTTCTTCAGAATGCATAATACTATTCACGTGAAAGTAAACTTTAAAATTAATATCCAAAACCTAATTCTAAAATCCTAAATTAGAGATTGTCAGCACTTCTCAACAAATCTCATTTGCAAAGGGCAAGGAGTAAAAATATATTTAGTGAAATTTTCTAGCTGTTTCTTTTGCAGATGATTGCAATCTCAAACAAATCCAAGAAAGATGGAAACAAATTTGCGAAAGGAAACAAATTATTTAAACTGACTTCTTCATGGTGCACCTGACAGCTGCTTTGAGGGAATTCCACCTAGCCCAGCTGGCTTCTTTTGGAGGCATAGCCATGCATCCCCATGGCAAGGCCTGACACTAAGCAAATGACAGTACCCAGCACTAGCAGACAGTGATTATTACCAGCTTATGATCCAAGACCAGTTCTAAACCAGACCCTGGTTTAGACCCTGTTCATCACCAAGCAGTCAGACCACCCTTAGTTTTGGAATTTCTTACCAAATGGCATTTGACACTAAATTCTCTTTAATAATTTATTTTAATTAATTCTATTTTTAAATAAATTGTTTGTTTTTAAAGAAGCGTCATTTAATACTCTACAGATAAAGGACTACTGTAGCTTCCACAAATATGACCAAAAATAAATTTTATCTCTTGACTCTGAAGTGTTTTAGATAAATGCCTATATAGACCCAATAATGTTGGTAATAAATTCAGTGCCTGAAGTCCAAGCCTAGCAAACTCAGACTACAAATAATGACCAGGTTCTGGTAGAGAGGATTATTACCCACTGCAACAGTTCCCTGAAGACTGTTGTTTCTGGACTTAAAGATGCTAGCTGAGAAAATGCCTTCCTAAAAACCATACTTTAACTTGAACAAGATGAGTTTAATGCAAGACAGTGATCTGTGGTCCATGTGAAATGGCTAGCTAGAGAATCATGAGTCTCACATTATCTAATCTATTTACAAGCAGTTGAAATTTCACAGAGAAAGAATATTAAGGATGGATACTTCATTGCTTTGAGGAATATGGTAATGTAAGCATCCAGCAAGCAGTACCTTAGAAACTGAGATGTATAGCCTAATAATTGACCCATGCTTGGCTGCAAGTATTTTCATTGTAGGAAACAAAAAAAGGTCAGAAGAGGCTGAAAATCCTTTTCAACAGCAGTGTTAAAGAGACCATTCTATAGGTCAGTGAAACCATTCCTCTGATGCCTAAAATGGATAATTCCCTGCAATTTTCCCATCTTTTGATTTATTCCTGCTCTCTAGTGACTCAATCCCAATGAAATAAGAGAACACATGAAAAATAAATTAATCAAACACACCAAATCTACCAGCCATGGCAAGGCTGACTTGAACTAATGAAAACCATGAAAATCTTTGAAGTTCATTAGACCAACCATTTTTAGCACTTCACCCCCATTTCTCCAGTCTTGAGAGGGCTGTTTGATTTTCTGTACTTATCTTAACCAGCTTCAGCACTATCATTTACCTGATTCTGCAGTTTCAGCTGTCGTAGTTTCATGCTTTCATCCTCAAAGATGCTGGAAAAGCAAAATAAACAAATCAATTAATTATTGCTATTAAACAGTTCACATTACAAGAACATAGAATATTTTCAGACAACAGCTTCATTATCAAGACTTAAAAATGACTTTTAGACATCTCACATGAAGACCAAGACACAAGGTATTAAAAATAAAACAAGATATTCTGTCATAAATAAGACTGAACTCTGGTTTAGTCCCCTTACTAAACCTTTCCAGAAAGGTTTTGAAAGCACCAAAGGCTTCATTACTGGTAGATGGATTACAAACCTCTGTTGAGGTGGGGCTAGGAGACAGTTTACACCTGAAGGCTTAACACAGCTCAGATCAATTCAGGAAAGTCCCTGCTCCTTCATTGGATACCCGATTCCAAATGATTTCAGTTTTGTCTTGGAGTCAAACCTACTTCATTTTCTCTTCCTGCCACACCTTCAGTTAACTACAGTTAATACCTGAGAGAATCTATGTTTGCAACATCTGACATTAATTCCTAAAGGTAAAAAAATAATTATTTCCCTATTTCAGTATTCTACAGATAACTTTCATAAGAACTCTGATCTTTTTGTTCCAAGTTGTGTTCCATATAGACTTCCCATTTCCTTTTGTATCATAGTGAATTATTTCATAAAATGCAATTTAGAGCAGTTAACCCCACAAAGGGGAAATATTAATTGACTATTAAGCACATACTCTGCTGACCACAGTTGTGCTCTTTCCTTCAACACAATTTTGACAAAGGCCTCTCTTGAAGTAAGAAAGCATCAGGAAGAAGGTACTTAATGTGGGAAACAGACAAACATTATATATTTTATTAATAGCATGCAGAAAAGCAGGATAAGCCACAATTTCAATTGAAACAGGAAATTCTCTGTCTGGTCTAGGTATCCATAAATGTCCAATGATATGAAGTCACAAGCTGGCAGTCAGTGTTGAATACAACCCTAACAAGGAAAACCAGAGATAGACAGAGAGAGCAGAGCTGGGGTTTCTGCAAAACACATGCCATGGAAATTGGATTACAGCACACAGAGCTAAGGAGAGAAGAAAAGCCTGAGTCCCCTTAACCCCTAACAAACCCACATTTGACTCAACTCCAGGCAAGCAGATGACAAATCAAAGGTTCTTAAAGACAAACCACACCAGTAAACACAGACCCTGCTCTGGAAGGTTGAAATATGCAGAAAAAGAGTTCTGTATACACACAGATGTATAACAACTTGTATATTCTAAAGTTGATACTGATTTTCCAACCAGTAGTATTTTAAAGCAAGTTAAGAGTGCCATTGCTTTTTTACTCCACAGTTTTCCTTATTGCTATCCTTTTTTTCCCTATGAATTTGAAGTATCACACAACAGGTCTAAGACCTTGAAAACATTTTGTTTCTAAAAACTGATGTTGCTCCTCACATGGACTGTAATACACAGTGTCTTAGATTCTAAGGGAATGGAGGGCCTGGAAAAATTAGTGTCTTTCTTGAATAGGGATGGACAGCTGTGTATCCCCAAAGCAACAGTTGCAGTAATACAGTCTTCTTCACTTGAAAATAGCCACAACTTAAGAAAGAGACAAGTAGAAGCACATCTACTCAGTGCAGCATAATTTGCAACAGTTGTCACACAAAACTTCAGCATGAAAGGTGACATGCTTATTATTTATAGCATAGGTGATGGAACAGGCCATCTTTAGCAAAGTCTGAAAAACAACTGAAAGTTCCACTTGAAATATTCATGACCAAAAAAAAAAAAAAAAAAAAAAAAAAAAAAAAAAGGGAGAGGGAAGAATCCTTTTCTTCTCATACCTCCTGGTCAAGAACTTGATGACATTTGTTAACTGCAGTTGAGAGTTTGTTATAAAGCAATCTATGTACCTGTGATCAGCAGCAGACTTATAGACACATTCTGATGGACGCAGAATGTGTAGGTACAAGCTGCTACCTGTGGTTTTGTTGCTTTTCCTAGCAGAAAATGTATCTCCAAGCAATTTCAGTCTCTTTAAAAAATCAGAAGAAATAAACACTACCACTTTAGGAAATAAGTTTACACGGTTTCCTTTCTACCTGGAAAATGACAAAGTGCTGAAATAGCAGGACTCACATTCATGCCTTGTGGAAATCTTCAGTGAAAATTATTTACTTTGTATGTTAAATTATTTTCTACCTAGACTGAAATAAAGTTACATTATGTAACAGGAGCATGACACAGACTACACAGTGCCTCAACTCTGGCCACTTAACTGATGCTTGAACATAAAGATTCTAATGGGTCACAGAGCTTGATAAAGGAAAAAGATAGCAAAGTGTTTTCTTACAATTTAATTTAAAACACAGACCAAAACTGCTGAGTTGCAGGCAAAACAAAATGAAAGCAACCATCAAGGCTTGCCATTTTAAAGTGCAAGGTTTCACACAAGCAGTAAAATAAAGTCATGAGCAATGTAGACTAGCTTAAAAACACCCCTTTCACACTATTTTTTTTTACTGCTCCTGCAACTTTTCTTCTAGAACTCATCATTATGAAAACATAGTAACCAGTCAAAAAAGATATTCCCACACTTCAAACCTTTTTCTACCCCGCCCCCTCACCCCCCACAGCAGAGTTGGTGTTATTACAAACTTTAACAGGAAAATGCTGTGCCAGAGCCACTCCCACAGCTCACCACTAAGGAATGTAAATGGTGTGCTAATTCAGCTGCAGGCTTCAAACAGGAATCTTCTTCAGCTGGACTGACAACACAGATCAGTGCTCTGTCAGACATGCCCCACCAAAGCACTGTGCCCTTTGCTTTGCTTTTCTGCTTGAAGGGTATATGCGCTATAAGAAAAATTATATATCCATCAGGAACAGGAAAAATAAGCAGAATTTCCATAGTTACAACACCACAGTTAGAAACAGGGAAGAAAATTCCTGACCACCAAACCATTTGCCCATTTACCCTTGAAAAATAGCAACTGAAATTTTTCAAGCAGTCAGTATCAATGTCCTCTCCCCAACCACTGCAGCACAACAGCCTACATGAGATCCTGCCACAGACACCACTGCTACATTTACCAGAATCCACCCGCAATCCTACTGAAGCTGCATGACAGGTAACAGACGTGCCACAGAGAAAGGAAAGATTACCCAGAATAGAACATACAAGGAAAGATTAATGATAGTTCAGGATACAGAATAAAAATGAGAGTGGGAAAGCAACTTAAATAATATTTAATAAAACATGGAAGAAGATGGCAAGATGCAAAGGGGTTCACAGATTTGAAACAGATTAACATAGAGCAAAAAGTTTTATTTTGACTGGTAGCATCTCAAATTCCTATTGAAATCAGAATAATCCTGGTTTTCGTTTCATAATCAGAAATTAAAGTGTTGCAATAGGAATATGCAACAATTATTTTATAAATTGATTTGATCTTTCCTAACCATTTTCAGAATAGCAAACAACCACAATGAAGACAAACTCACAAATTATTTAACAGATATTCATATATGCAACTGAAGTTTCCTTTTTGTGTGGCTTATTTTCCTTTCTGTAAAAAAGGCACACAACATCTATTGACATCTATTTCAGAATGGACTATTTTTCAATAGCACTGAAATTCTGGCATCACAAACTGTGGATAAGCAGAGGTAACACTCTTGTTTTCATTGCAGCTTGTCTGTGCTCCTGAGTATGCTGTACTTGGAAAAAAGAACCAACTAAAATACTTATGTTCTAATCACTTGGCAATAATTACCATTGAATCAGCCAAACACAAACATACAGTATAATCCAACTCTGAGAACAATGAAAAACCCTGATATTAAAGCAGAAGGTAGAAAATAAAAGCAATCCACCAGCTGAAAATGTTCTTCCATTCTGTCCAAGGTCCACACAAGAGAAAGGACTGAAGAATTGAAGAGAGTTCAGCAGAAAGCTGAACAAATTGACCAAGGACTGCAAAGTGCACCTCTTAGCAAGATTTCAATGCATCCTACGGTTTATTCAAGAGAAATTCAATACACTCCACTGTATTGAATGGATTTGAGGGTACACATGACATTGATGAGAGAGAAGACAATAAAATCCAGACATAAATAACTGAAGCTAAACAAATTCAGGTTGCAAATAAGTTTTTTATTTAACATTGTGACTAATTAACCATTAGGATAACTCATGGAGCTGTGGATTTTCAACAGAAAACAACAGGTTTTTATCAAGCTTGAATATTGTTATGTTAGAAGTTGCTGCTGTAGACTAAGGCTATGGTTTACCTCCTATTTCAGGTGTGGTTATCCCAGATGGGAGAGCTAAGCATTCTTCTTTCAAGTTATTTCAATTAAATCCCCTTTATAGACTGACTGTTGAAGTTAAAAGGAGGCAAAAAGAGCAAAAAAAAAAAAAAAAAAAAGGTTGTCTTTATCATGGATCATGGACGAGTTTTGAAAGTAATAGATTAGCTGCAGTTGTGAATGAGAGGCAATAAGCAGAGAAAAGCAACGGGAAAGAGCACCCTGCAGAGACAAAATGTTCTACATGACTGAGAACTTACTGGAAAGATATATTTGAAATATGTTAAACAAAGGAAAACACCATTATAGTGTTCCCTGCATTCAACAAAATGTACATTCCTCATATTCCACTAAAGAAATACTGTACTTGGTTTCTCCTCCTAAACAATCCAGCAAAGACTTGCACATTTAAAGGCTTCCCAGTGAGCTAAATCCACCCTGAAATTAAAGTAGTTAAGGGTTTAGTAAAGAAAAAGTAAGGTTGGCTGCCTCTTTTAGGAGGAAGGTCAGACTAGCTGATAGAAGCAAACCCACTCCAACTTTAAATGACAATCTGACCCAAGAGAAGGAAACACAGCTTGTTTTGTCCGAAGTATCTTTACAGCACATATCAGCACTGTACCTGCACTCAATTCTTGGTGAGAAAAACTGAGGGATTACTACCTATTTGTGCACAGCTCTAGGGAAGGTATCAATGTTTCAGATAGTCCATAGTTTGGCAGAGACATTCAGGGAAAGTGTCCAGCAGAAACTTCCAGATCATTTTAAAATGAGCTGGATCTTGATTACTGTGCCTTGTTACAAACAAGAATATTTTTGTATCAGTCTGACATAGAAATCCTTTCAATAAACACAATCTTTAGATACCAGTGGGAACATGAACCTATATATTAATAAACAAGATCCTTAAATTTCCAGTTGTTTCCATTGCTCTACTTCTTTTAAAGGAGCTCCAAGGCAGAATAACACCATTTTTGTTCACAAATCTTCCCACTTTCCCAATATCTTATGTTCCATTTCTCACTCTACAAAGGACTGCTTCCATCAAGTCTTACAAATACTCATGTTAATTTCTTTTTGCTTTGCAGGACAGTTTATTAATGTGGTAGCAGCAGTTATGTCTGTGAGCAATACTCCCAGAATTTAAAAACCAGGGGATGAGAAGAATGTGGCTTGTGGCCCACATATTCATCCACTGGATTTTATTTTTAGCTGTAGAAGCGCAAGTAAAAGCAACTTCAGTAAGAAATATTGAGTCAGCTGGTGTGAAAGCATTTTAACTCTTAATCCTCCAATTAACTTTCCTGGGGATTATTCTCATCTGAACTACAGCTATGAAAGAAAAAAGAAGCTGTAGAAAAAACATTAGTTGAAGAAGGATTCTTATCTTTCAAAAGATAGCATCCAAACAAAAATTGCAATATTGTCTCTGGAAACTGTTTGAGGAACAAAATGTATCTGTAATGCACCTTTCAATCCACAAAAGAGTGCAGTTCTGACACAGCTGTAACTGCACATTTTTGGGAAAATGCATAGCATACCATCCACAAGAGTAAAGGTTACCAAATTTTTCTGCCTTCCCCAAGGCAAGAGAGTGGGGTTTTTTGGCAAACACAGGATATTCTTTCCTTCATAATTATTAAGCAGTATGTCTTCCAAAGTAAACTGATCTGCTGCCAATCAGCCATAAAATGCCACACTTCTTTCTAATGACACTGCTGAAGTTTCATCAACATTTCATTAAATTATTTTTAAGCAGGTGATACGTCAATAAAGGCAAGTGTTAGTGCATCTGCCTTTTTTACAGAAATCAGTAAAATCAGTTTGACCTTTGATCTGCACCTCAAACACACTAATGCCAATAGAATACTGTTTTGAGAAAGGGTTCACAAAATTTGTCTGAAAAGTTTTTCACCTACTGAATATATTATGAGAATAATGACATGGAAAGAGTGAACACCCAGTTTTGGAAGCAATTCTGAATGAGTAAATAAATTACTGTCTTGGATTTGCTTTAGTGTAGAAATTATATCCCACATAATACAGATTGAATAAGATTTATCTCTGAATATTTGGAAATAAGTATAAAATGAACAAATAAGAACAATAAACTCAACTGCCAGACTAGTGTGGATTAAGGGAGCAACTAGAGACAAGCACTGAGATCTGCATGTCCTACTTCATTTCAAAATACACCTGAATCCACTACATATTCCTGCCAATAACTTGTACCAACTACCTGAACAATTTACAACTTAAAGACCAATTTACAACTTAAAAAAAGATCCTAAAGAAACAAAATGGCAAGCTAATCCTTTAAAACTTCTGCTTCTATCTACCTGCAGGCTTAAAAATGGAATTTTAATGTGCAATTATCAGGTGTTTTTCTTTAAAGCCACACAGATCAGAAGCATGTCAAAAACACCCAAATCAAAACACCCACCATCTGCCCTTTCCCACTAAACACCCCCTTCAAAAAAAAAAAAAATCAAACCCAAAACCAAACCAAACCTGAAAAGGCTGGTGCTCTGAAGAATATATGCATATTCTTTGCATGTATCTATATGTATATGGATATGCTTCACCTATATTGTGGCAAAACAGCTGCCCCAACAACTCATAGCAACAGGAATACTGTGCTGAAGAAGGGAATTCAAGCAAAAATTCATCTGAGGAGTACATGCTACAAACATTACTTGCTATAAAATATTAACAGGTTAATAATTTTTGTTGGCTAAACCCGTGAAAGGAGTGAATTTAATGTAAACCTGTCCTTGCAGCACTAAATTTTCCATACTTGCACCCATTTTGTGACTGTTCACATGCCAAATGTAACTAGGTAAATAACGATGCAGTTTAGTACTGACTGACCACAGCCAAGTCAATGGAGAAAAAGGATTTATCAGTACAGGAGACACAAGCTTCTATTTTCTTTACAGTACTTGTTCCAGTGATTTTGTAAGGTAAAATGAAACTGTGCAAGCAAAGTAAAATAACCACTCAAAGATCACACCTGCTTTCCATTTCAAAATGGTATCTGTGGAAGCACAAAACCCCAGTATAAAATTATCATCTCAGAAGTGCTGTGGGATATTCTCTGCACTATTACACATCAACACAAACACATCCCAAATAAAGGAAAGTAACAAAATATTGAGATATGAAAGTACCGTAGGAGAAAAGCTGAATTATGGTTAAACAAAAAATGAAGCATATGCTGTTTGTTGAGATTCATTTTTCAGAAATTGATTCATATTTTTTTTGGTGGACAAGTTCATCATGAGCCAGCAATTCACTCTCTCAAGGCAAAGCATCCTGGGCTGCATTAGGGAAAGCACTGCCAGCAGGCTGAGGGAGTGATACCACCCCTCTGCTAATGAAGCCACACATGGGATGCTGCATCCAGTTCTGGGCTTCTGGGAGCAGGAAAGAGATGGACATACTCAAGCAAAACCAGCAAAGGGCACAAAGGTGCTTAAGGGACCAGAGTAGGTTTTACATTAGGTGGGGCTGAGAGAACTGGACCTGGAGAAGTGAAGACTCAGGAGGGAACTTATCCATACATAGAAATACCTGATGGAAGGGTGTAAAGCAAATAAAGCCAGCAGTGCCTACTGACAGCACAAGAGGCGATGGACACAAACTAAAGCACATGAAATATCAAGAAAAAACTTGCCAGATGAAGTGGTCAAATATTGGAACAGATTGCTCAGGAAGATTGTAGTCTCCATCTTTGGGAATATTCAAAACCCAACTGGACATCATTCTGTGCAATATGCTCCAGCTAACCCTGCTTAAGCAGCAGGGTTGCTCCAGATCATCTCAAGAAGCCCCTTCCAGCCTCTGTGATCCTGTCTGGTTGGGTTCTAGAGGTCACAAGTTTAGATCTCAAATGTGAGAGCACAAACTAGAAGACAATAAAAAATATAGGCTATTGCAAGAAAATACAATAGGACTAAAAGCATGATGAAAAGGTTATATATTGTGCACAGAACTATTTTGACTACTGTATTGCTTAGTGTTTTACACACCATTCAAAAAGTGACTTATCAAGTACCAAAGATAAGCTCCTCTCACTTGGAACAAGGGAACAGAGGAAGGAAAATGAATCAGCACTCTCTGGACAGAAGTTAGTATGGCTTCTATTTAGACTATGAAGAAGAGTGCAAACAAAAGCCTGTGTCATTCTCTGCTATACTACATTGGGAGAACAGAAATGAGATTCTTGTTTTCCTTAGCCACAAGTCTCAAATTCATTTCTGCAAACCTAAAGCAAAAGAAGAATTCTTCTCCTGGAAGGAAGGCCAAGAGAAGCTAGAAATCCACACAAGCCATTAACCATCAAAGCCATCACAATGCTGGGATGGTGGCACAAAAAACACAAACCATAAGAAGATGCACATAAACTTATATTTTAAGTGTGTAGCCAAACAGGGGGTTCCAACTGGGTTTTTATTATAATTCTTACAAGAAAAGGGAGACAAGGACCCTCCTGTCAGGCACATTCCTTCACAAGTTCGCAGCTGGTGACTCCATGACTCAGGACTTTTCAGCTCCTAACCACCACCACAAATGCAGAGCACTATGCTTATTCAGTTGAACCTAATGAAACTTAGGTTTCCGCTAAGGAAAAGAGAAATGTATTCCACAAGCAGAACTTCACCTTTCTATTTAAGGTCCGCTCAACTACATGCTTCAAATCCTCATGGTCATTTCACTTATAGAAACACCTCTGCCAAAGGAAAGAGGAAAGCAAGATCCCCAGGGGGTTGGAATTCTGTCTCCTGTGATCTTCTGTTTGTGAATTATTAAACCTTGCCTGTCACTTTTGTTGATGTCGTACCTCATTACAACAGGAAGCCAGTGAAATGTAGAGCAGCCATTATTCTCTCCTAGCAACAAAGGCAGCACTTAAATAGCACATGCTATGCTTAACCTAGACCAGGTAACAAAACTCCAAGTTCCCTGAAAACAAGTGCATCACACTTGAGAAGATGAATTGTACCTGTGTAAGAGTATTTCAAACTAAAAATAGGGAAAGGAACATGAAATTTTCTGAAGTGACACTCTAGAACTGATTGTAGACCTTTATTCACAGTCCAGATTTTTTTTAGTTTCGAAAAATTGAAAGGGAAAGCCATTAAAGAGACAGAAACAGCAAAATGTCACTTTGATCTCAAACTAGGTGACTTGGCAAGACATCACTGCTAGATTTTAGCTCTTGCTCTTTTTGCCTCAGATATCACATAAGAATGCAAAGTCAGAAAGGAATGTAGATACACCCAGACTCCTATAGCAAGACCACAGGCAGTTAGGAGTTCAAACATCCCACAGAGTGTGTTTTAAAGAGCACTAAGAGTTGGCATAAATGTTCTTGCAGTAGTCCAAGGCAACATCTCCAGGCATATCAGGAAATCCACTTAGTAGAGAATTCATCCCATGACCCAATTACAACACAGTTTTATTTTGGAGATCACTCAGCTGTGCCTCAGCAACAAAACAAGAGTCTGGAGCCATCCCAGGGCAAGTCTGGTTGCAGAACGTTTTCACACATACAAAGCCATAATTATGTTAAGTCAGTGCATTTTTCCCTCCTACAAATGCCAGACAGCGATTAAAAAAAAAAAAAAAAAAAGCAGAAGAGAAAAGTAATGGCTCTCTCTAAAAAAAAAATAGGACACCAGTAACCTAAATTCTAGCTGATAAGAGATGGGGAAAAGCTAACTAGAAACTAAAGAGATGATTCAAACAAGGTTCAACTTTAGGATACCTCTTTGCAATTGCTGTTACTAAGTGAGTCTCAAATTGTATTCAAAAATTTTAATCATACATTGTTGCCTTTTCTCTCTTGCCACTGCTGTCTACATCACAAGAAGTGAGGTGACTCCTCCATTCACATTAGCAGAAGCAGCATCATAAAGGTTTTGATCAAAAAGCAGCAAAAGGTTTTCTTTTTAGTTGAATCTGTACTTCAAGGAGTACATATCAACCACACTTATAAAATATTTACAGGCTTATCTCACTTCACACAGATTTCTTCATTATAATGTTTAGAGCTGAAAAAGGTGAAGCAAATGGAATATTAAGCTAATTCTCATTCATCTAAAAATGAGATTTAGAATTCTAAGTCCTGGAAATTAACAAACATTGCTTGTTAATTTTAAGGTCACTGGTGACTAAATAAAAATACCCAAGGACTAAAGGAGAAGTTGAGAGCTTTTAAAAGGAATTTTAAACTTACCTGTCTTCTCTAGTATACAAGTATAGCTAAAATAATTAGCAAAGTATTTTGTCTTATTTCTCATCAAAATTATGGTGGATTTATACAAAATCCTCAAGTCCAGCAGGCACAGAGATTCCTGACAACCTCAGCTACACTCAAGTTTTTAAAATGTGGAAAGGGCTTTTGGCCAGACAACAGTAGTTTTGAAGCCTTCAACTTCTCTTATTCTGTGAGCTCCTAATGATTTGAAAATTGAGCTTATTGGAAACAGGCTGTTTTTCTTCATTAACTTTGGGGACACTGAGGAAATATCCCAGAGTTTCAGAGTTCACAAACTGAAGGCCACTAACTGATGCACGGCTGGACCCCAAGGAAGCATCCAAATGAGGGCAAGACTGCTGCAGCTGACATCCAGTTTTGTAGTCTCTGTAGACTCAGTCAAGATTTTTGCACCTTGAAAATTCTGTTCCTCTTACATGACTTCTGCAAGTCAGAAGCTGAGGAATATTTGGAATGCAGGATGTGGGAAGCTCTAAGTATTCCTGTACACTGTGTGATTAGTGTGCAAAAGTGCAAAGTCCATTGGTCTCCAAGATTCTAAAATACATACTACCATAAGAAACAAATTTCCTTCACAATATTTTAAAAGCTTACAATAAATTAGAATTACTTTTACCTCAGTGTTTCTACACTAATAATTTCATGGTCAGTCTCCAAATGGACTTTCCCAAATAAAAGAGGCCTAGCACTTACCAAAACCATGAAACAGCAATATCAAGCATTTTCTAAAGCATTAAGACAGTTGTGCCATGTTTATCTGAAAGCCAAACTTTAAAATGAAGTTGAGCAATTCCAGCTGCAGCCAGTTCCAGGGGAAGAAAGTCTAACACAACACAGTATTTGCCAGTGACAGCCTGTAGATGGCCTAAATCCAAGATCTCTGCTGTCTATCCATCATCATGTATCCCACAGCACACTTACAAACAAATATGCATTAATTTTTGACTAGTAATGTTCTACTCTGTCCATCAGAGTAAAATACTTCCAATATCTTCATGTGTATTTTTTACATTGCTCAACAGTAAAGGCATTCCACCCCGGGGGAAAAGCTGGCAAAAAAACCCCAAAAAACTACCAACCAGTTCTCAGGTACAGCTTTGTTTAAAGCTTTACCTGCAGTATCTTCATTGCCATGAAGTGTCAGTTATTACATATCAGATTTACCTTTTCTATAAAATCCACTGCTTGGACAACTGACAATTATTTTACCAAACAAGAATTCTAGTAACCAGATGAACAACTTCTGGATAATTTTACTATTTTTGTTTCAGAAAAAGAAGAACCTTCCTAAGAATACAGACGTTTGTCTTCCTCAAATTTATTCTAATGCTGACGAACACTCCAGAAAAATAAACGCCTCTAAAATTAACAAGCCTTACCGATCTATTTTAAAACAATGTCCTTTTCTTTAGGTTCATGTATTCTAGTTTTCTTACCTTAACCATGGGGACTAAGAAAGTTAAAGAAATGGATGTTTCTTTAATAAACTGGGATAGGAGGGAAGCAGCTATCCCATGAACTGCTATTATCTTCAGCCTGTTTCTGGGGAGCACCCATAAAAGCACATGAGACAAGTTTCTTAGCAGAAAGAAATCATGCCAGTAGAACTGTTATCAGAAGAGCAGAATTTTTTCCTGCAGCGTCAACTCTGTCAAACTTAAATGTCTACTGTGCAGGGAAATTTAGGCATATCTGGACACCATTTCCTTAAAAATTGTTTCCAGAACTGCTAGACAACCCGAGGCCTTTCAAGTCTGCATAAAGAAGTAATCTAATGTTCCACAGCATATTTGGTGAATCCCAGCAATTACAGGACCCTTTCTAACTCCACTGTTGCTATTCATCCCTCTTAAATTACCAAATGTAACAATGTATGTAATAAAAAATACTGTTTATCTTCTACACAGTGTTCATTATCATTTCACTACCCAAAGTTTAGGTTTCTCTCTTTACTTGCTTTGCTTTTTCTTATCCAAACAGAGGCACAAAGATAGATTTTCCTGGGTTTTATGCAATGACACCAATTCTGCCAAAACCCATTTTCTCTGCTTGCCAGGACACTCACATTTAATTTCAAATAATTTCAATTTTAAGTGCCACGAGCATAAAGTCTTTCCAAAACCGCTTCTCCATAGTTCACAGCTAATTTCCCATTATATCAGTTGAGTTAATTTCAGTTATTCCTCCTTTTTTCCTTGCAAAAGCACAACCAGAGTGTTACTAAATACCCAGAGAGCTGCATTAGGAGGAGCAGAGGGGCTGAATAACATCGCGAAAACGCTTCACAGCAGCGCCCAGAAACCAAGAGCGGACCGAGACACCACGAAACCGGTTTAATCTACAAGTATTCCGATGATGCACACCAGCGTTGAAGAGTGAAACACATAAAACACACCCGCACATATAAGAGCGGCACGGCTGTCGCCCGCCAGCGGGACGCGGGTGTTACCGGGGCAGCGCCGACCCGCGTGGCCGCTGCCATGCGGCTCCGCCCGCCCGGGCCCCGCTGCGGCCGCTCATCCTGGCACCGGGCGCTGCTGCCACGCGAGGCAGCCCCCGCCCAGGCCTGTACGGCCCCGGGGACGCCGCCGCCCCAGCCCCAGCCCCGCTCACCTGTGGGCGGCGGGACCGCCGGCTCCCCCCGCTCCGTCCATCGCGGCCCCGCCGTTGCTATGGGCCCCCGCCCGCCGCTGCCCTTAGCAACGGCGCGCGGCACTGAGGCGCGCCGCCATTGGCCGGGACCGCGAGCACGCCGCCCGCCGATTGGCCGCGGCGCTGCGCACGCGCGGCGGAACGCAACGGCCGCCGCCGTGGCTCTGTGCGGGAGCCGCCCGCCGCCTCCGCCGGGAACGGGGAAGAGTCCGGGCGGGAACCGCGTGGGGCACAGAGCCCTTGCCAGACCCCTTGCCAGACACACTTTCCCAGGGAAGACCGCCCCAAATGACCCCCCCCCCCCAATCCCCCTTCCGTCGCCAAGACCCTCCCCCGCGCCCGCCCGGCGTTTCTCGGAGGCTGTGCCAGGCGCAGTAGAGGGCCTGGCTGAAATCACGTCCCCTCTTCAGCCCCCCAGGGGACATCATCTGTTCGGGCGTGTCCTCGCACGCAGCGAGAGGCTGCTCTCGCCAGGTCAGGTGTGGGCCTGTCTCCTCGAGAGCTCCATGTTTGCCTTGACCAGCATGTCCGCAGCGCTCAGCTTCCCTTGCTCCCGCAGGTACTTCATTACGTGCGGCCGCCGCCTCCAGGTGACCTTTATTCCATACTCGTGCTCGGGAGTATCTGCAACCAGTACTGCTGCCGCCTCCCCTCTCCCACAGGGATCAATACCAAGCGGCAACTCCTCTTCTGGATGCCAGGCATGACTACTTTGTGATAGAATGTTGCCGCATCTCCCGCTCCTTGGGGAAGGAACCTTTGCAGCCTCTGCATCTGATGGATTAGGGACTTCCTGCTCCACAGGCCGGGGGGCAGGCTCTCCACAGTTCTCTGGACTCTTCACCTGGACGTTGGCGTTTGCTGCTGTCCCTCTCTTAGGCTGGTTGGGAGAGCACTGTGCATTCTTTCTCAAGCAATTTGGATCATCCAATGGAGGGACTGCATGTCCTTCTGGATTCTCAAAAGTTAAAGGAGGAAATCTGCAGGCTACAGCTCCTCGA
Source organism: Haemorhous mexicanus (assembly GCF_027477595.1). Taxonomy (NCBI): domain Eukaryota; kingdom Metazoa; phylum Chordata; class Aves; order Passeriformes; family Fringillidae; genus Haemorhous; species Haemorhous mexicanus. The sequence goes on from NC_082342.1 coordinate 33,530,859, forward strand.
CAAGCTCCTCCTGCATGAAAAGAGCTGTGGCTGGCATCCAGATTATAGGACTTCTGAGGACCACGATGCTTCTTCTGGCGTGCTTTCAACACCACTGGCTTAGTTGTGTCAAATTGTGGGCACACCTGATGGGAAAGACATAATAAGATAAAAAACCAACCCTTTCCTACAGACAATTCTACTTCCCCACCTTTTTTCAGTGTGTTCATTGAATAATCTGTTGTGCAGCAAAGCAAATGAGTCACTAACAAAGCTGCTATGCATGAGATGCCTCTGAACTTCAACATCAAGTTTTGCCACTTTTCTGTGGAAAGTCCTTGGGGTGCAAGTGAGCTGTTCTCTGGCAACTCGCAAAGAACTCGAGATTTGGGTTTTAAAGAAAATCTAAGTGGTGTCTACTCCTGTAACCCCTGTGGATCTAAGAAAGTTCAGAGTGGATTATTTTTGTTTCTGTGTCTTAGCATAACTCAGATTCAAAGAACTAAATCCTCAGCCTCCCCAAAGTGGAGGCTGAACTGGGAGAGCAACACAAAATGATTGAGGAATGCCCACTTAGATCAATCCCCTTAGATTATGTTAATAGGGTGTTCAAAATCTTCCCCCCAAACATCTTTGTTTCAAAACAGAGTTAATTTCTGTATTGTGGAGTAACAGATCACCCAAAATCCACTTCTACAATCAGCTTCCTATAGAAAAGATGCTCCAAGCTCAACAGTCTATATTTCTTTGAATGATTCTTGACTCGTACTCAAACCCTGGAAATCCTTTTATTACAGTGTTCTTTGTCTTCCTGGTTGTCAACAAAAGAGTCAGACTCCGTTTCAGATTCCACTTTGCTTTTCCCAAGAGCTCACCAAACTGAATTCTTGCTAAGGTAACTACACATCTCCTTCAGCATTCCTAAGTTACTCTATAGCTCCTCAAAACATTGAGTGCAATTTAACTAAGGCTGGTGATTGTCTGATGTACAGTTGAACTGTTTGAATCCAAAGCCATTGTGCAGGAAAAGAGAAATGATTCTGTAATAATTGTATACCAGCACATACTTAACATAGTCCCTGATTTTAAGGGTGTCTTCCTGGCTTCAGAGAAAATATAGGGTAGGTTTTACCTATGCAGGAACCTAGTAGTGGAAAAGGTGTGAAAAACTTAGATAATGCCAAAAAGAGAGGAGCAGAAAATCAGTTTCCATTGAAACAAGTTGACAGACACTCTGCAGAGGATGCTTCCAGAAGTTACAAACCTACCACATTTTCCAAACTGAGAAATATTTAACAGTTTCAGTACTGATAGCTTCAAACAAATTTCAGAATACTTTTATTTTAGGAATCAAAGAGCTTCCAGAGTAGATGTTTCCACCTCTTCCAAACAAAATGAATGCTTATTCACAACAGTTATTTTACTTAGTGATTCACACTGTAGAGCTAATTGCCTCAAGCAGATACAAAAAAAATTTAAAGAGGAAAAAATAGAAGATGTTCTACTTCAAGGTTAAGGCATCACAAAAATACCTGCAGGTCAACGGGAACAAAGGAATGTTTCATGCAGGTCTGAAACTGCGCTTCCTGAGCTTGCTTTGTGAGGAGCAGAGTCAAGCAGCAATAATATTTAAAAAGAGCTCCCCTAGGTGCTGACTACTGTTGCATAGGAACAGTCTGTCTTTGCTGCAGCTGTTTGCTTAAAAAAAAATAAATCTTTGCATTACACGATACAAGGAGTATTTTAGGACATGGCAAACAGTCCCAAGAAAAGGAACCCATCAGGAGATTGGTATGGAGAGAAACTACTCAAAACACAGAAATTAAAAAGAGGGCAGGTTAGAACAAATGATTCTGAAGTGAAAACCTATGTTCTCCAAATTTAGCAGTGTCAGATTTAAACAATACCCCCAATACTTTAACATGTAACATTTAGAGTTCAGTAGTTATTTCAAACAGCAAGCCGATAAGAAAAATCTCCCCTAATGTTTATTCCTTGCAGGGTTTTTGGTTGCTAAGGAAAACAGTGTTTTACCTGTGGGAATAATTTTTCTAGAAGACAAACATTCATTAATCAGTAAACACTGCACACAGTTTATGTCTTCAAGTAACCAAGACCTTAGTGCTTATTCTTAGAATGTAAAGCAACTCAAGCACTTATTTATGCTTTAGACTGAAAGAGAGAATTCAGGTCTGGGTTAATAATTTTCCATATCCAGAACAGATAACTTTCTGTTAAGACATAAAGGAGAAACTTGAAAACTGTTGCTGTGGCTCACAGGAGGAAAGATAATTTATACCAACCCAGGCAGTAGAGGTGTTCAGGTCCACAGGTTTTGTAGGCACACGTCTGGGATTCTCAGCCAAATGCAGTGGAGCTTCATAACAATGGATGGGTCCTGCCCGTGGCTTCTCAAGGAAAACCAGCTCTGCCTTCCTGGCCTTGTGGGTATACTTCTTCTTTGGAGGCATCAAAAGGTGCGGTAAAACTACTTAGAAACCTCATGATGCTTGTTGGAGCCAACTGAAGAAAGAGGGAAGCACCCCAAGGAGATGCTAAAGTGCTCTTGAATCTGTAGAAGGCAAATAAATGGATTTGAAGACAGACTTGTTTGGAACCCTCAGATACAGTTTTTAACAAAAGCAAAACGTTTATGCAGCAGCACAGCGTACATGTCTCGAGGCAGAGTTTTTCCCAACAGTGGTTCTTGAACCTTTTGTCAATTTTCAGGTAGATTTAGAAATGCACTGCAGGAATGGGAGCAGATGACCTACTGATCCAGCTATGTCAAGTCAGCTATGAAAAGAAAAAAAAAAACAATCTAAAAACTATTTTCTTTTTTTCAATTCAATCTTGTTTGTAATACCAAGAAGATTTTATAGGGCTAAGAACTCTTTCCCTTTCTGGTTACTAACTACCTGTACATTTTACCTTCAAGAGACTTAGTTTGTTCTTTTTCTTATTTACAAAACACTGTTGACATCTCCCTCCTGTATTCTACAGATCTTGCATTATTTGCTTGTTTTTCCTAATGAAAAAGTTTGAACTGAAGTAGCATTGTATTTAATTTTCTGTTTGAAAACACATCACAGAATCAATTAGGTTGGAAGACTTCTGAGATCATCAAATCCACCTGTAGCCAAACACCACCATGGCAACAAGACCATGCACTAAGAACTACACCTTCAGGGACAGTGATTCCACCTCCCCGGGGAGCCCATTCCAATGTCTAATCACCTTTCCTGTGAAGAACTTCTTCCTAATGCCCAACTTAAGCCTCCCTGGTGCAGCTTAGGACGATGTCCCCATGTTCCATCACTGGGTGCCTCGGAGGAAAGGCCAATCCCCACCCGGCCACAGCCTCCTCTCAAGCAGTTGTAGACAGCAATAAGGGGTCTCTGAGCCTCCTTTTCTCCAGGCTGAACACCCCCAGCTCCCTCAGCCACTCCTCATGGGACTTGTGCTCCAGACCAGCTCTGCTGTCCTTCTCAGGACCCACGCCAGCACCTGAATGAGGGGCCCAGAACTGGACAGCGCACTCTCAGTGCCCCAGCAGTGCCGAGGAGAGAGGAACGATCCCTGCCCCGGTCCTGCTGGCAACGCTATTGCTGACACAGGCCCGGTGCCATCGGCCCTCTTGGCTGCCTGGGCTCAACTGGCTCGTATTCACCCAGCCTGACTTATCATAGAGCAGCATACACAAGGAAATTTGATAACATTTCACGAGCAATGTATAAGGCTGCAACAGCCTGACCGCTTACCTAAGTGGCAGCGTGTTCAAGGGGTCCTGCGAGCCCCGCTAGCCCGCTGCAGCCGTGACACGCACGTTAAACGGTAGAACCCCGTAGCTCTTCACCAGGAGTCAGCGCTCTGCCGGCGGCCCGGGCGCACGGCAGGGCTCCCAGCCGCGGGCAGCATGGTTGAAGGAAGCAGCCAGCGCTGCCCCAGCCGGGGCGGGAGCGGCCGTCCCGGGATAGGGGCGGGCTGGACAAAGCGAGCGCAGCGGCGGCCCGGGCGCTGTCCCGCCCGTACATCCGTATCCCCCGCCGCCGCCGCCGATTGGCCCGGCCCGCCGAGGCCCCGCCCCCTGAACGCCGATTGGCCCGACCCGGCCGGCTCCGCCCCCGCCGCCGCTCACTGGCGCAGGCCGGCACGTGACTGGGCCAGCGTTGCGCCGGGCGCCAAATTCAAACCGGGGCCGCTCCGGGAGTGCCGGGGCCGCTGCCGCCCTGTATCGGCACCGCCCCGGCCCGGCAGCTGGTGAGTCGCGACCGGAGCCCGCCACCACCCTCCGGTGCCCCTGGCAAAGGTCGGCACCCCTCGGAGGGCCGCGCTAAGGCCACCGCACGGGCGGGAGAGGGCAGGGCCTGGGCCCGGCCCGGGGCGGAAGGCCCCGCTGGAGCAGGTGAGCTTGCTGGCCGGGACGGCAGCGCAGGGGCTGGAGTGGGTGAAGAAGGAGCTGGGAGCGCTTTGGCGCTGCCCTCCGTGCCCCCTCGGGGCAGCGCGCACACAGCGGTGCTCGCTGTGCGGGCGGTGGCAGATCGAGGCCTCCTTGGGAAGTGACGCGCTCCTGTTCCTGCTCACAGGAACGCAGCCTGGGGGAGGCTGGCTCAGGGTTCTTCGTTTGGCGCTGTCTCTCCTTAAAGGGGTGGAGCAGATCGCAAAGGGCCAGGCTTGTGCCGGGTGCCAGACCCGCGTGGAATGATCGCCCGACTGTCTGCTCCCTGTGCATAGGGCATCAGCTCAACTTGTTATCTGCTGGATTCTGCTTTGTATCAATGTAGGACATTCTTTCTGAGAATTTTCTCGTTTACTTGCTGACCCCATCAAATCTAGCAGTGCAAAAGGCCTTTTTTTCCTCGGCATCTGTTTCTATAATGCTTGCCATCTCTAATGATAAACAATAAGTACAATTTGCATTGTTCTGGTATAGTTTCAGAAAGGCACAGGCTCCACCGAATTACTGATGCTATTATTAGCATTATTCTCCCAGCATCTTACCCTGGAAGCATTATCTCTGAATTTTATTTCCTCTGCTTCCAGCCTTATAGTCAAACCTGTTGTCCAAAAGTTTGACATCTAAATTGTATGCTGCCCAATGATGAATTTACATGGTTCTTAACAGATCTACAAAAGGAATTAGCAGCACATTTACTTGTTGTCTATCTTAAAACACCTTACTTCTGCTGTATTTATTGTGTGGCTTCGTAGTGTTCAGGGTAATCTCTGTTTCCCAGATCTTAAACGATCTGTAAATTCCCTTTTCACACAGGTTGTGTAACCTGCTGCTTAGAGCAATCAACTGTAAGAATCAGCACTGCTATTTCTATATTCTACCTCCCCTCCAGCTTGCTGGCTGATGCTGGTCACATTATAGCTAAGTCTTTCTGTAAAGCACATACAAACTTTGCTCATTATTATGTACTTTATGATGCAAGTTATCTACTCTGCAAATCTCTCCCATCCTGCTTACACAAGGTGTGGGTTAGGGAGGTACAGTATGATTTTTCAGTAGCCTTGTCAGCCTTATGAAATGCTTTCAATTTTAATTTTCTGTTTGTGTTTCTAGCTTTGTAGCAACTGCTGAGAATGTGTGCTCTGTGGGAGGTCTTGAGATGATTTGCTGCAGCCTTTATGTTGTACCTTTTGTTTTGCAGGATTTGGTCCTCTCCCTTTCAATGGAGAGTGACAGTATAGACCAATAATGAGGACCAGCCCTCGCAGGCCCTTAATTCTCAAAAGACGAAAACTGACCCTCCCACAGAATGATGAATCCAATACTTCAGCAAGAGATGAGAACAGAGGTCGGGATGAAAAGGCTCCTAAGCAGGAGCACAGGCAGGAAGACCAACACAACAGACAACCCAGAGACAAAAGGGAATGTGGCCTGCAGAAATTCCCAGCAGGAATAAAGATAATTGACCACCCTACAATGCCCAACACACAGGTGGTGGCCATCCCTACAAATGCTGATATCCAGAGCATCATAGAGGCATTGACAGCAAAAGGAAAAGAGTGTGGCAACAATGGACCCAACAAGTTCATTCTCATTAGCAGTGGGGGCACATCCCGTTCAGCAGGTCCAGCAGCATCGCAGCATCTCCCATCAGAGAAGAAAGCCAGTGCAGCCATCAAAGCTGCAGTTAGTCAAGAAAGAGAGAAGAATGTTGCACAGACACCTGGTCTTGCAGGCAGTACAGCCCTCTGGCATTCAAGAGTTGATCCTGTGGTTGGGCAGGAGCAGGAGACCAACAGTATGTAGCCTTTACCTTTTTTTGTCTTGACAGACAAAGAGATGTGAAATGGGCCAAGGAGTACAGCACTTACATCTTGGTTTGCAGTAATTATTAATATTTTGTTAATTACAAAATACCTATGGATGGGATTCTAATAATCTACATAGCTTTGCATATGTAGTGAAATCCGAAGGATTATAGTGGACATATTTTTTTGGTGGAAGACATCTGAGCTTCTGACTTAAATTTTGTGCTGTCTTTCTATTTCTTGAAGTACTAGATCAACATTGTCCTGTTTTGGCTGACAATAGTCTGGTTTGAGTGTTTGTTTTTAAGGTTGCAGCTCTTTCCAAAAATTGGTCAACTACACGTGAAATCAGGAATTCAAGGTGAATTCCTTCCACAATATTAGTGTTGCAATACCATCTTTTAGCAGTGTGACTGGTGCCTTTGACAGCTGAGGTGAAGGGGTGGCAGGGTTACTGTGAGACAGCAGGGTTATGGCAAGGAGAAAGCTGTAGCCTACCTGGACTTGAGTAAAGCCTTTGACACTGTCTCCCACAGCATTATTCTGAAAAAGCTGGCAGCCCCTGGCTTGGTCAGGTTCACTCTTCACTGGTTTAAAACTGGCTGGATGTCTGGGCCCAAAGGGTGGTGCTGAATGATGCGGCATCCGGCTGGTGACCAGTCACTGGTGGGGTACCCCAGAGCTCAGGGTTGGGGCCAGTCCTGTTTACTCTGGATATCAGTGATCTGGATCAGGGGATTGAGGGCATCCTCAGTAAATTCACAGATGACACCAAGTTGGGTGGGAGTGTGGATCTGCTGGAAGTCAGGAGGGCTCTGCAGAGGGATCTGGACCAGCTGGATCCATGGGTCAAGGCCAATTGTGTGATGTTCAATAAGACCAGGTACCAGGTCCTGCAGTTGCATTGCAACAACCCCAGGCAGTGCTACAAGCTGGGGGAAGAGTCTGGAAAACTGCCCAGCAGGAAAAGACCTGGGCGTACTGGTCAACAGCAGCTGAACGTGAGCCAGCTGTGCCCAGGTGGCCAAGAAGGCCAATGGCATCCTGGCCTGTACCAGCAATGGTGTGTCCAGCAGGACCAGGGCAGAGATTGTCTACCTGTACTCGGTGCTTTTCAGGTCACACCTTGAGTTCTGTTTTCAGTTCTGGGCCACTCGTGAAGGAAAGACATTGAGGTGCTGGAGACTGTCCAGAGAAGGACAACAGAGCTGGTGAAGAGTCTGGAGGACAAGTCTGATGAGGAAGAGCTGAGGGAGCTGGGGGTGTACAGTCTGAAGAAAAGGAGGCTCATGGTGACCTTATCACTCTCTGCAACTGCCTCAAAGGAGGCTGTAGAGCAATGGGGGTTGCCTTCTTCTCCTAGGCAACAAATGACAGAACAAAAAGGTATAGCCTCAAGCTGTGCCAAGGAATTTTCAGGTTGGACATCATGAAGAATTTCTTCCCTAAAAGGGTTGTCAAGCATTGGAACAGACTGGACAGGGAGGTTTGGAGTCACCATCCCTAGAGGTGTTCAAGAAACAACTGGATGCTGCAGTCAATGCCATGGTCTTGTTGATAAGGTGGTGTTTGGTCACAGGTTGGGCTTGATGGTCTTGGAGGACTCTTTTAACCTAAATTATTGTGTGGTTATTATGTGGGCTTGTTATCCCAACAGGCAGTGGTGAGACAATGAGTTCTGTGTTGGATAACAGCCTCACCAACATCCAGTGGCTGGGGAAGATGAGATCTGATGGGCTAAATCCCTCTTCTGTGAAGGAAGACACAGAGAAAGAGAATCAGATGCCTCTGCGGGAAAGAGTCAAGGTAAGTAGGAGAATACAAGAGCACATGCTAAAACTTTTGATAAGGAAGTAATCTATATGGATCAGAATACTCACAAGAATTAAGCATTGCTATCTCTAAGTAACCTGAGTTTGACTTTTACTGATATGAATAGCAGAATCCAGAGAGGATCCAGGGATGTTCCATGGGCCTTCTTGTCAGCTTCATGAACATTCATGTATCACCCCTTCTGTCTTTCAGACTGAAGAGGAAGCTGCTGCTGCTATTCCAACGGCTGCTGAGTCCTCCTCATGGCAGGATTCGGTGTCAGAACGACCTCCTTACTCCTACATGGCCATGATCCAGTTTGCCATCAACAGCACGGAGAAGAAGCGCATGACCCTGAAGGACATCTACACCTGGATCGAGGATCATTTCCCTTATTTTAAACATGTAGCTAAGCCAGGTTGGAAGGTAACAAGCAGGCCCTCAAGTTGCTGTGGGTGATGTTACATGCCTTCTGGATCAAAATGACAAGTTGTTTCCCAGCCTGCAAAGCAAGATGGAAACTCATTTAAACATTCCACCCCAAATACACTCTCACTCCAGATGTTCACTGTACCACTTCTTGTATTTCTTGCCTCATCCTGCTTAAACAAGATGATGGGATGTTTGATCACTGGAGTGAGAAAAGGGATCTCAAGAGTATGTAGAATAAGAGACTGAAGACAGGGTTTGCTGGGTACGCTGTGAACGTGAAAGTTTGGTGTTGTCTGCACTTAGGAACATAATCCCTCTGCTAGGGCAGCCATGTTTGAGGTAGGCCTTGCTGTGCTGATAACAAAACTACTGCTTTTCAACCTCCCCCTCACTCCTTTCTCCTCAGAACTCCATCCGGCACAACCTGTCCCTTCATGATATGTTTGTCCGTGAGACATCTGCCAATGGTAAAATCTCCTTCTGGACTATTCACCCTGATGCCAACCGCTGCCTAACATTGGACCAGGTATTTAAGGTGAGTTGCCTCATGCAAAGAAAATAGGACAGGCTATCCAGTTTCTAAATGCCACACTAGCCTGATGCACCTTATTTTAACTGTAAGGTCAAGGTGCTTTGACATCAGCCTCTTTGTAGAAGCTGGATTCAGTCACTTCACTTGACAACAAGACAAACTCTGCATTTGAAAGAAAAGGTGCTTGTGGCTGTGCTTTTGATCTGGAGCTTCTGTGGAATATGTTTTTTGTCCACGTGCTGTGCCAAATATAATAGTCAGGTTGTTCAACTTCTTTCCATGGGCCTGATTTAAATTCCTAATGAGAAGATTTCCACTGAGGCCAACTAGGTATTCCTCTGGTGCTTGATAAGTCAGTCATAGGATGGAATTGTCCTAGCCCAAATAGGTATTTTAGGCAGATTTTGTCAGAGAAATTGGACTTGGGAGTCTGGTATAGGTGTGTTTAGACTCTTGTGTTTTCTGCAGTGGGTGGCTAGAATTAGCTTTTGTTTGTTCAGATTGTACAAGTTTAAAATGTCCCATTTGTCTCCCTCTTTGGTTGATAACTTCATCTTAAATTTTTTTCCTGCTCAATGCCTTCTGCCACCAGCCGCTGGACTTGGGGTCACCAACATCGCCTGAGTATTCTGAATCAGTAAGAATTACCGTCTGGCTCGGGGCTTGATCTTCCATTCTCTTCTTGCCAGTCACTGAAGGAAGGGACAACAGGCTTGGGGAGGGGGACTGGGTCACTGCTGCATCTACTCATACAGCTCCATGCTTACCCTTTGTGGGGAGAGGGGTCTAGCCAATGTTTGACTGCCCTCAGATGGTACAGTCTCTCAAGCTGGTAAAGCTGGACAGCTTTGAGCAACTTGGAGGCCTACTGCTGAAGTAGGCTGCAATGGACACCAATAGGCTTCAGAGAACAAGCCCAAAAAGATTTCTGGTAAAATCGTCTCCAAGGCAACAGTTCCAGTATGTTCTGGGGCTCAGATCCAGAGAGAATAGGATCTCTCTGTGCTCTTTTTTCATTTTGGAGCCCACTGCATTGTGAGTGACTCTTGGATGGATGAACCTGTTTGCTGTTGCTCTCTCATTCGGCTGTTTTAACAGTGAAGAATTTGTAAACATCCACTCAAACACTTCTGTCACAGCTACAACCTTGGCCTTCTTTCCATCTGCTCAGAATTCTGATCCCATTGTCACCTCTGCTATTCCTTTTGAACACCTATCTGGTCTGTGGTTTGTATAGACATCCAATATACAGTAAAGCCATCCTATTCATTGTTCCTTGGGCACTGAGGGTGCCAAAACCAGTTCACTTCTGCAGTAGAGTCTGCAGCTGGAGCAGCTCTGTCATGTCATCTCTTTTCCTACACAGCTTTTGGTGGGCAGCTGGCTTTGGGATGGCATGGCTGCAAACCAGCAAGTGGCACAGACCTAGAGCCAGCCTGAGTGCTGGGTGCTAACAGCTGCTCTCTTTGCATTAGTCCAGCACAGACCTCTGGTTTCACAGTTCTCAGTGAGGCAGCAGAATAAATGTGGATTCTTTTCTTTTAATCTCTCTTTTCTCCTTCTCCTCTTACTTACCTCACAATGACTGCAGCAACAAAAGAATCGTCTTCCAGATCCTCTGAAGAACATGGGAAGCAAAACTGAACTCCAGAATTCACGTAAGTGTTCCCAGCAGTCTGGGCCAAAGAGAATCAATCCAATAAATCTGGGGCATTCTCCCAGATTTCTTTAGGAATACAAGTGGAGTGTGTTGTCCCTGTTTGCCAGCTTTTATGCTCCTTACTGCCAGGTTTGAAATGGAAAGTGGTGTTGTTGTGTCTGAGGGGATGTGATGGTGAGGTGGCGGGCACTGGGCATTCAGCGGAGTGAGAGCCCAAACCTGAGGGGTAGGATATGCATGAAAGGTTATTTTCTTGTTCATGAGGCTTCTGGCTTGGTATTTGTATCCTTAAAATTAGCAGAGAAGGCAAGTGATCTGATCAAATGTTTCTTTTGAGATGTCTGGAAGGACTTTCTGTAAGGTGCCTGGGTTTCAAGAGGTAGCAGTGGAGAAGAGACAAAAGTGAGTCCCTTCTTTTCCCTTCCAGGCCGAAAGATGAAGCCTTTGCTTCCTCGTGTCAACTCCTACCTGGTTCCAATCCAGTTTCCTTTGAGTCAGCCTCTTGTCTTGCAGCCTTCTATGAAGGTTCCTCTGTCCATGGCACAGGGAGCATCCCTTAACAGCTCGGAGACTTTGCAGAGCAATAAGCGTGTGTGCATTGCTCCAAAGGTTGGTTTCTTGCTTTCCAAGGAGTTTCCATGGGGGTTAGTGTGGGTTTTTTCCTGTTTTTTTTTTTTTTCTTTTTTTATAAGGGGGGCAAGGAGGGGGCTAAGGAAGGTGTGGGGATTTGTTTTGAAGGAGGGGTGAGTTTGTTCGGACTTTTTGTTTACTTTTTTTTTGTATCTCTTGCCTTCAATGAACCTCTTCTTCATATGGTTCCTTTGTGCATCTTTACTTAGGTGCTCTAAAACTTCAAGCTCCTATCAAGGAACTAGCTAGTGATAATCCTTGCAATCCTTTACTGTCTCTAGCCTGACTACTACCTGCTAGTTTATTTGCTCAAGGGATGTTTCTCTAATTCACTAGACGAAGGGGCTCTATGGCTTGGTCAAGACAATTTTTCTTTACTGCTGGGATGTGAAGAAAGAAGAATGGGAGGAATGGCTTTGTTCTGATCCTAAAACATTCATCTTTTTGATAGCTCTATAGACAAGTAACAGTAAGGAGCTTCTGAAAGGGTATATATTTATATGGAGTCTCTTCCCAGAGGATTTCTGTATCTGCTGTTTGCTAATTCTGTGAAGTTCACAGTTATTCTGGAAAAACAGTTATTAAACAGATCTTTTTCTTGGCATCTCACTGACTGCTCTTGAATACTTAGACATTGTAAAGCTTTAGCTTCTTCCATCCTGTCTAACCATAATCCTATTTTCCTTTGTATGCCTGCTTCTTTATGTTCTCTCCAGCTATGATTTATCTTTCTCCTGTGTTCTTTTTCTTTTGATAACCTCATTTTTTTTCTCTTCCTTTTCTTTGGTTTCTGGGAAAGCTGTCCTCGTTCATTTTGTTATTCCCATTTAGATAATATAAGAAAAAATCAAAGGGGTTATATTTTTTCCAGAAATATTCAGCTCTCCTAATGCCTGTACTCCCAGAAGTTCCTCAGAGCAGGAGTGCTCTGAAGGGTATGACTTTGTCACTTAGCTAGTGTCCTTCCCATGTGGTCCTTAGGCTTCTTTCTATCAACTTCACAGAGATCAATCTCAGTCTGTTGTAATTACTGTTTCCTGAATATCTTCCTCTTTCCCTTTCTGCTGACCTTAAATGCCAGTCTTTCTTTTCTTTGCGCTGTTGTTTGGGTTTTTGGGTAGCTGAGATCCTTGCTTGCTGACTGCATGTCACCTGTGTTTCACTGTAGATGTCCCTGTCTGCAGAAGAGTCACCCTGTTTACCCAGAGCTGCTGTCAAGGAGGAAGGTCAATGTGATGCAGGTTTATTTTCCCCAACCCATTCCATACAGGAGAACAGCTCCCAGCCTGGTGAGGAATTGTCTTCTTTCCCGGAGGGTGCCTGTGTGAAGGAGGAAGAAGGCTCTCAGCTGGATCCCTGGCTGTCCCCATTTGCCTCAACCGTAACAGTCAAGGAAGAGCCAAGCTTCTTCCTCCCAGACTCATCCACAAAGGAGAGGAAACAGTTCACCACACTCAAGTCTCCATCTAAGGCGGTTTCTGACTCTTTAGTTATAAAGAGGAGGGAAAGGCGAGAAGTGGGCAGATCCAGAAGGAAACAACGCCTAGCACTGCCCTGTTCGGAGGAGCCTGTCCTTGTTCTGCCAGAAAGCAGCGGCTTTGACCCTTTCCGGTTAGGGGCAGACCATCCCTTCCCCCAGGAAAACCAGCCCCTTGAGAACATATCACAGCTCGGCTGCTCACAGGGAGAAGAGGGGGCCTTTAAAACACCTGTCAAAGACATCTTCAGCAAATTGCCTGTTTCTTCCACTCCCAGCAAAGTTTCAGCCACTACTACCCCTTCACTAGAGGTCCTTGATCCCTGGAAGTCTGCTTCCTCAGCCAGAGGAAGTCATGAGCTGGACTTCAGTCCAGTGAAAACCCTTCAGTTGCCATTTACACCCCTCCAGGACAACCAGGACTTGCTGGGTTTTAACAGCACACCCCTTAAAAATCCTCTCTTTGATTCTCCTCGAGAACTGCTCAATACAGAATCCAGTGACATGGTCCTTGTGCCCCTCACGAGCTCTCCAGCGTTCATTCGTGACACTTCCAAGCAATCCTCTGTTGAACTGACAGCCTCTGGCTTTACTGAAAACCGGTCACTCATGGAGGGCCTTATCCTGGACACCATGAATGACAGCCTCAGCAAAATCCTTCTAGATATCAGCTTTCCTGGTCTTGAGGATGAAAATTTAGGAACAGACATTAGTTGGTCTCAGCTCATACCTGAACTGAAGTGAACTGGCCTGAGGACTGAATTTGACTTGTTCTGATGTTACAGAAAGAACCCCACTCTTCTGAGATTCATTCATGTAATTTAAGATAACTGCTTTTGACAAGTTCCCATATCCATGGGAGCAGAGGGCATTGACTCCTGCTAAGCTGGGAAACAGCCCCATCAGCTGCTAAGGGCTTGCTTTAAGATGCTGTAGACTATGAGTGGAACAAGATGATAGAATTTCTCTAGCCTTGTGCTAGAGATAGCCTCTCTCCAGGGATTCTTATCATGAGAACATCTAGGTAGGCCCTGAATGGCATTTGCTATTCAAGGTATCAGGAAACAACAGTACAATAGGAAAGAGCCCAGGAACCTCTTCCTAGCTCTGTCCTAATATCCCTTTACTTTTTATCCCCTATTACTTAGTATCTTCTGTCTAGTTTTAATGGCTGTAAATACTGTACATTCCTTAAATTAGCCCTTAATTATAATAATAATTTTATTATTGTAGGGTTATGGGAATATTTGGCCTGGTAAGGATTTGACCTAGAGTGTGTTGTCCCTATGTTCACATCTCTTATATTCTTCTACCCTAGCTGAAAGCCCAATTTTTTTTTTTTTTTTTTTTTAACTTCGAAAACACATTGATCTAGGTTGTTTTAAAGGTTGCTGGGACAAAGATCTGAAAAATTATTTATATGTGACCCAAGTCAAATTGAAGCAGGTTATCTGGATTGCAGCATAAAATCTTGGTTTGGCTTCCTTTACCCAGGCTGGAATGGAGAAGAGCTTGGATCAAGCCTTATAGCTCTTCTGATTCCAGAGGTCTATTACATACCTAGGGGACTAGGTAGAGACACTTAGAGGAAGATGGACCTCTATTGAATGGTTAAAGCTGCCCCCATTACAGTCAGCAGTTCTAGATTTAAAAGGGAATATAAAATATATTCCCTTTAAATATAAAGGGAATGCTGATATTTCCACTGAAAATTGACTTTTGGAAACACAAGGTATGTATTGCTTGGTGCAATAGAACAACTCCTCCTAGTTCTCTAGAACTTAAGTCATGGAAGAAATTGCCATGGCCAAGATCTGATCCTTCCTTCTGCTTGCAGACAAGTGGTGACTCCTGTATCCAAATACTCAATAAAGCTTCTGTGGGAACACAGCTGAGTGTTATCTGTACCACCCTAGCAGCCTGCTAGGATTGGCCCATAGCACGAGCAACCCCTTCTTATCTCATGTCTGTGTGCTTTGTGGTCACTGAGTGAGTGACCATTTGGACATTTTCTGGCCTTGTTGGCCAAACCACATTAGATTTAGTTAATCCACTGCTTCATAAAACACACTTTTTCCTGCTGCTTATGGGTAAATCCTGACTATCTGAGCCAGAACCATAGAATCATCACAATACCACCAGCAGACTAATTTCTGCATCTTCTAAATGCAAAACAAATGTTGCTTGAAACTATTTCTACCTTCTCCTATAAACATAAAACCAGTTTTAGATGTGTGTGGTTCGCAGAACTGTAGTGCTCCTGTGTACTTGTTAGGGGTTATTTGCCCTCATATTAATGGTTATAATTTCAGTCTTTCTGGGGTGACAAGGCTGCAGAAGGGGCCTGGTTTCACACACTTTCTACTAGTCCATCTTACACAGCTGTTAACACTCTGCTTGGCTCTCTCAAGGCATCCTCTCTCCCTTTCATCTCACTTCTGGCTCCTGAGAGGATGTGTGCACATAACTGACACCTGAGAGCCAGCTAACTAAGATCATGTCTCCAGCAAATACTGAAATTTTCTTGTCCTTTGTGTCAATTCCAGGCAGGTGCTCCCCTGCTGTCCCTGTCAGCTGAGGTGCTTTGATGGCCACCTCACATTTTATTTTGAACATAACAGTGCCGAAGTTTTGTTTCCCTTGTTATGTATTCCAGTGAGAGCACTGCTCAAGGGCAATTATATCAAAAAAGGTGGTGGAGGGAACAACAAAAAAAATTAGAATAAGCAATTCTACCTCTTGCTCCCAGAAGAGATGGCCCAGTGTTTTGGCCAAAGTAGTTCAAAGCACCAGTTGGTGAGGACTCAATTACAAAACATTACTATTTCTCTCCATTTATGTTTGCCTGATATTCTGCCTGGATGCTTTCCTTAAGGAAAGGCAGTTATCACCTGTTCCTCTGCAGGCTCAGAATTAGGGTTAGAGTGTAGAGGTGTGATCTTGTCAGACAGTGGATGCCTCTGCCCACCTTCCTGCAGTAAGAGCAGGGCCATACTTCATGTCTTCTCATCAGCCCAAGAGCAGGAAGGCACAGCTCTTCACACCCTTTGCACAGCACTCCCAGGGCTTCTCTGAATAATGTGCAGGAGCATCCCAGGACTGTCCTTTCATTCTGATAGTAGACAAAACTCTTTGACACCTTCCAGCCTGTAAAAACAAACATTAATTTAGGATAAAAATGTTAATGGATCTGGGACACGCAAATCTGCAGGGAGCCAGCAAGTGCTGTGGATACTCTGTTCCTCTGACAACTCTGCTCGATACCTGGAGAGTGACCCAAAGGAGAAGGTAATTCCCTTTAATTGTGGAGTTTTGTCAGCTGCAAAGGACTGGAGGCCCCCTGAGATGAGGTAAGCAAGGACGATTGCCACCCTTTTGACTTTTGCAACTTGGCTAGTAGTGGAAAAACTTGATCACTTCCCCATATGGAAGAAAAGAGACCCTGTTTTACATTGCAGAAATCTTTTTATGAGGGTGCCAGGCCTTCATTTCTGCCAGAAGGCAGTCTAGCTCTTAACAAAGGTGAAAATTTCTTTTTTAGTAAAGTACCTGACTTCCCCTTTAAAATGCACAATAGACTCAGAGAAAAATGACAGGCTTGAAAAATGTGAGCTGGTTCCTGAACAGAAATAGTTTATCTCCCACTCCCCTTTTTCCAGAAGAGGTGAGCTACAACTGGATAAAAAAATATTCAGGGCATAACAAAGTATTAGCTGCCTGAGATTAAGAAAATGTCCTGCTTCACTACTCATCTCAGACTGGCTTCTTGCTTTGAAACAAGCAGTTTTAGAACGTCAAGACCATGAATCTGAGCTGCTGATGCAGGTCAAATGACACATTTGTCCTTGTGCTCCAGTTAAATTTCTGGGAAAAATAAGTATAATAAATACCCAGTTACAGTTTACAGGCAAATGATTATGCAAAGCAGATTCTCTTCCACATCTCAAAATCTGTGGGAAGTCATTATATAGAGCACACTGATGAACTGTTTGCATACAAATATATAATCAGAATTATTTATCCTCCATATCTGCTTTTTTTTTTTGATGCACCAGATTTTATACAGAAACATCTAATGATGTTATTTAATAAAGTCAAGGAAAACAACCAGCACAAATTATTATGGAACTACAGTCAGACTTGGATTTATGCTACAATGCCTGCTGTTGGTCTCTATTACCTTCTCATGCACGTAAAGGAGGTTGCTGCCAACAGGGCCTCTGTTTATTTAGCTGTGTAATTTGTAGAAGGTAGGTTTTCTGTACTCATCTGTGGTTGCAAACAGGAGATTGGCTCATTAGGATCCTGACTGTTTAATGGATGGAAAAATTTTCCAGCAGGACAAAAAAACCTCATCTTCACTGGACTTGGGAAGAATCCCTTAATATTGTGGATATTTTATATAGAACACTGTTTCTCACTACAAGTATCTTTTCTTGGTGCATTGTATTCTTTCACATTTGATGTATTTTTCTATACATTTTAATAAAGACAAAGTTTTGGATAATATAATTATGCAACAGGCCAGATGAGTCCATCTCAGCTTTATACTTTCTCATGAAGAAACATGTTTAGATTACTTACATGTTTGGGGGTTTTTCACTCTGAATTCTGAGACTGCTTGTTTGTCTATGCACAAAGCTATTTTGCATTCTAGAATTCTGTTTTAGCTGGAATTTCTATTGTGGATAATGCAGGTATATTGCAAATCCCTGAAACACTTGATTTGGGAGTATTTATATGAGTCTGCTGGTCTAATCTGTCCTGAGTTATCAACATGTATTTTCCACTTCAAGCTTCACTTTAGGAAAGCTTCTGTTTGAAGCAGTTTTGCCTGTTCTCATGGTAGCCTTAAAGGTTTGGACAATTTGATATATTTAGTATCCGTGAGAAGAAGAAAGGTCAGGAATGCAGCAGAAGTGACCCCATAAAGCACATCCCTTGGAACTTGCAGGATTGCTGGAGATGCCTTCAGCATCAGCATAGTTTCCAAGTATTTGCAAGTAATGATGTCAATGACACAGAATGGTCTGATCTGAGGTGCTCCATGCTGTAGCTAATTAGTTCCTGACTGCACTCTGCTGTGCATACCCAAGGGACTGGCATGCTACAGTGATAAGAGCTGTTTTGCTGTTTCCCATGGCTAACTCTCAGATTTTATTTATTTGCTGTTTTTATTAAAATCTTGAAGTCAGGAGACCATGAGATAATCTCAGCTGCCATTTAAATCATGCCAAGGCCTAACCATCAAGAATGTAACAAACAGCTGGTGCACATAACAAATGCAGCCCAAAGGCTAGGAAACCAAAGGAGTCCAGTACTTAAAATCAAAAATAAAATTACATTGTTACAGCAGCATTGTTATCCATCAAATCCCTGGGGTGATAACACATCCCTCTGCCACTGTATGTGCATTGTGTACACAAAGCTGCCTCTGCACTACAAGTACTACTGTGCTGGTGATTCCATCATAAAATCCTGAATTGTCTGAGCAGAAAATAGCCATACTGAATATCAGCCTCAGGTAGAGTTATTCTACTGGGGAGAGAAGGGGCAGGGAACAGAGGGAATGCAGTTCAAACAGCCCAATTGCTTCTATAAATAAGAGCACACAAATATTTTGCTCAGATTAAAAAAGCTTTTGTAGCAAACATTTTCTTGAAAAGAATTAGCACCTCCTTGCTTTATAAGGGCTTTTGTCAGGTTGTCCTTCTTGGCTTTGATGTTTCCCTTTTTATGAGCTGAGTGAAAATAATCCAGTTTTTGGCTGTTATAAACATTCTTTTAAAAAATCTATTTCATATTCTTACCAGAGTCAGCTGGCAACTAAAATCTGAGAAGAGATTTATTCAGTACAGAGTGTGCCCCAGAACAGACTTGCTGGAGCGTATGGAGATTTCTTCCTGAACTTGTTCTTTGTGACTTCCAGAAGCTGAGCATGGCACCATGAGCTCTCTTGTGTCCAAGGGACTTCTGCTGGCCACAGGGAGTGGGTGACACAAAGAAAGACCTTGGTAAAATGAAAATGTCTCAAAGAGTCAAATGGAGACAGGGGTCAGAAGACAAAGAATCACAGAATTATCTAGGTTGGAAAATACCTTTAAGATCATCAAGCCCAACCATTAACCTGACACAGCCAAGCCCACAACTAAACCATGTCCCCAAGTGTCACATCTTCACATTTCAAATACCTCCAGGGATGGTGACTCAGCCACTTCCCCAGGAAGCCTTTTCCAATGCTTGATAAACTTTTCCGTTAAGAAATTTTTCCTAATATTCGTTTCAAACCTCCACTGGCATAACTTGAGGTTACTTGAGAGCATAAAGAGTCAAAGGTTGGATAAGGACCACAGATCCAACAGTCCTCAGTTTTAAGACTGGGGCAAAATGATCAGGTACCACGGAAAAACATTAGAGATGTGAAATACTTATTTCTGGTCTTGGGTTTGACTCTTTTACAAGGGGTGGGCCCAGTGCCTTGCATGTAGCAGCAAGGGGAGAATACACTGTGGAAAGGTGCCAATTCACTGAGCAGGACTGAGGTATTGTCCCTGAAGAGCCATCCACAACAGGAGCATGACTTTAAAGATCTACTCTGTGAATACTGATGCTTGAATTATGGCATTTCTAAATACAAGTCTGTCTGAACAAGAGAACAGGAGGTGGGCTGCAACACCCTTGGCAGTGGCTGACTCCCCCACTGGTTAAGTTAATTTCAGCAAGTTATGCTGCTGACTGATGAAGAACTTACTTGATCTCAACTGCTTTAAGGTGCAAAAGCAGCTGTTTACAAACAAACGAAACAGGAAACATCACAGTACACCTGGCAGCTGCTGACAGGGAAGTTTTCCACAGTATCTGATGGGGGACTCTGAAAGCAAAACCTGTCTCCAAAGGAAATGACACTGGAGTTAAAAACAGCCATCAGAGAGATTCTTACCTTCCAAGGACTAAATCTGGGCTTCATTTTGAGCAAGATGAGATCTGCTCTGATTCTATGGTTAGCTGAGCACAGGCAAAAAGTGAATAGGTGATTGTCTTCCTTCTTTCCTCTTGCTGTTTCACATTAAAAAAAAAAAAGTTGTTATAGAAGCCCATAAACAGCCACTCAAAGCACCTTGCCAAGACTCTGTAGGTGGTTTTAGTAATAAGCCCACACATATGCATACCAAATTAAGCTTTACCAGGCAACTCTAACTGTGCTTGCTTTTACTGTTCAAGTATTCAGCTTTAGGGACATCCTCGGGAAGGAGCCTTAATGGTGTAAAGTTTTCATTATTATTTTTATGGCATTACGTAGAAACTTAGAAAAAATTGCCTGTGTTAGTGTCAAGTTCATTCTTAGCCCCAAGCTAAGTGGATAATGGAAATATTGTTGTCCATACAGGTGGGAAGTGGAGGGACAGCAAAATGAAACAACCACAGAGAGACACAGAGAGGAGAGACACCTTTGAGACTACACATTTCCAAATACTGTGCTATCGACCTTAAATGAGTAACTATCCTTCATCTCAGGCTCTTGCACTCTTTTGTGGGTAAGAAAATTCCTACCAGGAATTATTCTGTACTTTAAACCTCATGCTGGCCACAGAGAAGCTCTAGCATGAGTAAGACAGTTGCCATTGCTATGAGTATCAGTGGAGATGCACACCAGTGGAGATTCTTTCACCTCCAGAAAACAAAGGCAAAGTCTTCTAGTGAAATTTGTGTGGTTGTGTAATGGAAGGGGAAATTTTGTACTGCCTGCTGCACAATCAGCTGTCAGTTCTGTGGCAATGATTATTCCAACCAAACAGAAAAGGCCCTTTTTAAGCACAGCTTAGCCCAAAGAAGAAAATCAATACAGAGAGGACACAAATAATAATATTTATAACAATATTATATTCGTAATTATATTTATAATGCTCAAGAAATATTTATACAGCAGAAGAATTTCATAATGGACAACACTGTTCCAAGTTTGCAAGGTGCAACCATAAATCTATCCCATAGTGCAGATTACTACAGAGATTTGACCCTAAATTACCTAACTAAGCAAACTATTCTACTTTCTGACTGACCTTGCTGGCAGGACACACTTTGCTGTCCAGCAGCCGAGCTAAACATTATGTACATCTGAGATGACATTTATCTCAAGGAAACTTGCCAGACATACTCACAGATATAAATACTGCAACCTTTTACTTATTATTTCAAGAATACAAAGGTATTTTATTATACAAATAGACAAACTGGAGGGAATTCAAAGCTGAGGAGCCTTTTCTTTTTCAAAGAATCTTTTTCAGAGATGGAAGGGAGAGAGAAGCATGCATGGTTTGCCTGAGCAAGGTTTGTCCTCTCATTCCTCCTCTGCACCATCTGTGCATCCACAGACTGCACAGGCTGTGAGAATGCAGGAAAATGAGCAGAAAGTTGCCTCATTGTTACCCTGCAGTATCCACCACAAGGAAACTCCTGGCTTTGACATAGTTGCTATACCCAGGGTCACTTTTACACCCACTTGAAGCTTACACTACTACTGAGATGGTGCATTGGAAACTGCAGTACTGTAAAAACAACCTCTGTGCTGGTTACATTATGTAGGGTTATTGCTGAGCTCTCTAAGCACCCAGATTGTCACAACAGAAATATATAGTTCTCCATGTACAATCCACCCTCCCACCTGCACTGTGTCAAATCTCAGGGGGACAAAATAATAATTTCCAAACTGTTGAAAGAGAAAAATTCAAAGCTGAAAAGAGATCTCTAAGAAAGAGAAACAACCATTAGAAGTTGCAAAAGCAGCAGGAGAATATTTTAAAGAGGAATTATTAGGCTAGGTAAAGCTACCCAGAAGAGAGATATAAGAAAAATCTGGGGCAGAAGGACATCAGTCCGCGAAATTTAAAGCCAAACCAGTGAAAGCCCTCAACAGGGCAGCTTCTCAAACACCTGGGATACTCTCTAATGCTCCTGTCAGAGGGAAGTAAAACCTTTGTCCCACATTCTTTAATCTCCCAGTTGCTTCCTTCAACAGAGTCCATTTTTCCCCTTTACTACTCCTGGTACTATTAATGAATTTCTTCCAACAGATGAGTAGCTAACTGGAATATATTGAACCTCTCTTGCTTCTTGGCAGGGCAAATTGGCTACTGGGAAATGCTGCTCTTCACTGCCTTTCCTTAGAAGTATGGGCACTACTTCTGATTTCTTCAGGGCTTCTCAGGCATGGAGGTGCTCAGGTCCAACACCCATGAACACAGCTAAAGTGCTTAGAACCTGGACCCTTTTGCCCCAGAGCTCCCACTGACCTATAACTGCTTGAGCTGGAAGGCCAAGCTGGTAGCTGGAGCAAGGAGAAGGGCTTCTATATTCTGTGGAGGCAGAGTGTTTCTTCTATTCTAAATAGCACTGTTACATACCTCATAAAGATTTCTGTATGAAGGGTGCAGAATATCAAGCTAAAATGGGTTATGACTATTTGATGTGACTGCATCAGAAAATAGTTTATTGGTGTGTATGGGATGCGTATGAGCATTTCCATCAAAATCAGTTTTATTTTTCTAATACAGGTTACTGGTGAGTCATACATTAATTTTTAGGGCCTGCAGAAGACGACTGGGAAAGGTATAACTGCTGCAAATTCCCCTTAAATTTACTGCACTGTGGTCTGATTTCTCATTAGAAAACCTACAGAAGTGTCCATTCTGAAAAAAAAAATTAAAAACCACAAAACCAGAAATCACCTGATCTACTTAGTAAATGGGCTCTGTTTAAGAAGAACAGGGTGGAAAAAGTAATAGCTGAATAGAAAATAAACAGTGACCTAGAATCTATCATGTCTCTGATGGGAGAATGTAGTACCTTAGCTGCTTTCACCCCCATAAAAATGCTGGGGGTTTTTGCCAGATCTAGGAACTCACACATCACAGCACATAAAGAGTTAAGTGACCTACATGTAGAAGGAGAGGTAATGAAGGAGGAGAGAAAGCTTTAAACAAGACTTGAAGATTCCTCCCCTTTGAGGCACAAAGAGAGAAACACTTGATGAATTAGGGACCAGGACTAACTGGTGAGACCCAAAAACAGAACTGTTCAAGCAATGGCTCCAGCCCAGCTGCAAGGCAAACCAATTTTGATCAGGCTTTACCAAAATGCTGTGCAAAACAAACTAATAAAGGGTGGCTAGCTGCAAGGAGGTGCTGGGACTGGGAACTAGGAGAGCTCTCTTCTCTTCATTCCCACACACGCATCCAGGGTGGGAGATGATCTCATCAGAAATTGTGTAACTGCAGGGACTGTAGGTGATCTGGTCCCAAGATGTTCTGTAGCACTTTACAGTCTTAGGGTCCATTCTGAGGCTTTAAGAAAATTGGCAGTGCTCTTGCTACCATCATCTGCCTTGTCGTGGCTGAGGTATTCACAGCCAGCAGGAGGGGAAGCACCTCCTGGCCCTGTGTGAGAGCAGAGGTGCATGATTCTGTACTGGTTCACATGGATGGTTAAAGGACCTGATGGCAAGATTCAGAGGATACTCACTGGGGCCACAGGAGGTCAAAAGTGTGTATAAATCAGGAATCAGAGCAACCCACAGCCAAGAAAACAAAATTGTGGGAACACAGGTTCCCTGGAAATATCCATTACTTAAATTCTCTTCTTAATTTGACTCACAGATAGATAAGGACAGCTCAAAACACCTCTGAGCTATTGTTGGGACTCTGCCTGCATTATGGTATGGAAGTTTGGCCTTAGAATATAAAGTAGCTAGAACGTATTTCTACTCCCACTCCTGAAAAATCTAGTGCTGTGATTTGGAGGAAACCATAATATCTTGTATTGTATTTGCTTCTTAATATTTAATACTCACTTTTTTCTACACTGTCTAGAACACAAAAATAATTGGTATCAGTAAATACTGGAATGTTACATACTACTAAGATAGAAAAGAAACAAAAGAAGCAACAGAAAGTGTCTTTTTGCTGTAACTTTTGTAGTAATTTGCTGCTATTCCTTCTCTGATGAACATGAAAGCTGTTTCACCCCTTGCTGGCTTTCCTGGAAACATAATGCTGTCCTTAGCTTCACAGCTGAGTAAAGTTTTGGTTCCTCCCCTGCACCTGATATCAGACCTGGTGTTTAGCAGGGCAGTGCATTAACCAGTGAAAAGGGATCAAAATGAGACAGCATCAGTTCAAGTTAAAATTCATAGTTTCAAGCAGGACAATATGGAGACAGAAAGTTGAAAAAGGGAGCTCTCCCATGTCCTGTCTCCCCTGAGAGAAGGGATGTCTGCTCTGGTCCAGGCATCCCACACTGCAGTAGTGTCAGCAACCTTTTGGTATAAACAGGGAGTCAAGTCTGCTGGTATCAACAAGCCAGTGATTTTAGGCTCCTGCAACATCAGAGGGGATTGCCTTTGATAGAGTGGAGTGAAAATGAGGGCAGAGTCAGGCACAATACAGAGTCTGCCTTGGCTGGAAGCAGAAACCAGACCTTCAGCATTTCATTCAAGCTACACAGAAAAATCCTTCAGCGCAGCCAATTGCAAAGGCATGACACTCTCTGCAGAAATGAGACTGGGCATGCCTGCCAGGAGCCTTGAGGAGGATACTCTCTCCCATTTACCGAGGCACTGCATCATCTTCCAGGCTGACCCGAGTTGCTGCCAGTATTTACAGAGACGCGGAGAAGCCTCAAATCCCCCTGGCAGAGGCAGTGGAGCGCGCAGGCTGCCGCCGGTAGCTGTAGCGTGTCCCCAGGAGCCGGGGACAGGCGGGCACACACACGGACACGGACACACACGGACACGAACACACACGGACACGGACACACGGACACACGGACACACGGACACACGGACACGGGCACGGACACGGACACGGGCACGGACACGGACACGGGCACACACACGGACACGGACGCGCGGTGCGTGCGCGCAGCCCGCCGAGGTAAGTCCGGCCCCCAGCATCCAGCGGGGCCATCCTTCTGCTGCTGGATTTTTCCAGCCGGAGCATCCTGCCGGCTCTGCCGTGATTTATGGAAAGCGGTTTCTGACGCGGGGCTTTTTCTATTACGACACGGACCCACGGACTGGAGGAGGCAAAGCTGCAGTCAGGGCAGGAGAAGTGAGGGAGGGGAAGAGGCGGGAGCACAGGGACACGGAGGAGTGGAGAGGACAGAGGGAGAAACACGCACCGAGACACTTCAGAGATGGGTGAGTTATAACTAAGAGCAGGAGGAAAGGCAGAGAAAGGAAGAGAAGGAGAGCGGTGAGGAAGAGAAAGGGAAAGGAGATCAGAGACTGAGTCAGCTTCCAGAGGGCAAACACCAGGAGACGAGTTCGGGGAACACCCCAGCACACCAAGAAGGACCTGTTCTGTCTGAATCTTCGCCATGAGCACAAGGAAGAGCTGCCCCCTGCCACTGGGGCAAGATCAGGAGGAGAAGCAGAGCGAGGGTGCTCCCGACCTGGAGCGACAGGAGTGTGAGATGGAGCTGAGGAACAAAGCTATTCTGCAACAGAAGAGGCGCCTCAAACAGGCCACCCAGTTTGTGCACAAGGACTCTGCTGATCTGCTGCCCCTGGATGGCTTGACAAGGCTTGGCACCTCCAAGGATCTGGTGAGTCCAGTGGGATCCCGTTTGGGAGGGGGTTCTCCTGACAGCCTTCATTCCAGTTGGGAGCTGCTGTCAGGCTTTGTGAAAGGATCATAGGTTCAGCAAAAATGAAACTTCCCTTCAGGATCATCGAGAAGCAGTTCAGGGTGAGGGGAAAGAATTAATCACTCATTTGCTTGCATCCATCTTCTTGTGCCTCCCCATAGGAACCAAACTCCTCAGGCAGACATGGACTGGAAGGACTCTCCAGAATCCAAATTTCCATTCACCCAATACCTCTGTGTGTTCACGTGACACGTATATTTCCATCTGAGACATCTCTGAAAGCCCCCATGTATTCCTGCATGATCCAGTTCAAAAGCAGAATGCTTCCTGGACTCAGCAGGGAGGGAAGTACAATTAATGAAATTCTGAGAGACTTACGTTTGACCTTGTCACCTTTTTACATGTTTCTCTCTTTCCCCCACTCTCTGGATTTATGGAGGGGCAAGCAAAGGGCAGGACTGCAAAACAGGCAGGCAGGCAGATGCAGCACCTGGCACTCTGGATGACTCCTTTGGGGAGGAGGCACCGGAGCGAGGCCTGTGGGCATCTCCTTGTGGTGACGTGGATCAGGGAGCATCAGGGAGGAAGGTCTGTTCCAGCAGCCTTGGCAGTCTATGGTCTAGAAGGGCTTCCCCGAGGCTGGAAGCAGATTCCCACAGGATCTATTACTGGCTCAACTGCACACATACTCTCCTTGCTCTAGCAGTTTTGCTGTCCAACTTCTCTCCACTGTAGAGTTAAACTGCTCAAGGATGTGGAGGTCTAAACCATTTTCCCAAAAGAGGGCTCACGTCTGGTTGTGATGGGGGAACAATCACTTGTTCCATCTGTGACAGTGGGTGTCATAAAAGATCTTGTCCCTCCCTGCAGTATGTGTTCCCCTCTGCATCCTCAGACAATCACAGCAACACCACAGATGCTCTCATGTGTGTGTCTCCAATCATTTCCCAGCTCCCAAGGCACGCAGTGGCACAGGGCCACACACGTGTGGGACCTGGCACTAATGGCAGCTAATCCTCCCTGCTGAAACCTTGGGGTGCAGCGGCTTGCAGACCAGGGGTCAGTGCCACGTTCCCGTGCTGGCACATCCTGCTGCTCCCACCACCCTCCCTGCAGCTCCCTCAGCAGCTGCTGGGAGTCCCTGGCATGGCAGGGACTGGGTGGCTCCTCCAAGTCCCTCTGAGCTGTCACCTCCCATTCTGCAGCCGCGCTCACGGCTGTCAGCAGGGATGGTGTGGAGTGTCCCTCCGGCCCTGCGCGCAGTCACAGCTGGAGGGCGAGAGCTGTGTCACATCAGTGCTGTCCTAGCAAGGAGCAGGGACTCTCCTCCCCGTGGGGAAGGAGCTCTGGCCACGCTGGAGCCCGGAGAGGCAGTGCTGGCCCTTAGGGCCTGCAGCTCCCAGCATCCCCTCTGGAGCACAGCCGGGTGTGACCCTGGGCAGGGTATGGGGATGAGCTGCTTCTGAGACTTCTGGTGCGTGTTTGCTGACCCCAGCCACAAAGGCAGGCAGCAACACATCTGCCAGCTTTGCTTTGGGATTGACTCCTGTCACACCGTGCCTCAAAGTGACAACTGGCACCCTGAAGCCCTAAGGGGTTCCTTGAGCGAGACAGTCCTTGTCTAAATCACTCGCCACAAGCACCTCTCCAGCTGGAAATAACCATTCCAAGCAGGAGAACTCGCTGTATGCCGACAACGTTCAGCCACTGCAACCCACTGCAACTTCATGTTTGGTCCATAACAGAATAGCTGAAACATTTTTGCCGTGGAGCTAGGGAGTGAATAAAGCATGATATGTGTCTTTCTCACATGGGCATTTTGCTCTGGTGTTAGAGGGCACAAAATAAAGTGTGGCCACTGTGCCAAGTTCACACACACAGTGCCATACCTGGGGTCAATGTGGTACCTCCGTTTCTGCTTTAACTTGGAGCAAGAGAAGAACCAGGTCTTAGATTTCCAAGCAGGATTCAACAGTTCCTGCAACTCAGTGAGACACTGTGATATTGCTGTAATGTTTTGGGCACTGCAAATCAGAGTCTTAAATATACTTTTGGCTTATTTTTCTAGACATTTCTCCAGCACTACAAAAACCCCATCTCTTTTTCCTGAATTGATCTGGCTCCTTCCTGGAGGACAGAAATACAAAAAAGGAATGTACTGAAAATGAAGCGCAGTAGGATGTGCTGGAGAGTTTGATTTGGAGAGAGAAAGTAAAACACCCCTGACTCCTACAGCACTTATACTGGGAGGAAAGTTTAATTAATTCCCCCAAACAGGTCTCCATTGACAGTGCCAGAGACTCCAGCTGTGGCAGCTCCATGTCCTAAAATTAGAGCAAGGCCTCATGTAATTTAAAATAAAATACCTGCTTTCTTTTGCAGTCACAAGCTGTTACTTTTTGCCACTCTTTTCTGTGTATTCTGGGTGTGCACTCAGCTTATGCAATGCATCCAGGAGCACCTGCAGTTTGATGGGCCCATCGTGTCTCCAATAATGAGTAGTTATATATTTCCGTGGAGATCTCATGCTTCCACCTTTGCAACAAAAAGCATGAGCAGTTTTGGGGTTTTTTAAAATGGAAAAAAAAAAAAGAAAGTAGCTACATTAGCTAAAATATTCTGCAAGTACCAAGAAGGTCTGAAGATCTGGCTTCTCACCTCCCAAAAATCAAGATCCCCGGCTCATACAATATCACTAATCACTAATCATAGCAAGGCCTGGAGGTTTCACATTGGAGAACCTGAACCTTCCCTAAGTCACACTGGGAATCTTCTCTGATCCCTCTAAGTGCCCTGAGAGGCCATCCTTTCCAGCTCCTGGCCACAACACTCACGACATCCTCCCTTACCATCCTCTAAATCTAATTGTTTCTGACCAGTCCAAGAGCTACAACGCTCTCTCCACTTCTCCGTCTCGCTGGTGAGAGAGAAGATAGGCAGCGCCCTGGGAGTCTGCTCTTTAATCAGATGCCTCCAAAATCCCAAAGCTCAGCTAATCCCCACCAGCACTTGGCCTCTTCCCAGACTGAGTGACAAGAAGGGGACAGAGGTGGCAGCTGCAAAGAGCTTGCTCGTTCTGTGGGAAAGGTTGCAGGAAGGGGGAAAGGTCCTTTGCATGCCAGATTGTGAGAAGCAGGAGGGAGGATGGGAATTTGGAGACCTGCTGTTTGTTCCCTGCCCTTTTCCCATGGCCCAGATGTTAGCTGGCAGCCAAACTGGCACTGTGCTCAGAGTATTTAGGGAGCTAAGCCCAAGGGCCAGCTGTGCTGTGGGCCGGCACAGTAGGCAGGGGAAAGACCAGGAACAGAGGGATATTTTTACCCCATTTTTTCAACTGCTGCAGTGTTTCTCATGCAGCAAGTGAACGATCTGACTCTCACCCCTCGAGTGGCAGGGAAGCAGAGGGATGAGGGACTTGGCATCTTGCAAAGAGCAATGCTGAGTGTGACCAAAGAGCCAGTGACAGCTGTCCTGCACCAACCACTGGGCAAAGCTGACAAATCAGGGTGCTTCAAATTGCAGCTTGCACACTCCTCTGACCTCAGCTCTCTGGCCCTGCATGAGGCTAGTCTGAAACACAAGTAACCTGTGGGGTTAATGCAGCCCAGCTCATTGGCAGGTCTGTTCTACTTCAGATGTTTGGCCTGCTCATTGACAAGATCCTGCATCAAACTGCTGCACCAGCTGGGAGATTACTTAGTTTTTTCTTTTTCTTTAGAGAGATAAAAACAACAGTTTAAGCTACAGCACATTAACCCCTTTAGATTGTTTGCCTTTCTTCAAACAGGCTGTTGTTACTGGTAATGCCATGGCCAGCTCACAGCAGCTGCACTCCTGCAGAAGGGCTGTGGGGCTGAGTACATGGATAAAGGACAAAGCTACCTGCAACAGGCACCTGTTTCATTGGTGTTGCCCATTGTTGATTCAGTAGCTGTACAGGGTTTGGATGGATCAATACTGGACAAAATCTAGAGCATCTGATGGTGGGGAGCAGAGACAGACTACAAGGAACATTAGAAGCTCGTTTTAGTTTCCTCCTCAGGGAGCTTCCTGCTTCACTACAAATAATTGCTCGTACACCTAAAATATCTGCAGTCCTGCCTTCTTGCCCACATGTGCATCACACACATGCTGTGTTCCTCGTGCCCTCCCACAGTGGAAGGTGTGTGTGTGCCTGGTGGGATGTCAGCACACACCCAGCAGGCAGTGCACTGCATTATGCTGAACAGGAATGAGACTCTCCAGTGCATGTTTAGCTGAAGG
This sequence comes from Haemorhous mexicanus, assembly GCF_027477595.1. NCBI lineage: Eukaryota > Metazoa > Chordata > Aves > Passeriformes > Fringillidae > Haemorhous > Haemorhous mexicanus. The sequence goes on from NC_082342.1 coordinate 33,560,550, forward strand.
AACAGATATGTGTGGGGGGAGCATGCATCAGGCATATTCTTCTTCTCCAATAATTGCATCCCAGAAACCTGCCTGTCACAGACATCCCAACACTTTAACACCAAATCAGCAGCTACAAAAAAAAAAAAAAAAAAAAAAAAAAAAACCCAAAAAAAACCAACAAACAAAACCTTGGGATTTAAAGGAAGTTTTTTTGATAAGCATGTCTTTCATCAGGACCACCAGTTGGGTCAAGCATTTCCAACCTGCATCTCTGGGGTAGCAAATATCCTTGTCCTTAGCTCCATTCTTAGCTGGGATTTCTCTTTCTTTGTGATGGAGACAGCAGCCTCATAGTGTGGTCCAGCGGCGCCTCTTGGAAGGCAACCTGAACAAGCTGCGGGGCGAGGCCAGGGGTCAGTCTGCACGGGTTCAATCTCCGCTGGCAAAAGACCAGGATGAAAAGATGGAAAAGGGAGAGGACAGGAGAAAAGAGACTTCACCCCTGCTAATACAGTGCCAGGTAAGGCAACAACACAGTGCTGCTGATTTCACAGTGATGGCAAATGCTCAGAGTTCCAGCTGTCCCCCTCCCAAGAGCCATGTTGAGTTATAAATTGCAAAGCCAGCTGCAGCCAAAAGGAAGAGATTTCATACATGGCCTCTCCTTGGTTTTCCAAAAGCCAGAGGAAAGCCTTTCTGCTACATGCCTTCTTCTAGTTGCCCATATTTGAACCAAAATTACCATAATCACATCTCCTTCTTTGAAGGGCAGCTTTCCCATGATATGAGGTATTTTATAACTGCATGTAGCAGCAAGGAATGTCTCCTTATCACTTGAAGACAGGTGCCTCTAGCTAGATGTAGATTTACATTTAACTAATTCCAGTCTAGTCTGATTCTCTCAGGTGTCAAAGGAGCTCCTCAGAAAGTGGCTAACTGTGGTCCAAATTAGAACAGCTGCATCTCTTCATGGAAGCAGTATTTTTAGCTTCCTTTTCTTCTCATATCTTCCTATGCAGCAGAGCACACTACTCCCTGGCCCCTGCAGTTAGAGAAAGCACATCCAAAAGATGTGGCCCATGAAAGAGGGCTGGATGGTTAGAGCTGCACAGTAACATGCAGATATGAGACTCACCAAGATACAGACCTGTTGTACAAAACCCATTTTAAAGCTGTTTATAGTTCAGTTACCTGTCCTAAAGAATGTCTCCCATATCTGAGTTTTTCCAAGAAAAACCTATATACCTTTGAAAATTCATTTAGCACAATGAATTATGACAGGAACACAGCCTGGCACTAAGTTTCTGAAAGGCTTAGATCAGGTATCTCAGTGCCAACCAAAGCCACTGTCTGGTTTGTTTTGCAGCCTTCACTGCTGCAATTAGGCATTGCTTACCCTGCATTTTAGACTTTAATATGGCTGGGTTAACATAACCACACCTGGGGACAGACTAGTAGGATGAATGGCTCTCAGGGTAATTTCTCCAATTACTTGGAGCCTGGTTTTGAGCATATAAAGGTGTTTCTTTTTCTTTAATAGCCTCTCCTTATTGTTCTGCAGGAGGAAATTTAGTGATAAAGGGTGGGGTTTTTGCCAGGCATGCACACTGAATGAGGACAGGCACATACAGGTGTTGTATCCCAGGGGCAGTAGCTAAGTCAGCGTTACAGTCCACCAGGCATTCCCTTTTGTGTTTCTAATGCACTGAACCCCAGCTGTCACCCACATTTTATTTTCCTTCACAGAAGAAGGTTAATGAGCATCACAAGCAAGGAAACAGACCTAACACTGCATGTAACGCTCCCTGAATTCTGCACAGGCATTTCTCTCTTTCTTCCCTTCTTAGGAGCCAGTCACTCTTTGTCACTCTTGATCTTACACTGAAGGAAGGGAAGCTCTCCTCCCCTTCTTTTTGTCTTGCTGCTTTTGATGTTCACATTTGTGAACTTCAAAAAGCCTCTGCTGTCAGTAACAGAGCTGTGGCAGGAAATGGAATTCAGGCTGCCAGTTCATTTGAACCAGAGATGTGAGCTGGTACCTTTTGGAGATCTGCTTGATTAGAGTGCAGTTTTTATTAGAAATGGAGCACAGCCCCAGAGAAGTCTTTTTTTTCTCCTGACTCCTGAGAAAAGATAATCTACCATTTACACACAGGCAAGTATGCTGAAAATCTCAGTGGTAACAAATGCATCACCTGACTTGTAACTGAATTTGACTAGGGAATAAACCCAAATGTATGTAGACTTCAGTGGTACATGGAGATTCAGGCAGTAAGTGGTTTCACTCTAACAGGTTTTAGTTGCCCTTTTAAGTCCCAGAGGTCACAGACTGACCTAGTCTATAATAGTTGTACTGCAGTCACTCACCCTCCTATTTGCTTAGGTGGGTTGCCTCGATGGTACTTTAGCAGAATTGCCCCTTTTTGTGACAGTTCTTGAAAAGCACTTTGGAAAACCTGTCACGACTGGCATCTGCAACATAAAATCAAGCTGTTATTTTTTGTGGTGGGGCTTGTCTCTTGTTGACTTGGAAATAGATACTGAAAAACTTCACTGCTGTAGAAGGCCAGTTTTCCTCTATGCCAAAGCAACGTGGGATTGATCAGCCTTTTGTTTGCTAAAGCAGCTTCTTGACTTTGGAACTGGCATCATTTCAGAAAACACAGCTCTTTATAGTGATCCTTACTGATTTTCCTTCCCCTCTTTCCTGGAAATTCCCATAATTGACATTTAGATAACAAACAAATGTGACTGGTAGGAACAGACTGAAAATTTTGGAGTAGAGATGAGAGTCAGTAAAGTGATGAAAAGACCTCCTAGCCCAAGAAGCCTTGGAGTGCTTATGAGCTGCCTGCATTGTATTTTTGGTATGCTGGACCAAGGACTTTCCTCAGGCTCCTGGTGAGTTCTCTAGGGAAATGGTTAGTGGTGAAGAGCTGTTTACCCCTCAGTAAGATTAAACGTTGTTTTCTACAGAATAATCACTGTCCTATTACATCCTATCAAGTCTCTAACTTGCAGACTTCCCAGCCTGCTCTGAAACAAAACTCAGTAATCTGCCTAGTGATACAGCTTAGGCTTATTATAACAGCAGCAGCTCATGCATCTCAAGTCTGCTGCTCCCAAATGATTCCTCAGCAATTGCTATCCATGCTCCAGGTCTTGCTTCTGAGTAGAGAGGATGTGGAGGCAGATGTTTGGCATGCACCTGCACTCTGCATTATCTTGCCTCTCTGCTTAGTCTTAGCCCTTTGCAGGCAGGGCTGGTGCGTCAGGGAGGACCAGGCAGCACAGACATTGCAGAGCTCTAAAATCAGAAGGGAGACATTTTGCCATAGAAGCACAGAATAGTTTGGGTGGAAAGGGACCCTGTTGGTATTGTCTGTTTGCAGCATTCCAGTCTTTCTCACAGGAGTTGATTTCTTCTTTCTCCTTATAACTACTTACAGATAGCACATTTTTGAAAATGAAATCTTGGAAATACTGGATGTAGCTTAGCTCTCGGTGATGATTAATAATCATACACAGGCTTACATAAGAAATCAGGAAATTGAGACATTTTCCTTGACCCTGCACTGAGTCCCTCATAGCCATGCTGGTCTGCTTAAGGTGTTCAAGCACTTAAACTTGTTGGGACTGAGCATAAGAGTAGAGAAGAAGTGGCAGGTCTGTTGCTGCATCAGAGTGGTTCATGTCACAGCATGCCATAGTGGATGGAAGAGAAGGAATCATAGGAAAACCACAAATGATAGTAGGAATACAAGAAGACCCCCAAAAGGAAAATTTTGTGGGTGGGGTTTTTTGGTGGGGTTTTTTTGGGTGGTGGTGTAAGAGCCTTGAAGAAGGAGGCCATCAAGAATAGGTATGATTAGGTACCATGGGTAAAGATGTATTTTGTAGATGACAGTTACTCCATCTTTTCCAGTTCCTTACCAAGTCCTATTCCTCCTTTTTTTTTTTCTCAATCTAATTCTCATTTATTGAGAATTAGATTGAGGAAAAATTAGATTGATGTCCTTGATGACCCTATGTTTTCAGACCCCCTAAAATAAATGTAACCTGCTGTTACTTCATCACCTCAGGCCTGCCATTAAGGACCTCTCTGCAGAGGGGACAGAAAACAGATGACAACCTTATCTTCTTTTCCCTTTCGTGTTCAAAGGGGTAAAGAAATGAAATGAGCAAAGCACTCATTTCCAGTAAAATCATGCTATTCCAGTAAAACTATTCCAGTAAGATAATGCACAGGTTACTTGGGTGCAGGGCACAGTCTCCCCCTTTGCTAAATAACACCAGCTGTGACTATTGTAATATCATGTCTTGTATCCATAAAGAGGAATATGATGTAAGCCCTACACAAAATAGTAATATCTTGATTAGGTTGTGTCTTGGATTCAGGAGTCTCATGGATTTGCCAGTTGTCTTGGGAACTGCCTTAAATTCAAGCTCATTTCTGGTGTGTTTGTCCTGAGTGCTCCTGCTTATCTTCAGACTTCTCCCTCTGGCAGTTTTTCTACTGAGAACAAACCTTTAGCTCTGGGACATTGGTCCCTGCAATACCAGAAAAAATGGAAAGATGAAACCCGGAAAACTAGCACGTACTTGTATTCCTTTAGAAACTTTTGCATATTACTTACTGCTCTGCTAACAAAGTCCATGTTGGTTTTATTAACAAATTCTCTAACTGTGCATCTCTTGACTGGAACACTGTTAAGTTAAAGTCACACTAAGATAAGTGTCTGGGCAATCAAATACATATGAAGGAAGACCAATCCAAAAAGAAGTGTTTGAGAGTGATTTGCAGAGCACTGGGGAAACCACCATTGTCTTGGATGAAACTCTTGCCTTCTGACTTCTGCCTAAAACACCACAACTTGGCTATGTTGCTCAGAAGATCCAAGTCACACCGTTGGAGGAGCGAATATGCCAATTTTGAGCCTACAGTAATTATCTGTTGTTGTTTTTTCTAGTGCCAAGGTCAGGTATTGAAAGCAACTGTTAACACTGGGTGTCTACCAAACCTCATCTCCAAGAGGTGTTTAAACCTGCTGGGGTAAGTCTTTGCACACTATAAAAGGAGGGATGGCTAGAGGAAAAACCATGGCAAGAACCCAGGCACTCTGGATTCCCATCCCTAGGGATAATGACTGGCAGTTTTGCATGTGCACATGGCTGTTCAGGAGAGGATGCAGAGGGTGGGCCACAGGGAAGGGCATTGAGCACTGGCAAAGGTGTGTGCAGACCCCAATCTCAGAGCAGAGCTGTGCAATTCTGCCTGCATGTGCTGCAAGGCAAAGCTGCCCAGCTGGTGGCTGGTGCTGAGGTTTTGCTGGTTGAATCTGCCTCCAGGCATACGGTATGAAAGAGATTGCCCCTCCTGTGGGCCTGTTCTCAGTGAGACCCAGAAGAACTGCCATCAGTGAGAAGTCCTGGTTTTCCTCCTCTTCCTCTGCTTGAGGCAATAACACCTCTTGTGTCCCACAGGCTGGAAGAAGTGTCTGCCATGGACTGTGGAGACCTCTCTCCTCCCATCCCCAGCGTTGTTGGCCAAGTAGAACATTTGGAGTTGCAATTTGGCCAGGAGACAGTGCTGTGTTCAGCACTGGTTGTAGGTGAGAGTGCCAGTCCCTCCTCTCCCTTGTTTCTCCTGTGTCCCTCTTGTCCTGCCAAGGGCATTTAAAGGATCTTTGGAAAAAGCATAACATGGTGGAAGGTTGGTGATGTGGCCACCTCCACTGCAGACCAACATCACCATACAAAGTGAATACCCTCAATGTCACCAAAGGCAAAGGGCATAGGAAGAGTACAGAGAAGACAGAAGACATTGAAAGTGGGGAGAAATTAGGTGCTTTTTCAGTTTAACTAAGGATGTGAAAAATTCTCATTTCAATTAAAAAATGGACCTTTCATAAAATTCTGCAGATGGCTTGATTAATCCTCGGGTGCCTTATGTTCTCCCATGGAATGGGCACTTGTATCTCTGGCTGGCTGGAAGTCATCAGAGAAAGTAACAGAGGGCACAGCTTATTTCCTAGAGTGCTTCTCTGTGTGCTCCTCTGCCTCTGCTGCAGGGAGCACCCTGAAAGAACCCGGAAGCCCCAGAGTGCTGAGTCTCCTTTAGTGTCCTGAAGCAGGACCCTTTGAAGGAAGGAGCCATAGGAGACAAGGTCAGGCCAGGGGGCACTGAGGCAGGCCCAGAAAACAGCAGAAAGGCTGCATGTTTTGCATTTACATCAAGTTGTGCATATGCTGAAAACAATGTGAAAACATTTTCCCCCCTGTTCTTTCTCCCTATTAGTCTTCCAGCTTTACCTTCTTGCTTTAATCTGTTTCCCCATCTTCAATGAGTCCTGCTCATCTTCCAAGGCTTCCCTTGCTCCCTCTTCTCACATATGTTCTTCCCACATTCCTAAGTTATCTAGAAAGAGCTTCCTCCTCTTACACACTCCAGCTTGCTCTTCTTTCCTGGTTTCCACTCTGCTTGTTCTTGCCCTTCATGGGGAATCTGTACTAGTACCATAACAGGTGAATTTACCCCATAGCTACTACCTACTACCCATTTTGTTGGAACATGGAAATGGCTGGAAGGAGGAGAACTGCCACACCTTACGTCTCTCTGTGCACACAGTGCTCTCACTTATGTGGTTAGAAATAAATTATAAATTACAGCCACTGGTGACAGGGCAAGCAGTCCTCCAGGAGACATGTGAAGCGCTAATGAAATTACAAGTGGATGCTGATTACTGCAGACTCCAGGACGTGGGAATTCCCCTTAGCTCCACTTTAACCCTGGCATCTTCTATGTTTGCTGACACTGAAGACTTGCAACAGTTACGAGTAGGACAGACAAGTTACATGGAAAACAAAAAAAAACTTAATAAAATTATTTAATAACATCGGTTAGACTGAAGCCATTAGGTGCAGGCTTTGGTCAGAAAACTGAACCAGTAGCCTGCTTGCATGTGACCCTTATCCCCTCTCCTCTCCATTTTCCAAATTTGTTCTCCCCTGATTCACCCTGCTGCTTGCCTTCTGCCTTTTGTCCTTCCCTTACACAGCCGACAATAAGTTTCATGGGATCTCACAAGCCCCTTCTGATATCTCATATTAAGTTTCAAACAATCACACAAACCCCCTCAAATTTATCTCACAGTAGTAATGATAATCATGGTTTCCTTCTCTTATCAGCTGCAAAGTTCACTTTGACCATCTTCAGGACTGTGCCTAAATAGCTCCTTTAAAGGCTCATCAGTGAGTGGCACAAGAGAGAGATTTATTATTGTCACTGCTTCCACCTGCTTGTTAATGTTGGTGTGTTCAACTCATCCTTTTCCTTGTTATTTTTTATCTGCTTTATATTGATTCATAAAAATTCATGAATCAGATGTTCTTGTATTTCATATCCTTTTACAGGAGAGACACACTTTGTTTAATGAGGCAGTATTACATAACCTAAAGCCTGATCAGTCTCTTCTCTCTTCTCAGATGATGAAATGCTGGAGTTTTGCATTGGCCTCCAGACTCTGTTGTCTCTTAAGGTAAGGAACAGCTCCTTGCTTTTTGCAGGGCTCCTCTCAGGAAGCTCTCCAAGATCTGGTTGTTTTAGCATCAGAATTACTCAATGTCCAGGTCTCTTGCACTTGTCACACAGCTGCCTGATTGGGTGCAGTATGTTCTGAGTCACTGACTCATTTCCAGAGCTTCTTAAAGAAAGAAAACACTCAGTAGGATACTATCACATCTCCCATTTTCTATATTCCTGACCATACAAGTTGCAAGCAGCAAGAGGAAACTGAAGAGGAGACAAGAAAAGGCACGACTTAGACCCATGTTGCCCTTGGAAGGCAGATGAGAACGAACTGTGCCCTTGCTTTGAGCCAAATGCAGCTGTGTGATCACATTCAGTGTCCAACACTCGTTGGCCATGAGTGGAAAGAGTCCTTTTGTCAGCTTGGCTCAGGGTCAGAGCTCTGCTGAGCCTGGCTCCTGGGTGGCTCAGGATACAGCTGCACCAAGCTAGCTCCTGCCTGTCACACATTTGTGGTCACATGCCAGGCTCATAAAACAGGAAAAACAATGGGCTGAATGGCTGAGGGATGTGAGGACATCAGCTCAGAGAGGGTTATAGGAAGAAGGGAGGGAAATGGCCTGGTAAAGGGTTTGGAGATGAACCCCACTAGAGGGAACTGGAGCAAGGAGGCAGCATGTGGGACAGGGAAGAAAAACTGTAAGGTCTCTATAAACCCAGAGAGGTGTCACAGGCTCTCCCCAGTCATAGACATCATGAGATTTACTATCTGAAATGCCCAGCAAGTAACTGTGTCTCTCCTTCTTTAGAGTTGCATCGACTTGGAGGAAGGAGTCCTGAGATTTAAAGCACTGAGTGAGGAGCTGCCTTTTCTACATGCCTCTGAAGAGCCTGGTCAGTGACTGGCTGCATTCCCCATGTCTGGAGACTTGCTGCCATGAGAGAGAGATGAGGGTGAGGCTCCCATGCCCCTAACCTTGCTGAGTTCTAGGCTGAGGCATTCAATGGGGAGTGAGAAAAAGGCAAGTGGGTGCTGGAAGCTGTCACTGGGAGTGCCTCATCTTGAGATATCCCACCTTTCAGTGGACCCTCTTGCTTGTCCTGATGTGCTGAGTGGGCATCTTGTTCTTGTTCTGCTATTTGGCCCTAGTCACTCCAATTTCTGGTTCTGTAATAAATTTATGCTACCCCTTTAATGACTTTACAACACACAGTTCACAAGAGAGTCTCTGTGAACAATCTCCAGTTGTTCTACTGACAGGAGAACAGCGTTTTCTTCAAAGACCTCCAAAGATTACCACAAATTTTTCCCTTCTTGTTGCCTCAATGCCAGCATACACCATTCCTGTTTCTTTGTCAGAAGGGCTCTGTTCCCTTTGTCTGTACTCTGGGAAGCTGGATTTTGCTGCTTTTTGCTGGCTCAGAGCAGAACAGAAGTATTTTCTTGGGAAAACTGTGGCAAAAACAGTTTTAGAGTTCTCAGTTCTAAGAAACCCTTGCAGAAATGTTGAGTGCAGACGCCTAAAGCACTGACAGGGGCTTGGGCTTTGCCATTGCATCTCTGGGCACTAAGCTTTATTATATGAATGGCAATGTTTACCATCTCTTGATGTATACCCTGTAACCAGACTTGCACACCCTCTTCTGGCCAGGCCACTCCTCTCTGCACTCCAGCTGCTAGAGCTGCATCCCTGTTCCCTCTGCTGCTTCATCGGAGATCCTGCCACAGTTGAAATACTGTGATGAATTACAGCACCAAGTCTTCTGCTCTGTCATCTCCTTCCTTCCAACTTGAAATCCAGCAATTAAACACAGACACATCATCAGCCTTGAGTCCTGGCATCACACAGCCCATCAACTTTGCTTCTCTTACACCAAATGAGAATTTGTAGCATCAGCTCTGGTTAAAGGGCTGTGAACTCATCTGGAATGTTAAGGGTGATTATTGAGTCACTTAACAATTGGGTTTGATTTCTTTAATTTCTTTTTAATTTCCATACTAAAGCATAGCTATATTAAAAATGCATAATCTATTCTTAACTAGCTCTAGGAAAAATGCACTTGATCAGGGCTTGTTCCATGCCTCATGGCTACTGACTTACTATCCAAACTGCAAAATATACCTTTATCCACCCTTAAAAGGCTATGACAACCCAATTTTGCCTATTTTCCTGGATTAAACACCTCTGACTCTCTTCCTTTTTTATCAAACTGGTCATTGTCCCTGTTGTGCTTCTCAAAAAACGTGTGTATGCATTTTTGCTTTTTATTTTTTTGTTAGTTCTTTTCTCTACAGCTGTACGCTGTAATTTAACACATGCTAAGGACATCAGACTAAAGCCTGGCTGATATGATTTAAGATTCACTTACCAGTGATAGTTGGCGTGACTGGCATCTGCTGCTCCTACTTTTACTGTTAGTCATCATATCTTGCAGCTTCTGATACATTCCTTGACATCTCTGCCACTCTTCTACTTGTGCATCTGACTATTTCTGGCTGCATGAACTGCTTTCCATGAATCTCTCGAGTGACACCAATGGTTCTCTCACTTAGTCAGGAAAGCATGCCTGCTCCATGAGCCAGTCTTTCAAAGCAGCAGTAATTCCACCTGGATTTGTATCACTTGCATGCCTGACTGGCTTCTCAAATCTCTGTCAAGGGGTCTAGATAGCTCACACTTGTACTAAAACCATCTTGTATTCTAGCTGCAGTCTATGTGGTGCCTGGGCCAATTCTGCTGACAAAATCTTGTTTGTGATAGACAAAACACCTGTTGCTATATGCATCAACTCACCCACTTTCCAACTCCCATTGCCCTCTAAAAACAGCATGTAGAACAAGGGCAAATACTCTATACATTTAGATACCACGTCCATTACAAATCTTATTCATTTCTATGATCTATTATAAAAACCCTCTAAATCACAACCCAAAAGCTGACTTTAGCCCTAAACCAAACAATAAACCCTAACAATGACCCTAAATCTAAAATGTAAGGCACTAAATCCTAATCCTAAATTTAACCCCTAAAACAAACTCCAAAACTTAATGCTAATTTTAACACCTAAATCAAATCTCTACCTCCTAACTATAAACATAACATTAAAAATAATCCCCTAAATTTAACACTGTAACCCCAACATTTACCACGTGACTTTAAACGCAAGACAGAAACCTAATCATAAAGACATTAACTATAAACCCTAATCCCAAAACCTAACCATAATCCCTAACCCTAATGTCAACCATGAAGCTAACCCCAGCCCCTAAACCTAAACTCCAAGGCCTAAACCTAACCCCTAACTCTAAACCCCAAACCATGTAACAAACTCTAACCCCAACCCCAAATCTAAACATACCCCTACACCTAACCCCAACCACCTAACGCATATCCCCAACCCTACACCTAACCACAACCACCTAACCCTATCTGATGGCTTTTGTCATTCCCACAAGGGGCCTTGCTTCCCTCCAGAGTGCCCTGGGGCTTTTGCTGAGTTTTGCTTTGCCCTGCAAGGGTCCCTGCTGCCTTACAGAGTGTCCCAGGGCCTTTGCCAGGCCCATATGGGGCCCTGCTTCCCTGTGGAGCACCACAGGGCTTTGCTGATGCCCAGGCAGGTCTCTGCTGCCTTCCAGAGTGTCTGACAGCTTTTGCTGGGCTTTGCTGATGCCCACAAGTGCATGGGAAAGGGAGGGCCACCAACAGCTCTAAGTCCTGGCCACTTGCTCGTGACAGCGATGCCCGGTGTCAGTTTTGCAGCTGGGTCCTGGCTAGGGCAGGGTGTAGGTGAGTTGGAGCCTTCAGACTGAAGCCAACAGGAATCTTTCCAATGATTTAAAAGGAGTGTTGTGTGGGATCCTACAGAAAACTGCCACGACTTTGAGTTGACAATTCTGTTTTGACTACTGCCTGTCACTAGCAGCCCTGCAGACACTGCACACTAGCTGCTGCTGGAACTCACCAGGTGCTGTTCCTACATGTCTGTCTTGGAATAACTGCTTTTGCTCACATCCAAAACATCCTCCGGCCTTTCTGAAGCCTTTCTGTGGATCACATGCCTCATATCCTAAACCACTAACAGTTCAAGCTCATCTGTGAATTCATGTGCTACAGTAGGTGAAAATCTCCAGCCCTACCTATTCCTCTCTTCTCTGCTTAGTGACTCCTTCTTTGCATCCTCCTTTCCTTCCGCTCACACTGGTGAGCAGAACGCGACAAATTTCCTTCAAAAAGGAATTCTTTCCTTTTTAGAGAATCCTTTTAACACTTGCCTTTTACCCTGGCTGCTAATACACTCCCACATTGTGCCACAATCTTGCCAGCCTTTCCTCTTTGTCGCTAACAACTGCATGTATAAGTTTTCAGTCACAGAGAGGATGTTTCCAAGAAAGCACTCAATAAGTGTGAGTTCTTTTCTCAGCTCTGAAATCAGCTCCAGGGCACAAGACATGCTCTTCACCTTCCTCCTGTCCATGTCAGTTGAACACACAGATCCACTCAGTAGAAGTCTCCTTTGTCCAGACATTGAAGAATCTGTTGCCAACACTTGGAACTTCCCCATCAAGCTTTGCTGCAGGCAAAGAACTTCCAGAAAAAAAAACCATTTATATGACTAAATGAGAACTGCAGGTCATGATGCCATGGCAGACACCTCACTTCAACCCATTCACTAAATAACACTCTAATCCTACAGGTCAGTACTTGCTTTCCTCACCAACACAGCTCCTGGTGGGTTTTCATCTCCCCAAGTTACTTAGTATAAAATGACACAGTTACTGCATTTGACATGTGTATTCTGAATTCCAGCCCACAGATATTTTTCTTTCTCCAAAGCAATTTTGTGTCATTACATTTGAAGCGCAACCTCCACTGTGAAAGAAGGAAGTCTTGGCTTTAAAAAGTGATTGTAAAATAGGACTTACAACATCTCAAAGAAGCCAACTCAACTCCCATCTACAAACATGGTCATTTTTAAGTCTTCCAACAGTAGGAAGCACAGTAAGTAATTTTTGAGTGGGCTGGCAAGGCTGAAGACTCTTAATTGTAGTTTCTCTTGGAAAAGCCTATTACACAGATATACTTCCCTACTCCCAATTCCCGTCATCTCTATTGCTTTTGGGAGATAAAGGGAACAAAGGAATAATCTAAAGGTCTTTTTCACTGAAGATCAAAAAATGCTAACACTTCCATAAAGAAAGCAGAAGTTCAGTACAAACTGCCAGCTCAGAGCAGGACATAGACACAACCTGTATGCATCCAACCAACACTGGCTTCCTCGTGATGAGACCTGTCCCTTCAATATAAAAAATGGAATGTTATTATTTTAGGGATAATCTCTTTGAACCACCTTGGTGGTCAGTTCCTATCAGGGCTGCTTTCTAATAGAGCGGGCACAGCAGCTGTGGAAAAGTCTGCAGGGAAATACCTGCCATGGCAAATCTCTGGAACAGTGTGCAATACACCCAGGAATGGGGAGAAGGACTTCTGTCCTTCCTGAGAACATGCACTCTGCCAAAGCCATAATCAGGACCACTTCCAGGAGCTTGGGGTCACTTGCTTTTGAACAGAATGGGAGCTGCAGCCATCCATATTCCCAGAGGCTTGCTCCTTTTTTCACTACCAGCAGGTGAGCTATGGCATTGAAGACCACTGAGCCACATACCTATGGTTGCATTCAATCTTCCTTTCAAGAGACTCCACTGGCACATGCCAGGATACACCTAAAGAGTTATAGAAATAACTAAATTATAGCAGAAAGATCATAAAACGAGGGCAGGGATGGAAAGCAGGTTTATTACGTCTCAGGAAAATAAGGCAACCCCCTCCCTTTATTTTTTTGCTAGTAAATTGAGCATCAGAACCAAAGCCATGAATCATTTATCTGCAAATACCCCCAGTGCCTGAGAATACTGTCAGACTCCTCACTTGCTGTGTGCTGGCACTAGGACATACAAGGGTGTCCTGCAAATGCTGCCCTGTTGAAAAGTTTCCCAGCACCAGCAGGTTATGCCAATCTGCTAGAGAAGGATACAGCAAACATTTTCTGCTGTGTGGGAAGGAACCACTTCTAATTCCAACTCTGTGGCTTTGTGTGGGCTGGCAAGGACAAAGAGACAATTAGTTACAAAGAAAGTATAAGGTAACTCCATCACTCCAGAGACAGAGCCTTAAGTGGCTCCTTCCCAGAGAAGATGGACACTTCACAGAAAAACTGTTGCCAGTGGAAGTAGCCTGAATAACGAATTTCAGGAAGTATTTGGCACTTAGGAGTTCAAGGCAGGAAAAAATAAGGAAAGCCATCTTTTGGTCAAGGAACAGTACAGATATTCAGTTAATTCTTCTGTAGACACTTTTCATTTTCTCTTGTGCACAAGGGGCACAGGAGCAAAATGCATCTGCAAGTTATTATGTGCTGCATGCAATAGAAAACTGTCAGGGGAAGACCTCAAATGTTAGTATTTTTCCTCTCCAATGGTTTTTAAGAGCTGAAAAGTTTTGGGGAACAGATGTTTTTGTAGTGTCTGTATTTTCTCACCTCTGCTTTTGATAGTGTGCATTGCCTGGGCTTGCACAGCATTTTTAGCCTCAGGCCAGCAAAAGAGGGTTGGAGTGCACAATATTTGCAAGGCTTTTGCCCCATTTTCTTTTAAAGACAGTTCTGAGAAAAATGTCATCTCTTCCTCAGCAACCGTTTCCCATTCTTTGTGAACAATTAATAGTCCAACAGTGGATCAGTTTGACCTTCCTTTCTTGGAAATCATTCAACCTGTACAGCAAAGTTTGTTTTGCATAAATCAGTTCCAGCCATATGCACCCATTTGTACACCCTTTGCGCTTGTGTTGCTAATAAAGGTTTATATTTGGTGTTGCTAATAAAGGTTTGTATTTGGCATGGACAGACAGCACTTAGTTGTTCTGTTACAAGTGTAGGCCATCCTGTTTCCCTGCCAGGCCCTATCTGCCAGAAGCAATGGTGATGATTCCTGCTGGGATGGGTGGCTGCACATCTCACTGTCACAAGAGCTGGCAATTTGTTGAGGTTACAGTCTAGGTCTGACAAGCTTCAAGACAAACACCTGACTTTAGCCCACGAGTAGATGGTCCCAGTGGTATCAGCTCTCCACAGGTCACAGACTCCAGCCTTGCTGCTCTCAACACCACTGTTAATAAGCTTTATTATTACTTGAAAGGTCCTGCCTGAAGGGTTCAGTTTTACACAAGCTCTTAGTAGGACAGGGGAACATTTAAAAATGCTTCTCAGCAACGCCATTAAAATGGAGAGAAACTTCTACTGCAGTTAGAGTCAGAAGATACAGTGGCTTAAGAAGCTGGCAGGTACAAAGCAGGTCACACCGTTTCATTGCTCCATGCTCCAACTTCTACTGCCACCAAATGCAGAGGACAGCACTGTCCTCTGAAAAGCTTATATAAATCTACAGAGGGAAACTGCAAAGAACAGCTAAGGCTTATTATGTAAAGATCCTGCCCTTCTACCACACAGGGCTGCTTCAGCAAGAGTCACTTTCAGCCAAGGGCAAGACACTCCTTTTCTCTATACAAAGCACTTTCTCCCAGCTAGGGCTGCCCTTGAATATTTTGCAGAGTAAAGCACAGCAGGTTTTCAGCCGCCTGCAGGATCTTTAAATGCTGCCACTTGCTCCAGATCACTGAATTGTATTTGCTGTGACTCAGGCTGCTGTAAAGGTGAAGGGACAGCTCCATCCATCACACATGTCCAATAAAACATCACACAAGTGAGAGGCAATAATCGATGCAAGCCAGCAGGTAGGCCTGCTGCCCCTTTCCTAACAAGCTGAGTTAGGCAAGAGACAAGCTAAGAGAGCAAAAAGCACAGCAACAACAGCATGTGGAAAGGTTCATGCCTGGGCTTTTGCAAATGAGCTCCCCTTTACCAGACTCCTCATGCCAGTCAGTGGGACATCACTTCCAGCCCACCTCTTTCAGCTGTGCAGGACTCAAAGCATGACACTCTCCACAACAAGAGGCAAGAGTGGCATTTCCACTTTCCCTGCTTCTTGTGGGATGGCCAAGCTCTCATAGCACCACAGATCCACTGTTAAGTCAGACTGGTCTTACTGACTGCTTCACAGCTGCTTTGTTAAGTCACAGCCCTCTCTGGGATCACCCTGCCCAAGAAGATGGAGACAAGCAATGACTCTTGACCAGAGCTGGGTTTGCTGGAGCTGCTATCTCCCCACACTCAATAGTGCAAGTTGTGCATGTCTCCAACTACTAAGAACAGATGATTTGCTAGAAACTGCTTGGCAGAAGAGCAGCAGCAAAACAAAGACAAACAGTGCATGGCTCTACTTTAAATACACCTAGGTGGGAGAGAACACCCATGCCTGCACCCTAACTCAGTTCCTCCATCTCTACTTCCTGCACTGTGATCCTGCTAAGAACTCAGAAATATTCACTGAAGTACTTCTAAGAATAGGTCAAAATGGGGACTTGGTTCAGCTGTTCTCTCCACCTGTGACCTCACTGCTCCTTCACAGTGACCAGTGGAGCACTTCAGATAGTGAGGAATATGGAAACTGGCAACAGAAGCCCTTTCTGTTCTTGCAGCTGCCTCATCTAAAGGCAAACCAACCCACCACATACAGGCAAGCCTACAGCCAAGAACATCCCTTCACAGCCTGTAGACCCTTTCCTGTTTGGAAGTTTTCACAAGATAGGGAAAGAACAGTCATCTTCATCAGATGCCAAATCCCAGCTGCAGACAATCTTGTGCTGGCATTAAAGATGTCAGCCTTCTTGTTATAAGGGATCTTGGATGCCACTGCAGTGGGCAGAAGAATCTGTTCCAGCAGGATCCTGTGAGGGGCTGCTGAGATGGTACTTCTCAGGAAAATAGAGTGTTTTGTGAATCAGGTTTCTGACAGCATCAACATCGTTTTTGTCTAAGGAAAAGAGAGAAAACTGGTTGTTAGACATTCTCACCAGGCAGTGGGAAAGCCTCTTCCTCAAGAAATACTCTGGTTTCCAGCACATCATCTGCCATCTCATCCTCTTTCTTTCTGTACATCCTCTGCTCCTTCTGCACTCACCTACATCCAGCTCCTGCAGAAGACTTTCAAACTCTGGGTCACCATCCAGGATTTTCAACAGGTTGGTGGACTCCATTCTCTCCAGCTGCACATCCCAGTAGATGTAGATCTTCTGGCTGAAGCTGACATAAACAAGGCAGGGACTGTTGCTCCCTTCTTTGCATGCATAGAGGCCTGCAGAAAGCAGAAGTGTGGAGATGTGACCACTTCCAAAAGGAAAGAGAAAGCAAGTAATTGACATTTCATGATGAGGTACCAAAGCTGTTACCAGAAAACAGCAAGCACCTGGGCAGAGATATGGGCCTGGGTACACAAAGTCCCTTTGAGACAACCCAAGAAGCTGTCTCTGAACTGCATGAAGCTTGGGGATTTGCAAACTGCTTCTTGCAGGTCTGAGAGAAGGGATTCAGGAAAGCCAAAACTCAGGCTGGTTCCACGGGCTCCTTATCTCCACTTAAGAACAGCTTAGAAGTCTGCAAATTAAAAAAGCAGTGTGGAGGACAAGAGACCACTGTAGCACCTCCAAGAAGGACAAGGAAAAAACCCCAAGCCACCATGGACAAGCCTCAGCATCACTTTCTCCCACCCTTACTTTTCCCAGATGCCACCAGAGGAAAGACTAGCTGGGCCGTCCGCAACATGCACACAGGGAAATTATTGCCCACTGCAGGCAGACAAAGGATTCTGGGTCTCCTAGATGGAAGCAGTAGCTTTGAGGGGAAAATACTGTGAGGGCTGGCTTTGCAGTCAGGCTTCCCACCTGCACAGAAGGCACTGACATTCTCATCTGCTTGGAATCTGGCCACAGTCCGATTGTGGTCGATGATGTACGTCTGACCGTCCCACGCACAGGCAACCACCTCCTCATGCCCATTGCCCTGCAGGAACCAGAGCACTGCATATTACACAGGTATCATCTACTCCCAGGGACAGCCAAGAATCTTTCTTGCTGGTTCAGAGACACAACACTAATGTCTAGATGTCACTTCTGGACATCTCATCCAGCTATTCTGCACTTGGAGCTCATCTCTCTTCTATATGGCAATCCTTATATACTGTAAGAGCTTTTAGACAACCAGGGTATTAGCAGTGAGCAAAACCATTCAGCTTTGCAGTAAGATTGAAAAAGAACTGGGGGACAAAAGTTTACAAATGGCTAAATGGATGCTGGGTCTAACAGACAGACACAGCTCAACCTCTTGCAGCTGGACAGACTGACCTGAGTGCAGAATGTACTGCTACAGCCAGAACACTCAGTGTCAACCTGAGATAATCCCAGCCTCTTCCAACTGAGTCATACTCCTTCTGCCCTTCCTTAGTTCATATACACAAAGCCATGCTGAGTTTTTGTCTTCATCTCTCCCAGCCTTACTCAGATACTCACTGTAACATCCAGCTTTTCCAGAGCAAAGAGCTGGTGATCAACTTGAACAGACCAGAGCAGCTTGTCTGCTCCCTCCATCAGTTTCAGTGTTCCTGAAGAAAGAAAAAAACAACTGTCTTGAAAACAATAAAAGAGAGCAAGATGCTTGCTAATGCTAGGCCCTACTCCTTTAACACTCAGGGTTGCTGAGAGTTAGCTGCAAATAACACAGGGATGGACTTGGCTGCTAAATCCATAGTGACACTTGACCCCGTCTACCAGGATCCCATTATGCAGCTATAATGCGGCAGTACTGGGCAGGGGGCACTGGCCATGACAGAGTGGAACATAAACAAGCATCTATCCTCACAGTGCCCTCTGTGCCTTCATAGAAAATATGTCAGCAGAAGGAGTCTTGGAATCAAATTCTCTTGCCTGAACCTTGAAGGGTTTCTGAAGCCCAGCTTCCCTTTCTTTTAAAAATCAAAAGCACTGAGCCCCTGGATCCCTACTTTCAATTAGTGACATGCCTTGGCTGCCCCACAGGTTTTCTTCCAGGACACTGGCAGGACTTACCATCCAAAGTACAGAGGGCAAAGAGACCTGAGCCACTATTCTCACTGGAGCCTGTAAGTGCAAAAGAAAATTACTGGCGTCGATGCCATTTTGTAAACATCGTGCTCTCCCTCTCCTGAAAACAATAAAAAAGACCAAAACCAAGCTGATTCATGCTGCCTCCTTTCCTTGCCCAGCTGTGTGCAGGACAGCAGTGACAAATGTCACTAATTAAATCTGAAGAGGAGAGTTCCCTGACCACTGGTCTCTTTCAGCCCTTCAGTAAACTCTCTACCTAGCTACTAAAAAATGAAAAGACATGCAAGGTCAAGTTTTAAAAATACGACACTCAGAGAGAGGACTGGAGCAGTATTCAATGGAAGCTGCATTTAACCCTTTCAGTGACAATATAGGAGAGGCACTGGCTACCTGAGGAGGAACCCAGGAAACCTGGCATCAGGGGCAAGCCAGCAGGGCTGAAAGCAAGCAGGCAGTTTCCCCAGAGTAGGTTAACAACACAAGCCTACCTCCAGTGTCCATAGATAGCTCCAAGCTACAGCCTCTTGCACATTCCTGGCTGCAAACCACCCCCTTTCTGCAGATCAGCCTAAAGCAAAGCCAGCTGGTTGGGTGCTTAACTGCCCCTCGTGATAAGCACCCAGACAGGCTCTGATCCAAGAGATCTGCTGTGTCCCCCTTCGAAACTGGTCAGCATGGCACTGTTCAGCTGTCCCTTTACTGATGTTCCAGCAGCAATGAGTTTTTTCACAGCCTGCTCTTCATCCCTTATTCTGTGTGCCTTCGTTTTTCACAGACATCTCTCAATAGATGCAAGGCTTCATATGCAGCAAAATAATTGATTTCATGCTCTGCTGACCATGTTGCTCCCAGCAGCATCAGCGATGCTGAGAACATGACAAGCTTAGGAACTGGGCAGGAAAGGTCCTCTGAGGAAGGCAAAGAGGGTGGGTCCAGTGGATTGCTCTTCTGCACAACCTCTAATTACACTGGACAGGCTGAATCATTCTCAGACAGCACTGCAGGAGGCAATACTTGGGCAGAGCAATACAAGAGAAAGTGATCTCTGCTGCGAGTTTTCTGCCTTCTATTATGCCCACACACTCCAAGGGGGAGTGAAAGCTTATTCTCCACAAGTACCAAAGGAGGGTTCAGCAGGTGCACCAGGCACAGGTCAGAGCACAGGGAGTTACAGGAGGGAAGCAGTGGCAGCGTGCAAGAAAAGTCTGGACACAAGAGCAGAGTGTCAGGGCTGAGAGAAGCTGGCAGCTGTGCAGATCTTAGATACAAAACATGAACACAACACAGTGGAAAAAAACAGAAGACAATGATACAGATGAAATATGAAAGCAGCTATGGAGAGGTTGGAGCTGCACAGGAGAAGATGGAGCAGCATAGAGCCACCAGGAATTGAGATTCAAATGCTGAAAAGCAAGAATGAAGATGAGGCTGTGGGAAGGAAGAGATACATCTAGGAAATAAGGAGTCATAAGCTGCAGCCATGCAGAAGCAAGGATCAAGGACATCTGTAGGAGCACAGCATGGCAGCCATTCAAACGGAGTAAATGCAAGTCAGCAGAGGCTGCAGAAAAACTCTTGTGCTGAGTGAAGGATAAGGGCTACCTAGGGAAGGACAAAGGCTATAAAAAGCTCACATGCAAATATCCAACTGTCTTTCTTTGGGAGCTGGCTAAGAGAGGCTGAGATCCCTGTGTTCTTGCAGCTGCCTCACAGGTTTCTTTTTCCTACCACAGGAAATTTGATTTCATTCTGTACTGAAAAACCATCAGGGGCAACTGCTGGGCTGGAGACCCCAAGCTGCTGATCTCTCACCTCGGGCAATGCTACCAATGAGATGAGTGGAGACATTCTTGTTGTGAATCCGCCCAGATGTTTGGTGTAGAATCACATCTCGAACAGGGGCCTCGCTGGGGAAAAGAGAAAGACAGCAGGAAAAGTTAGGGAACCACGCCTGGGACTGTCTCAGAACAATTTCAGGAGCAGTGTATTCCAAAGCTCTACAAATCCAGACAGTGCCCCAGTTTGTGAACAGGTTGACCCCTTTAATGTTAAAGGAAGAAAATGCATGCCACCCTAGGTATTAAAGAAATGTATAGATTTTTAAAAAGACAAACCCAGAATGATTTCATGCATTAAAAAAAAAGAAAAGAGCTCAAAAAAAGAAAAAAAATCAGTAAGGCTTGTATTCCAATGAAGGAAAAAAAGGACAGTTTTTGTCATTGTTGTAAGAAAAACCTGGCTGCTTTTCTCTCACAAAATATCTGCCCTACATCTGGGAGAGAGAGACTACATCTGGGCCTGGCCTCTGGCTAACAGGGTACCATTCCACTGAGTTCTCTAAGACATCAAGAAGACTTGCCTAGGTCCCCTCCTGCTGCAGGTTTTTGTGTCTGCCTTGAAGTCTCACAGAACAGCACAGAAGCACCCAAATTCCCCACCAGGGTCCTTCCAGCATCAAGACAGTAATAAGCACCACACTGCTCATCCTGGTTGCTGTGCTTGTGATTTACAGCACTGGCTGCCAGGGGTCTAATCAGGAAAACTTCCAATTGCCTCATCTGCAGACAACAAGAGAATAAGCCCAGTTTTATTCTGGGCTTCAGGTGTATTTGGTTTGGCCCAGCCTCTCAGCTGTTACCCTGCAATCTCATGACCTTTCTCTGGAAATTTAGGTCACTCATTTCCCTACATTAGCTCCCAGTAGTGAGGAACCCTCAGGGAGCTGGTTTTGCCACTCTATTGCCCAATTTGAGAAGAGAGTGGGATACAAGGAAAGCAGCAGTATTCATCTTCATGACAGAGACATGAAGAGTGCTCGTGGAAGCTTGGGTGTAGGCACGCTGAAGTGATGAGGTGCCAGCAGCACAGCAGGTCACTGAAGCAAGGACAGTGACAGCACCCCCTGCTTTGCAACAGTGATGTGGTGGCACCCCTTTGTAACAGGCGTTCACAGTGGCATGTGCTCATGCACCCCTGCAGGAACACCCTCACCTGCTCGGGGCAGATCCATCCCTTCCCGCCGCTGAGTCCCGCTGCTCCGTGTCCCAGGTGCACAGCAGGATGGCATAGCCACAGCCTGGCTGGGACACCATCAGCTCTGGTGAGCCATCAGGGCCTGGGTTCACAGACAGGCTGTCCACCTACAGCAGCAGAGGAATAACATGGATAGAGTCAAGAACTCCAAAAGGTTTACAGTGCTCCCTGCAACTAAATTTGAATATGGCAAATCTTCTGATAGAGCTGAGCAGCAGCTGAACAAATTCAGCTGGAAACAAAACATCCAAGTTCAGTAAAAGGTTGGTTCCCTACCAAAAGCCACTTTAAAACAACACTAGTACTACCCACTAATGCTCTCCCATTGGGCAAGAGCAACTGCTTCTAAGACCAATTCCCATCTGTACAGAAAAATCACTGGGCAAATCTCCTCTCAAGCCATCGACGTGACAATTGTTTTGTTCATAGGACTGAGATTCTGTGCTTCTCCTCTTGAAAAAGCCACCTCTTGAAGACTGTATGAAAAATACTGCCCTGAACATCCTTTTTCCTTACCTGACCTTCTAGAAGCCATTTCTTCAACAGGATCAACTGCCCAGAGACATGGTCTGGATTCTCTGATGAGTCTTCCCAGCGGAAGGCACGGACCACCCTGTCAGTGTAACCCACAACCAACTCACACTTCCCATCTCCATCTGCAGGGAAAAGCAAAAGTCAGCTGGACTCTCTCAAGCCCTCAGAGCCCAAAAATGCAGAAACCACTCTGCTGGTTTCTATAGCTAGCATCCCTGAGGATCCCAACCATGAAAGCTTTCACTTCAGGAAAAACTCTTAAGTTCTTGTTTCACCCTTCCATGACTTGGCTGTGGTTTGTTGGGAGTGTCAGTTTCAACAAGACAGTAATTTCCTCCTGCATGTCCCACCAACTTTCCCTCCCCACTGCCTCACACACAAACTCCTTCACCCTGCATTCCCACACCAGCTCTGTGGCTCACCAATGTCATTGATGAGCATGACCTTGGTGTTGGCAGGAATGTGCTGCTTGAACACTGGCTTCTGCTCTTCTGCCCCTGCAAGCTCATGGTGGCCTGAAGCATCTGGGTGTTTTGAATTCAGAGAAGTCAGGTCAAAAAGATGAAACCAGCCTTCTGCACTCACTGCCACCACGAAATTCTGCGAGGGAAAAGAAAAACCTTTTAATTCTTCCTCTTTATAAGCTGCAGAAGCTGTCCCACAGCAGGGCAGAGGAAGACACAAGGGTAGATCGATCAAGATCAATGACTGCTACAGAACAGGAAGTTTTTGGCCAGGACATGAACTTCTCTGCGACTGGCAGGGTCCAAACTTCCTGTTCTTCATTGTCAGACTACAGCATCAAGTGGATATGTGTGCAACCCTCAAACAATGTGTGGCTTTCTCAATGCCCACGTCAGCTCTGCTGCCCACCAGAGGAAACACAGCTACAGTATTTTGGGCAGGGTGCCTGAACTGGGACCTTTGGACTCATTGGTCCTGGCTTAACCCCCCAGAAAGAGCAATCCAACAAAAGGAGTCATAGTAGACCCAGTGGAATTTGCTTGGGAGTCCAGACTATTCCATGTCTCAGTCTTGTTTAGATGACCTTAAATGCACACAGCCAAGTGGCAGAAGGACCACGGCCCACAGCAGACATCAGCCCAAGCAAGGCAAAAGCCACTGAGCAAAAGGAGCAAGCCTCAAACCACCAAAGCCTTGTGGTGCTCTCACAAGGGCACATGGAAATCAGAAGTGTTCTCTGAAGATATGATGGATTTCCTTGCTCTCTAAAACCCACATAAGGCTCACAGAAAAATATCAGTTACATATAAACAGAGGAACAGTTTAAAAACAATAGTGCTAAAACTGTGAGCAAAGGCAGATCCTGGATACACAGCACCTGCAATCTGTCCTCCTCCACACTCAGCACATGACATGACACTAATCTCCTGAACACCTCCCACACGCCCTACAGACACAGCTGGGAAGAACTTGGCTCCTCTCACCTTTCCTTTATTGCACACATCTCCCACACGGACACATGTAAGCTGCAAAAGAAAACAGGGCCATCCATGAGAAAAGGCAACCCAACCCAGCACTCTGGGGTACACCTCTGCCATACCCCTTCCTCTCCCATAAAGAATCTCTTGAACTCCTAACAGCCTTTTGAAGGACAAGGACAGCAGAGTCAAGGGACTGAAACACAACTGGCCAGAGCCTGGGGCAAACCCCACAGTGCACAGAGCAGGGTAAAGGTGGGACAGAAGCCCAGTTTCTATGTTTGTGCATTAATCTGCTCATCACTTCCAGCCCAAGGGGCTGTAGGCAAAAGTGGGGTCTTGAATAATTACATGGAAGACATCAGAATCAGTTCTGGCTGCCATTCCTCTCCAGCCTACATACTCCTAGGCCAAGGACAAGGATAGCTGGCTGCACATACACCAAAAGGCCCAACCATTTAGAAAATTTATCAAGAACTCACCATTCCTTGGCAAGATCGCACAGCCCAGGGCTTGCTATCATCATTCTTGTAAACATAGAGCTTTCCATTGGTGTCTCCCACCACGAGCTCATTCAGCTGTACAAGAAAATTGGGTTAGTAGGGAGAGATCTACAATTATATTAACAGTAAGAATTTCAGAATTCATATCTAAAAATCGCTCTGTGGGAAGAAGCAGCAAAACAAAATTAGTTAAAGAGACAATCTTCAATCAAAATGGAAGGTCTGGGAAAATATAAAAGCCCCAATTTTATTCTTGCAAATTAAAGAGATGAAGAATGGCTCCTTAGAGCAACATCCTATTACCCACTGCTTCTCCACTCATTGTTTCAGAGCTGTGTCACTGACTGTTTTAACATCATGTTTGGATGTTAAAACAATCATCATTACTCCATCTTCCATCCTTCAATCTAGATTGACTTGAATCACCTAAGGAAGATGATGGCAATGACAAAAATACAACCACACAGGAAGAGAGTGCAGGAACTCAACAGATTTACACAGGGTGTCCAATCTTACTGCAAAAGGGGTAAAGGGATTTCAGAATGGTGATTATTTCTTTAGAGAAGATTTCTAAAAATCACCAACCACAAATGCTGATGAGCCTACTCCCATTATCCCATCTCCTGCATCGTACGTCTGTGTATTTAATCGGAGTGCATTTCATAACCCCCTGCACACCTTACCCTACAGAACAACTTTTTATGGGGAAATCACTTTAATCATCTACTGCATTGCTAGCCACCACACGTTCCAGGATAAGGCTGTAAAACACCTTGACTGTTGAGGAGAAACAGCTGAACATACAGCTGGTTCAGCTAACCTCTTCCGAGTCACAAACAAATCAAAACCAACCATTTCAGGGGCTGACAGCAACACTCCCAGTGCACATCCCTCCATCACACGGGTCAACAGACACCGAGACTTGGCTCTACCCTGTTGATGATCTGCTGCGCCCAGCAGAGCACCACCACATCCCCACCGCCGTGACAGGTGAGTGTCTGTGAAGCAGAAGCGAAGCTCCCCTTGGGCTGTGCCCCACCCAGGGCACGTGTAATGCCAAGGGAAGCCCAGCAAACATTCCCTTTGCAGGGGCACTCCTGGGGGGCTCTGACCAAGCGCCCGCCAAGCTCGGTGCGTGTCCCCGGGGCTGGAAGCCGCGCCGGCTCCTCCCGACACCCGCCCCGGGGCCGCACAGGCCGCTCGGTGCTTTCCTCAGCCCCGGGCTGGCCCCGTCACCGAGGCGGCCCCGCAGGCACCCCCAGCCATCCCCACCCCGCGCCCCGGGCTCGGACCGTGTCGTTGTCGGCGTCCCCCAGGCAGATGGCGTGCGGGAAGAGGCTGCCGGCGAAGTCGAGCGCCACGCACTGCACGTAGCTGACGGAGCGCATGGCGGGCCGGGCCCGGGCTGCGCGGGGCCCGGCGGGAGCGCGGGGCGGGGCGCCCGCAGGGCCCGCCCGCAACGCCGCGCACCGGAAAGGATTTACACACGCACAGACACACGGGTGTGGTTTACAAAGTCAGGACTGTAACTGTTTATTTTAAGCATTGTTTCCTTTTTTTTTTTTTTTTCTCTATAAGGACATACATAACGAAGTTTATAGTTGAAGTTTACATGTTTACATGCATGACCTCACTCACAAATACCAGTATTGCCACCTTCTGCCGGCAACCAGACCCACTTTTAAAGACAGCACGGAACATCCGTTCAGCTGCCTGAACAGGGCATGTTTAGTGTCCTTAACAGATTTACATTCTCAAACATTTCATAGTTTATGTAGTAACAACAAGGGCACAGTGGTACTTTCAAGACTGCTCACACTTAACAACAGATGCACCATTGACTAGATTTTTTATAGATGTGCCACAGAAATCACTTTTTGCTTTCAGAAACATGTACAACTATCATGCCTGTAGGAGATTTTTGAAAACTGCTGTTCAACAATTAGAAATTTATCATTAGGACTTGGCCCTAAGCTTTAGCAGCAAAAACAGTTTCAGCCACAGAGGCTTGTATTTCCAGGAATAATTAGCAACAAATCAAGTTATTTACTTGATTAATAAGTACTCTGGCTTGGCATTCCTGTCCCCTTTCACTGTTTTTCTAGGCCTACAAATCCCTTCTTCTAACCCCAGCTGACATTCACAGTGTTGTTTCCCACAAGAGGGGGTAGTGCTTTGGTATAAGTTTTTCACATACACGAGGCTGTTACTACAATCAGAGCTCATGAAAATCACCCCCATTACCTGGCAACCCTAAGGCTTCATTAGGCAAATGAAATCAGCATTTCCTTAAGTGAAGTGACCTCCCAAGCATCTCTCTTGCCTCTGTCCTATCCCACCTACCCCATGAGATTCAGAGCACTGCAGCTCCCAGCTCTCTAACCAAGCTCCAGCCCAGCACCAGGTGCTGAATGTGGTGTCTGGGGCAGGGCAGCACTCCAAGCAGCCCTTGCTTGGTGACAGTTTCAGGGCCCAAGCTGGGCAGGCACTGCTGCAGGACAGGTACTGGCATTCCCCCAGGCCCCACGAGTTTAAGTGCTTACACAGTACTTCTCTTTCAGCAAAGGAGACCAGGAATTCACATTGTATTACATGTTAAAACAGGGATACTCTCTGCAATATACACACAAATTCCAGCCCATGGCATGCCATGCAAAGACATCTTTCTCACCATAAAAAAGTCTATTTATTTTAATCTGAGAGAAACAGATTTTCTACCTTTCTTCTGCAGAGCAGGCAAAAAAATTGTCCCTTCCGCCCCTGTATCTAAACAGGACACTGGAGATGCTGAATTTAACACCACGTGATAGGATAAACAACAGCTGAGTTTGAGTACTATGTTCCATGCCTTCAGACAAAAGAAGCCCACCCTAACCAAAAGCCCCCACAAAATTCAAAAGCACACCCACCCCCAAACAAGACACACAAACTGCAGAAAGAAGCAGAATACTGAGTAATAGCTTTCTTGTGAGATCTGGGCAAGCAGACATTAGAATCACTCAGGAGTTTGTAGCTCATGAAATTATTTGCAATATGTAAGCCATTATCCCTTACTATCACTTCAAAGCCAGTCACTTTTAGATGTATTGGTTTGGGTTTTTTCCCCTCTGGTCCAGTTTTACAATGTAGTGGGGTGAAGAGGAAGGTAGCAGTATGAACACAGAACAAGCTCTATGCATAGGCTACAGACTTCCTTTATGCACAGTTTCCAGCAACATAATTTTTCCCTTTTGCAAATATATGGGTAAATACTGTACCAAATATTGTGGGAATTTTCTACAGTAATGAACAAACAACAGAGAAAAATAATCAGGACACTGGCTATGTGGACAAGAAAACACTGACCAAAGGACAGTATATTCTCTCGATTCTGTGCAAATTCCAATAAAAACCCACGAAAAGTTCGGTTTTCTTGAGTTTAATTGGAGCTTTATTACTTAAGCTGTGACTTCACAGTCTTCACCTTCAGCAATTTGCAAAGAGGAGGCATACAAGACAGGCTACAAAACTTAATGGAAGGGACTCCCTACTGAACAGGGGCAGAGGGCAATCCCAAGGCAGAAGAACTGGGAGCGCCAATTTGTTCTTAAGTCTCGCATGAGGACTCCTGAAAAAAGCTGATTACTTGAAGCAAGTCGAGGAAATAAATTTAGAATGCAGAACCTGGGACTGGAACCAGAAAGAAAAACACCAATGACAAATCAGGGACTACCGACCTGTCAGCCTCAGCTCTGTGCCCGGGAAGATCACGGAACAGATCCTCCTGGATGCTCTGCTAAGGCACATGGAGGACAGGGAGGTGACCAGGGACAGCTAGCACAGCTTCACCAAGGGCAAGAACCATCTGAGCAGCCTAGTGGCCTTCAGTGATGGAGTGACTCCATCAATGGACAAGGGAAAGGCTACAGGTGTCATTTAACTTCATTTCTGTAATTTCCTGCCTTAGACACAGCTCCCCACAACATCCTTCTCTCTAAATTGGACAGAGATGGATGCAGTGGGTGCACTGTTTGATGGATAAGAAATTGGTTACATGGTCACATCTACAGGCTAGTGGTCAACGGCTCAGCATCCCAGTGGACACCAGTGACAAGTGGTGTCCTCTTAGGGGTCCATACGGGGACCAGTGTTACTATCACCTTTGTTAATGACATGGATGAAGGGGTAGAGTGCACCCTGAGCAAATCTGCAGGTGACACCAAGCTGAGCAGTCCCCTTGACACATCTGAAGGACAGGATGCCACCCACAGTGACCTGGACAAGCCTGAGAAGTGGGCCCATGTGAACCTCATGAGGCTTCAATAAGGCCAAGTGCAAGGTGCTGCACCTGGGCTGGGGCAACCCCTGGCATCAATAATGGCTGGGGGATGAAGAGATCCAGAGCAGCCCTGCCAAGAAGGATTTGGGGGTGCTGTTGGATGAGAGGCTGGACATGAGCTGGCAATGTGCACTCACAGCCCAGAAGCCAATTGTAACCTGGGCTGCATCCAAAGCAGTGCGGGCAGCAGGGAAGGGAAGGGATTTTCACCCTGTACTCTGGTGAGACCCCACCTGGAACACTGCATCCACCTCTGGTGATGGGGGTCCCCAGCACAGGAAGGACATGGACCTTTTGGAGCAAGTCCAGAGGGGGCCCACCAAGATGATCAGAGGGATGAAGCACCTCTCCTTATGAGACAAGGCTGAGAGAACTGGAATTGTTCAGCCTGGAAAAAAGAAGGCTTTGGGGTGACCAAACTGTGGCGTTCCAGTACCTTAAAGGGAGCCTACAAGAAACATGGAGAGAGACTATTTACAAGGGCAAGTTGTGACAGCACAAAAGGGAATGGCTTCAAACTGAAAGAGGGCATGTTAAGATTAGTTATTAGGATGAAATTCTTTACTTTTAGGGTGGTGAGGCACTGGAACAGGCTGCCCAGAGAAGCTGTAGATGCTCCATCCCTGGCAGTGTCCAAGACCAGGCTGGATGAAGCTCTGAGCAACCTGGTCTAGTGAAGGGTGTCCCTGTCCATGGCAGGGGGAATTAGAACTAGATCTTTGAGGTCCCTTCCAACTCAAGCCATTCTATGATTCTATGAAAATGCAAATAAACCAAGCAGAGTAAATCCAGACAGAACCCAAACAGAAACAGAGGCTGAATGAATAAATAAAGTCACTAGGATTAAGCCAGATTTATGCTGCCACTCAGCTTCTTGAACAGCCACATAAAGCTGTAACTGACTGTGGCATGGTGGCTTCAGCCTCTGCTCCCTTGAAGCCACTATCCAACCAGGTAGAAAAATAAAGGTCTAATTCACTGGAAATTCATTTACAAAACTAATGGAATAGGGGTTTTCTTATGCTTCTGCTTCAACTTCTGATTTATCTTCAACTCCATTCTGCGCATCTTTCATTTCTGCATCTTCAGTGTGGCTTGTCTGAAGAGTAGCAGATGACTAAACAGAGACACAAAGAAAAAATATATTAATAAGTTATACAAAATTACTAGCACAAAGATTGTTTGATTCTTATTACTTGGAAAGCTTGTCTACCCTGCCAGACTGAATTAAGATATTAGGATCTTCAGCCAAAAGAAACAAAAAATTTTCATGCATTTAAGAAACCAGAAGCAGTATAGAGGAGGCCAAAATATAATACTGGTATTAGGTGGTTATGATTCTTAATGTAGCCTGCACCCACTTGCCATACAAGAATTTCTTAGAAGTCTTTTAAATGAAATTAATTTATAAAGCTTCTGCAGGAACTGCTTTTACCCTGCTTCAATACTAAAGTCATTAATTTTCAGCCATTTTCCCATGGCCTACCCTGACCCAACTTGTATGAGGCACACTTGCACTCAGCATAAGAATTATCTATCTACCTCAAACTCAGCAACAGTGATTTGGATGTCCTGTACAAGAGCTTAACTGGAAGAAGATATGATCTGACAATGTGGCTGCTCTAAAGCCCTCTCCTTGTGTATCTTCCTCATAAAAAGGTGTGGAAGGCAGAGCCACGAGGCAGTGCCCCCAGGTCAGCTTTTACAATAGGACATAACCAGCACATCCTGACCTTGCAATAATTTTCAAGCACTGTAAAGGGAGGTGAAAATATCTTGGCTTGCTCATCTCAAAACCTAGTGCAATGGAATTGCTATTCCACCTGTCAGCCCAGCATCTTGAGCCATCTTTTATTATGATCTTAGATGAGAACCAAACAAAAACAAGCAAAGTCTTAAGCATACAATGCTGGGAGAGCAGAATGGAGGGAACAGGCAGAATCCTGAAAATCTTACATCAATTTGGCTGCAACACAAAACCACATTTAAAAGAATATTCATGCATCAAAGGTCAATTTTTCATCCTTAGAAGCATTCCACAAAGCACACAAGAGTTAGGTCTTCTCTCCACAGAAAATCTGTTAGCCACCAATCCTGGGCTTAAGATAAGGTGATAAACATCCTGACCTTCAAAAATTCACACTTTACATATGTGAACTTTTCAAATTAATGAAAGGAACTACTGGTGCAAGAGTGGCTGTTGAATTTAACAGACAGTGTCAGGAACATCAGAACTGCAGTGCAAGCTATATTCTTAGCAATCAGAAGACATTTAGTAAACAAACTCTCTTCTCCAGAACTCTGAACTTCTACTACACCACCACCAACAGACACTGTTGGAGCTAGAGTGAAGCAACACTATAAAAGCAGTAAGAGGAAAACAAGCTTTTCTTGCAAAAAAACCACCTCAAGACTGGCCCAGGGAGTAATCATCCTTTATAGTTCCATCAATCCCATTTCATATAAAAACATATCCATTTAAGGCAGGCCAGATGGCTCAGAGAAAAAAAAAAAACAAAAACAAAAACCCAAAACCAAAACCAGCACACTGCACATTCCCAAGATCATCTAACTTTTTGGGAAGAATTCACCAGGCCAGTGGCATCCAGGCCTGTATCAGCAATAGTGTGTCCAGCAGGATCAGGGCAGGGATTGTCCTCCTGTACTTGGCAATGGGGAGGCCACACCTCAAATCCTGTCTTCAGTGCCAAACAATAATGTTCCATTTACATTTGGTTGGAATCCAACCTAAAGGATTCTACAACTTTAAACTAATGCTATCCCAAGTAGATAGGGAAATTGGGACTAAGTGCAATGTTTTTCCAATATCCCAAGCAATCTGCCTTCTGCCAAGAATATTACTCTATTACTCCAATTATCTGTCTTAGGAGTTGGAGAAAGCTCAAGGCTTTTGAAGTTTTAGTGGGTATAGCTTGTTGCAGCAGTCCACTCTTCCTATCTCAACAGATCTTGCTGTATCCCACGCCTAGTGGAGGAAGCTAAATTCCCAGCAGCTGTGCTAGCTGAAAGGCTCCTTCACAACAGAGCCTGACAGCTGGCAATTAAATCCTGCCATTTCAGAAGTGAAGATGCCCAACAGTGAAATAATTCTACTTTAGTTGCAGCATCTTTATATTTCTGAGATTTTTTATTAAAAATTAAGACACTGTATGACTTATCATCACTGTGTCTAGAAGGATGGACAGAATACTTTTTTTAAGCTCCAATACACAAGGACTGTTGACATCAGGCTGCTTTAGCCAAAAAGAGAAGAGACAGAGTTTCATGTAGTAGATTGTCAGCAGACAGTCTGAAATGGCTGAACTGTCAGGATACACTCATCTGAGGACATCATGCCTCTGGAAAGACTCAATAACACAGTTAACCAAAGGAAATTAATGTACCAGTATCTGGCAATTTTTTATGTTCTCCATGCATCTTCTGAAAAGGTGAAAATAACCTCACAAGATACAAGCTTCTGTACTCCCCATTGTTACTGAGGAAATTTGAGTCTGACATAAACCCCAGATTTGTCTGGGAGAAGTTACAGGTCCATCTTGTCCTTCTAGACCATCAGATTTAAGGAAAAGAACCACAAGGTCTTCCTAGGATATGTGATTCTCACCAGTAACCTGAAATGTTTCTTGCTAACTAATACAATCTTGTTATAATCTGTATTCACATACTGCCATTATTAACTGAACTAGCATCTACTAAAATTCTAGTGAAAGCTTATTAGGAAAACCATCCATACAGCAGAATAATCAATCTTTTGACACTCCATAATCTATCTGTGACATTTGTAATGGAGATCATCAACCACATCCTAATGTCTCTGTGAAAAGGAAGATGGTGCTGAGCACCGTCTGTATGACAGACACAAACTCCCTCTAGATGGGCACCCCAGGCACCAGAACAGCCTGTTATTTGCAACAGGTTCTAGAGGAATAGATGCTTTTTCCACTTCTAGAACATTGTCATGTTTACATCTCATCACTTCAACTGCCTTCTGATTAACACTGGTCTGTGGCAAATCCAGTTGAAATAGATAAGAGCTTTCTGTGCAATGGTTGGTACTCCTGGTTTTCTTGTTCAAACAAGATGGCCTAATAATTCTGACTGGTGGCATTTTGATTTCCATCCCTGCTCCCCAAAGCAGTGTTCTACTTGAGTGTTCTTCTGCTATAATTATCTGCAGTAAGAAGCAAGGTGAGTACCTAAACCACAGTTCCTTGTCTAACACATGACACCCACCCCTGTGATGTTCGGAGTAGTGTTACTTACCTTTAAGTCTTTGTCTGCAAGCCTTTGGAACATGTTGGCGTACATCTTCTTCTCCTTCTCATGCTGCTCCCGTATTTTTTGCTGACAAGTCACCAGTTGCACTTTGGCAGCTTTGTTACTTGGATAAAGTTGAATCACTTTCTGGAAATCTGCTCGGGCCAGCTCAAAGTCATTGACAGCCAAGTGAGCTTCTCCACGCCGGAAAAGGCCTTTTTCATTGTTGCTATCCAACTCGAGTGCCTGCATTCAAAAAAACCAAAGCCACATTCAGTAATTATTTTTCTTTTATAAAAATTATATGCAGTCAGAACACCAGTGACTGCTTGGAACTGTAACTTCTGATGTAGACTTATGAGTCTTGTAAGGGCTTACTAATAAAGTCAGTGGAATACAGAAGAAGTAAGTACAAAGAGGAATGAATATAGTAGGCTATTTGACAAGAGAACCAGCAAGCCTAAGATTTAGTCAGGGAGTAATCCTGCTGTTTGAAAGACCTTTAACAACATGACTACCTTCACCACATCTCATGTGTTTCTTACTTCTAAATACTTGAATATTCTCAATGTAGCAACAAGTTAGCAAAAGATGTTCAAAGGGCACTAAATATGAAAATAATCTGTTGGATATTTTTAGTGCACTAAAAATTCCGTACTACCCAAAAGACAGCAGATAAGAAAGACCAAACACCACATTGGCCTGTTGTCCCTAAAATGTTTAAAGCAAGACAAACTGTCAGACTGCTTGTGCAATTTAAGAATAAATTAACTCCTACTACCTTGTTGCAGTTCTCCAAAGCCTGGGAGTACTCCTTTAGCTTGAGATGGCACATAGCTAAGTTAAGGTGGGCAGCAAGCCTCAGGCTTTTGGCTTTTGACTCCTCTTCCTCAGAGAGTCCCGACTCGTGCTCCAGCCATGACACAATCTTCTTATACTGTAATGCTGCCCGCTTGTATTTCCCCTCCTGTAAACAAGGCAGCTCAATTATCACACAGCTCATCACAGGAACTTTTATCTCCCTCTCGTCCCTTTTGCCTGCCTTGAGCAATACATCTAAAAAACCTCATTTGATCAAAAAGTAACATCTATCATCAAAAATACTTCTGAGAGCCATTCCTGCACAGGATCAGAAAATCTTTAGGAATACTAGGTTCCCCACTAGACCTAGGGGTATATGCCAGCATTGATGTTTCACTGAACTCCTACCTTTATATTAAACTTTTGATGCAAAAAGAAGGGAAGATGGGGAATTCTCAAAATGCAATACAAAGATAATAGGAAACTCTTCCTTTAGCTACTGAAATCGTTTTGAACAGCTTCTCCACACATCTCTACCCAAATGAATGTTGTTCACTCACAGCACTGTCCCACAGCACAAACTGAAATACTGCACACCCTACAGTGTTATCTGTAGATAGAGCAAACAGCTCTAACAGACAGCTCCCTGCAGAGTCAGTTCTTTGGATAATCCAACTGAGTTTCTTTTTTTTAAGACACTCCCCTCCAGCTCTCCCTGTAAAATCTCAGAGAATACCATGAATACCACTCAGAAATTTTAGAGGCTGTAAACATCATTATCAACTCAGGACATGGACTAAGAAATGCTATTATTACTTGGGTACTGTAACTTACCTTGAAGTACTGAGTGCCTCTCTCCTTCACGATAGAGCTCTGTTCTAACTTCTCATCTGTGTTCATTTCCCAGGACTCCTTAGCCTACCCAAACAGAAACAGTTCCAGTCAATTTCAATACAACTTCTAGGGAAACCAAGTAGCTATGTTGTTTCCCACTAACAGTATGGTTGAGATAAGTCTGGCAAAGCAGAGCTTTGCACTGCTCATGGAAACCAGCCTAGAGCCCGAGAGATGGCAACAGACAGGGATACAGGAAGAATAAGGACCATGTCAGCCAAGAGCTCCCAGCATGTCAGCATCATCTCTGGCAACAGTGGCTTCCCTGTATCACTTCACCATTCAAGGATTCCATTGTCATCGTTTAAGCTGCACTCCCCACTTCTTCCCCCAGCCCTGGATCTCTTTAGGATTTCATCTCTTGCTCTCACCTTTTCAAAGCTTTTGAGTTTCACTTCATACTGCAGCTCTGCATCTGGAGGGATCTTAAATTTCTCGTTCCCAGCACTTCCAAAACCATAGCTGTAAAATGGGGGTGGGGAGGGAGAAACAAAAATTATAGAGTTCAGAGCTATCCACCCAGGTATATTTGCTACATAGGAAGATGGAGACAAAAATCCCATGCAAATTTGGGATGCACATAAATTATTATTACAAGACAAAGGCTTGAAGAATTCTAGGTACAATTCTAAATTAACAAGTACAAGGCAGAAGAAAGTAAGAGTAACCTAGTATTGACTTCATTAATCTTTTAGCAGCTCCTATTATTTTATTAGTTTTTTAGTTTACTTTAAGGAAAAGCAAGTAATCCCTTCATAAAAAAAAGCCAAACCAAAACAACCAGCTTTCAAATTACAACTATCATATTTAATACTCATGGTCTGAAACTGAGTGTTGCATTCAGAGCACCTGTATTTTAGTTCTATTCTTAGAAAAGTAAAGAGAATAAATACCAAGATTAGGTGAGCAGCTGTACACTTTAGACACTGCTAACCAGCTGGTAAACAGGAAATGCTTACAGAAAGGTACTGCTATGCAATTCCAGAAAGAGTTGCATATTAGCAGGAAAACCTTCTAGATCAGATTGCTTTCCTTTTTTGCTCCCATCAGGCTCAGTTACAGTTAAAAAAAAAATTAAATAAAACCTGAAATAAATTAAAGTTTGATGAAAACAATCTGTGCAACTCCACTTATTTCAGATGTGGTCTCACTGTAAAGATAAAATTCTGCCTAAATCCAAGTCTACGCATGGACTGTTTTACAGTAATCAGTCATGAACAGGGATCACAAAAATCCAAGTTAGAGAGCAACAACGTTTTTCAAAAATATTCAGAGGTCAACATTACAGAGACTTAAGTAAATTTTTTCTGGACTGCTACTGCTTCACTAAGAAGTGGCAAAAGCACGATACTTCTCATACATCAACTTTTGGGGCTGACCCAAGTTTTTACCACAGCACTCAAAAAAGCTGAGAGGCATTATAATGAAATAGTTCTTTCTTGCTGGATGATTAGTATAAGCCCTTCCTGTATCAAACACCAGAAACAGCATACCTGGGCTTGAGATAGAACACAGATTCCTCTGATTTCTCCATTTTTTGAATTGCTTTCTCCAGACCATGAGGAATATCAAAGTTTTCACCTTCTCCAATCTCAAACTGCAATTCCCGCTTGTCAAAAACACGATCTCCGTGTCGGCCTTCAAACTGGACTGGTAACAAAAACCAAACAACAGGGAGAGAAATCAGAAGGTATCCATGTATGGCAGTGGGCAGGTACCCAGGAGTGCACAGGGAGTTCTACACAGGCAGGCAGCACACACACAGGTGCCAAAGCCTCCTTCTGAACAGCAGCTACCTATGGCATGGCAGCTACTGGCACCAAACAGAATTTCTGCTGTTCAATTTAACAAACCCTCTGTTTTTGGTTGTTCATTTAAGTGTTTGTTTTTTCCACTCTGACAACAAGTGCCAGAATGACTTCCCCTTTTGTTCCTCAGCACATGGAAATACTTTACGAGACTCAATCACCTTTTGTCATCAGATAAGCACTTCAACAGATTCAGTATCACCACAAAACACAGCTGCTGCTGGAAAATGCAAAACTTGCTAGAAACAGGAGAAGGAAAGCTTACTCTAGTTTAGGTTGTTAAGTTGGTACAAAAAAGAGAAGCCAAGTATTCCTCCCCTCAGGACATGCAGTTGTAGATTGTGTAAAGGTTCTACCATCCCCCACTGCAAATCCATTCACTATTTGTGTAACAACACACTTACTCTCCACAAGTGCATCCTCATTGGGCCTGGAGTAGCCCTCCCCTTTCTTACGAATTCTTCGGATGATGCCACCATCTTCTTCATCAGTGAGGTCCTCTCCCTTGAACTCAAAAAGTTCTATCTGTGGAAGGAAGAAAAGCCTTGCATTTATTCTCATTAGACCAATTTAGAAACTCACAGGATTTATCCTTCAGAGATCTTTGAAACTTTAAACTCACTGCTGCAACAAATTCTTTAGGATTTTTAAGAGCTAATGTTAATGTATGTAATGTTAATCCAGTCTGAATTTTCACATGCCTTCCCAAGTAAATGTAAGTCATAGTTTCAAGCGGGAGTACCACAATGACATAGAAAAACAGTCAAGTTACAAAAGGTATTTGTAATTGCTGCTATGAAGAAAAAAAAAAATCATATCCCATTTTTGAGTAAAACAATAGTGAAAACTATTGCCAAGCACAAAAAAGCAAGCCATTATAATCAGCAATGTTTAGACTACCTCAATAAAAAAAGAAAGTTCAGAGCTAATGCTGTGGAGGTTCCTGACGCTGGACCTGAGATAACTGGAATGCAAAAAGGAACTGAATACCAAGTACAGTACTTCCACTTTTTATTTTAATTGGTACCTAGTAACAAATAATATTTTGGTCTTTCTTTTCAGTCAGTCTTAAAAAAGTAATGCCTGAATATCCTACTGATGACCATATAGGTATGTACTTCTCCTTTTTTTTCCCCTCAGCCTGAACAATACTATTCTATGGAATAATCTAGCTATTTATACTGCTCAGCAAAAGTAATCATGAGGAAGAAAAAACAAAACCACCACCAGATCAAAAAAGAGAAAGTACTTCCAAATCATAGGACATACATTATTTCTTGTCATAAAGAAATGCTGGTGTGATGACATAGGTACAAAATCTTTCAATGTAAGTTTTAGAGTGTCTTTTGTAAAGCAACTTGTATGAAAATTTGGTATGGTGATAGGCACTTGCAAAAGAATCTGGCTGTTAAGGACATTATGTTAAGTAATAAAAAGTAAACCTAGGTAAAAATAAAAGAGTGGAAACTTAAAGAGACTTCAGGTGCTTGACAGTCATACTAGCCAGAAACTACTTTAACCTAGTAAAACTTAGGAAAATTTTCTGGATCTAATTTCCAACCCACACCCCCAATCAGGACACACCTAGCACTGCTTACTTATTGCAGCCAGTGAGCCCCAGGCTATTTTGTTAGGGAAGCACAAAACCATCACAGGCAGCTTTGGTCCTTTGCTTTCTCCCCTCTTCCCTTAAACATAATTGCTCAGGCAGGCATGAGGGGATATCAAGACCATGAATGAAACACTACTTTTATCTAAAAGCACACCCAGAAAATGGAGGGGCCAGACTGGCAGCATCAAGAGAAGTCCAGTGGGAAGTGAATAACCTGGGTGACTGCATGGGATGGGCTCAGGAGTAGCCTGAGGGACCAAACACCATCTTGTAGCTCATGCTTTTATTTATCCCAATGTTAGGTACTACCTCTTGTTGAAGGATAATAAGTTTCTCTGCTTTCTGCTGTCCACGTGAATCCTCTATAGTAGTGCTTAGCCCTTAAGAATGCCCCACTGTGCTGCCTAGGTAGAAGGCCTTGAGCTTTTAGCCTGCATTTCCATCATCAGTTCAGCCCTGATTACACCTGGTATCACAGAACAAGAAGAAATGGCCTCAAGGTGCACCAGGGGAGGTTTAGAATGGGTATTAGAACAAGCTGCCCAGGGGAGTGGGTGAGTCACCCTCCCCGGAGGTATTTAGGTGTAGATGTGGCACTAGGCTGGGTTAATGGTTTAGTGATGGACTTGGCAGTGTCAGATTTATGACTGGACTCAATGGTCTTGAAGGTTTTTTCCAGCCTAAATGACTCCATGTATAATTTACCCTTCTTAACAGACACTCATTGTTTCCATTAAAATCTAAACAGACTTTCAGTCTTTGAATAACTCCATGAGCTGTTTTCACCTTTCTCAGATATTAGATAAAACATTCAATCTCAGAGCAATCATCAATTTTAAAGCTTTCCTTATGCCCCCAATTGTAGGATTCCATTCCATTGATTAAGTGCTTTAGAGCAAAGTAATTTTAAAAATTACACTTCAGAAAAGAGTCTGCCTTCTCTTGGGTAAATTTATTTTGAAACAATTGTTGGCAAATTGAACTGTTTCAACAGTCGGAAAAATCCATCCTCTCCAAACCCTGTTGAGACTGTCAGGGTATGCTCCAGAAACAGCTTTAATGTCATCCTACATGGAAAAATCAAATTCAAGTCTCAGCATTCTGAGCAACCATTCTCACTTCTGAAATAACATACAAGAGACAGCGGCTGTTTCCACCCCCTTTGGGGAAGGAGGGGGAAGATGTGGGGGAAAATTACTTTTAAGGTCAGTAGGAAATAAAATCTCTTCTTTCCTGGTGAGGCTGAGAGACACCAAGGATAACTGGCTCCATGCTCACCCAAGACATGCTCATCTCCAGAAGGGCAGGTGGCCATGTGAGTTGTCAAACTGGGTTACCCAGCTGCCAAACCCAAGACTGGCTGAGTGAGTGCACAGGACTTCATCCGTGGGGGCAAGAATGATCAGTGTAGCCTGGATGCACAGAGAGACTTTGGCAATGAATCAGCAACCTGAATCCAAACTGGTTTTATGGTACTTTAAGGCAGACTGAAATGCTTGGGTCTACAGAGTTTGTAATTGCAGGGCTGTTCAAATATTGTATTCCAGCAGCTCACATGGGGCTATTACCTCTTTTCTCCCTGAAATAGCTCATAAGAGGTAATGTTAATGTTGTAAAGAAAACACAAGTAAGTATAAAAATGTATTATTGAGGGCATTAATTGCTCTTCCTGTTGTTGAAAACCTCACAACATTTAATATATCATTACTCTGAAGTGTTATGAAGGGATGAAAGATTTCATTTTAACCACTTCAGTCTATCACTGAAATAGTCTGCCCTCCCAGCCTGCACTTTTTACTGCTGCAAATCACCCAGTAACTGCAAAATTACAACTCACCACTGAAGATCATTTAAGTGTTTTAAAAACTCAAAGAGAAGGGAACCCGAGCCATTAGAGAGCAGTGGCAGCCTGACATGTTATTTTCCTTAGAAAATGTAACAATCCTGTTTTAAAAGGACATTGAATCACACACATTTTCAAGCACACCATTTTAGTGACCATCTCTCACTTACCTCAAAAATCAGTGTAGCATTGGGAGGTATCTTTGGGGGGCTCCCAGCTGAGCCATAGGCATATTCTGGTTTACACGTAATCCGACAGATTTCACCAATCTTCATAGTGGCCACAGCAATGTCCCATGCTTTGATCACCTCACCTGTACAAGTCAAATGCCAATCACACACGACAGGCATGATCAGGTGAAACTGACCATCATCATTTTTAGTATATAAAATATATAGAAGCTTAGGCAGCAGAAATACTGAAGAACTTGTGCTCACTCTCATTTATGTACTTCAGTTTTAAGCCTAATCAAATTCTAAAGTTTCCCAGGGATCCAAATCTGGCCCAAACATTTTTTCATTCCAGGTGTAACAACTCTTTTCACAGAATAACAGAACAGAGACACCAGCTGAAGTGCTTGGCACAGTTCCAAGTGTGAGGAAGTAACAATAAACTCTTCCGAGAGGAAGGCCTTAGGGTGAGAGATTGCCTGCTCCTGTTTTGAAAACAATCCAAACCAACAGCCTTTTCTGTTCAAACTTTTATCAGCTGGCAAAGGATAGCACCAGTGGTAACTAAAAGTTACACACATTTGTAACAGAAAGGGGAAAGAAAGTAGTAGCATTCCTTTCAAAGAGAAGAAAAGCTGTAACAAATTGCCCTCTCTTACTCAAGCTGTCCTAATTGCTGCTCCTCTTGACTCATCAAGCAGACTTTCTGTTAGTCTTGTATTAATAGGTACACTTAATATCATCTCAAATTGAAGTACAATGAATTTACCTCTTTTTAGATAGGAGGTATTATGTATTTTTTTAAAAAGAAGAAGGTAAGAAACTTCCAGGGAAGAATACAAGACTGAATGATAATAAGATTTGCAGAAATAACAATGTTGGGATTTTCAAAAAATGAAAGATTTTGATAATGAAGAGATGCACTACTCAAAGACCTGAGAATTTTGTGGAAAAGAGAGTGTGTTTCATCATAAGACAGCTGCCTCTGTGTACTCTGTCCCAGTATCTGGTCACAATTAAGTACTCCTGAACTGAGGTCTGCCCCACAAAAAAACCCAACAACAAAAAAATGCATATTCTGGCTATTTAAATGCCCTTTATGACTACATTTCAGGACAGATTTGTTCCATGGAGTACTCTGTCTGAGGCCTGTGAATTCTTCAGCAGGCTTTTTAAGGGGCTACACAGTTCTCTCATTCAGAAAAAACTCCCATTCTGATGGGGACATTCTAAGAGAACACAAGTTTAAGAGAAAACAAGTTTAAGTGGCAGTTTTGAAAAGCAAAGGAGCCACACAAGGAAATCCAATCTCGATTATTACCAAAACTGATCAGCACCAAACACAAGATATTACCTTTCCCCAAGTCAAAGGAGAATTTGTCTTTTCTGTCCAGACTGGAGTCAAATTTTGTGCCATCGAGAAGCCACCCCGTGTAATGGACGGTCACCTTATCACCTATCATCGGAGACTCTGTCCCACTGCCTTCTCTCTTGACAACCTGAGGAAAACAGCAACCAGCATTAACATCAAGGAAATCAAGCCTGCCTGCCCACTGGACATGAATCACAAATACCTAGATATGTGTGTTATCGCCCTTGGCAGACAAAGGATTTGCAGGTTTCTTTCAGTCACCTGGAAATGGACTGGCTGTTCTTTCTGCAGATTAGCAGCGCTGCAAATGCAGAACCTCAAGATGGCTGTGCTGTGATACAAGAATTTAACAGGCAACAGTTGTGATCAGCTTACAGATCTCTGCATTAGGCAGGGTTTTTTCTTCTTTACTCGAGCATTTGCCTCATCACCTCTTTATCATCATGCCCAGGTTCAGTGTTCTAGGCAAAGCACTTAAACAAGAGAACAAGCTGGTTCTTTCCTTGCAAAGTCTATTCCAACATGTAATCTGGAATTATTCAAGTTAACCCAGGCAGGTTAACAAAGGTTAGCAGTGTCTCACCACAAGCAGGTTAGTTCTATCCACCTGCAGAGTAACACTTAAAAATTATTTTTTGCAAGAATTTTGTTTCCCCAAAATTCTAACATGGATAGCCAGCACCTTCGTCTCACATACAGCTGCAAGGATTCGATTTTCTTCTTAGGGAGAAGAAAATCCCCAGCCTGCCCAGCCATTAAATGAATCTGCACTATCCAGAAAGTGGGGACAACCTCTCTGGTGTTATTTGAAGCATATATAAAATTAGAGAATAACAGTGATATATCTCACAGGCAAGGATGTGAGGCCTTGCCCGTAACAGGATTCCTGAAGTTCAGATTTGAATTTTGAATTTTTCCCGATATAGACTGAACCAGCTAGCCCAAAGCCAAAGTTCTTCATTATCTCAGCCAGGCAAAAGGGGACCAATGGAGGACCCTATTTGCTTGCATCATGGAGACCGGGAAAACATTCTGTTATAGAAGATAAACATCTATTCAAGGGCAGTTACAGGGCATCCCTCCTTGAAATGTCATGTTTCTATATCAATCATGTTTTTCACTGAATGAGGCAGACTTTTGGGAGTCTCCTTCACAAATTTCAGTTTCCTGCAATCCACCACTGTCAATCTCCCACCTGGCCTCCCACCATCCCTGTAACTGACTATCCAGCTGAAATGCCAGGACCTTCCATCCAAAACCAAAGCCTCACCACCGACAGCTTCTGTCAGACTAACAAGCTGAGAGCACATCACTGAAAACCTAAAACAAAAAATACCCCCACAAACAAACAAACAAAACCTAGAAAAAATCCCGGCTGCTTGTTTTATACAGAAAGGATGCTCAACATGAAAAGGGATGCCTGATCTCACACAGCACACCATCCCTTTAACCCTGCACCAGGGCAGTTATTAGCATTACAAAACCAATCTGTCGATGTCTTCCCAAGGAAGGCAAAAGTTCAAGCAACCACTCTCACAGAGATAAGGAAACAGAGAAGTATGAAAAACACACATGAATCAGGTAAGCAACCTGACCTACAGCATGCTTAGCAGATGCAATTTGCAAATCTGCATAAAGCAGATGCAAACTAACACTTTAATGCAGCCAGTCTGATGTAATTTTGAAAAACTAACAGCATTTAATGGAAATTTACTAAACTTTACCAAATGCTATATTCTTGTAGTGCCATATCAAGGTATTCTACAGTAACAAATATCTCATTTTCATTATTTATACAGTTTATTCTTTTGCATTTGTTCCATTTTGAAGAGACTTAAGTTTCACTTGTGAATATGGCAATCTTGTTTTCTGTAAGGTTTAAATTTCCTTTTCAGATGGAGAAACAGGATTTTTCAGTTCATTTGGCATTTCAAATGGTTTCTTTCCAAACTTAATTACTTATTATAGAAATTGTGCAACTATATTCAGCAATATCAGGTAAAAAACTCTGGATACTATTCTGATATCAGCTAATGAGCAAATAAACACACTCCTGGAATCACTGCAACAATACCAGTACAAAATTGGTGTAGGTTAGTTCAGAGCTAGACGCTTGATTTCAGCAGATGCATTCTGCACTCCAGAAATTGCGTAAAAACAAAATCTATGAAGGCTGGACTTTGCGACCTCTACGGTATTTTACTTATCACGTCACAATCTCATTTTTGTGATCTTCACGACCTCACTTCGTTTGCTAGTGTTTTCTACTCCCCTCCTCAAAAAACAAGCAAGCAAACAAAAAACCCAACCCAAAAGCACCTGCTGCTTTTCCATCACCAAAAAGTAGGTACTGCGTGAATTGGGCAGACTCCCACTGCCCTTCCACCACGCTCAAGGGATCTGGGCTGCGGGAGACCTGGGCAGCCATGCAGATGAGAACTCTGACCTGATACTGTACTATGTGCAAAACCCAAAAATTCTCACCTAAACATGCTAGCAGGAAACATGGAAAAGCAGGAATATAGCAGCGAACATCTTCAATCTGCTCCCTTAATACCTCTCCTGAACGGGAGACAGCGCCTCCGTATTGAACCCAGAATTTAGAAGGCTCTAAAGGTTAAAGCCAGCATTTTGCCCTTACTGTGGCGCCCCTTTCTCCTCCTGAACACCGTAACTTCGAAATTTTACTGCGGTTGAATAACGCTTCTAAATAATCGCACAAGTTTTTAGCAGAGCCTAAGGAAGTTTCTAGAGATATGGAAATAGGCAACGTCTGACAGAGGAAGTTCGCACAACTCCCCCTCACGGTATAAATCCCGCTGCCCTTATCGCCTGCCTTCCCGGTACAAAGGAGAGCAGCCGCTCCGCCTCGGCCGCGCCGGGGACCTGCCCGGCCGCCGGCCCAGCGGCACCGAGGGGCTGCCGGGCCGCTCACCCCGGGCCCGGGGGAGGCCCGGAGCCCGCGCCCGCGGCCTGAGGGGAGCCAGGCCGGGCACGGCGGGGACGGGCCCCGAGCGCACGTGCCCAGCCGGGGCTCCATCTTTAATTCCCGGCCCCGGACACGTGCTGGGGGGGCGGGGATGGACCCGGACCCCCACAAGCCACGCTGCGAGCAGGACAGAGAGCCTGGCCCGCCTCCCCCTCCCGCATCTCCCCCTAAACGACGGAGGAAAGCCCAAACGCAGGGGGAAGCGCCTTTTCGCTGCACAGCCCCCCGTGACCCCCGAGCTCTACTGGCGGGCAGCCCGGGCTCCGGCTCGCCCCGGGAGGAGCGGGGAGCCGCCAGGAGGAGCGGTGAGCCCCCGCAGCCAGCCGGGCAGCGCTTGCGCAGCCGGGGCGCGCTCCCGCCCTCCGCCGCTGTTGTTTAATCGCCCGCGCTGCGCCAGCCCTGCCTGGATACCCGGGGACCGCCTCGTCCCCTTCCCCGCGGGGCACACAATGGGCCCGGTAGGGTCGGGGCGCCCGGGGAGCACCCGCTCGCAGGCTAAGAGGAATGCCCCCGCTCCCCGCCGGCGCAGGGACCCCTCCGAGCTAGTGCGGAGGGTAGGGATGGGGAACAACCGCCCGGTACCTTGAGGACGCCCTCATCCTGCTTGGGAGTGATGTCCACCCCTTCCAGGGGAGCCCCGTCCGCTTTCATCTCCTCCGCCGTCATGCCGCCTGCCGCTGCCACCTCTGCGCAGGGAAGGGCCGCCTCACGGGCTCGGTGCTGCGCTGAGCGCCGGGATGAGGCTGCGATAGCGCCTGGCTGCGCCTCCGGCTCCGGGCAGCGCGGGTGGGGGCGGGCGCCGCACGCCTCCTTCCCTGCTGCTCTCGCCGCAGCGCCG
Organism: Haemorhous mexicanus; assembly: GCF_027477595.1. Taxonomy (NCBI): domain Eukaryota; kingdom Metazoa; phylum Chordata; class Aves; order Passeriformes; family Fringillidae; genus Haemorhous; species Haemorhous mexicanus. Next base: position 33,605,525 of record NC_082342.1, read on the forward strand.
GCCCCTGCTCGGCGAGGAGGAGGAAGGGGAGGGGAGAGGGAGGGACCGAGAAGTTTCTAGACCTGCTGCCGCAAAGCGCCCGGCCGTGCCAGGGGCCGGGGTGAAAGTGTGCGTCGCCCCCGGGGGCGGAGAGGACGGCGGGGGTAAGGCAGCCGCCTGGCCGCGTTATACTCCGGGGTGGCGGGGGCGAAGGAGAAGAAGAAGAGGAGGAGGAGGAGGAAGAAGAAGAGCAGCTTATTCATGAGAGGAGGGAGGGCGCGCTTTTACAGCGCCGAGCTTGCAGGGCAGGTGCGCCCGCCTCTCGCTGGTGATGCAGGGCAGCCCGGCCCGGCAGCGAGGAGGAGCTGCTGCGTCCTGCCCTGGGGAAGCTTTACTGTAAGCTTCACTTAAAATAAAAGTAACCTCTCTGATCCCTCAGTTTTAGCAACCCTGTGCAGATGGATGGCTTGTATTCTTTTTGCCTACTGCAGTACTAGGTGGTCCCGGGAAAGGTAGTGCAGGTGGGCACAGGAGCGCCGAGACGACAGCGAGCGTGCAGCCCGCGGACCTCGGGCATCCCTTGATTGGGGTCCCATTAGGAGCCGTGTGCTTGAAAGCCATTTGTTACCGAGAACCAGGAAGGGTAAAGACATCGGCGTGTGTAAGCTCTGTGGCTTGCCTGTCTGTATGCATCCAGATAAAATAGCACTGATTTGTGCGTCAGCCTGCTGTTGGAGTATTTAGGGATGAATGAATAGAAATAGGTGCTCCCTCCTAATATGAAGAACATTAGTACAAATATGGAGGAATTAGCAGACCAGTCTAATTCTGGGTTACTCAGCATCTGTACATCCCTCCTGGATGGTATGGTACATTCGGCCAAATAATTTGCAAAATCCAGTAATATAAAATCAGGCTAGAACCGTATCCATCACCTTCACCATAAATAAGGAAACCAAAAGTGTTAAATGTCCTCAACCTTCCACTGGAAGCCTTGAACACCCGCCCCCCAGCCACGCAGCTGCAGCTTTGCCCACTCCTCGCATAGGGCGGCACCTTTCCCGTCTGTTCTTGAACTTTCCTTCCCGCCCGCTCCCTGGGCTTTCCCGGTGGGTGCTGGGCGCGGATCGGCGGGCGGAGCTGCGCTGCGCCGGGCAGCGGGAGCCGTGCGGAGCCCCCGCCCCTGCTGCGCCCGCCGCGCTTGGTGCTTGCAGTGCAGCGTGATGCTTGAGCCTCCTGTAACAAAAGCGGCGATTGAAAGGGAAAGGAGGCTCGCAGGCGGGCGCGCAGTGTTCCGGAGCTGCCTTTCCAAGCCGCATTGCCGTCTCGCGGCGCTTCCAGTGCAAATCCCTGGAGTGGGAGCTTGCTCTGTGAGGAGGGTACAGGCTGCGTCTGACCTGACCGGGGCTGCTCTGTGCCGGTATAAAGCTGCGTCTGTGCCTGATGGGCAACGCCTCCAGCAGCCTGAGGTGGGCTCTCCCGGTTCCAAAGGAAAGGAGTAGCAAAAGAGACTAGAAGAACCTGTAGTTACTCTGGCAGCTTGGTGTAAACTGCAAAATCTACAGGTTTCCCCTGAGAAATAACACACTTTTCAACCCCAGGCAAGCGTACACTTTAGTTTGCTTTCAATCTGAGTAAGAAGGGAGAAGGCAGAGAAGGAGAGGATTGTGGTTTCTGCGTGCGTTTGGTCTAGAAACTTCTAGCTGCTCACAATTTGCAATTAAACATGGATGAGTTATTTGATTGCAGATTAGGTCTGTAGGAGGTACAGAGCTGGTTCTGTGCATAGACTCTGCACCTTGATACACTGAGGAGAGAAGCATCTAAGTTGGTTCTGGTCCAGCAGGTCCAGCAGGTCTTGTTGCAGGAGGCACAGCAAAAACACAGGAGATAATTCTTCACCCAATGAGTCTGTAGGGTGCTAAATTTACAATCTCCAGTCAGCATTAGCACACAAGTTCTCCTACGCTCTCAATTCATCTGACATCTTTTTTTCATCTACTTCTAATAATAAACCAGCTATGTGTTGGTTTAAAATAAATCTTTGCAGGTCATTCTGTCTTACGTTTGGCAATGAAGTTTTTATTTAGTACTGGTACTTTTTCAGCTGCATGTTTTCTACTTCATAATCCAGCGTTTGAAAATTGCGGTATGTGTAATTGGTGCCAAATTATCTACAGCTGCCAAACATGCTAGAACCAAGTTTGATAAAGTGATAAGTAGTAGAAAGGAAAGGAGATCTTTTAGTGGAGATCATTTACAGATGTTACACAGCTCACATTTCCAGCCATCCCCTAGTTTTCAACATAGCAGTGCAAGCCCTTACATAAGTAATTTAAACCAAGTCCTGCAAGTTATGTTCCTTAGTAACTTTTCGAAGACTGTTTAGATACTGTTTGAGGGCCTCCCTGATGGGCTCTATGTGCAGGGCGTTATGGAAAAGGGGACAGAGACAGAGCAAAATAACAGTGAGTGTCTGGGGTGATGTCAATGCCATAATGCTTCCATTAGGGTGTGGATGGAGGGAAGGCAGGTCAGAACAGTCTCTTTTTTAAGCCTCTTCTAAGGCTTGCTTATAGTACCAAAGCATTGTGAAGGCACCTCATGTCAGGCCTGTTTGCAGAAGATACGTTGCAGACACAAAGGAAAGATTTCAGAACTTGATGGGTACGCTTAGGTTAAGAGAAAATGAAAATTTTGGCTATAGCGTTCGGGCAGAGCAGAAGACAAGTGAGATGATTGCCTAAGGCAGCAGAGAACATTCCGAGCAGTAAAATGTCCTGAAAAAACAACAAATTCAAGCAAGAATCTGAAACAGCCTTCCAGGACATGAAGCCCACCTAAAGCTGGTCAGCAACATGCTAGGTTTTGGAACAGGTTCATGTAAAGACTTGCTGAAGATAGCAAGGCTTGGACTTAAAACATAGAAGATAGCATAGGGCAACATAGCTCAAACATAGCTTTATCCACAGGTCCTGCACAGACAAGGGTGGGACTCAAGGTGGGACCCCAAGGACTCAAGGGACTTCTAAAGCTCGTCAGGGAGGGAGGGCCTGTCAAAGGGTTGGCTTCCCAGGCATGCCATGGCTGGAGTCACTGCGCTGTGTGGGTTGACCAAAGCCCCACTGTGACACGCTGTGGCCTGGAAGTTCACTTGCCTGGCTGTGTTGATGATGCTGGCACGGCAGACTCCCAGAACTGGGAAAAGGAGTGAGGAATGCGTGTCTGTACAAGCTCGAAGATGACATTTTGAGATAACGGCAGAGTAACCAAAAAAGGAACGACCCTGACTATTACTTTGTGATTGGAGCAGGAACTGAAACCACACTCATCAAGAGCACTGGGTTCATGCTTGATTGGCTTGAAAGGGCTGAGCACGGGGTGTAAGAAAGGAATTAAGGCAGAAGCCACACACTCTGTGTTGACTGGCACTGGCCACCAGCTGGCAGGTGGACAGACAGCCAGACATCAGCAGGGACACCCTGATGCCAGCTGCCAGGGAACACAAAATCCAGCCCAGCATGGCTTGAGTGTGGTGAAGACCTTCCTGGGGAAACTAGTATAAATAAGATAGCTCATACACCATGGGCAACAGCAATAATTTGTACACCCATGTTATTTGAAGTAAGGCTTTAAAACATTGATTGATTGTAACAAAGGATTAAGTAAACTTTTTTTTTTTTTTTTTTTTTTTTTTTTTTTTTTTTTTTTTTTTTACTTGGCATACATTTCTTCTGAGGGATTGTTTGGTTACTGTCGAAATCCCAAGGAAACCCCAGATGCTCATCTGTTGGTGTGTCACACTTATACTGAGCTGGAAAAAAATGTGACTTAATAGATCAGGGACAGCTTTAATTAATTCTGCTTGCTGCATTATAAAAAATAATGGTGATAAGGAGGAAGCAATGCTCTGTTTATAGAATTGCACATTTCTCTGTTGCAATAAGCAGTGCTGCCATTGAAGTCCGCAACAGAACACAAACCTTCATCAGTCTGAGCCTACACTTGAATTTTGTGTGACATGCCAGTGATAGATTACTAAACTGCCCATCACCTGAGTTATGTCCTGCCTGTTCTTCAGTCTCAGCTTCACTGAGCTGTCCCAGTATCCCTGCTTTCCCTTGCTCCCCAACAGGATATAGCACATCAGGTTCTGCGCCATCCTTTGGGTTTGGGAGGGATAAAGTTGTTGTTTTTCCATATTCATGACGGCGTCGCTGCGGACTGCCGTAGATTGACACGGCCGGCACACAAAGACCATCAGACCTCTCTCTTTTCTGCTCCTTTTCAACCGAAAGCAGCGGTGTTCACTCATCCCTTGCTTTAATACCGAGCAACATTTACAGGGGAGTGATCTGAGCTGTTACACAGCAGGCATGCAAATGAGACTCAACCCTTGCAGCGCCAGGCTGGAAAGGACTCCGTGTCTGCATTTCCCGGGGATTTCTGCGCTGCTCAGCTCCCTCTTCACCAACAGATGCCAACGCTTTTCTAAAATTACAGACCGTAGGATTTACAATTAGGCAAGGTCTCATTTTTTCAAAATTGTTCTCTAGTAAGGTTATTTCTTAAGTGCTTCTGTACCTTGATTTCTATTATTTGGTGGTTTCACTTATGTGATATATGCTGTCCTTTTTAGATCCCAGGTAACGATTTTCAAAAAGACTGAACAGCACTTGTTTATATAGGCATCTCTTCTGATTCAGCGTATCCCTGTCTTTACCAATTACAGCTCATTAGTTAACTTTCAACTCACAGAAATTTTGTAGAATGAATTATAATTAAGATGTTATTTACCTTTCCAAATGCAAAATTAATTTAAACATACCTGATCATGTTTCATCAGTTGTTTGTTCTTTCCTTGCCTTGAAAGCAATTAAGATTACTGGACAAATGTATGTTTAGACATTCAGATTTTCTATTTCTTTGCATCTCATTAGCCAGTGAGTGTACCCTAACACTGGTGTGCATGGTAACACCACCAGAAAGGATGGGCAATTCATGTTGTTTTTTTCCTCAAACCACTGCAACATTTTACTAGGCTTGGGAATTGTAATGTTTTATAATCTATTGTTCTGAAGTGCCACATGAAAAGAATACCAATAACAGTAATTACACGTGGTAATTGCCTAATTGATTCTGCAGCACTTTTACTAAAAAATATATTTTTTTAGAGTCTATCAATTTTCAGTATGTTTCCTAATAACTCTTTGGCCTGTCACTGTTAAAAAAAAATAAATACCTGCAGTAGCTTCCTTTGGTGATTGCTATCTTGATCTAATTTTAGAGTTCCCATTAATTTGCAACCTAATCTACTTTTTCTTTGGCTCTCCATCCTTTAGACGTATTTAACTTTGTTTTTTCTACTTTTATTATGTAACTCTAGAAAGGTTTTCTTAATGTATTTTTTTCCTAATTTTGTGTTTCCCATGCAAGTTTTCTTGCTTGGCTTCCTCCCACTTCCCCATCCCTTTTCTCTGGCCGTGTCAGAAGAAGTCAGATTGGATGTTTGGACTGTTACAGTGTCTCATTATTGTTACCATAAAAAATTTCTTCCTTGTAGCCAAATCTGTGAAATCCGAATCTACCCTCTTTCAGTTTAAAACCTTGTTGTTGATGAGCAGACAATGAAAATAAGTATTTTTGTGTCTTCAGCAAATGCCAGACATCATCGTTCCTTCCTCTCCTTGCTCAATTTGTTGATGAAAATGGGAAGAAGCAAGAGACCATCAATTCCTTACTGCTTACAGACTTGGCAGCATTCTTGATTCTTAGTTACTGTGCAGACAGCTAGATTGCAAATCTGAAAGAGAGGAAAGACTGGAAAACCCGTGGGCCCACCCTAATGAGGAAGAACAGCCAAATCCCTGGAAATGGTGTGTCTCACTCACTCAGTCTGCCTGTGTTGTTAACAGGTGAGACATCTCAGTGCCTGTCTTGCCTCTTTTGTACTATACTTCACAGATACTGCACAATCCCATAATTTTTACTCATGGAGGTCCTCCCATATTTTGTGGGGACCTTAAAGACTCGCCCAAAAGTGACTGACCACTTAACACACAAAATCTATTCCCATATTCACCCTCAGAACTTGCCCAGGTCCTCTGTCTCACAGATACTCTTCCTGAGTGGACCAAGGGGTGTTCCTTCCTTTGAATCATATCTCTTTTGCCTGTGTGTGATGGCTTTTAGACAGCAGATGATGGAATCTTAAGTTTGCATTTAATGACACCCCATTACCTTCCCATCACATTTTTGTCCCTTTTCCAGAGACAGAAGAAAGACTGGGATAGATTTAGTCCTCAGGCAGGTTTATAAATGTTTGCTCCAATACCTACTCTCACAGTATTCTCAGCTCTGCAGGGAGTAGGAACTCTCTGGAGGTGAGAGGTGGAAAGTGGGAAGGAAGACAAGGAACTCAGAATCTTTGTCTTGAGACACTGTCATGGAGAATTTTTGCTTCCACGTTAAGAGGAAAGGCAGCTAGGAGCCAAAATCTTCCTTTTGTATGGGCTCAGGTCTAGTGGTTGTTTCCTCCTAATTGGTGTGAGAGACAGCCAGCTCAGTCTTCTGCAGCTTCCTTCAGTTCTTGTTAGACATGTATGCTCTCTGTTCCTGCTGAGTTTTCTCCCTTCTCTCTCTAGATAGAGGAGATCATCTGTGGTTTTGTCTGCTCAGGGTCTAATATGTGCACTTCTTCTCTCCACTCTGAAATGCTTCATACAATTTAAATGGGAAAATTGTGATTACACAGGAATTGGGAATTGTGTTATATGGTCACAATTGCTTTCAGTCAAGAGAGTTAACATCCTTTCCAAAACAGCCACTCCTTCTTCTGGATAATTGCCAGGGAGCAGGAGTGTTCCTACGTTGAGAGCTAGGATGTTAGCTTTCAGATCCTATGATAAGAAAGGTAGGGGCTAAGAAGTTTGCTGATCTTACATCAGACCTAGTCCTGTGGTTTGTCCCCATGCAGAATAACTGAGGGACAACCCCAAGCACAAATACAGCCTGGGTAGAGAATTAATTGAGAGCCGCCCTGCCAAGGAGGACTTGAGGGTGTTGGTTTGACCAGAGGTCCGACATGACCTGGCAATGTACATTCACAGCCTAGAAAACCAACTGTGCCCTGGGCTGCATCCAAAGCAGCATGAACAGCAGGGCAAGGGAGGGGATTCTGCCCCACTGCTCTTGTGAGACCCTACCTGGCGTGATGCATTCAGCTCTGGGGTTCCTAGTAGAAGGAAAACACAGCCCTCTTGGAGCAGGTCCAGAGGAGGCCACCAAGATGATCAGAGGGCTGGAGCACCTCTCTTACAGAGACAGGCTGAGAGAGTTGGGTTTGTTCAGACTGGGGAAGGCTCCAGGAGCACCTTAGAGCCCCTTCCAGTACCTAAAGGGGGCTACAAGAGAGCTGGAGAGGTAATATTTGCGAGGGCATGCAGTGACAGGACAAGGGGGAATGCCTTGAAAGAGGGCAGGTTTAGATTAGATGTTAGGAAGAAATTCTCTACTGTAGATGGTAGGACACTGGCACAGGTTGCCCAGAGAAGCTCTGGATGCCCCATTCCTGGAAGAGTTCAAGGCAAGGCTGAACTGGGCTTTGAGCATCTGCTCTTGTGGAAGGTGTCCCTGCCCATGGCAAAAGGTTTGAAACTAGATGTACTTTTAAGTCCCTTTCCAACCCAAACCATTCAGTAGTTGTGATTCTATAGCTTCATATGAGTTGCTGAAACTATCCACCTGTTTTTCCTCTCCCTTGCACCATGGTCAGTGTGTCAGTATAGGTATATTAGTATCAAACCCACAGAAATCACCAAAAAACCTTCAGTATTTTCCAAGGCTGCATAAATGCTTTGCTGCATGTTTCGTAATAAAACACCCTAAAGCACTTAGACCTTGTATTTGCCTTCACATGTAGGGCTGCTTCAAACCCAGCAACAAAATGCTGGGGTTCAGACTAAGGCAGCAATCAAGCACTTGGTTACTGGGCATTGTAGTTTTTATCCCATGTTAATTAGCAGGGATTAACATGGGATAAAAATTACAATGGGATTAACAGGGACTCCTCTATTGTCTTGTATATGATTCATGATCACTCATGAATCATATATAAGACAGTAGAGGAGTCCCATGATAGTTTTGGTGAAAAACAGCACTTCCAGGCATGGCCAGAGAGGATAAGTGATACTGTCATTCTAGATCAGGCTGCTGTTTCTAAGCACCCTGGGGCTTTTGACAAATCCAGATCAAGGATGCAGCTTCTCCAGGACTTGCCATTTTCCTGTGTTTGGCTGACAAGGGTTTCCTTTCAGGGTAGCCAAATATGAAGTGTGTGTGAAGCCTGGTGTTGGCGTGGGATGCTGCCAGGGAAAGGTCCACGCCCCTTCAGAGCAGCTCCTTCCCTTGCCGTAGGTGTTGTGCTCAGTCACTCTTCTGAATCCTGAATGACACAAGCTGGGTGGGACTGGGTCAGAGTCTCATACCTCAAAGCCTTCCTGTTTGCACAGCCACAGCTGCCCCAGATCAGCAGAAGACAACTTCAGGACAAAGCTGAGCCAAACTTTCAAACCGAGGGAGCCTTAACAGAGCAGTGTCACTCACAGACCTCAAAGGGATTGGCAATCGAGGTCAGTACACTCTCCTTACTTCACAGGTGGGAAAACAGATGAAACAAAGCTATGGGAAAGAGAAATTATTTTACTGAGATTTAAAACAGTTTGGATCAGGGAGCTAGGTCATTAATCTCCTGTGCCCAGACATGCTCTCGTGGGTACTATGTGCTTTAAACTCACAGTTATTGCAGGGAAGCTGGTCATCTCCATCATTTTTGCTGACTTACCTCTCCCTCACAGCACCTCCTAATAGTAAGCACAGCCTGATAGTGTCTAAATGGAGGTAGAAAAGTACAACATCTTGTAGCAACAGCATGTAGCTCTGTATCTGTCCAGTTAGGAGCTAAAATGTGAACCACATGTTTGAATTATATTGTGCATTGTGTTGATACAGCTTTTTCATTTTCTGGCTGTTCTTGTGTAAACCACCTCTACCCATACAAGTTCCTAGTAGACTTCCTGGAGCTTCTGGCACTCTCCCTCTTCAAATAAATTGTTAATGGGACAGTGAATACCTTTATTTCCCTGTTTTCCTCCATGGTGCATAGCAGAATTTGTTGAAACAGTCATTTTGTCTCCATAGTCATGGTATACTTGTCACTTCTATTTCAATGTGTAAATAGTGTGATAACAAAGCTAAAACAAGCAAGCAAACAAACAAAATGACAAACAAACCAAATCCCCAAAAAAGTTGTATCCACAAATCTGACTCCTCTTTGCTTGGAGTTCCTACTAGCCAACAAAAAAAAAAAATGCTCCACAGGGTTGTTACAGCTGTTCCTTATTGCTGAACTCCACTGTAATGGAGGCTGTTCTTCTCTCCACCAGACAGGAGTGTCCTGGAGATGAAACCCTGTGCCATCTACGAGCGGTTAGTGGATGGCGTTGGCCCGTGGGACTTCACTGGAGGTTTTGTTCCCTGTGAGCTGCTCCTGGTTGGAGAGGACGCCTACCCTGTGCTCCTGAGTGCTAAGAAGCAGGTCCTGATTGCGGTCTCACACTATGGGAAGGGCCGCATGGTGGTCGTTTCCCATGAAGGAATCCTGAAGAGCCCCAGGTTCTCCCAGTTCCTCAGAAATGCCATGGGGTGGCTCAAGCCTTGCCCGGAGGCCCTGGTTGGGGTTCATCCTCGGTTGGATTCCCTGTCCCAGGTGCTGCTCGAGGCTGGCACCCGAGTGCAGGTGGAGGCGAAGCCCAGCCCATCCATGGGGGTGTTCTGTATGGATGCCTATGACAGCTCCCAGGCCAAAGGCATCGTGGACTTTGTCAAAGGGGGTGGAGGGCTGCTTGTTGGAGGCCAAGCCTGGTACTGGGCAAGTCAACACGGCAAGGAGAAGGTGCTGTTCGAATTCCCTGGGAACCAGGTGACCAGCGTGGCTGGCGTGTACTTCACAGGAAATGCCGTGGAAAAAGGCATCTTCAAAGTGGCCAAGAAGATTCCCAAGATCCCATTAGTTGTCCCGTGAGTACCTGAATTGCCCTTTCTTTAAACCACCAATTAGGTTATGTGGGTGAGTTGTTTGTAGAAGATTTGGGAGGTGAGAGGTGAGGGTGATGGTGAATGCTGGTTCTTTAAAAACCAGCATGGAATTGTTGCCTTCCAATTAAAAGGGGACTTTCCCATTCTTTGCAATTGGAAAAAATGCTGTCTTCAGCTGCTCCCAGGGCAGCAGGACCAGGCCCAGGGGATCCATGCTCAGAGAAGGAAATGAGAAGAGCCATCTTTTAGAACAGCCTGCTTGATCAAGTGTACCTGAGTAAAATGCAGCAAAACAGGGTCAGGAGGGGGAACTCCTGTCCCTCGCCCCACACATCCATACATTCAGGGCAACTTTCCCACAGCTGTAAACCATGTTGGAGATGAAGCAGCAGGACAGCTCTCTGGGCCAGGCTCTGGCTGATATTTGTCAAACCTGTTTAGCCTGTTCTTGCAGGAATTTGCTTCTGCAGGTAAGCCCCTGGAGCTGGCCAGAGCTGAGGCTGGGTGCCGCCTCCCTTCTCAGCTTCTGAAACAGGCTGTGGGCAAGAAATCTCAGTGTTCCCAGTTTGTTTGGGATTGCAGCCTGGCTCTCTTGGGTTCTGGATGAACCCACAGAGTGGGTTTATCAGGTGTAAAACTCAGGGCTCATATTGCACAACTGACCAGGCATTGGAGACCTGGATGTTGCCCTGCTCTCTTCCTCTCCTTGCCAGTGGCCATGCCAGGCTCTTTCTCCTGCCACTTTCTGCTAAGTTACATAAGGCACAGCAGGTTCTCCAAGGAGCATTAGTGCTGCTGCACTTCCTCTGTGTGGCAGCTTCATTTCACTGTAGTGACAGCCACAGCAATTACAGTAAAACTCCCTCCAAGTCTTTCCTTCACAGCCTTTTCCTTGTGGATGTAGAATGCTAAATTTCTAATATTTTCAAACAATTAGTGGAATTTTATGCTTTCTGTTGTTTTCTGGTAAAGGTAGTAGTGAGCTCTGCTGTTTAATTCAGTGAAATGCTTAGGGCACAGCTAACAAATCAGGCTGCCTAATTAAAATTTGCTGGTCGCTTCTTGTTACCACCTGCATTGCACAAGCATGTTCCCACTGCTTCATGCACAGGGCATGAAAGAGGTAAAGGGGTGGGGAGTTCAGAAGAGAAAAATTACATCACAATTTACAGACTTCACATGGTAACTAAGGGTGAATTACACCTTGTTTAGGTTGTTTCTGTGGGGGTTTTGTATGAATCCAGAGCCAGAGAGAAATTTAGATCTCCAATTTCTGTGTACTCAACAGCTCTGTACATTTGGGTCTTGCCAGATTTGTGTGCAGAGAATCAGGCTTTAGTCTGAGACAAGAGCTGTGCCATATGCCTGGACACATGCTCTGTGTGACAAAGGGTCTCAGTAAAGTAATAACCAAAGGAGAGCTGCAGATTTAATTCCTGTCCTACGGGCATGAAGAAGGGCAGCATCATTTATTCTCACTGAGTTGGCAGCAACGGCCACATAGCAACAGATCCTTCACATGTGTTGGGGGAAAACTGTTTGGCAGAACCGGGGGAAAGTGTGCACAAAGCAAAAGAGAGTAATTCAGCATGTCTTTCTCCACAGTGACACATAGGAGTTATATGAAAATAGCAGAGATAAGAGAGCCTTGCACAGCCTAATCTCTTTTTATTGTGGAGACCAACAATGTGAGGTAATGTGAGGTGTATGTGTTAAGGCTCTAATTCGACTTCCAGTCACTCATGATTTGTCTGGCTGTGTGTCTGCCTGTCTGTGTAGCCCATCTGTCCTAGCACTCCTTTCTTCAGTTCTCAACAGTGGCAGAGCTTGGGAAAAGGCACAGAAATCTTTTGGGCTTGCCTAGTTCATAAAGGCTAGGGTGGAGCAAATAGAGGAAGTTTCTCTTAAAGGAGATATGCCAATTCCCACATTCTGTGCAGTTTAAATCTGCAGTTTAAGAAACTTTGAAGGGCCTGATTTTTGAATTTCTGCACTGTATTTAGATTTTTAAGTGGCTCTTCAAAGACATTAGTCTAGAAGCTTCCTTTTGACCTATTTATTCCAATTTTTAAATGAGGGCTGAGATTCCTACAGATCTGCTTGACTGTAACAACTGAGGCTTTAGAAGGAGAAAAATGAGACATTGATGGATTTATTTTTTTTTTAAATGGAAGAACTGACAGTATGATGTCCTGGGATGAAGGAAAAAGAAGAGGCATGGATGGCCACTGAGAATAGCTCAGTTGGTTAGAACATGGTGCTACTAATAGTGTCAAGGGTGTAGGTTTGATCCCTGTATGGGGGATCAAACTCACTTAAGAGCTGGACTCAGTGATCCTTCCAACTCAGAATATTCTGTGAAATCAAGAAGAGAACTCCTTAAGTTTCAGCTATGGTGCCAGTCATTTTGTGCCCAGCATTCTGGGCTGGGGGCTAACCTGGACCTCTCTTGGTTCTGCAGGCACCAGGCCAACCTGAGCCGTGACGCCGAGTTTCTCCTGCGCGGTGTGCCGGAGCTGGATTTGGTGACGGGGGGCATCCCCTCCACCTTGCTGGTGCACGGAGCCCTGTCCTTCCCACTGTGCCTGGACAGCTCCCAGCGCTGCCTCTTGGCTGCCGCACGCTACGGCCGCGGCCGCGTGCTGGTGGCCACCCATGAGAGCCAACTGTTCTCCCCAAAGCTGGCCAGATTCCTGCTCAATGCTGTCTCCTGGCTGGATGCCGGCAGGAAGGGGCTGGTGGGGGTGGATCCCAGCCTGAAGAAGCTGTGTAGCCTGCTGTCTCAGGCAGAGGTGAAGTCGCAGGTGTCACAGCTGGCGGGTGACATCAGCGTGTACTGCTGCACTTCTTATGGCGACAGAGAAGCCGAGAGGATCCACGCTTTTGTGGCAGAGGGAGGTGGCCTGCTGGTGGGGGGCCAGGCCTGGTACTGGGGTTCCCAGAACTCTGGCAAAGCAGCTGTGGCAAAATATCCTGGCAACAGGATCCTGAACCGCTTTGGGCTGAGCATCCTGGGGCAGAGCGGCCAGGCAGCCAAGTACCCACCCCTGGGGCCAGGGGAGCACTACCACTTCCGCAGGGCGCTCCTGCTCTTCAGCACGCAGCTGCAGGGACATGAGGAGCTCACAGAGCCCCTGAAGGGCTGGCTGCACCCCCTGGCACGGGACTGCGCTGCCTTCCTGCACATCCCAGCCCACGACTGCCCAGCATACGCCTCACTGCACCGCGTGCTGACCAAAGTGCTCAAGAGGACTGGGATCCCGCAGGTCAGCAGGCACTGCCCCATCAAGAGCAACTCCAGAGAGGCAGTGCTTCTCTGCATGGCGACTGAGCTGTCCCTCACCATGACAGACAGCGCTGCCCTGGTGCAGAAATCTGCTGCTGGGGTCTGTGCCTTCCCTGTCACTGTGGAAATCGATGGCACAAACCCAGGTGAGGAGTTATCTTTCTTCCTCTCAAGGCATCCTGTCGCAGGGATCACTGGGGTGCCCACCCTCAGTGTGCCTGTATCTGCCTATGCTTGAACATGGGCACAGATTTGCAATTTCACCTTGGGCTTCAGAGGAGACTGAGCTCAGTGCAGTGGCAGACAGGCTCCTTTTGTGGCCAGCCCTGATTTTGGCACCTGAAACACCCCATGGAAATCCTGCTTTCTCCCTGTTGGTGCACAGGCACTGGCAGTAGAAGAACCCCCAACAAGCAGTACCGCGGGGCACTTGCATGGCTCAATGGTTTTGGCAAGAAAGCTTCTCTGAGAAACCCTGGACTCCACACTGCAGGTTGGGGTTCCCATAGTTGTGCTGATACAGCCATCTATGGAGCCATCCTACAAAGAGGTGGGAGTTAGAAACAAAAGGTTTATTTGATATCTAGGTAATTTCAGCCTGAGTTGTAGCACAGTCCCACAGCTTGGTATATCAGCACAATGGAGGGAAGATCTGGTTTTGGGGGTGAAAGAGGATGGAAGTATGGTGGGATCTTCTTGGGCTGACACTGCCCCTGAAGCCAAAGTATTGGGTAAATACATCATAAATTATTTGTCTAAGCTTAGGCCTTGTATCTGTACCAGCTTGCTGAGATTCCTGCTCACAACTGATATGTTTGAACTCTGGGTTAAATTCCACTAGTAACTTTTGTCTCCTGGACAGATTTTTTTGGTTTTAGAATATGATTTAGAGGAGTTGTTTCCAAATTGTTCTAATGAGATAAAGGAGGTTGTTCTGGAAAGGCAATGTTTGAGTATAGTGGCTGTGCAGAGAGAAAAGTTGTAGAGTAACTTCTCATTGGTTTTAACACCAATGAGTCAGGACAAAAGCAGAAAATACTCAGAATTTGTGTCATTTCAGATAAACAAAAAAAAAATAAAAGCTAGCAAACCCTGAACACCATTTCAAAACTGCCTCTGGAACAAATTCAGCAAAACTGAGATGAACTGGTAGCACACTGTGATATAGTCTAATTTGCATTTTTCGTTGGATTAGGTTTTGCTTGACACAACTGGTTCTGCTTTCATGGGTGACAGGAAAGGTTGTAACTTGGGTGGTTAATGACAGTTCAGCTCTTTTTAGGACTTGGGGTGTTTGGATTGAAATATGCCTTAAGTAAACTTTATGTCAGAATTAGGGAGTGTGATCTGCCTGATCACTACAGTAGAGATGGATCAGTTTTGCACTGTAAGTTTTGTAGATTGTAAGTGTTTAAACAGATTTATGCTGAGGAGACTTGCATTTCCATAGGAAGACTGTCTAGAAACATGCTGAGTTGTAGTGGGACCCTTCTTACAGGTACACCTAGCACAGAGTGGTCTCTTGAGGCTTTCTTATCACTTCAGTCAGCTAGAAATGACAATTCCTGTGGGCTCCAGTTTGTGCTGGACCGGTCACTAAGGAAAAATGTGATGCCACCATCAGTCTGTTATTTGGGAAATGTTTTATGATCATTACAGCTTCAATTGTGTAATCCCACCATAGCTGGCATGTCTTATGAGGTCTTGAGGATAAGAGGGTCTGAGTGGAGGAAGTGATGGGGTTTTGGCTTCTTTTCTTTTTTTTTTTTTTTTTTTTCCTTCTCATTTTTAGGAGATACTACTAAGCATATTAAAGCTTGGTGTTTCCAGAAGTGTAAATCTGGATGGGCTTGCTTGCTAATGGTGTGATGATTTTATTCATTTCTTTGAAACTGTATTTCTGACAAGTTGGGTAAATACGAGATGGTTCTGTGAGTGTAGAGCAAGGGAAAAGGAAAGGATGGAAGATTATTCTCCTGTTGCAGCTTGAAGTCTCCAGGATCTGTAATGGTCCTTGACTGTTCAGGACTGTGTTCTTTTACATTTTAGGAAAGACAGCCTGGAGGAGCACAGGACTCTACCTCCCCGAAGGGCACACAGCAGTGGTAACGTGCCCTTGCCTGGTGCTCGGTGCTGGTCTGAAGGTAAACTCTCTCTGCTTGGCCTTGGTTTACACCCGTGTATTTGTCGGGTGAGCGCTCAAAAATAGCACGGGGACAGCTTTTCTCCTTTATGGCTTTTTCTACCTTTCCCGCCCTTTCCTACTGCTGCCACCCCGTGGCACTGTAAATGCTTTGTCATAATTTCTTCACCTTGTGTCCTCACGCTTTTCTTTTGCATTCCTCCCATTCTGTGCGCTGGCGGGATAATTGAGTGTGGCTGCTGCTTGAGGGCTGTTGGTTTTTGTTCTGTTATGGTGCAAAAAAACCTGATCAGGATGATTTTCAGGTCCAGGATAAGTAGTTGGGCCCTTCTATGAGCCAAACTTGATTCCATCTCTCCAGATCCCTCATAAACTCCTTTGACAGTGCTGTCACTGCTGGTCATGTAGATGTATCCAGATGAGACAGGCACTGTTACTTGGGATCCTGTTCTCTGCAAAATACAACAGAAGCAAATGCTTACCTGCTTGGATATTTTTTGCAGTGACCTCCCTGAAGCAGCTGAAATGCAAAGTTAACTCAGGTGCTTCTGTCTGATCCTGAAGCCACATGCTGTCTGTTTTACTATAAGAGCTCTAAGGAGGAGGCACAGTAAAAGAAGCCAGTCATGACCACATCTCTCCAAATGCCCTTATAGGAAGTGACTCTGACGCTGGGGAAGGGTGGAGGAATGATCAATGCAAGTGCAGTGCAGTGGAAGAAGTCACTTCAGGACTCTGACCTGCTGGTGAAGGATGCACTTGAGCCAGGAATACTGGGAGAAGAGCTGTAAGACTGAGACAGGGACAGCATGAGCTTTATTTTGTTTTTATTTTTTTTACTGTATTTACTGCCTCTGGTCATCACAGGCTGAAAACTTGAGCTAGGCTGGAGTCAGAAGGCTGCTTCTGTGTGCGTGCTCTGCAGGGGCAGTGCTGCAGTGGAGAGCTCAGTGGTGCTGAGGTCAGTCTGCCAGCTCGCAGTGGGTGCTGAGGTGAGTCTGCCAGCTCACACTGTCACACTTTTGACCAGCTCTTCCTACACCTCTGCTTGCCAGGTGCAGGTTGGGTGTCACACGGATGACCTCTCTAAAGCCACGGAGCTGAAACGGGCACCGGTGGTAATCCGCACCTGTGATGTTGCCTGCCAGAAACAATCCATTTCCTGCCTCTGGGGCGGCCTCATTTACATCGTAGTACCAGCAAAGAGTGCACTGGGGAATGTGCCCATCACGGTGGAAGGGGCAGTCAGAGCTCCTTTCTTCAAGCTTGGTAGGTTTGTTTACCTTGGTGCTTTTTGCCTGAGAGCTGCTTACAGGTGACATTGTCCCAGTGACTGAAAGGAAGG